>NC_088302.1:5034338-5755838 GCF_032854445.1 Liolophura sinensis | reverse complement strand
CAGAACTAGGTTTCTTAACATTGAACATCAAAAAGAATACAAATCTTTTCATTTTTATGTCATGTTCAACAAATGTGACATACACTGTACACCTACATTTTGTGCGCCCCGATTGATGAGGTGATAAACTGTATCTACTAAAATGATGTGTTTTCAAAATCATATAAGGACTCTGAGAAAAGCGCACAATGATAAGCCATGTGACAAATGCATGATTTATAGTATGCAACAAATTCTAATATCAACCCAATGTGAAGGGTGGTTGGGGGGTGTGGGGCTGAAGGAAGAGTGCTGCGAGTGGAGGTGGTTCTAAGGTGTTGGTGGGCGGACCCTGGAAAAAAATAACTATGATGGTTTTGGTGTATATTTGACATCCAAGTAAAAATCAGTAGGAGTTCAAATCATGCTAGAGTTCTAGGGTCAAGCAGACGAGCTGGAAAACGGACCTATGAAGAATGGAGGATAAATGAAAGAATGAATGAATAAATGGTTATGGTTTAACGCCACATCGGCAATATTTCAGCCATATCGTAGCAAGAGCAAAGTGAAAACACAATGCGGTCGATATATGAAAGAAGTAGCAGTAGCTGGTTACATGTACATGTAGGTGTAAAAAACTGTCCAGCAAAAAGTACAGAAATCCAATCAGAAATTAATTGAAGAAATTCAAATATAAAACTGAACATGCCCCACCTGTCATGTTAGTGACATTACAGTTTAACCGCCATTCTCTTCAAATGTAATATAAGCTTTTTTAAGATAATGTAACTTTAACATTAAACCACACTTTAAATCATTTTACATTCTTAAGGAAGACTATAAAATGCGTAAACTGCAAAGCTGATTTCAAACTGGATTATAAAATAGCCCACCCATAAAAAAAAAGCCATCATGTTCAAACAGATTAAAATGGTATAAGACTGTCTTTGAAAGCAGCTTTCACAATATGTACATGTACATAATTGGCAAATAACACTCCCAGATAGTAAAATCATTGTATACAACAGATAAATTGCATCTCTCTTCACCTTTTCATGCATCTGGAGAAATGTATGAGGTGTTATGTTATTATTGTGTGAGGAAAATTCTGATGTGCTACTGAATTACAGGGTGTCACAAATAGTGCAGAGTTAAGTATGATTTTCTCTTAATTACATCCACCTTGTGTACTTAACAAGCAATAAGGTTTATCTTCATAGTCAATTGTCAGCCCACACACCACCCCGTCATCAGCGCTCCTTATTTCACTTCAAGGTTTACACCTCAAGGTTTACACTTCAAGGTTTACACTTCAAGGTTTACACTTCCACTGATGACTCGTACTTACAGGCTGGCAGAATAATAATCACAAAAATTCTCACATGTATTCAGGCTTACTATGTGGGAAGGTCTGCCAGCAGCCTGTGGATGGTTGTGGGTTTCCCCTGGGCTTCTTGGCTGCCTGACACTGGATTCATCAAGTTAAAAAAAAACACAAAAAGTATATCTGTATGATATTAACAGTAAATTTCTGTCAGTTGTGAATATTTCGTGTTTAGAAAATGTCAATTTATGTCCGCCAAAATGTTTCAAAGTTACCTCCTTCTCCTGCTTGGTTTGTCTTGTCTTTCTAGTCCTGGACATAGTATGTGGGGGTTCAAAACTTGTCCTGAACAGAGAATTTGTAGATTTCCCCTCTGTCCTTGCTTGAGAGACCTTGGGACAATTTATAAGCAGCCGAATACTTATGTGGCCATTTGTGTGGCTTAGGCCTTGTTTTCCAGTTACATACATGTGAATGGTTCATATAACTGTAAGACACAAAGGGAAATCTTGGCACTTCATTTCTCTCCACCCATAAAACTGCCCCTGCATTAGTCATTCATAAGTATGGCATCAAACACGTAACAAATAAATAAAAAAAGGAGCAAGCTTCACCAAGCTTTCAAAAAGGTTAATACTATAGACATGTATTTATTAGCACAAATAACTTTCTCATTCTGTGACAACTGACAGGCTTCATAATCCAAAATACATTACACATATAACCCTAATACAAATGTTGCTTTATTCTGGCAGTTGGTCTACTTCACAGGTAAGCAGATTAGTGTTAAGTCTCTGTATTTTTGTAGCTAATCGGAAGTATTAGGACAAGGCCACCTGGCCAGCTGTACTGAACCTAAGGCCAGGCTACACCAGGTCTGTATTTTAGTCTTTAATCAGAAATGTTAGGACAACGCCACCTGTCCAGGTGTACTGAACATAAGGCCAGGCTACACCAGGTCTGTTACCTGATATAACAATACCTGGCCTGTTAAGCATCTACCTGGATGACAATGGCCCAAGTCAAAAGCATCATAAACACCCTGGCATTAGAATTTTGAACAAGTAAACTTTTGTCTGCTTTTAAACATCAAGATTTGAATGTGTCATTGTGAGTTCATAGGAAAACTGATCAAGTCCCTAAATTTAGCCTAGTCACACCGGTTACAGGTAACTCTCTTGGCAAGGGCCGTTCTCTACCTGTACTGTGGATAACAGGCAGTGTACGCTGTACATCTATTACAATGCAACGATGTTTATCATGGAAATATGATATGGTTTTGAATATTAACATCTGAGACAAATGTCTCAGTAGCCTGTGTGTGACCATTTAAGAACAGGTAGACAGAGGCTTGAAAGCTGCTCTATTTACCCCGCTCTATCATAATTACAGGTGAAGAATTCAACACAGGTGTTGATGGGTGAAAAAAAACAAAAACATCCTGGAATCCAGATGAGCTAAATACCCCCTTCCAACACCCAACATTTCCAAAAATAAAGAAAACCAAGAAAACCTTAAGACAAATGACATGACATCATGTTGCTTAGTTTGGTTTCACATAGATTGTTCCATGTGCCATTTGTTGTGTACATTAAAATAATCAAATTGACTCATATTGACACATTAGCACAGTGCGTGATTTAATCATCTTGGCCTAGTTGTCAAGTGTATTAGCTAAAACCATTAATATTATATTTATTTGATTTATTTGATTGGTGTTTTATGCTGAGGTTTCTCAGTCAATGCACCATGCTGGCCTGCTAATCCCCTCAGCCACTGAGGCCCTTAATATGCAATTCTTATGTAGCATTTTTAAACAGTTCTATCACATGTACACAAAGATGTGTTGAAAATGAGGAGGATTATGTTAGTATTCAGGGTGGGGTTAGGACAATATTATCTTGTGGTGAATATGGCGTTCAGCCATCAAAAAGAAAAAAGAAAAACAAAAAAGCTCAAACTTTTTCTGTCAAGATGTTTATCAAATATATATACAAGATGTAGCTGCGTTTTAGTCCAGGGTCCCCGTTGCACAAAGTAACATCTATGGCAACCAGTACCATAACCATACATTATGCTGCCATGGCACGTGGACATAGTACTATGTGTGCATTAAGTAACATGCCACAAAATACACAACCTGAACCATATAAATAAATAAATATGTAAAAAAAAAAGATTATCAAATTTTAAAAAAAGTGGAGTGCCGGAGATTTGAACTCCACATTTCAGTAATGAAATTATCAAGGCTCCGCTTCTCTGAGAAATTTCTCACGTCTTCATATATTCTGCTCTAATATTGCCTGATGGATGAAGCAAAACAAACAACCAGAGGTGTTACATACACTAAAGGCTTTTCTGTATTTGTCGATTATACAATGGCCACAGAGCCAATCAGAAAACTCCTTACCAGGTTCTCTGAGGGCATAATAGCAAAACAAAACTCAGACATGACATGGCTACTTCATTGATTTCCCAGCTGAATTGTGTACTCTTCTGATGTCCTGCTAACTGCACCAACCCAATCAACCACAAACCAAGGGAGATTACTCTATCTCACAAATCTATACTGCACTTGACGAACTTTCCAAAAACAACTTCCGACTGCTATCCGGTTTACATTAGTCAACCTTGAAAAGCCCACCTGCACCACATATAACCTTTGTTTACACTACTCCCACTCATCTCTAACAAAGCAAATTCTGTGCATAACTGAAAAGCCTAATCAAACCAGATATCTTGTACCATTACCTATACATGTGTGGACTTCATCCAGTAAGCTAAAAACACTTGATACCTGATCACTGCTATTACCACATACACAGCTGACCTGACATACGTGAATCCAACTGCTGGGATGGTAAAGAGAACATCTCAGAGCTAATCTTTGGTGTAATATTACACTATACTCAAAAACATTCTCATTCTTGTAGAAACTATTGGTGTGTGTCATTCTTACCTGAAGTAATGTATCTGGGGTGGTTTTCCCATGAAGCACAGGCCCATCTTTTCGCCCATCTACAAATGAAAACACACTCTCTCAGCTTAAATAGTTCATACATATTAAAACAAATAAACACTCTGATGAGACTCTCTCAGCTTACATGTGCCTAGATCACACAGGATGGATACATACAGATGAGATTCTTACAGCATACATGTGCCTAAATGATACAGGATGAATACACACAGATGAGATTCTCACAGCATACATGTGCCTAGATCATACAGGATGAATACACACAGATGAGATTTTCACAGATTACATGTGCCTAGATCATACAGGATGAATACACACAGATGACATTCTCACAGCTTACATGTGCCTAGATCATACAGGATGAATACACACAGATGACATTCTCACAGCATACATGTGCCTAGATCATACAGGATGAATACACACAGATGACATTCTCACAGCATACATGTGCCTAGATCATACAGGATGAATACACACAGATGACATTCTCACAGCTTACATGTGCCTGATGAATACACACAGATGAGATTCTCTCAGCTTACATGTGCCTAGATCATACAGGATGAATACACACAGATGAGATTCTCACAGCTTACATGTGCCTAGATCATACAGGATGAATACACACAGATGACATTCTCACAGCATACATGTTCCTAGATCATACAGGATGAATACACACAGATGACATTCTCACAGCTTACATGTGCCTAGATCATACAGGATGAATACACACAGATGACATTCCCACAGCTTACATGTGCCTGATGAATACACACAGATGAGATTCTCTCAGCTTACATGTGCCTAGATCATACAGGATGAATACACACAGATGAGATTCTCTCAGCTTACATGTGCCTAGATCATACAGGATGAATACACATAGATGACATTCTCACAGCTTACATGTGCCTAGATCATACAGGATGAATACACACAGATGAGATCTGCACAGCTTACATGTGCCTAGATCATACAGGATGAATACACACAGATGAGATTTTCACAGATTAAATGTACCTAGATCAAACAGGATGAATACACACAGATGAGATTCTCTCAGCTTACATGTGCCTAGATCATAAAGGACAAATACACACAGATGAGATTCTTACAGCTTACATGTGCCTAGATCACACAGGACGAATACACACAGATGAGATTCTCACAGCTTACATGTGCCTAGATCATACAGGCTGAATACACACAGATGAGATTCTCTCAGCTTACATGTGCCTAGATCATACAGGATGGATACACACAGATGACATTCTCACAGCTTACATGTGCCTAGATCATACAGGCTGAATACACACAGATGAGATTCTCTCAGCTTACATGTGCCTAGATCACACAGGACGGATACACACAGATGAGATTCTCACAGCTTACATGTGCCTAGATCATAAAGGACGAAGATCATACGGGATGAATATACACACACAGATGAGATTCTCACAGCTTACCCAGTTCATACAGCTCTCCATCTTTATCAATCAATGCCACAAAATGGGTTGATACTTTCTCATCTCTTGAGGGTGCCTACCATGAAAAGGGTTATTAATATGTATAGTTTTATTCACTAGTCAGTAATGCACATTTGATATTGAACTAAACACTTGCAACGTCAATAATATTATTTATTTATTGATTTGATTGGTGTTTTACACCATACTCAAGAATATTTCATTTGTACGACAGCAACCAGCTTTGTGGTGGGAGGGTACCTGGCACAGCCATTGCAGTTGCAGGCAGACCTGTATGGCTGGAGAGGAAGCCAGCATAAGCTGGACTGAACTCAGCAAACATCAATAATATATCATGATGAAAATGCATCCAACCAAATTTAGTGTTATCTATTTATTCAATGAACTGTTTTCAAACCTCATAATGAGGAACTCATAAAACAGTTGTCAGATATCAGCTGAAGGAAACCACAAATCACCAAGACTTGGCAAGTTTTAGCGTTATGCATTGTTTAATCTTACCTGCCTTTGACAGAAAGTTAAAAAGACTTCAATCTGTCTACATGATACAATGTGATGTACACTAATTCTCCTTTACCTGTGTCTGGCCTTCCTGAGCAATATCTTCGTGAGCAGATCCCATTCCCTGGGAAGGCAAGAGAGCCATATCAAACAGAGATACAAAATAAGACATCAACTTTCAATATGATAAAAACAAAGCCAAAAACAGACATGATACGTAAACCACCCTTACAGGATTAGTGGCCAGGTTAATCATTTATTCATAATTAGCTACACCTGTATATATTGTTAAATTGAGTTTAAAATATTATTAAAAAAGGGTACATTAATCACAGTAATAGGACACTGAAAATGACTAGATAATGAGGCTGGTTTTATGCATTTTTCCCGCCAACACCCGGCAGTCTCTACCTAATTATGTCATATCAGTCCAACCGATACGAGCTGTCAGAGCTTAGCCACAGAGTTCAGTGTTATAAAGTCTACGAGAGTGACAACAAGCATATCAAATTTCTTCCGAAACAGTCTGTTAATCTGCGTACAGTTGTACGAACTGGTTGTCGAACAACCTTGGAGTTGTTTTATTTTCCAGGTTTTCAGATATTTTGATCCCCAGGAAGAAGTGGATTTCCATGACAAGATAGATGGATTTTGTACCTGCAAGAGAAAGCCACATCTGCTTTTGCCATTTTTCATCTGAAAGTTACGAGAGGAATACAGCTAGCTGGACCTGAAGATTTGACTACTATGGGGTGGCAGTCAAATAACACCTCAAGCTTAAATGAACTTAAGACTGATAGACAGCAAATCTATATACACTGTAAGCTATAGTTTACCAGTCTGTATTACCTGTGCTGTTGGAAATGCCTTGACAAAGATCAAATTTGATGTCTGAAAACTCTGGCTGAGGATTCCAGTGTCATAAATTGGAACTTCAGCCTCGGCCATTACAGGTTCAGATTGATTCAGCTGTATATTTGTTTCTGTGTAGTTAGAATCCATGTCAAAACTGACACAGATCTGATAGGGCCAGCTGGAGCTCAGAGAGGCCAGTAAATCTATTGTTTTGGTGGATTTAAAGTCATTATTACCTTTCTCAGAAGCCCTCTCGCCAATACAGTATTTAAACAGATCATAATTTTTATAATCAGGACCACAAGCTAAATCTGGACACTTATCCTATAAGTTCCAAAGGTTACCATTTTGTTGGTGGGCGGGGGGGGGTTCATCAATCAAACAACAGTACATACTGGTGGAGTTTATGTCTATTCATTTTGTAGTGAAAACAAGCAAATTTGGTAACACCTGTGGAAGTCCCTGAAAATTCATTGCAATTCCTGCTAAGTCCTAACTGCTAGGTTTATGTATAAGGTCTGGGCTTCTGAATACCACACTCCATTGAATTAATAGTCAATGGTCTTGAGTGTTGCCTTCTAGCCAATCCGACAATGTAAATGGATGACATATTAATGCCAATGAAACAGGTAAAGGCCAAGACATTTTTTTACCTTTTCTTTTAGTGTTATGCAGTTGAATTAAAGCTGCATAAAAATTGACTACTGAAATTTCACACTACCACTCTATTTTGTCAAATGACAACCACTACTGCTGTCTACATGATCTAACCCACCTTGTCTCCTTCTAAATAGGTGGCTCTCTCTGCAGGAGAAAGTTCAAGAGTAGCTTCCAAAAACTTCTGGAAGGGTTTTCCATCTACAACAAGGAAATAGACAGTAAGACATAGCATATAATGTACACATACTCTACTTGTAGGACAGACAGATCCAAACACGATCTGGGCCAAGGGAGATAACTCTAATGGCACAAAACATTGTGACAGTTATTAATCGAAGAAATATTACATACAATTTAAATGTTAAAATCAATACTTGAAGGCAAAATATTCAAGTGTATGTACAAATAGATTGAAAATCACCTGAACATTATTGCTTGGAATACCCGTATTACAAAGCAGTTCATTTATTAGTCCTACATGTATGTAATAGGATGCGTTTCATAGTTCTTACTTGCCACCGAGTCATATCTTCATGTTTTTATAGATGGCAAAAATACCTACCTCTCATCAACAACTGTATTTGCCCAAAATATAGCCAGAAAGACCATAATTTTGGGAAGCTTTTACCTCATTGCAAACTACATGCGAACATGGATACCTTTCTGTCATTTTCCATGAGCATAAATTTAAGCATGTCAACATTCAATTTCTATTTTTTAAATTGTAAATATATCTGCTCAGGAAAGGTAAGGTTAAAGCTTTTCAGATTAAACAGTCTTACAGCAAAGTCTCAATGTGAAATCATTGAGCTAGTCCACTTAACTGTATCATTTGGTGCGTGAATTTCTGGAATGGTACTGCAAATAGATGCTCCCTGTCGTGTTGTGAGTGACAGAAGCAAAGTCTCAATGTGAAATCATTGGGCTAGTCCACTTAACTGTATCATTTGATGTGCGAATTTCTGGACTGGTACTGCAAACAGATGTTCCCCGTCGTGTTGTAAGTGACAGAAGCAGAGTCTCAATGTGAAACCTTCGGGCTAGTCCACTTAACTGTATCATTTGGTGTGCGAATTTCAGGAATGGTACTGCAAACAGATGCTCCCCGTCGTGTTTTGAGTGACAGAAGCAGAGTCTCAATGTGAAACCTTCGGGCTAGAGCACTTAACTGTATCATTTGGTGAGCGAATTTCAGGACTGGTACTGCAAATAGATGCTCCCTGTCATGTTGTGAGTGACAGCAAGCAGAGTCTCAATGTGAAATCATCTGGCTAGTCCACTTAACTGTATCATTTGGTGTGTGAATTTCTGGATTGGTACTGCCAACAGATGCTCCCTGTCATGTTGTGAGTGACAGAAGCAAAGTCTCAATGGGAAATCTTCGGGCTAGTCCACTTAACTGTATCATTTGGCGTGTGAATTTCTGGATTGGTACTGCCAACAGATGCTCCCCGTCATGTTGCGAGTGACAGAAGCAGAGTCTCAATGTGAAATCATCCGGCTAGTCCATTTAACTGTATCATTTGGTGTGCGAATTTCTGGATTGGTACTGCAAATAGATGCTCCCTGTCGTGTTGTGAGTGACAGAAGCAAAGTCTCAATGTGAAATCATCCGGCTAGTCCACTTAACTGTATCATTTGGTGTGCGAATTTCTGGACTGGTACTGCAAATAGATGCTCCCCGTCGTGTTGTGAGTGACAGAAGCAAAGTCTCAATGTGAAATCATCTGGCTAGTCCACTTAACTGTATCATTTGGTGTGCGAATTTCTGGACTGGTACTGCAAATAGATGCTCCCTGTCGTGTTGTGAGTGACAGAAGCAAAGTCTCAATGTGAAATCAACACGCTAGTCCACTTAACTGTATCATTTGGTGTGCGAATTTCTGGACTGGTACTGCAAATAGATGCTCCCTGTCGTGTTGTGAGTGACAGAAGCAAAGTCTCAATGTGAAATCTTCGGGCTAGTCCACTTAACTGTATTATTTGGTGTGCGAATTTCAGGAATGGTACTGCAAACAGATGCTCCCCGTCGTGTTGTGAGTGACAGAAGCAAAGTCTCAATGTGAAATCATTGGGCTAGTCCACTTAACTGTATCATTTGGTGTGTGAATTTCTGGACTGGTACTGCAAATAGATGCTCCCTGTCGTGTTGTGAGTGACAGAAGCAAAGTCTCAATGTGAAATCAACACGCTAATCCACTTAACTGTATCATTTGGTGTGTGAATTTCTGGATTGGTACTGCCAACAGATGCTCCCCGTCATGTTGTGAGTGACAGAAGCAGAGTCTCAATGTGAAATCTTCGGGCTAGTCCACTTAACTGTATCATTTGGTGTGCAAATTTCTGGACTGGTACTGCAAACAGATGCTCCCCGTCGTGTTGTGAGTGACAGAAGCAAAGTCTCAATGTGAAACCTTCGGGCTAGTCCACTTAACTGTATCATTTGGCGTGTGAATTTCTGGACTGGTACTGCAAACAGATGCTCTCTGTCGTGTTGTGAGTGACAGAAGCAAAGTCTCAATGTGAAATCTTCGGGCTAGTCCACTTAACTGTATCATTTGGTGTGCGAATTTCTGGATTGGTACTGCCAACAGATGCTCCCCGTCGTGTTGTGAGTGACAGAAGCAAAGTCTCAATGTGAAATCATCCGGCTAGTCCACTTAACTGTATCATTTGGTGTGTGAATATTTGGATTGGTACTGCAAACAGATGCCCCCTGTCATGTTGTGAGTGACAGAAGCAAAGTCTCAATGGGAAATCTTCGGGCTAGTCCACTTAACTGTATCATTTGGTGTGCGAATTTCTGGATTGGTACTGCAAACAGATGCCCCCCGTCATGTTGTGAGTGACAGAAGCAGAGTCTCAATGTGAAATCATCCGGCTAGTCCACTTAACTGTATCATTTGGTGTGCGAATTTCTGGATTGGTACTGCAAACAGATGCTCCCCGTCATGTTGTGAGTGACAGAAGCAGAGTCTCAATGTGAAATCATCCGGCTAGTCCACTTAACTGTATCATTTGGTGTGCAAATTTCTGGACTGGTACTGCAAATAGATGCTCCCTGTCGTGTTGTGAGTGACAGAAGCAAAGTCTCAATGTGAAATCATTGGGCTAGTCCACTTAACTGTATCATTTGGTGTGTGAATTTCTGGACTGGTACTGCAAATAGATGCTCCCTGTCGTGTTGTGAGTGACAGAAGCAAAGTCTCAATGTGAAATCAACATGCTAGTCCACTTAACTGTATCATTTGGTGTGCAAATTTCTGGACTGGTACTGCAAATAGATGCTCCCTGTCGTGTTGTGAGTGACAGAAGCAAAGTCTCAATGTGAAATCTTCGGGCTAGTCCACTTAACTGTATCATTTGGTGTGCAAATTTCTGGACTGGTACTGCCAACAGATGCTCCCCGTCATGTTGTGAGTGACAGAAGCAAAGTCTCAATGTGAAATCTTCGGGCTAGTCCACTTAACTGTATCATTTGGTGTGCGAATTTCTGGACTGGTACTGCAAACAGATGCTCCCTGTTGTGTTATGAGTGACAGAAGCAAAGTCTCAATGTGAAACCTTCAGGCTAGTCCACTTAACTGTATCATTTGGTGTGCGAATTTCTGGACTGGTACTGCCAACAGATGCTCCCTGTTGTGTTATGAGTGACAGAAGCAGAGTCTCAATGGGAAATCACCCGGCTAGTCCACTTAACTGTATCATTTGGTGTGCGAATTTCTGGATTGGTACTGCAAACAGATGCTCCTCGTCATGTTGTGAGTGACAGAAGCACAGTCTCAATGGGAAATCTTCGGGCTAGTCCACTTAACTGTATCATTTGGTGTGTGAATTTCTGGACTGGTACTGCAAATAGATGCTCCCTGTCGTGTTGTGAGTGACAGAAGCACAGTCTCAATGTGAAATCACCCGGCTAGTCCACTTAACTGTATCATTTGGTGTGCGAATTTCTGGACTGGTACTGCAAATAGATGCTCCCTGTCATGTTGTGAGTGACAGAAGCACAGTCTCAATGGGAAATCTTCGGGCTAGTCCACTTAACTGTATCATTTGGTGTGTGAATTTCTGGACTGGTACTGCAAACAGATGCTCCCCGTCATGTTGTGAGTGACAGAAGCACAGTCTCAATGTGAAATCTTCGGGCTAGTCCACTTAACTGTATCATTTGGTGTGCGAATTTCTGGACTGGTACTGCAAATAGATGCTCCCTGTCATGTTGTGAGTGACAGAAGCAAAGTCTCAATGTGAAATCATCCGGCTAGTCCACTTAACTGTATCATTTGGTGTGTGAATTTCTGGATTGGTACTGCCAACAGATGCTCCCTGTCGTGTTGTGAGTGACAGAAGCAAAGTCTCAATGGGAAATCTTCGGGCTAGTCCACTTAACTGTATCATTTGGCGTGTGAATTTCTGGACTGGTACTGCAAATAGATGCTCCCTGTCGTGTTGTGAGTGACAGAAGCAAAGTCTCAATGGGAAATCTTCGGGCTAGTCCACTTAACTGTATCATTTGGTGTGCAAATTTCTGGACTGGTACTGCAGATAGATGCTCCCTGTCATGTTGTGAGTGACAGAAGCAAAGTCTCAATGGGAAATCTTCGGGCTAGTCCACTTAACTGTATCATTTGGCGTGTGAATTTCTGGACTGGTACTGCAAATAGATGCTCCCCGTCATGTTGTGAGTGACAGAAGCAGAGTCTCAATGTGAAATCAACACGCTAGTCCACTTAACTATCATTTGGCGTGTGAATTTCTGGACTGGTACTGCAAATAGATGCTCCCTGTCGTGTTGTGAGTGACAGAAGCAAAGTCTCAATGTGAAATCAACACGCTAGTCCACTTAACTGTATCATTTGGTGTGCAAATTTCTGGACTGGTACTGCAAACAGATGCTCCCTGTCATGTTGTGAGTGACAGAAGCTGAGAGTGTGACCAGAAACAAGTTTTCAAAACATCTTATTAAAATGCTTCAGCTTGACAGTAAAAATGACTCAAGTGACTCATGCCTTAACCATATGGCTTTACTTTAGCACAAAATTTATGACGGTTTGGGTTATATCCTGGTTGCAGGCATTTATTGTTGAATGGTGGGTAATTTTCACCTTGTTTCATGAATAAAAACTTGGAGATGTGACTTTGTCGAGTCAGAACTATCACACAGTCATGTTGTATAGGAGATTAGTCATGAAACCAAAATGGAATGATACATGAGAATGGAAGGAACATTAGTTATTTTTAGGGAAATTTTATTTTACTTAATATATATTCCTTCCTGTGTGTAAATCTGGATTATGGGACATACCTTCAAACTGTATCTGGTCAGCATTATTGGCTAGTGTATGCACCATAGCTATTGTCCCACAGGCATTGCCAATCGTCTGTTTGATATGGTAGATCTTCTCGTTTGGCTTGACCGAGCCTATTGGCTGTGATTCTGACTGTAAAAACATATTATATCAGGCTAAAAATGAAATTTTATAATTTGGAATTTGGATATAAACAGACTGATCCGTGAACAAACAAATATCCAGAAACAAGGCTGAAAGATATCATAAACACTCTGTTTTTCAATTTTAGCTTTTTGGAATTATAAAAAGAAAATATAAATATAAATTTTTATTCATTTATATTTTTCTCACTGGAGGTTAACACCATACTCAAGAATTTTCCTTCCTATGATGGGTGTCAGGTTAATGGGCAGACAAGACTTAAAGAGATACTCCACTGTCAAGACCTGTATGTCTTAAAAGCAGGTTTAGAGATAGTCTGAACTGATTTCCTTAACTGTAAAAAAGTTGTATTGTATTTATACTGCTGTTAGTTTTAGAGGATAATATAAAAGTTTTCTCGCATTTCCAATTTTGCCTGGTGTGGCGATGTGCAAGAGCATTTGGCAGCACCCACTGCTGATGAATGGCCACAAATGACTTCATAATTTCAAATGCGCATGTTATCATTGCAGCACAACAGACAGAAAATTTAGTTTTTGAAGACTTTTAACTTATGGAAGTTAATCAGTGTTATTCATTATAAATCTTTTTGAACAGTGGTGTTAGCTGTGTTCCATAAGGTATCCTTCATATCATTTTAATATTTCTGCCTGGTATATCTTGGGACTGAAGTATCATTTAAGCGATCCAGCAGCCTCTGCAAGGTACCTGAAACACCTGACCCACAGTCAAGGGTACAGATCATTTACATCCTAACATGTATAGTATGGCAGATAATTGTCTGAACACTACAGTCCAGTTCCCACTTCAGCACAAATCCACACAGCCATATAACTAAAGCACAGACTTCTCCCTCTCCTGCTCATCCTGTCCTAGTAAGGCCTAGACCCTGCAAATCTCCATGGCTCCAGTTTTCATTATCAGCCACAGAGATGTCCAAAATTTCTTTTGCCTCTAATTGCCACAAATCCCACTCGGAAATCTTCATGCTGGAAGCATACTATAGTGACTGCCCACAGTACAGAGACATGAATTCCAATATGTATGTCAGCAGTAAATTTTAATGTGGTGATGCCATCAGAGTATTCCCTCTTCTACCTGAAAAGGTGCATTCTGGGTCATAATTTCATAATGATATTATTATGTGTATTCTTGGGTTTTTATGTCGTACTTTGAATTATTTTTTTGAAATTTGAAATATGACAAGGAGTTATTCTGTGTATGTGCATATACTAAGTCATCTTACGGCAGGGCACTGCTGCCACTGAAGTATCCTGCAGAACACACCTGACATGACACCACACCCAGTCATGTTATACTGACATCTGGCCTACTAGTCCTGTTTCCTTGTTCTAACCTCTTTAAATACAGTACAGAGCGCCAAGCAAAATAGCAAAACGTATCACGGGTACCAAGGTCTTTGGTTTTGATCCGCAATGAAGGTGGACAGTGTATGAAACTTCAGGTTGAGCTGGGATAGGATATGTATCAAGATCTCTATGTGTTACAATTTGAGATGGATCCAAAATATTAAGGACTTGGAGTGAAAAAATATGTTAGATCTGAATTAACCCTCCGGTGTCTGTGTGGCTAACAGTAAAAGCGTTGGGTCAAGGCACAGAGATGTGTCTTCAGGGTGTTACACACAATAATACACCGGTAAGTATCCAGAGATACATCCCCTTACTATACAAGAATTTGGGCTTGCCTTTAAGCTTAGGTGTGAGGAAGATAAAATTAAGCACCTTTTCATTGATTGGATAAAGGAGAACAACAGCTTTGACAGGTTGTGGCACCATGCCAAGTAGGTCAGGATCCAAGCCGTAGATGTCTACAAACTCCCAGCTCTGGGGCATTCCAAGTCCATAGGCATACTGTCAACAGATACAAACATCTTCAAAGTCTGATACCTGTATACCTCAAAATAAAACAAGCATGTACAGTTAGAAAAGCTTATCTCAAATTTTTGTATTTTTACTTTAATCTAATTAATTTATTTGATTGGTTATGGCATACTTAAGACTTGCACCTGTTACATTAAGATGGCTGTCATGTTTATGGGTGTGGAGAAACAGTAGTCTCCAGGCTTAGCTGAAAACTGTACACATTGCTGGGAAGACCACTGATGGAACACATGCAACCCAGCAGCATTTTTCATTTGTTTATTTGACTAGCCAAAATTATGATGGGAGGAAATCGAGAAGAGTCCGGGGAAAACCCACAACCATCCACAGGTTGCCGACAGACCTTCCTACATATGGCTGGAGAGGAAGCCAGCAAGAGCTGGACAGCGACCACATTTGTGGGGGATTAATAATGCGTCATTGTGCCCTGCTCGTGTACTATCCCTCCCGCCACGCAGGGCCTCCTGGCCTGCTACAAGTGTGGAAAATATAGGTCATGTGTTACAAGTGGTGGGTCCGTAGAATGGCAGTGGGATGCTACAGGCCTGTTACAAGTGGTGTGTCTGTAGAATAACAGTAGAATGCTACAGGTCTGTTACAAGTGGTGTGTCTGTAAAATAGCAGTGGAATGCCTTTGGCATGCTACAGGTGTGCTAGTGGCGAGTTGGTTGATTTAGTTTGTGTACAACATGCAAATGATATTTAAGGCTTTGAAAATGATTTTTGAAGCTTTGAAAATTATTTTAAAACTTTAAAAATGATTTCAAATATGTTCCATCATTTTAAACATTAAGCCTTTAGGTACAGTTAAGGCTCACTGTTTTCAAACCTTTAAAAATGAATTTCGAGGCTTTGAGAATATTTCAAAGCTTTAAACAAACAAAATTAATAGTACAATGGCACCCCATACTTTCAATACAGGCATGCAATATTAAAGAAAAGAAGAAAGCAGAAAGAATTCTTAAAAAAAAAAAACACAATAATAATTAACAAGAGGTAAGAAAACATTGCCGATAGCAAATAAGAAAACAAAAAGGAATTTGTTTAATTAGTTGTGTTGTTTTGCATATAACCGTTGCTTTTTATAGAAGATTACAATTCTGTAAAGACAAAGAGGGCAGTAATTGAACTTGTGTAGATGAAGTTTGCTTCAAGCTGACACTGGCGCCATGTGACTAGACGGACAAAGTTGTCGTCCCTGATTCCATGTTAACTCAGCGATTTCAAGCATCACCAACCTTGTTCAGCACCTGGAAAGAGAAGTACAATATGTAAGAAAAAAACACTATGGCCAGTCTATTTCCGAAAAGTAGTAGCAATTATTGACAAAAGGAGAGATGTCAGAAAAAGCAACATACGTCGGGATTTGATTCTAGAGGCAACCAGCGCTGTTCTGACATTTTCTCCATTGATGCGGTTTGCTTTTCCCAGAATGCAATGGAAAAGATGTATTTCCGGCGATGGAATTACTTCACATTGGCTGTCATAATTTATTCAAAGAGCCCGTTTGCAGCACTATAAAACGGCAGACTTGCAAAGTGTCACAAAACAAGACTTCTTTTACCTGTGAGTTTTGCTAGGAGCGCATTTCGTGTTTGGTTTAGCGCGAACATATTCTTCCAAGGTCCCAGAAATGTGAAATGTTTGCTATGACGTCATGAACCTCAGTGGCGGCCAACCTGAAATTAGTCTACGATTGCGTGATGCACTCTTTTATAAAAGACAGTAACATATGACATGGGAGATGTACAGATGTTTTAGGACATTGGTTAGTTGATGTGACAGAGGATGGAAGATTTGTGTCAAAACCTGAGCAGCATTGATCGTGCTGAAGACAGCGGCGTGTTCATGTCTGGGTCGACCACTGACACGCTGAGCAGTCTCAGCAGCCCGCCGGAGTGTGAATCATATGACAGCCGGGAGAGATTAGCAACCAACCCCTTAAAGACTGTCACTGCAGAAATGTCACTGATAGATCACGACAAGATGAAGCTGGATGCAAATCTCGGTCATAATGGAGGAGGACACCTGAATATTATATCAGAAATGGAAGAGGACAATTCCCACGGCGAGGAAAAAAATGATGGAGGCAAATTATATTCTGTGATTTACATGGGTTATGCTGAGCTGGACAGAAGATACACACAAACTGTCATGCCTTGGGTAATGGCAGAGGTGAAGAGAAGAAAACAATTTCAAGAAGTTAATCTCGAAGTGACTAAAACCACTCTACGTGGAATCACAAAAAACACAACACAACCTGAAATTGTGTTTGACCACAGACTTCACAGCCTTTCCCGATTTGCCCGGATGTTTAGTGATCGTAGCTGCTTTGGTTACTTGACTCGGCAACAGTTGCACAATAATTTTCAGTGCCATGTTTTTATTGCTGAAGAAGAAGATATGGTAAGAAGTTATAATATGTGATGCAAATTGAGCTGCTATATTATTTGATTAGCTGATCAGAAACTTCACCATTAACAAACATGTATGTAGCTCTGAATGAACTCAATTTTTAATTTTCATATACAAGCACCAATCCATACTTTAAACAGCCAATATACTAATCACATAGTGCTACCATACATGTAATTGTGTTGTGGGGTAACTCATTTTGAGCAACAAAATTGTGAGTTGCCATATTAAAATGAGAATTGCCCCACTCCACAACTACTATGCAGGCAAATATAGCATGCATGCATAATCCAGATGTAGTTTAGATTCATAGTTAAACACAAGATGTTTAATATTCCTGAGTATTGGTGATATGACCATGAAGACAAACTTTGGAGATCGATTTCCTGATGGAGGTGTTGATAAGTGGATTGAGAAGGAGCTAACTGTGCTAGCCCAATGAATTAGACGTGTTCTAATGATGTGTCTAATTGGTGCATTTGACCTAACGTTAGATGTTTTCCTATAGTCCGTTCTGCACCACACTCACGAATGCGCACAACACTTTATAGAGTATGTGGACTTGGCTGCATGTTTAAAATTTTGCTGTATACATCCAGTTGACAAGAAATGGTCCTTATAAATTCGAACAGGAGCCAATAATGGTCCAAGAAAAATGCTTGGCCATGGATTGCTGAGGAAATGTAAGAGATTTGAGCTCCGGCTACTGTCACATGGTAGTGTGGCATTGATTCTTTGAGGAACCAGCTTTTCAGAATGAACATCTGAAAAGGGGCTTATTGACTAACAAAAGCATCAACCTACATGTAGTCATTACAACTGCCCAAAAGCCCTAGAAAGTTGTGCCAACATTATCTATATATTTCTGATATCATCCAGTTTGCAGCTTGAAATGTAGTACTTGTAAATTATACAATTAATGAAGCAACTTAGTTTGAAAAAGAGGAACCTAAGTGCGCAATGACTTATGAGCCCCTCACCAATGCCGTCGCTGTGAGTTCAAGTCCAGCTCGCGCTGGCTTTCTGTGTGCAGATGGTTGAGGCTTTCCCCTGGGCACAGCCCGATTTCCTCCCACCATAATGCCATATGAGTGAAATATTCTTGACTATGGTGTAACACATCAATCAGGCAGGCAAGTATAGCATGCATGCATAATCCAAATATATTTTAGATTCATAGTTATTTTGCACAAGATTCTAATGATATGTCTAATTGTTCCATTCCCAAAATCCTAGATATTTTACTATATACGCTAGATATTTCCAAATGCAGTTGCTGTGAGTTCAAGTCCAGCTCACGCTGGCCTTCTATCTGAGGATGGCCGTGGCTTTCCCCTGGACACTGCCTGATTTCCTCCCACCATAATGCCATATATGAGTGAAATGTTCACGAGTACGGTGTAAAACATCAAATAAATAAATACTTATTTTGAAGAAATAACAGGTTTTAATTTTTCTTCATGCCAACACATAACTAGCATTTAAAAGTTAGGATTGGGTGTTCCTGAAATTCATATGTACTTGAACAAGTAACTTTCAGCAGGATGTCAGAAATTTTTGTAAATATTGAACAACTTCATATTGTTATTTGGATACTAGTGTACCCTGTAAACGTTACATATTCAGATTGTATATTACATACATATAAGTAACTGTTGTTTACTTGATAAAGGTTTGTTGTACATAACACAGGTGCCTATGTGCATTGATTGTTGTTGTACTTCACAAACAAAGGTCACTCTCAGAACAAGGGCAAACAGATGTCATCAACTACAAAAAATATGTCAGATGATGCTTTGCGAGAGACAAAATGGTACAGATACATGTAACTGAGGTACTCATTCAGTTGTCATAAATGGGGTGCAGATTTTGTGAAGCCATTCTCAACATGTCAGCTCTGTCTTGGCGGCTGATCTTAGTGACCGACACCCATCTCAGACTTGTGTTCACTGAAGACAGTGACATCAAACCTTCGGGTTGAGTACAAAAAGTATCCTCTAGATACATGTGTAAACAGCTCTAATTTGGGTTGATTTTTTAGGTCATTTACAGTATTTTTGTGCTATATTGTGAATAGGAGTGCTGAAAGGTGAAAGGTTTATTCCAGAGATATGTTTGATATGTTGATATTTGATATGTTCTCAATGTACAAGTGCAAAAAATAATTATTCTTAAAATGAAAATATATTTTTAACATTGTTTGTCTTTTCTGAATGTATTTTGATGGCTGCAAAGTCCATTCAGGTATGCTGAAGCTTATCAGCTTTTGACGTCACTTGGTGAGACAGCATTATTCTGAGCCGTTAAACTAAGCAGCTGGCCATGGTTGAGTGGTTAAGGTGCTTGCGTTGCCTTTGTTAGGACACACAAGGTGAGGGCTCAAACCTGGCCTTGGAAAGGTACTTTGTAGGATTTTTCTCTTCTCACTGTTGATGGGGCCTTGTGACAGTAAGCAGTTGATGGCACTCACGTGGCCTTTTGTACAGTTTAACATTTGTTAGAGATGTGTATACATGTATATGTAATGTGTATACATGTATATGTAGGAAAGTTCATCAGCAGTTTGACAAAAAGGCTCGTGGTTTGAAATCCCTGACACACAAGTTTCCTCCAACTTCAAAACTTGCCACTATCATATAAGTTACAATAAGTTTATGTTAAAAATTCTTCATTTATGGGAGATAAGCAACAATCAAATGAATAAATGGTTACATATAAATAAACTAACTTAGCTCTTCAGACCAAGCTTGTAATACCTGTTTTCAATCTGCGAAATGAACACGCAGTTGTACATGTAGAACACTGTCTGACTGTGTTTGGTTTCTAATCATTCCTGATAAACTCTAATGGTTTGCACAATCTTCATCCACCTTGCATCTACCTTTCTCATCATTTGACAAATACAACTGCTATATGTAGAATTGACTTCAAAATTTTTAACACGTATTCAAACTCAAAATCAGTGTACATGTAGCGTGTGAACTTGTAGTGTAGTGTGTTAATTGTGATACACATGAGCAAACATGTGTATTCTAATACTTTATGTCAATAAGTTCTTATTTCAGTACTTCAGCTATTTAGTTTCCCGCTCATTCACAATAATGTACATGTACACCTCACTGATGTACTTTTTATTGTGACCGTCATGATTTTGTGAGGTCTTTGAAGTTGGAACAGCTTCTACTTTACACTAAGAATCCATTAGTTAATTTTGAAACATGTAAATACCATTTACTGCTGGTGTATTACAACCAGGCGTAAGTGCACACGTACAGTTTTTTATAGTCGATGAAATCACCGGAGTCAATCACATGAGTTATGAGTTATCATGCTCTCACATGATGAATGGTTTGCATGATGACAAGCTTAAAGGGAAAGTCTGAAGTTAAATATAGATAGCTTCAAAGTTAGATAGTGTGATGATCAGGGATTTGGCCTAGTTTTAGTGTACAGTGTGATCTCTGACGTAAATCCACCACGAACTGATTAGAGAGCACCTGAAGAGCATGTGTTTTGAGGCGGGTGGGGGGGGGGGGTTGGCGGGGGGGATACGCAAGGGTATCTGTGAGACTGCATGCAGAGCTCCATCTGCCAGAGGATTATGGCTGTCTTTGTATCCACTCACTCCCCAGGACTTCATTCACAAGACTTCCATGTGATCATATGCTCAAATTATGCACATGTAATAGATACTTATTAAAATGCAGTTCACATTCATGATCTACACGCTTACGTATCTGTATGAACTCACTCTCATTATAAGGATTAAAGGTTTGGAATGCAGTCATGTGTAACTATCTATTTGATCCTCACCAACGTTGTATGGTTCAGCTTTACAATGAGGCCATGGACACTTGAATTTGTTTATATGCACAAACAGTTGTGTCCTCAGCCTAGCCCACCCAATGTGTGATGTTTTTTGCTGTTATTGCTTCGTGATTGGTCCTCATGCAATATGAGCTGATTACATCAATGTTGCCACATAATCATAAGTATTAGTATCATCAGTATTAGGAATATCAGTATTAAAGATGCATGAGATCTAACCGCAAGGTACACAAGGTGTGGGTTCAAATCTGGCTGTGGGTAGTTACTTTAGTGTCAATGTTCAATGTTCAATGTCAATGGACTTTGTTATAATAGGCAGTCAACAGTCTTGTGTTTGTTGAAAACCATATGTCTTCCACCAGTATGGTTTGTAAGTCACAGGTTTATCATGACTACAGAAGTACAAATACCGTATCATAACTACAGCAATAAAGAATTAAATGAAAAATATGAATCCTTATGTGATGTGTGTGTACCCTATTAGCTGAATCTTTCCCTATATGAAAAAGTAAGTAAATAGAGTGATCTGTGCACCCTTTAAATTTGATTTTAGATACAAAACTACATTGGTTGGGTTGGCCAGTTTCACGGCTTGACAAAAAGAATGCCCTAAATAAACATCTTGCAAACTTGTGAAAAGGTTGAAGAATTACAGTACATATAGTGTGCACCTACCACTTTTTGTTAAGCTTTAGTGTTGATTGTAGCAAATCCACATACGTGCGTAGATATTGTATATATCAGGGTCTTACATGTACATGTATCTAGAAAAACATTAAAGGCTCTGATCCCAAACTTTAATGGTGACATTGTGACTGTGCATAAAGAAATTTAAATAATGCAACTCAAAATGATGCTTTCTGAGAGCGTTTAAGTCTGTGAATGAAAAAAGTTTGTATGAAAACTTAACTTTTTATTGGTAAACCATCATATTTTTGTATTTACTTGTCAGTTGTAACTCAGCAATTTTTATTTTGGCAGCGAACAGTTTGGGAGCCCAAATGTTTTCCAGAACTGAAATGACTCTAGATACCTATGTGTTCTAAGAGAATTGTGTTGATTTCCTGGATTGGTGTTTACGCCATACTCAAAAAGTTTTTCCTTACAAGATGACTTAGTTTCTATGGGCAGATGGGTGGGGGAAATTGGAGTGCCTGGGGTAAACCACTGACCTTTGGCAAGTTACTAAAAAACTTTTTAGGATGTGATGATCAGATTCATGTATGCACAATACTGGTGGAGCGCAAGTGGTCTTCAACGAAGGCTGCTGAAATGGCCACACACAAACATTTTTGACTGCTTAGAGACAGCTTTGAGGAATTTATAAATTCCCTTTCCAAAAGAATTATAAATTGCAATACAATGTAAAGGTACAGATATAATTGATAAGCTCTTCGTACATGCATGCTCGTTTCTTCTTATATTGTACCTTGTTATCTGTCTAGCTCAAACATAGCATTGAACAGATTTCACCCAGAGCTGTCTGTTGTATCCAGTTAGGGTTTTTGAATTACCTCAAATGGATTTGAAAAATGCATAATGTTTATCCTGGACAAGCAGGTTTACAAAATTAAAAGCTGTCTTAACGCACCTCTTGAATGGGAGAGTTTGTCAAGGGAGGTAATTTGGCACTGCCTTATTAGCACCAGTATAAATTCCAAGACTGGTGTTGAAAGCCCATCTTGAGTGTCGGAAGTGATCTGAAGATAGCTTTTTTTATACTGTAGACGTATTAAACAGAACCCTTGAGCATTAATTTGTTGTGATTCTCATGAAACTAGATTGAAGTGTAATGTGGTTCTGGTCCTGCATGAAACTACATTCACATCATGCTAATGGGGATGTACAATGTGCATGTTATAAAATGACTTAAATAATGATGAAAATGACACCAATTTTCAGGCGAACAGCCCAGTTTGATATGTTTTAGAGCAGATCAAGATATATATGTAAGGACAGAGCTGATGGTACAATTTATATGTATACATGCATCAATCATGTCCATACATATTGTAGATACCTCCATCTAGACATATCTAAGTACTGCAGACTGCATGGAAAGCCTTGGCTGTCCAGGGTAACTAGTGCTGTGATGGATAGACTGCATGGAACCAGTGCAGATTCAGCCATCAGAATGTCAGCGTCACTAAATGGCTATCAAGTTATGCTCCTGGAGATCAACCATGAAGACAATATGCCTGTATAAGCCCCCAGATTGCGCTAGTCATTAGAAAATAATGATTGCTACGGGATTAATCTTCTCACATTTGTTACCAGATCAGCTCAGCGGTGTTGTCATGGCAACTCAAATAAGACAATCTTTCTTTAATAATTTAACAGCAAATGGTTGCTTAAACATGCATGGCGCTATAAGATTGTTTCAACTCAGGTCAGCAGAAACATGTTGCATTGTGCTCGATTTCCCAAGGCAGATTGGGTAGAGGGTCTCTCTATGGACATGAATTGCCCACGATGGCTCAGTGCTGGCTACCAGAACAGCTTGTCTAATATGAAGTGTCGTAAATTATTATTAACGAGCAAATATTGAAATAATGAAAACCTGTATGTCATTTATCCTGCTGCTAGTATTTAAGTTATTGATAAGGACATACATGGTGTACAGGAAGGTGAGAAAATGGGACGAAGAACAGTATCAAATACTGTATTTCACCTAAAGCTTGGTATGTAAAAAAGCACTTTCAGAAGCAAATAAAAACCTTACAATACCAGTGCTTAAGGTTTTAAGTTTTGTCAAAATTCACAATAAAACCTAAAGAAAGCTCTGTAAGGTGGATGAATCTTTCAAAATCAAGCAAAATGGGTTGCATGAAAAATGCTAATCTTTAATAGTTGAAACCTTTTATACAGCGTTTACCTTTTACATATCCTAAATAATGAAGTCAGCCCCCACAACCCTCACTGTTTCAATTTTTAGACATTTTAAAAGGATGGATATGTAAATATTGGTCTTTTTCTTCTTTCTGTTTGTCCAGACCATTTTGTTCAAGTCATATACATAAATATCCAGTAACAGTTTACAATAGGAATTTGAAACTTGTGACAGCTCATATCATTATCCACTTAAAGCACACTACATGGTCATATTGAGTTCGTAATTGTGTGCCCCCTGATATATAGCATATGCACGTATGTACTGTGAAATTGTACGTTACCTTTTCTTACTACATACATTTGCATATACGACGGTGAAGAACGTACGTTCCAACATTGACTTTTCCACTCGCATCATTCGGAGAACAGGTACAGTGTATTATCAGTTTTAGTTCCTTCATCAACTTTTTCGCTCTTACATCATTTCAGAGAACAGGTACATTAACACCATTTTTAGTTCCTACATTGAATTTTTCGCTCTTGCATCATTTCAGAGAACAGGTAACTACATTTTTAAATGACATGTAGGTTGTTGTTAATCAAAGCTTCGCTTCAATCTTAACTGTGAACCAACCCACAAAACCTGTATACAGATATATGTTATTTAAACGAGCTGTACAATTTATACATGTTCATATGCAGCTAATAATATACGCAAACTTTGCTATGTATATGTGAAACTCTTCATACCAATAAGAACATCCTTAAAAAATTTCTTTGTTGAGCATAAGCTGACCGAAACTGGAAAAAAGGGATAGGTCAGTAGGGTAGTTGTTTTTAAACAGAGAGTGATTCTGAAGAAGGTAACATTTAGAGAATAAGTACAAAATTTCAAGTGCACAGTGAAAACTTTAAAGAGAAAGACCTCCTTTGGGGGACATGTTCAGTTGGATTATATATGTTTGATGATTATGTTTTTAATGATATTTAACTTGAAGAAGTTTGTGTGAACTCTGACATGCACATTGCATACTGTGTATGCAGTGTCTGTATATACAATGTAGATGTATATCTAATCATACAAATCTCTGCCCAATATGGGTCAGCTGTTAACAGGCACCTGGCAGGAGTTTGCATTACAACTACAACGGACATGCGATCATTTACCTGGCTTCATTGGTGTGCTGTTTCCCTTTTGGTTAATTGTATCATTTTTTGCTGAAGGACATTAAAACATGTATGTCAATTAATCAGAATTATCTCAAATTACATCAACACTAACTCTTTTGTCTGTACAAATTTGGCTTTTGCGTTCACCAGGGGGGGGGGGGGAAATAAGTTTGACGATCTGTTTGATGTAGTCATTATGTGCATATACAAATGTATATTTTTGTATTAAATCCTGTACATACACATATAAAACACTGACCCTACACCTAACTTTCCTCAGCGGTTGTGGATTTACGACAGATCGGTCGCACACCATTGAAGCGTCGACCAAGGTGAAGTAGACTAGCTATGTACTACTTTAACTGCAGAGACTCGTTCACGACTTTTCCATTCACGCAGATACATGCAGGTACCTCGCGGCAAAGTCACGGTTTGTATGCACATTGTTCCAGGTAAGGAAATCAAGTGACAAAGTGGTTTTCAGCATCCCTACTGTTTTACAGCAGATATAATCAAGTCCTGGCGCTCCTCCACTCCTCCTCCTAGATTTGACCACATATTTAATTTGACTTCAGAATAATCCGTTGTTTTGAAAAATGTCTCGAAAATTGTGAAAGTTTAAAAACAGGACAATACCAGAACTCTTTCAACCATTATGATCAGTGATTTCATTTTTTGAAGCAAAGATTATACATGCAATCCTAAAAACAGTCATGTACCTAATTTAAACCTGTGATCTTGTCATGCCTACTGCATATATGTGTACCTGTACAACCACATTTCTGACGTTATTCCGACCTCCATTCATATAAATGTAAAAATGCAAATGCATTTAGTTGTTGATGGGATTAAGATTGTCATATTCACTTCTTGTAAAGTTTTCCTCGTGTACAAGAGCTAATATTAGGTGAAGATTAAATTATGAATTGTGTTACTTTATGATGTACAGCCTTCCACCACCTCCTGACGACATATACATGTATCTCACTGTGCTGCACATGTAAATGAATGGCAACATGTGTGTGGGCAGATTAACACCTCTCTCTGCTTAGGGATTTATAAGTCTAAAATAGTAACATGATGGCACCTGACTTTTTGTGATTCTTATTGAATGAGTTGTTAAAAAACTGTACATTAACATCATGCTGTCCTGTCATTTGTTGAGAGTGCACAAGCGCACTGCACTGACGTATACTGCTCGCTCATTCAAGTCATAATGGATGTCCACGAGCATGTCCATGTTATGAGGTATTATAGAAGTGTACATCTACATGCAAATGTATGTCCATTTTATGTCTTCAAGTCCAAGACTGGAAATAAGTATTTAGGACAAGAAAAGCATAGCATTTTGACGGGGACCAACTGTAAATAAAATTGTATTCAGATATTGCATGAGAAGGTCTTGCATTAAACTGCAGATGGTTATGGGTTTCTCTGGGCTGTGCCCAGTTTCCTCCCTCCATAATGCATAAGAAAAATACTTTTGAGTACAGTGTAAAACACCAATCAAAGAAATAAATAACATTGTAACTATTGTAATAATGTGAATACTTGTACATGATGCTGAAAAATCAGCTCTTTCACCAGCTTAAAACTACGTGTATAAAAAATAAAAAAATAAATTCAATACACCTTACAGGTATGTAATTGTTCCTTTGTACATGTACATTGTATTTTCTTTGAGCTCAGGTAGAAGTACATGTATACATGCTTTTACCTTTATATCATGCTTTTAATGATTCAATTGTACATTTTAATAGCTTTGTATGACAAATTATTACCACATGTTAAGCAGGGTGTTCATAAAGGGCAAGTAGCAGACTGCAGACAGCTGTCTACTGCCATCCCTGTAGCCGCCTACTTTGAATATTCTTACAGTTCAAATCAATAGAAATTGTGACATAGTTACTTTCAATTCAGCCGCCTACGTTTGAACTTTGACCTCCTTCTCCTTTTCTAAATTAAAACCCTGCTAAGGCTTTGAGTTGTAAGTACTTGTATCTATGAAGTGTAGTATCTCATGATTAGTGACATGCACATACACCATGATGTGTGGCCCATTGATGAAGGTGCACTTCAGTAATGGGTTGACACTCTGGGTCATGACCTTTGACACCTGTGATACTGAGCTGACAAATGTTGCAAAATGACTGAGCCATATCATGCAGCAGTCTCTCCTGAGAACATAAGGAAAGAACAATAAACACGGTTTTGTTTCCATGGAGATTATACTTTAAATCTTCTTGGTTCATCATGGTGAATGCAGCAACAGCAGCAGCAGCAGCTCTTGATAGATATTGCTTATAGCCAGGCCCCTGCTCATTGATTTCAGCCTGTATGGGAATGAATGAGTGTTTGGGATGTAACAAGACATTGTCATTATTTCGATCATCTTATAGTGAATAGAAAAAAAAACTGTACAACCCTTAAGAAATTACTGTTAGGCGTTTTTCAAGGGACACATTTTGCTTGATTCGGATCAATTCATCCACCTTAAAAAGGCCACTGAAAGAGTTTTTTATGAAGTTTAATTTCTTACCAGAAAAGTCGCATTTTTAAGTACTGACCTCAAGGTGAAACACCTTACTGTTGTTATGTTAACGTGTTATGTCTTTTGTGTACTGCATTGGTGCTGAAATCCCATTTGCTGAAACGTCATAAATTCTTGTGTAATGAAATATGTCTCCATGTACAAGCCGTATAATAATACAGATTGTGTTTGCCATTACGTGCACTTTCAATACGCTTTACAGAGATACCTATTGATATAAAAGTCTATGGCAAAATGTAAATATTATGTCATTGTGTTTTAAAGTCATATCTACATACTTCCTGGTATCGTGTCATGTGGGACAATATCCTGTACTGATAAATGAGCACAGGAAGCATACCTTTATTTTAGCCAGTGAATAGATTCCAGGTCAGTGAGGCCAGTCTTAGTAATTCTCTGTTTCCAGTTTCAAGGCAGACAATCGAAAATTTCCAATCCAAGGAAGAACTTATTAACACTTCGTTGCAATGGATGCATAATATTGCTGAACATGTGAAAACATTGGCCCACATGTATGTACAGGTGTTTAATTACATGCAAATATACCCTAATTCTTCAACCTTTTCAACTGTGTCATCAACCAATATTTTTGAAACATTCTGGTAGAACTGTAGGATGTAGAGAAATAATTTGTACATTTTGTTTTAAGTTTGCGTCTTTAATGACACAAACAAATCGTGTTTGGTATCATTTTAACAATGACTGTATGGGTAAAACCCAATGAAAGAAGTGCTTTAGTGTTTGAAAAGGTTGGAGATTTACAAAGCATGGATACATGTATATTTATATCAGTCACTTAAACCTTAACTTGTGGGTAAGAAGACATGGTTAAGATGGTTTTGATCACACAGTGCAGTTGAGCAAGCAATTTATATTGGTTGTGAGGTACAGGTGTGAGTAAGCATGTAATGACTTCCTAATGCTATCATCCAAGGAACGTAAAGCAGAACATTTTTGTGAATGGCCATACTGAACTTAGTGGTCGGAGATGGCTGCATTGTAGGTCTATTGGATACATATGTAGTGTCGGTAAACTAAAGAGGCTGTCTGATATTTAGATCTGCCAACATCTAGGGTTATTGAGGAAGATTGAGAGATGGATATACATGTATTAGGGAGAGCCTGTGATGTGCAGACACAAGCTTCATGGGAGAACGTAAGTGTTCTTTAGTATTTGTGGGTGTGTCTGTAGTTAGAAGACTTTTGTACCGATATTACATGTGTAAATCAGAAAGGGGAGTGGACCGAGGATGGAGACAACACATGTATACCGATCCACGTGACTTCCCAAGATATTATACATGTAGGTACTTGTACTTGTCATTTGAGCCACACATTAGATGGGATGTATGATATGACTATACTCATGTACAAGTTAGATGTCCTGAAATTCACTGGAGGATCCTTGGCTGAAGGTCATGTGTCATTCTCTGGTGTCATGTGCTGCTTAATGTTATAAATTTAATTTTATTTATTTACAGTATTCTATTCATAAAGACTTGGCCATATTGAATGACATGTATATGTAATACAAGTACATGTGTTATAATACGATCTTACTGGCTGCCTTGTACTTTCACTTTGAGTGCAAAAAATTTCAGTACGACGTAATACCCTAAGGATAAATACATACATACAACTGTACTTTCACCTTAGTTTATGACCATTCTTATCAGTTTACCTGTGCATGCATTGACAAGGTCTAATAACTGCCTAGGCCCCTCCCCCTTGTTTATGATACTGATAGTGAACATGCTGGCCTTATTGGTGAACTCGCTGATGACACTCAAGCAGACTGTCATTTGGCACAGTGGACTTATGTATTCATATCGCTGATCAGTTCGTATATCACAGCTATTAATAAACTTAGCACTCTGATTGGCCATGGGAAGGAAATCGCTCGCTGTTCAGAGTACTGAAGTCACTATTCAGGTTGCTTGTCTTCAGCTTTCACATATCTACGTTTACATGTGGTGACCAGGGTTTTTGAAGTTCTCTTCGTCTGGAAGTCCTACAGTGTACAGCTCTCATTCATCTGGTTAGAGGTTGGAAATACTGGAATATGCATACCTGATTGTGCATTGCTTATGATAGCATGTACTTGTACATGTAATAATTAGCATTTGAGAAATTTTGTTCTGGAGTCTGCACATGTATGTGTATATGTAGTTACTAAACCATTTCACGTGCATCTTGTGGCAAATTAGCACAAACATCTTTAGTTGTACACGTACAGTATGTGTATCCATCTGGCAAGATAAACTGTTCTCACTGAATTTTTACCACGTGTGGTGTGGAATTAAGTTGCTGTTTGGGATCAGGATGCCCCCAGGTGGTTTGTCCGTTGACAGCCCCACAGCCAGGGGCAGGACACATGTTACTGCTCACAGGAGAACTCCAAGAAAAGTCCACTTCTTTGATGACAAGGTATTTCAAAGCTTCTGGTCATTTGTCAGTGTGTTTGATGACAGACGAAATTGTCTTCAGTGTACTTTTGTATAAACAGGTATAAAGCGAAACCTATGAAATGTCATGTATTTTATACAGAATCAATGTGTGTGCATATGATGACATGGTGTACAGGAATATGTGAAAGTAACAAGAAACATATTCACATAAATTTTGAAACATACGTACTACATGTACATGTTTTGATTGAAATAATCATGTGAGTTTAATATTGTACTTGTGTATGTATATGCTGTATTTCACAAATTGGAAAAGAAGACATATTTACATACATTGTATTACATTTAAGGATTTTGTTTAATTTCAAACAGTCACATATTATGGTTGTTGATTCTCCTAAATTTTTCAGGCAGCAGACAACGGCAGAGTGGTTGTAAAGTGCTTAACTTCGATCACTAGATGCAGGTTCAAATCCGGCCTTGAGCAGGGAATTTGTAAATTTGTCTGATCTCACATTCAATGTTTGTGGGTCCTTGTTGATAATAACTTGTCTATGTGAATGTTTAGGCAGTTCAAAGTTTATGTGTATGAAGACTACATGTATTCTGAAAGTTCTTTACCAAATGGCCAAATGGTGATAGTTTACCTGTGGCACTGCAGTTTCCCTCACCCATAAAACTGACTGCCATCTGCCAGCTGACCGTGGAAAAGTCTTGAGTATGATGTTAAACACATCTAAATAAATTAAGCAAATTATCATTTCTCAGTGGGCATGATTGTCAAGACATAATGTATTGAAACAGAAATTTGCGGTTAAGTGACATCACCTTTATATACATATAGGCACACTCATGTTTAGACATGACATCATCAGACTGTTATGTAACTATTATGACATTAACGGTAATGTACATATACATGGGTACTTGTTATGTATGTGTAGGCAGTGTGTGTTCAATCAGTAGGCCAGCTGAGGTACAGGTAATTTCGTTTACATGTATCTTGTGTGGCTTGAGCTGTTCTAATATCACCAAGCTGTACAAAGCTACAGGTGCCTTGATACATGTATGTGAGAATCACACAAGTAAATGTGATATTTAGATTTTATATTCTTTTCCTCATCACACGTATGCTTGCTCAGTACTAAAACCTTGTTTTTATATTGCTTGATTGCACGAAGATCACTTAAGTCACTCGTGTTTGTTTCCGCCCTTTGCGTGTCCTATCTTCGGAAATGGTCAGTAAAATTACCTTTGATCAATTTAGATCGGAAGACAATACTATACTGTGTGCTGTGTTTGCATTTTTTCCTTCTTTAATGTGTTAAATACATGTAGCCTGGAGAGGTTTCTAGCCGAGAAACACCAGCATGATTGCTATTTTAGTGTTGAAAGTACAGTTACATGCACTTGGCTTTCATGGCTGGCTGGTCAGTTTCAGTTTACTTTCAACCTCCACCTCAGTATGAACCTCAAGATGATCTCATTGATATGCAGGTGGGGGCAGGTAGAAACTAACCTTAATGGCCACTGAGGGGGTCAAATTGACCTAGCGGGTCATATAAACAAAGCCTCTGTACTGTTTGAGAATTACTTCACCTGAATATGTAGTTTAATTTAACACTGTCTGTGTGCTGACTTAAAAGCCCAACTATACCAGTTCTATATATGGTTTTAATAACTTATAAAACTCCATTAACAGAAATGTTATTACCCTGTGAAATAGATCAGCCCAATCATCCGGATGCTGCATGGCAGTCTCAATGTGTACAGTGTATACTTGATATGCATGTATTTTGATATTCATAAAATAAGTTTTGCCGAAAGTGCTTCTCATCCTCATCCTAGAATAGTTCATACTGTACATACCCTATTATGTACAGGTGTGCTCTTACTATCAAGTGTATTAAGAGGATTATTATATAAACCATAATAGTTTTATTTATTAATTATATAAAGGTGAATTGTCAGGATTTCTCTCACTGATAAAGGGGATATCTCATCACAATTAGATATCACTTCTGTTATTACACACTCAGATGCCCTGAAGTCAAAAAGGAAACATTTTGTGTTTTGATGACATGTTAAACCGAGCTCAGTTCAGTCAACTTTAACACTCCTACGTCAGAATAAATAAAATATTGCACAATGAAGGTTAGATATCATAAATATTTTTCTGGAGAATTAAGTGGAGATTATAACCATGGGTCTCATGAGTTATCACTTTCAGTTTTCACTCAAAAAATATTTATGATATTCAACCTTCACTGTGCAAAAAAATCATTTATATATACTAATGTATATACCACATTTTAACTTAATACATGTACATGTATATTTTTGGACACTCTGCTATAGATTAACATGTAAGTGTTAATGAATACATTTAAGTTTTAAAAATGAACATTCCTGATTGAGTGGAACATGTACATGGCTTAGTCCTGGTGTACGGTCATGACTGTGTGTACTGTACAGTTCATGTACAGTCATGGCTGTGTATACTGTACAATGCATGTGCACTCATGACTGTGTGTACTGTACACGTACTGTACTGCGGTACTGCAGTCATGACAGTGTACATTGTACGGTGCATGTGCAGTCATGACTGTTTATACAGTACATTGCATGTGCGGTCATGACTGTGTACTATACAGCGCATGTGCGGTCATGACTGTGTGCACTGTACAGTGCATGTGCGGTCATGACTGTGTATACTTTACGGTGCATGTGCAGTCTTGACTGTGTGTACTGTACATGTACGATCATGACTGTGTGTACTGTACATGTGCGATCATGACTGTGTGTACTGTACATGTGTGGTCATGACTGTGTATACTGTACAGTGCATGTGCTGTCCTGGCTTTGTACACTGTACAGTGCATGTGCATGTTAACTGTTTGTGTGCAAGTACTATTACCAGATTACTTGTATGTTTGTCAAATTGTTTAATACACAAAGGTAATCTGTTTCTCTTGACAATAAAACCCGAATCAGACCGTGAATTAAACGTACATGTACATCTATAGACTTTGAGAAATTTCATATATGAAAACTTCTGCATTGGTTCAGAGAGTGTTGACATAGCAGTGGATCTACATGCATTGTTGATGCTTGATTGTGTGTGTGTGATGACAAGATGCTTCTTTAATAACACAATGATAGTTTCACATCTATATGTATATTACGTGTTTATACAAATACTACATGCAGACAGTCCTCGCCAAAAGCAAGGTCTAAGCAAAAGATAGTCAACCTCCAGTCTGCCGAAAGTATGATAAAAGTATGCGTACCACTATATCTTGTATACTTTATTGTGATACCATCTGTTGAATCATAGGCTATTATTGTGTTTATTGCAGCCGTTTTGGGCCCTTCATACAGGAGAGTGGAAGATGATGTTTTTGACCATTCATGCACTGTACATCTGTTCAACTCTGGCATTTTCATGTATTTGCTGCATCGGCTATGATTTTGCCCTCGTTTTTTCTTGACTTGACTTGACTCTGGCATAATTCTACTTGTCTGTTGTTCTCCAGGTGCCCGACCTTTTCCAGGCTATCCGTGATGCCACGCAGGAGGCGAGCAGTAAGAGGCCAGGGATTGGTACGCTCTGGGATGATATGGCGGAGGACCAATGTACTGCCAAGGCCTTCTATGAGGTGCTCTATATAGGACGTGTCATTGTCCATGGTGAAAAAATAACGTCGCATTACGTTGATGACCTAGCCGAAAAGTTTGAATCCAAAGAACCTGACTTACAGAACAATACAGTGGTTGAAGAAGCAGAGAAACGTAATCGGCATGCCAGTGGTGCAAGCGTTAAAAGTCTGCCTGCGAACTTAGAAGGCAGTGTGACAGTGACAGAAAATGACTTGGGCAGACAACACGAGAAGCTTGGTTATGGGGACGGGAGTGTGGACAGCAGTGCAGATGACATACTGGGCAGTGGTCAGATTGGAGGGAGTTCCACAGAGATTTTGGACGGTTCAGGCAGTGTTCACAGCAATGATGCCTCTGCGTCCTGCCCGAGTCAGGATAGCATAGACGGGCCGTCCTCCACCCCACGCCTCTCTCAGCCCTGTACGGATGTCAGCAACCTCCCCACGCAAGGAAATGGAACTCACGTCCAGTTGCCAGTGTACAGCAAGGCAGACAGGAACAGGACGATGCTATTCAGGCTGGGTCAAAACGAGATCACGCTGATCAGCCCTGACCTGAAGTCATCCATGCTGGAGCGCAAGTTCAAGGACATCCCATCAGTCTCTCAGGTAAACTCAGGGCTTTGTTAAAAAGCATTGTCTCTTTAATCATGGTGAATGAAATTCTAATGTTAATTTTGTGTATGCACATATGTACATGCAGGGCTTGAAATTACTGGGCACTAATTCGCCACTTGCGAGTACAACAGTGTTTTGGCAATTGAAAATTTTGTGGTGGATCGCTATGACACTCTGATAATGAAAATTGCAGATTCCAATCTCCCATTATGCGGTCTTGTGTTGGTCACAGCGTATGCACACTACTTACATGAAATATCCCATATACAGCAGAGGAGGCTTTCTGCACATGCGCTTGTAGACCATTCTGTTTGTTTCTACAGTAATGCCTCGTTCTGGTGGCACTTTTCGCTAGGCCATGTGGCGGCATTCTGTAAATTTTGTTTTGACAGGTATAGCATATTTGTTGCTAATCATCAACTTTGCCACAGTGGGCGCAAAAGAGGAAAACAAAAGGTTTTCTGCTGGATTTCAAAATTGAAAACGATTATGCTGATCCTACACCCGGTACCTCTAGTGGTGCAACAACAACGCTGCCTCCAACTCCAAGGGCAAGGGCCGACCTATCCTTCTCCTTCTCCCCGCAATCTCCACCTTGCCGGGGCCCTAAACGACCTTCAGTCACCGACATTTCCAAGGATGGGACCCAGAACAAAATCACGAAAAGAACTTTTCACCAAGCATGGACCGTTAATAGGCCATGGATGAAGTTTGACCACAACACAGATCTCATGACATGTGATTTACGCAAAATATTTGACTCGAAAAAAAATTCTGGCTTTGCGGCTGGAATGAACAGTATAAAGTTAGATCATGAGGCATCAGAAACGCACAGAGCCTCTTTGTTAGCTTCCAAGGCTGAAAAAGCAGGAAAGTCTTCAGATACACCAGTTTTACAAGGCCTACAAAAAATGAACAGTGCAGAAATATCCATGGTGGAAAAGCAATTCCGAACTGCTTTCTTTGTTGCCAAGAATAACAGGCCGTTTACTGACAATGAAAATCTCTGTGAATTACAAGTTTCAAACCTTGATTGGGCCTCTGTGGGTCAGTTGGTTAGCATGCTAGCGCAACGTAATGACCCAAGAGCCTCTCACCAGTGCAGTCGCTGTGAGTTCAGCTCATGAGGGATTCCTCTCCAGCCGTACGTGGGAAGGTTTGCTCGCAACCTGGGGATGGCAGTGGGCTTCCCGCGGGCGCTGCCCTGTTTCCACCCACCATAATGCTGGCCGCCGTCGAATAAGTGAAATATTCTTGAGTACGGCATAAAACACCAATCAAATAAATAAATAAATGGATTAAACTTTGGTTGTGAATTGCTCACAAAGCACTACTGCAACAAAGGCAGTGCAAAACATGTTCACTACATAACAGAAATCTACAAGGACCATAACATTTTCCTCGATTGCTGAAAATAAATCTCTGCGTATAGATGGCCTCAGAAAAAATTATTTGGCCCCTAGAACTTTTATGTCTAGGGGCCAATGGCTCCCGGGTGAAAACATTTCAAGACCTGACATGTACAAGTACCCGTTTCTCACTTTGAGCAGACTCAGTGACCTCGCTCTCACAAACATTGTCCTAAAAGACATTGTACCTGTGTGAAACTTTCTGTGAATGTGTACAGGAACAGGTGTTTGCTGCATGTATCAATGCATTCATATATAACATAAGTAAATGTACATATACAGTATACCAATAGCTCTGAAAGTTACAAAACCAGGTTGTTTATGTGCCTACACGTAACAGGGCAGTGTACATTTTTGTACCTCTTCTTACAGGTTGTGAAGGTACATGTACATATAGCAGTTCATTTAAAATATATTATTTACTTTCTATGTACTGTACTTGTCACTGATAGTGCTACCTACATCTGACAGTAAAATACCTGAATGTATTTACACTCACTGAATAAATAGACAGCTGTCTCCTGAGGATGTGCCCCAATGTGTGTAAATAGTGTTGAACAAAGGGTTAGCAGACTTACACTGTGCGCATGCCCAGCATCCTGTTCCAAGAAAACATTTTGTACAGGAAAGTATCGCTTCTGACGCTAAAGAGGATATACATGTACCTCTTCAGTGTTAATCTGGCTTCATTTACTCTGTAAAATAGTTTTACATGTATGTGTAAATCCATGAAATAGAGATGATTACAAACAAGTTACAGAGGTTTTTTCTTCAGGTGTGCATATATGTAACCAACACAGCTAAGTATGCGCTGTATGTATATATATGTATCCTTTTGTCTATTTCACATTTGTATATTACGTACTGTAAATATTATACACATACCCTGGTCAGTACATGTCTCAGCAGCAGTTCTGAGTTCAGCTTACATGTACTGGTATTCTATATACGTTATGTGCGTGAGCTCATTTGGTAGAGCACTGGACTTGAGCACTGGACTGGACTTGGTTGCTGAGACCCGAGTTCAAATCTTAGCGTGACCCACCTAGTAAGGTCTTTCAACCATTACACTGGTGCTGTGACCAAACAGATTCTAAGAAGCATGGGGCTCTGGGCCTGTGAACGTGTCTTAGGAGAGAGAAGGGATTGAAGTGAGAACGAGTGTATAACTGGAGCAGCTTTACGGTGCTTATGCTAATGGTAGTTAGTGGGAATTTCTCTTTAGTTCAGGTGGTAGAGTGCTGGACATACATGTAAGCTGCCGAGTTCAAATCCTGGTGTGGCCCACATATAAAAACCCTCCAACCATTACATACTGTACGTGTATATATAAAAAGTGTTGTCACATGATCACATGTCCAAATTTTTATCCTATTGATGCATGTAGACAGTATTATAGTTGCTATTTTTAGATTTTGTGACTTTACATGTATAAGTACACATCTACTCTACACTACATACTCATTAGTACACATCTACTCTACGCGACATACTCATTAGTACACATCTACTCCATGCTACGTACTCATTAGTACACATCTACTCTACGCTACATACTCATTAGTACACATCTACTCTATGCTACATACTCATTAGTACACATCTACTCCATGCTAGGTACTCATTGCCTCATTTGTGCAGTGGAATCTAGTGGCAGTTTTTAAAATACAACTTGAATTGCTATATTCATGGGTAAAGTAAACAACATTTTTGTTTTATTCTGGTAAGATAAAGTCAACATCTTTCTGTTTTCAGATTTTTTTGTGTAAACAGGTCTATATGTGTTCAACTGGTATTTGTTAATTGTGATTTAACTACATCTAATTGAATGATTAAGAGAGACTGATGCTAGTCTAGTGTGTGCATTTGTTATTTTTGCAGGGCAGTAAGAAGAAGGATGTGTTTGGGTTTATCACCAGGGAGGCTCACCATGTGTTTGTCTGCCACCTCCTCAAGTGCCATTCCAAAGATCTGGTAAACTCATAGGCTCGAAATAAACCGCATTGACTAATATTAGCTCATGCATGTTTAATTCGCCGGGTGCTCATGTGGAGGTGGTCTGGTTGCTGCACAGCATGCACCATTCACTCCCTGACCACAGGCTAGGGTTTAGAATGCGAATCCAGATTCCTACATGTACGCTGCACCAGACATGACTGTGTTTAACGAGGATATGTATTGCACATCTGAATTGAATGATAAACCTCTGTTATAAAATGATCTCAGAAAGAGTTAAACCTTGAAAGCGTACCTACGCTTATAGGGTCTAAAGGACACTCATATGTCTACATGTATATGTGTGTCTGTTAATGTCAGCACTTGGTATAAAATGTCCTTGTAAAAGATATTTACTTAAAATGGTATGTATGTGTACAAGACACGATTAAAGATGGTTCTTGAGTATGATACGGCGTAAAACACCAATCAAATAAATAAATTGATTAAAGGTGGTTCTCACATTCTGTGATTTTTGTTTGGGGTTGAGGTGCAGGTAATTTCCCTTGACTTCAGGCAGATAAATCAGGCTGTTCTTGGGCTTGTGAGCAAAGAATAATTTTAATGAGGCTACAACATGCAAACATGTAATCTATAGCAGTGTAAGTTACAGCAAAGTTGGCATATGAAAACATATTACGCGGATAGCATGTATTGGAAGTTTTATTTCACAACATGCATGCATGTGTAAAGGCAGCTGCTAGTGCAAAATCATATATGTACTTGAGCTGTAGTACAACAGGCTTTGATTTAATTCAGAGTCTTTCTGAAAGCTTTAATTCATATTTTGTGAAAGATATTTTCACCTTACATGTACATGTATCCCCCCTGTGTTAAGCCATGTTTGGCCAACGGAGGAAATATTTCCTATGTACATGTGCATGTACAAAAAGTATGGTTCCTACAAAATGGTTTTGTGAGGAAAAGTGATTTCGCCAAAGTTTTGTGTGTGATGTTTTCATGTTGGCTGCTGCTTCTTGGAGACTACCTGTATTACAGTGTGTATTAGGGATATTAGGTGTTTGTGGGTGTTTATACTACAGTTTAGTACTGGTAGTGTGAAGGTTATCTCTCTCCTCTCCTCTCCAGGTGGACGATGTAATGACTGCCCTCCGTGTGGCCTTTACTTCAGCCTATGAACACAACAAGCTACAAATCTGTACCATGTGCCCCTTACATCAGCTCCACAAACTGTGCCTGGAGATAGAAGGTAAACCAAACAGTGGCAGCCTCCCAGGCCTATTAAATGTAGGGATATCTGACAGGGATAACTGGAGCATTTGTTCAAAAATAAAAAAAAAAGTAGCATTTTCACTGTTATTGGATTTGCTTTTTTTTGTGCTGAGCACCAGTTTCCAAATTTAATACAGCATGCCTATTTGTAGTATAAATGTGTGGGTATATGTTTCATTGACTGAAATAGACACATACACTATTTCTCTCTTGTCTGAAGAAAAGGGAAACAATTTACGCCAGTTTAGCTGTTGTTGAAAAGCTATTATTAATATTATCATTTAGTTAATCTGAAGGAAAGCTTACCTTACCATGTCACACAAAAGCCTACATTACCTTGTCACACAAAAGCTTACATTACCATGTCACACAGAATCTTACATTACCATGCTTTACAGCTCACATTTCCTTGTCACTAAAGCTATCATTACCTTGTCACACAAAAACTTACATTACCCCACCACACAGAAGCTTACATTACCATATCTTACAGCTCACATTACCTTGTCACACAAAAACTTGCATTACCCATCACACAGAAGCTTACATTACCATGTCTTACAGCCCACATATCCTCGTCACACAAAAGCTTACATTTCTTTGTCACACAAAAGCTAACATTACCTTGTCACACAAAAGATTACACTACGTTATCACATAAAAACTTACATTACCTTGTCACTCACAAGCTTACATTACCCTGTCTCACAGCTCACATTTCCTTGTCACACAAAGGCTTACATTACCTTGTCGCACAAAAGCTTACATAACCCTTTCACACAAAAGCTCACATTACCTTGTCACGCAAAAACTTACATAACCCTGTCACACACAAGCTTACAGGTCTCACAGGTTACATTACCTTGTCATACAAAAGCTCTGATTACCCTTTCACACAAAAGCTCACATTACCTTGTCACATAAAAGCTTACATTACCATGTCTTACAGGTTACATTACCTTGTCACACAAAAGTTGATATTACCTTGTTTCACAAAAGCTTCTATTACCATGTCACACAAAGGCTTACATTACACTACCTTGTCACACAAAAGCTTACATTACCTTGTCACACAAAACGTTAAACCTCAAGCATACATACATACTTGTGATTACTGAATCAATATGACTTTCCTAGTGTTCCAGTTATAAAATGTGTTGGTCACATTGAATCTACATAAATTGTTGCTTTGTGTTTCTCTGTATAGGACTCTCTCCACAAAATGCCTATGAGCTGGTCATAAAGAGAATACAACAGTTACCAGAGAAAGACACAACAGAAATCATGGCCAAATACAAGGTATTGTTATAATAGTGTTGGCTGAGGTCTTTCTGTGTTTTGAAAAAGTGACCTCAGAGTCTGGAACCTCTAACTGGCCATCTAGCACATTGATAGCTGACCAATTGACTTTACAGCAATCATCATTCCTTGCATTGCGCCTCTGACGATTCTAATGTAATATACACGTAACATGTTTTACTGTGACTAAAAATAAATTTTTTTTCTGAAATAGCAACCTTATGTTTAAACGAGAGCCCTGTGGAGATGTCCCTTTTGAGTATGAAAATGGGTGCCTGACATTGTTAAAATGACCATTTGGCGAAAGTGGTAAAACCCATACTCTCAGTGTTATATAAATCTGAACCAAGATCATTTTGGTGAATTGGTGAAGTAAGCTTGGTCCAGAATTATGCAACACAGACAACATGTGGGATATAGTTCATGCAGTGGAAATCCCTCTTCTCAATGTTAACTTTATTCAAAGTGATAGTACTGACTCATGAACACGATTCTATCGGACAACCTGTAAATCACACTGTAAAACGTGATTTTCCCTTACATGATTGATACGCCCAGTATGGGTCTTACCATTTTGCCCAAAGGGTTTATTTATGATTATTTTTTTTTTTGCGGCAAATATTCTTTTCTGCACCATAGTACAAGATAACTGTATCATGCATCTATAATGTTGTTTCTTCAATTTACATTCAAGTTGTACAAAAATGTTAGTATTTGTGTTTTATTTGATGCCTACAAGTTGTGATTCTCTTAACCGTTTTAGTTCTGACATGCAGCTGTATAAGCCCTTCTGTTTGTCAAATCTTTGCTTTCAGCAGGATGGTTTTACTCACCTGATTGACTTTTGGCAGGATGTCACAGAAATTGTGAATTTGAATCTGTGTGCATTAACAAGTCTGTGTTTAACATGTTGGCTTTGTCATCATTCTGCTGTACCTTTATGACTTGTTACAGTTAGAAAACCCTCAGACATTCAGTGATATGGTCGAAGTTCTCATGATCCAGCTGAGGAAGTTGTGTGAGCTGAAACAGAAGGAGCACACCCATATTTCGGACAGTAACCGCTACCCGTGGAGACATGAGGTGAGGACAAGGAGAGCATAGCTGTAGCACACATGTATCTGCTTGTTGGAAGCATAAAACCTTCTCCAGACAGATGTACTTGGCAAATCATATGTGTATTAATGCTGTTCTACTGCAGTGTTGACCATGAAACCAAAGCTGCCTTACTTCAGTTTGCCACACTCTAAAACATATTACTGACTGATTATTCAATAAAACCTGCCAAACGTGATTGACTTGATCAACCTGACAGTTCCACTGGACTTGAGCCAATTCCAGTGCGCCCTATATGGGTGTGAAGTGTTTCTTTATGTTAACATGTACACTATTGTTAACCATATTTGAATTTCTGCTCACCCAAGCTTCTAACAATTCAAAACAGGCAGCTGGCTGTGCTCACAATTCATGCTGAAGTAGTCCCCCTTATCCTGCCCCACCCATTTTGAGTCTGACCTCTACACCCTCTTTAAACTCACAGAGTATATGTACTCATCTTTAGTGCTGGTCTTAGCATGTATGTTCACGCTTTAGTGTTGCCTCTGTCTACCATGATCCTGAACTTTGCCCAAGTTTGTATCTGTGCAGTTTTAATGGCATTGTTGTGTTGAAGTGTATGCACAGCTTGTTGTCTTGTCCATTGCACCTTACATGGACAATCCAGCCATGGAGATTTCTTCACTATGTACATGCACATGTGCTGTTTTATTCCTTTCCTGGGTTCACAACTTCTGATGCATTGTTGAGCAAGGTTGGTTCTCAGTACCTAATTTTTGAGGCTTTTAAATGTAATCTCATTCACATGTTTACACGTGTAAGTTCAGTATGTGTTGTTGTCTTCAAAACTCAATCCCAGCTTCTAAGAAGAAAACATTACATGTTCCCTATATTTTAGTGCATACACTTGTACATATCCACACTTGTGTTTTGTTTACCATGCCATGAGAACTCTCACTCCAGTCACAAAGACTATTTTTGGTGTTGCTGTGGAATGAAGCCATAGTATGCACGTGATTTTCCTCTATTGTGAATATGCACATTTCGTATATTTCTTTGATAGCACTAGTTTGATCAGCCGAAACTAAGAACTTACGAAGCATTGAAGTGTTGTAACTTTGAGTATATGTCGACTATATAATGAAGGTCATATGTTTATGTCTGCGTTTCTTATTGTGTTATTTCTCATTTTGAATCATATCCTTGATACTGCAGACTGAATTTCACTTTGTTTTAAAATGCACTTATTATTTTGTATGGTTATATGGTATGATTGTCTGTATGGTCGTAATTTTCTTCTGGAAGTTGTAAGACTGAGATCGCTGTGTACATCTTGTAGCAGAGAGCATGATGTCATTTTATTGAAGGGCCTGCTTTTCACAATTATTTCCATTATTTCATTGTTAAACAATGGAAACAGCAACCTCAGCATTATAACTCCCATTTATTTTCACTCTTAAATCTTTATAATTTAAAGAGTAGACAATTTTCTTCACTGGATGTTGTGATTTCTGTGTGTTCATTGTTGTGATTTTGTTTCCTTTCAGTTCAACATTATGGATATAAAGTTGTCCAGCAAGTCTAAGTTTGACAGTTTCAGAAACAAGGCTAAAAAGAGTTTAACAAGCTCCTTTGAAAACCTTCTCAGTCGGGTAGGTCATTATGTTTGAGGTGAAGGTGGTGGGCTTAGTATGCATACTAGCACCTTATACATGTTACATACTGTATCGTACTCAACTCATCAGCAGATACTAACACCTTACACATGTTACATATTGTATCGTACTGAACTCATAAGTGGATACTAACATCTTCTATGTGTTACATAGTGTACTGTGCTCAACTCATCAGCGGATACCAACACCTTATACATGTTACATACTGTATCGTACTCAACTCATCAGTGGACACAAATACCTTATACATGTTATATACTGTGCCGTACTCAACTCATCAGCGAATACTAACACCTTATACATGTTACATACTGTATTGTACTCAACTCATCAGCGGACACAGATACTTTACACGTTATATTCTGTGCCGTACTCAACTCATCAGTGGATACTAACACCTTGTATATATCACATACTGTATCACATTCAAGAACGGATGCTAAAACTTGTACATGTTACATAATGTACCCTATTCAACTTGTCAGCAGATTATAAAACCTTGCACTGTATATATGTTGTGTACTGCATCCTACTCAACTCATCAGTGGATACTAACACCTTGTACCATATGTGTTATGTATTGTATCCTACTCAACTCATCAGCAGATACTAATACCTTGTTCCATATATGCTATGTACTGTACCATACTCAACTCATTAGCGGATACCAACTGTTTGTACCGTATGTGTTATGTACTGTACCATACTCAACTCATCAGCGGATACTAACAGCTTGTAACGTATGTGCTATGTACTTTACCATACTTAACTCTTCTGTGGATACTTACACCCTGTACCATATATGCTACACACTGTACCATACTCAACTCATCAGCGGATACTAACACCTTGTACTGTATGTGTTATGTACTGTACCACATTCCACAGTGAATATGAACACACAAGATGCATGATGTATTGTACCATATTCATCAGAAGTCATCAGTGGATACTAATGCTGTGTACACATTACACGGTACCATACTCATCGACTCATCTTTGGATACTAGTGCAGTGCATACATTACTCTCTACCACACTCTTCAACTCATCAGTTGGTGCTAATGCTGTGTATACGTTACACAGTACCATACTCATCAACTCATCAGTGAATACTAATGCTGTGTATACATTACTCTCTACCATACTCATCAACTCATCAGTGGGTGCTAATGCTGTGTATACGTTACACAGTACCATACTCATCAACTCATCAGTGAATACTAATGCTGTGTATACATTACTCTCTACCACACTCTTCAACTCATCAGTGGATGCTAATGCTGTGTATGCATTACACAGTACCATACTCATCAACTCATCAGTGAATACTTATGCTGTGTATGCATTACACGGTACCATACTCATCAACTCATCAGTGAATACTAATGCTGTGTATGCATTACACGGTACCATACTCATCAACTCATCAGTGAATACTAATGCTGTGTATGCATTACACAGTACCATACTCATCAACTCATCAGTGAATACTAATGCTGTGTATACATTACACGGTACCACACTCATCAACTCATCAGTCATGTGAGTTAGCTGGGAGCTAACACCTAGCTCCAGACAGGCATTTTTTTTTATACTGAATTTTGGGTAAGGCTGTGCCATGTTGTTGAATTGTTTCTGTTCTGATTGTCTTCTAAGTGCCTTTATTAATACCATATTCATCAGAAGTCATCAGTGGATACTAATGCTGTGTACACATTACACGGTACCATACTCATCAACTCATCAGTGAATACTAATGCTGTGTATACATTACTCTCTACCATACTCATCAACTCATCAGTGGGTGCTAATGCTGTGTATACGTTATACAGTACCATACTCATCAACTCATCAGTGAATACTAATGCTGTGTATACATTACTCTCTACCACACTCTTCAACTCATCAGTGGATGCTAATGCTGTGTATGCATTACACGGTACCATACTCATCAACTCATCAGTGAATACTAATGCTGTGTATGCATTACACGGTACCATACTCATCAACTCATCAGTGAATACTAATGCTGTGTATATATTACACTGTACCACACTCATCAACTCATCAGTCATGTGAGTTAGCTGGGAGCTAAGACCTAGCTCCAGACAGGCATTTTTTTTTATACTGAGATTATTCATGCACATTTGTGTGAAATCATCTTGGCATGATGTTATATCAGGGGAAAGTATCTGTTTTTCCTGAATCTTGTGAACTGACAAATCTCATGAGTCACTTTAATTTCTGTGATGACACACATGCTTTATCTGCTTAATGAAAATGTCATGTACCATTTACAGTTGAAGGTCACCGTTTTATGTGGAAAACATTATCTCAGCTGCACGCAAGAGGCCTCCTGCTGGCCTGTGTAGCCAACAGCTACGTGTACATACATGTATGACATTGAAGCTGATTTTCTACCTTCTTATTGTGAAGTATTGCTGAACAAGAGTACATCTGTGTGTTTTTTAAGGACTTTTATCATGTTAATAAGCCACTAACCTGTGATTTTTTAGTCCAGCCAAAAAATGATCAATGTGTCTGACAACAATACTAGTTGTGGATTGGAATGTACGCTCTTTACAGCTGTGTCATGTTATTTGAATAAGTGCATCTAAACACTTCATTCTAGACGCGTGCAATAATACTCTTGCAGTTGATTTTACTTTACTTTTACTGTTTTCATTCTGGCCATTTTTTCTACTTGTTGTTGGACAAATCGCTTGTTGTGTTCCATTGTAGGTTTTTGTCTGTTGCCAAGTTCACATTTTGTTATGATTGGTTATCTGGTTATAGTGTCAAACAGGACTGAGGTGGAAACAAACTTTCATCTAGTTACTATGTTTTTTACTTACTTTTTTGCAAAAACGCATCTGTCTGTATCTATTTAGGTTAGTCAAACTTTACATTTCCAGGGAAGCTTGATGAACCCAAAGTTTAAGAAAGAGAAGATAAAATCCAAGAAAGTCAGTAGATTTAATGTTGTAAAACAGTAGAGTTTTAATGTTGCGTCTGTGAGCATTTTTGTCCATTTTAAGTTGTTGGTTTTTTTTTTTTTTCCCCAGTCATTCTCAGATATTAAGTTCCATTTTTCTTTATGGAATTAAAGTATGCTTCAACATTTTTGTGGAATATGCATGGTTGTTTACTTCTGTTTCATAAAACCTTCTACACATGTCTGTTAAGTTTGTTAAATTCAGAACAAAATGGAGTTCATTGTTTAAAGCACTATACATGTAGTTGATGATGTAAGAATATTTTTAGTAAATTTAAATTTATTATGTAACAAGTTCTGGTTTATCAGTAGCTTTGTTTTCTACATTAGAAATTTTATGCAAAATTTTCGAAAGATTCTAGGGGAGGCAAAAGAGTAAGAGTTCATTGTTTAAGTGAGTATTGTGCATCATTATATTTTAAAATACTTTCGCAGTGCATGTCTTACTTTACTATTCCCAGTGTGACGTCATTTTCTTCTTATAAAATGTGAACTTGATGAATTTGTCTTAATTGTTTTAAATGCCATTCATTAATCTTTCATAAACTTTAAGTTCTTATCACAGTTTATGAACAGAAACTAACTAGCTGTGCTACAAGGCCCATTTCCATGACACAAAACAACCGCCTCTGCAAACTAAGATGTTTAATGTTACTTCATATGCTACATGACATGATAGTTCATTTTATGTCTGATGGAAATGCATTACAGAATATTCTCATCTGTGGTTATCACATTTAGTAGACTCATGGATACACACACACACACACACAGATATATATATGTATATATATATATATATATATATATATATATATATACCACTTTCTATGATTTCTTGTGGCGTGAGTTGATGAATAGACATGATGTAACATTATTGGAGTAATAAACAAATACATGAGCTCACTGCATTGCTCTGCTTTACTGATGTTCTCAAAAAAGGATTGATTACAATGTCATGTATGGTTGTTTATGACTTTTACACCCAAAAACAAAACTGAAAAATATATACAGACTATATTTTCATAAAAGTCACACATATTATTAGAGACGTGTTAGATGCATTGTGATATTTTTTGTGAATATTAAGAGGTATTTATTCCAAGAGTTTAACCATTTGATGGGCTTATATTTGGCTTTCTAGGGCAGAAAAAACTCGCGCGATGAGTCAAAGGAAACATTCCGTAATCGAAGTTCTACCCTGGACAGTGAGGGGAGTGTTGGCCTTTCACGGGTAAGATAATTAGCTAAAAATATTTGATCCAGTCTCCAACATTTATGAGAGATACCTTTTCAGTAATATACTTTCTCACATTGACTGCAAACATTCACAACTGCTGAACCAGAATTAAATCATTTAGTCATTGTGAGAGATACCTTGTATCTCTCCCAGAATTATACACCTGGAATCTCAGATCCCAGTCACTGTAGTCACTGTGAGAGATAACCTGTATCTCTCCCAGAATTTATACACACATAATCTCAGATCCCAGAATTATACACACATAATGTCACATTCATGTATCTCAGATCCCAGAATTATACACACATAATGCCACATTCATGTAGTCACTGTGAAGGATAACTTGTTAACTTTACCACAATTTTAAACACAGTGGGTGCTCTGACATACATTTAGTCATTGTGAGAGATCACTTGTAGTTTTCTGAATGGGGGCGTATTAACAATGGTGGAGTCCTGCTGTTGAGCATGCCACATATTTAGGACAAAAATATAGTGATAGAAAAAGTTTTCCTTAAGTGCTCTACTTGTTTCAAAAAGGTAGCTTGTCATAGATGACTGTGATTGTACATGTGTATGACTTAGGTTGTAAATTGTCCTTGAGCTGATGGAGATCTTGACCAGTCAGCCGAGGTTGTTGTCAGGTCTGTTAGCCAGTAGAGCCACATGTTACTGAGTATTGATCTCGGAACTGGCTGTATACTGGCTGTCATCTATTGTCACCAGACTGTTTGACAAAGAGATGAGCTGATCTGTTAGACTGCTGCAGAGAGGTTAAGACATTATTGTACATTCATCAACTGCTCCTGTGATGAGCTGTGCTCAGAATTTTGAAGACTGTCATTGTTTTCCAAGAGAAAACTATGTGACAAAATTGATGCACTGATGACATGTGCATGCCCACAAGTTGAATAACAGTTGTGAATCATTTAAAAGTTTGCCTCTTGGAATTTTGGGTAAGGCTGTGCCATGTTGTTGAATTGTTTCTATTCTGATTGTCTTCTAAGTGCCTTTATTAATACCATTTTCATAAAAATTTTAATTCATATACATGTATAGTGGGATTTAAAAAAGATGATAATGAAGCATCTGTATTTATTTATACAATAATTTTGTTAAGAAATACATACAGAGATGAAGCTTGTATTATATGTGCATCAGTTATACATATATATATGCATATATATATGCATATATATATATATATATATATATATATATATATATATATATTACTTTTTTCTTTAAGTAAATACATCTAGATGAACTACAACAGTTAATTACCTGCAAGGATGAAATGAATAACATTGATTTGCTTGTAACTTTGCTACAATTAGGTCATACAACATAGATTTAACATTAAATCTGTTTTCTCTGGCGCCAGATTTTAATGTGCTTTTTATGGAGTCTATTGATTAAAAAAATTTTTACTACATGTATATAAGAATATATGAAAGTTAAGAATTTACTCATATTTCCCCCTGGAATGCCAAAGTTTCTTTCAATGATGTTGCATCCCATTTGAATTTTATATATTATGATGTGTTGCTGATTGACAGGACTCCTCCAACCACAGCACCCCAGAGGAGTCCCCGATCCCCTCCCCAGTCAACAAGGACGCTAAGGAGCAGTTCGGTTTTCCCAGCCCTACTCACTCCCCCAAGCCAGTTCAGAGGGCACGGAGCTCCACCGTTGGTTCTCTCCCTAAGACAGGTAGAACTCTGAGGAAGCACTCACTCCCAGCTGAGAAGTTACCACTGGAGAGCAGGGGAGATGACACCAGGCGAGCTAGCACCTCCAGCAGTACAAGTCCCATGAGGCATATGTAAGTTTACCCCCTGAAGTCCTGTAGCCAGACTATATGTATATGTCATGTGAGTTTACCCTGCTGATATGAGGGCTATGGAGTACCTGTAGGTTAAATTCTGGTATTACAGCACCTCTAGTGATCAAGACATGGAGGATGTTTGTTCCTCTGTATCTGTGGTCTCCACACAACTGTGTTAATAACCGTTAGTCAAAACAGGGTATTGAATGATTTAGTGCAAAGCTCCCTCATACATGTAGACTGCATGGTCTTAAAATGTTAAATTCTGTGTCTGTAGAAGGGTAGAAGGGAACAGTGATGATAGCTGACAACCTTTGAACTGTTATGCCCTTAATGGCTACGTGTGCAGTACATGTAACTGTTCGATTGTAAGCATAGTGTTCATATCTATGTGTGTGTGTCTTCATACGTGTGGATTTCACGAAGGGTAGGGGTAAAAGGTATATATGTAATATAGACAAAAACATACAAGGCAGTTAAATATTACATGTGAAATTCTAAGTATAAAAAGTTTAAATGTAAAATTTTAAATAAATTTGTGACTAGAGGTATGTGTAGATCAAAGCTGAGATGTGACTCAGTGGTGTATGCTTTTTGGTCCATGTGTTGTTCTTGTGTATCAGTTTTATTGGCTTCTCCCCGAGCAGGTTTATGATAGCTGGCAGTGGAGGGTGTAAATCAGCATCAGTCAGGAACCAGTCATCAGGCGATGATGTATCCACAGTACATCTTACACCAGGAGGCAGGAGGGGATCCTGGAGACAGGCCATATTTAACAGAGTTGTCTCCCCTGTTCATGCCCCAGACACTCTGTCATTAGGTATGATAGATTCATGATGTCATTTGTTATCATGACTCATCAGTCTAGATGGCTTTGCGGAGATGCCAGACTAAATCACTGCTGTTGAAGGACAAATCCAAGAAAACCTTGTATACACCAAGCCTTTAAAAGCCCAACCTATTACAATGCATTACATTTTGCACCTTTTGGATAGCTCCCAATTCTTCTTTGTATCATACAAAAATATGGTTTTTACAAATTTTTAAGCAGCTCCTAATCTTGTGTAACAGACAGTGTCTTAAAAGTATTGACCAGCACAAGTTTCATCTAATCTTTAAGGTGGAGAGGTGTTGCTTTAAGAAAAGCAAACGTGCTAGCATTTACCAGTTCTTGAAATTGGCTTGCATAGTGTACTCTTTCAATTTGTCACTGTTACCAACGTAGTCATCATGTTTTGAAACATTAGAATTAATTTGACTTTAAGTTTCATTTTTGTTCTGGATGGATTTTTCATATATACACAGATGCATTGAAAATGTAAGCTTCTTGCGCTGTTGATGTGAAAATACTGTAGTTAACGAGTCTATGCTTACCGTGATTTATTTGAGTCATGTCTTGTAATTTGCCTCATTGTCTTCGCCGAGTACAGACATAGATGTGGATCCAGAGAACCCATCAGAACCTCGCAAACTCTCCCCACAAACCATCCGCTGTATGTGGAAAAAAGCCATTTTAGAAACACTACTGCTGATTCGCATGGAAAAGGAAAACCAGAATTTGAGAGGTAAGCCCATTAATATGTTCACCTGGAACTATGGTACATTGATTATTATCAGTGTATATACACAGCTTTATTGATGTATTGGGCATGGGATCTGAAGTTGTTCTATACCCACAAGATTAAATGTTCAAGAATACCATCAATTCTGCATGTGTTTGAAATGCAATTTATTCTTGTTCAAGATGTTATAAAAGGCAGAAGTTGTAAAGCAGATTGTACTCTGTACTTCATATTTAACAGCTGCATGAAACTCTTGTTGGCACATTGGCTCTGATGTGATGATTTGTTTGGGTGGTGATGGTCTATGTGCTTTTCTTCAGTGGGCGGACTTCTGGGCTGGAACTTACGTGTGTTGTGTAGAACACTGTTTGGAGATAAGGAACTGTTGTGTTCCTAGTATTGATATGATAAATATGATGTAGCACTGGACTTGTTTCTTGCCAATTCCACATAAACCATGGTTAATACATGTGTGTGTAGGTAAGCCGGTTTTAATCACTTATTTTGGAGTCTAGGATTAAATAAGAAGTAAGTAATAATATTAACCCAGTTATTTCAGAAGAGGTGTGTTAGCAGACCTAAAGGGCCACAGCCATTTTTTTTTTTATCTGATTTTCTTAGTAGATCTATTTATGAACTTTTAGTTTGGAATTCTTATTAGCCCATGGGATAAGCCTTGTTAGACAAGCCGGAAACACCCCATGGCATGACATATACCTTACAGTACTGCCCTCGCCCAAAAGCAAAGTTAGTACGTGAAGACTAGGCATTGAGTACTCCCAGAGAATGTGCAGAGTAAGCCCAGAGTAAGTAACGTGAAAGCCCTCTGAGCTTTCAATGAACATAGTTCAGCCTGCATGGTGAAATGCAGATGCAGTTTGTCTTACTTTTCCTGCCAAGGTGTTTGTCCTCGTTTGCCCGATGATCGAATGCTAAACCTATGATTAGGTAAAGGAATCAACTTGACGGCCGGCAGTAGGCCTACATTCGTTTGAATATAAAGCGCTAAACGACACTTGTCTGTTCAGTCTAAAGCGATGAAGTACCCCAGTATAGAATTTGTCAGATGTGCCAGTTATATATTCTAGACCTACATTCACGCCTTAGAGGCGGTGCACAGAATGGTATAGGCTGGCTCATACTGTCTGCCCTGTACGGTTTCTTTCACCAAATGCATTTTTTGTTTAACAACATTCGGAGTGAAATAAATCATAAAATGATGAAATCTTCACAATTGGCTGTTATATCAATGCACCACGCATGTATAGGTCAACAATTACTTTCCCATACTGTAGGCCTGGAAATCAAATAGGCCTAAATTCAATTTCATTTTTCTGATTTTATGAAACCCGGCCATCCAGCCTGTGGAGTAAGAAAAGGTCATCTGTGAGATGTGATGAATTCATATTCGGTGTTAAGGCTTGGCAGAATATTGTCAATTGATCCTTAATCCTATTACAAATTTGGTAAATAATCCCTCGACTGTTATCACTGTTAAATCATAATGTTTTTGACGTTTAGAGCAGGTTATGTAGGCTAATAGATTAACTGCCCCCACCCCGTGGAGTAAGCCTGTTTCACGTGTGAGATGGATTTACCTTTTATGTTGGTGTTGAAATCTGACAGAATATTCTCAGTCAATCCATAATCTGGTAACCAAAGCTCGTTCACTCCGTGGTGACACTTGCTTCTAACAAAATGAGTTCATGAAATCAAAATCGTCTCACAAAAAAAAAGTGCATGAAATCAAAATCGTCTCACACTCATTGATGCACATTTAAGCAGGCGTAAACGTAAATAAATACCTACCTTTCATTTTAGTACGTTTTATAGATATGGTTGATTCTCTAAGAGTACATGAAAGTATGTGAATGTCGGGTAAGTGTACGGTGTGATATGTTACAAGTCAGATGACCTGGAAGAATTTATGCCAGTAAGTGGGTTGTTATTGATATGTAGCAGTGAAAATGCACAAGGTTAATCGGTAAGCAGTGGTAATATAACCTGGGAATGGTAAGATAAGTGGGTTGTTATTAACATATAGCAGTGAAAATGCACAAGGTGAATCGGTAAGCAGTGGTAATATAACCTGGGAATGGTAGGATAAGTGGGTTGTTATTAACATATAGCAGTGAAAATGCACAAGGTGAATCGGTAAGCAGTGGTAATATAACCTGGGAATGGTAGGATAAGTGGGTTGTTATTGACATATAGCAGAGAAAATGCACAAGGTGAATCGGTAAGCAGTGGTAATATAACCTGGGAATGGTAGGATAAGTGGGTTGTTATTGACATATAGCAGAGAAAATGCACAAGGTGAATTGGTAAGCAGTGGTAATATAACCTGGGAATGGTAGGATAAGTGGGTTGTTATTGACATATAGCAGAGAAAATGCACAAGGTGAATTGGTAAGCAGTGGTAATATAACCTGGGAATGGTAGGATAAGTGGGTTGTTATTGACATATAGCAGAGAAAATGCACAAGGTGAATCGGTAAGCAGTAATATAACCTGGGAATGGTAGAGTAGTGAAATGTGTTTTTATTTATGTGATTAATTTTTTATGTCGTACACAAGAAGACTTCACTTATATGTTGGGGGCCAGCACTGATGAAATGGTACACCCTGTCTACGTGAAAAAATGCAGGTGTGTGGCAGGTAGTGTGTTCATATATGCTGCACTCAGAAGGCATCCTTCCTGTTACACTGTCATGTATTTTGGCTTAATTAAAGGATTTGGGTCCTGAAAACAATAATGCCTCATGCATGGAGCGCATTTCCATTCCATCCTAAGACTTACCAAGCAGCAGGATTTGCAAATTAACTTTCAAGAATTCGCCACCGCACTGAGTGCAGGTTAAATCGTGTAACATCAACATGAAGTGTGGTTTGCGTGCACAATGGTACAATTTGAAGGAAAAAACTAGGCAGAAAATGAAACTCAGGTTTATTTTGCACATTTTAGCTTCATAAATGTAATAAATGAAGCTCGCATATTAAGTCCGCTTGTCCCCTTCGAAGCTTCCAGCATGGTATCTCAGATGTCTTCCTGTCAAAACACGGTGAAAACTGTTAATTTTAATAAACAATTCTAAAGAGGGAATACCAGATACTTTTGGCAAAATCTCCTGTGTAGTCACCATTCGCATTTCGTCACATAAATTTTAATGACGTAGGCTACTCATTTCAAATATTTTGTTTGTTTACGGGGTGCCTCTTACCCCACAGTTAATGATGTAGTAGACCTGTTTTTGTATGCAAATGCAGTAAAATGCCTCCTATTTTCTGCTTCTATGCCCCGGGGAAAAGAAGAACTATCCCAGATTAGCTGCATGGTGCCTCTATTTAACTACCAAAAATATCCACCTTGAGCCTAAATCCGTCCGAATTCTCTCTGAAGTGGATGTCAGTACTCCACTATAGGCCTCCTCTTTTGTAAATGGAACATAAACAGTTGTCTACCTGTTTTTTTAACCAAAAAAAAATAATGCTAGAGATTTATGTCTGACCAATTATTTTTGACCAGTTGTATGCATACATATATATATGTTGACATAGACATGTACGCGTGTCTTGAGAGCCATGATCAGTCACAATTCACCAGCTGTAGCCTTGTTTTGAGCTTAGTCTTCACTGTTTGCGACTGACTACAAGAAATGTAATGCTGTTGTGAAACAAAAGCAAATGGATAAAATCAAAGTTTTGGTTGAACAGAAATCTTGACTTTTTTAATGTAGCCAAAACAAAAGGATACGGCAGAGATAGACTACGACTTTCTCTCGTGGTGAATCGTTCACTTCTGAATACATTTTCACCTTCTTCAGGTTTGTAGGTCAGTTTTTACAATATTATTAATAAACAACATATCCCATGATCCTTCATGAGCGTATTATACTTTCACAAGTTTTCCCCGACTGAATTTGTCGACATCATCTGTATCGCCACAACACAAAAGGTGAAAACAGCTGAGTCACTGGCGGATATATATTACATTGGCAGTAATGCGTCAGTGTGTTCAGGCTGACCGACAGGCCGCCACACTTGGGTAGCTGTACGCACGGAGCGAGTGAGGAGAATGTGAAGAGAACGCCCAGGGAAGAAGCAGGGTTCGCCCTGAGTACGTGAAATCACACATTCAGTATGCTTTTGGGCGGGGAGGGGCGGTACTGTTACGTACATATAGCTACACATAAACTGGGTTTTCATAATGTCAGTGAAAACAGTTGTTGGGTCATAGAAATAACTCAGGGCTGATTGGTTATGATTGGTAACATTAATATTGTGTCACTTGTGATTTTCTCAGTGTGCTAGTTTTAGCTTAGTTTGAAGTTTGATATCTCAGTTATGTTACATCACAGAAACTAAAATGGTACACTTTTTTTATGTTAACGTGAGATACTATAGTAATGCCTATGTACATGTACATTTGATCAAGTCTGTCTTTTCTTTTAATAAGTATGAACAGCTCAACAGTGTGAAGAAAAAACAAACAGTGCATCAGTTATGATTTAGTAATCAATGACACCAAGCATTTTATTATAGTCTTTTTAGAATGATCTGAATGGTTTGAAATTATCTTGAGGAAAACAATAAATTTTTGCTTTGCCAAAAAGAAAACAACAACAGTCATGATATTCTCCTGAACATAAATGGAAAGATAACTACCTCTAACGTTTCCTTTAAGAATCAGATTTTTCCAAGTAAATGTACATGTGACGTCAATTCAAGACGGGCAATTTCCAGTTTTGTTCTTTTATTTTGTTCCAAATTGTACTTAAGTATTAAAATAATAGATATATAGTAAATGTATCCAGCTTTAACTACACATTGTAATGATACTCTGCAGTGGATTGTATCTCTCAGCAGAGAGTGATTTTAATAGTGGTCAGTGCAGCATAAATGATATTCGAGTTCTTTGGAAATCTCGCGAGAACCATTAGATTTTTGGAGTTTGGGATAACATGGACATTGTGATTAATTTTTAAGATTTATATCATTTATAAACTATATGTTATCCATATTTGCATAATTCTGAGACTCTCATGATTTTTTCTGAACTCAAATATGATTTGTTGTTATTAGTGTCTATAATGTATGACAAACATATGAAGCTGACCCATGGTTCTCTCCCTTGTTTAACCTACCATGCTGACAGGATACTTTATATTGTATGGCTCTCGCTCTGTGGTAATGTTCAGAGGTGAGCTACAGTCATCTCTATCTCTGACACTCTCAGGTCTTCTTTTTTCACGCCTTCATTAGGATAGCTAGCCGTTTTCATAGACCATTAGTATTTCTTGATTTTGCACTTCTTAGCATCTGGTTGTGTGACTTATTTTATTATTTGCATTTTTTTCTGGTGTGTGTGTTTTTTTTATTTGTATTAACATAGATGTAGATAGTGATTTTGTGTAGTGTACACTTTAGTAGTTTTCGAATATATTGTTTGATATGTCTTTAGATATGAAATGGTTTCTTGTTATTGTATAGAACATAGATCAAAATAATTGGTTGTTAAAATAACTCTTTGTCAGTATCATTTTGAAAATCCAACATTTCTCCATGTTTTTGTACTTGCCTTTACCCTAGTTATTAACATTAAGTTGAAGTGTTCTTGTTTTTTGATTTTTTTTTGTTACTTATAGTAGCATGTGAAAGCCACATGGATTGAGACATGAAAGTACTCTATAGAGAGAAAAGTAATATCTTAGCATACTAGATGTTCTTTGTTGCCACAGACTGATTGCCTGAACAGGGAGAACTGATTGGCTCTGGATTTGTAGATACATAGATTTACTCTACTTTTACTATTGTAATGGTGGCATAGTTAGGAATAGTAAAACATTAAATGCTTGTCCATAAATTGGTGGTCTTTATTTCCTTGAACATGCTGTGCCAAGATGATGCAGCATGAACTTCAGCAATCTTCCCACCTGTTTCAGCTCGTCAGGATGAGATGCAGATTAAGCGGTTGAAGTTAGACTACACAGAGATCACACCGGGGAATCTAGCGGAGGTGCTGAGGGTATGGGACGAGATCCTCAACTGTCCTGACCCGTCCTCCCGACCCTCCGAGGCCACCGTCCTGCTGAACTCTGTCAAGATTGGGGTGCCTCGCACAAAGCGCGGGGAGGTGTGGCAGTACTTGGTGGAGCAGCATCAGCATAACAACCCCTCACTGGCTGCCCTGAACCCTACTCGTAACCAGGGTGTGGGCTATGAGGACCTGCTCAAACAGCTGACCACACACCAGCACGCCATCCTCATAGACCTGGGTAGGTAAAGGCTGATAGACATGGGTAGGTACAGCCCTATAGACCTGGGTAGGTGCAGGACGATAGACCTGGGTAGGTACAGGCCGATAGACCTGGGTAGGTACAGGCCTATAGAACTGGATAGGTGCAGGCCGATAGACCTGGGTAGGTACAGGCCGATAGACCTGGGTAGGTAGGTACAGGCCTGTAGACCTGGGTAGGTAGGTACAGGCCTGTAGACCTGGGTTGGTACAGGCCGATAGACCTGGGTAGGTACAGGCCTATAGACGTAGGTAGGTACAGGCCTATAGACGTAGGTAGGTACAGGCCTATAGACGTAGGTAGGTACAGGCCTATGGACCTGGGTAGGTACAGGCCTATAGACGTAGGTAGGTACAGGCTGATAGACCTGGGTAAGTACAGACTGATAGACCTGGGTAGGTACAGGCCTATAGACCTGGGTAGGTACAGGCCTATAGACCTGGGTAGGTGCAGGCCTGTAGACGTAGGTAGGTACAGGCCTATAGACAGGCCTATGGACCTGGGTAGGTACAGGCCTATAGACCTGGGTAAGTACAGGCTGATAGACCTGGGTAAGTACAGACTGATAGACCTGGGTAGGTACAGGCCTATAGACCTGGGTAGGTACAGGCCTATAGACCTGGGTAGGTGCAGGCCTGTAGACGTAGGTAGGTACAGGCCTGTAGACAGGCCTATGGACCTGGGTAGGTACAGGCCTATAGACCTGGGTAGGTACAGGCTGATAGACCTGGGTAAGTACAGACTGATAGACCTGGGTAGGTACAGGCCTATAGACCTGGGTAGGTACAGGCCTATAGACCTGGGTAGGTGCAGGCCTGTAGACGTAGGTAGGTACAGGCCTGTAGACGTAGGTAGGTACAGGCCTGTAGACCTGGGTAGGTACAGGCCAATAGACCTGGGTCGGTACAGGCCGATAGACCTGTGTAGGTACAGGCCTATAGACCTGGGTAAGTACAGGCTGATAGACCTGTGTAGGTACAGGCCTATAGACCTGGGTCGGTACAGGCCGATAGACGTAGGTTGGTCTGGTCTGGACAGCAAGTGGTCAACGCATTTTGTGTGCTCATTTGCACTGTCTAACGTTTGTTTAAGACCATATGTCTTCCACCAATGTGATGTGCATTTAAGTATTTGACGTGGGAAAGTTCTTCAGTAATGTGCTATAGGTCCGTGGTTTCCCCAGGCTCCTCTTGTCTCCGGCACCCATAAAACTGACTGCCAGTTTGTAAGTGGTAAATTCTTGAGTATGGTATTAAGCATCAATCAAATAAATAAATGTTCATATGTGTAGACATGGGTGTATCCACACATTTGGACTTCAATCTGTACATCAACATCCAGCAAGTGCATTTGTTAGCATGACACTCACAGGCTCAAAGCCTTCCTGTATGTAAATACAACGTACAGTGTAAGCACATGCGTGTATTGTTTCATTTTATTTTGTACCTACATGATTTGTTTTATTCTGCCAGGTCGCACCTTCCCTGGCCACCCTTACTTCTCCCCTCAGCTAGGCCCGGGACAGCTCGCTCTGTTCAACCTCCTCAAGGCCTACAGTTTGCTGGACAAGGAGGTTGGCTACTGTCAAGGCCTTAGCTTTGTGGCTGGTGTCCTCCTCATGCATGTAAGTACATGTGGTCTTTATTTGTACATAAGTATATGTGATCTTACATCTGATGTGCTATAACTCGCGCATGTATAATTAGGTGCTTGTGGAAGTATACTGGAAAATGCACAGCTGATAAACAGGTAGTGGAAGTTAAAGGTGTTCATCTGTCAACAAGCCACAGTATAATATTGCCCACACCAGAGTAAATCTGTTGTTTATCTCAGTGATTTTTTTTTTTTTTTTTGCAGACAATATGCTTCTTGGAAGTGAAGTGACATTAAATAATATGTGAATATTAGAAAAAGGAAAGAACCAATTTAATACCAAACTTAGGTCACATTATTTTCTGTTTACTTTCTTTATTATGTATTTACTACACAGTATAACTAGTATAGGCTTTTGAGATGTTGAAACAGCCATTGTTTGTCTTCGCTGAATAATGACATTTTTTCATCGGAAAAATGGTTAAGTACAGTGTTAAACCCCAAGCATACATACACTGTGTACATTTACATGCATAATGATGCTGATGTATATGTGGCCCTCACAATTTCACAAGTCACAAGTCCATATATTCACTGATGCAATACATTTGTGCAGCACCTAAGGGGCAGAAAAATAGTTCACTACTTTCTCCTGCATGTTTTCAGATGGAGGAGACTGTGGCTTTTGAGACGATGAAGTACTTAATGTTTGAACTGGGCTTGAGGAAGCAGTATAGACCTGATATGATGGCTCTCCAGGTAAGAAATATCTCTGCATCAGAGTAGTTTGCAAGGGCCAAATATACGTATCAGTGTCTTGGTTGATATAGAGTGAATGCTAACTTGTGGAAAGTGGGGTTTCGTGTTCAAATCTAGCCGAGATCAGCAGGTTTGTCGGGTAAGTGAATGTGGCAAGGTGTGATATGACTAGTCACTGTCTCATGAGATGTATTATTGGATGTAGAAGGGAACATCAATTAAACAACTAAATGAGTAATAATTCACACTTGAAGTATTACCATTGACTTGGGTGTAGATTGATATTTAAACTACAGAACAGCCGGATCCTAACTATCAGTCCTACGTCTATTGTTGTTGGATAAACCGTGTATTATACGCCCACTATACACCGACCCTGGCCGGACCCTGATCAAACACGCGGTTATCCTCCGCCTACCATTGGCATAGAGTTGGCCCATGGTCCGCTGACAGTCCGTCCATGCTGGCGTCATGGTCAGTGTATCGTTTTATGACATTCATTCACTTGCTGGAGTTTGATGTAGCGACATCAGATCTACACTGTAGGCCTTGTATTATTCGTGCGGCTTTCTCCATAACTTTTTAGAACTTTATTATCGATTTTGAACACAACCTGTGGATAGACGAGGCTGACATTTTGTGAAACGTAATTATTTGGACTAATCTAAAGTAACAGCAAAAATTAGATTGTAATTGCGCGAATAGATTTCTTTTCACCAGTACCAGAAATCTCCAGTTTTGATTTTTACTTTCTTTAGTGTATTTTCATAATTTGTACAAGGAGAGGTAGAGGAGTATTTTCAAAATATGTAATACATTTTATAGCTTGATTTTATGCAAGATTTAGGGTGCATATTTTCTATATAGGCCTGAGTCCTATATCACATGTCTTACATGCTGAACTTTATTTATGTCAGCGGTTCGAATTTTATAAATTGTAGGCCTTGTGTACTTATATGACTCATTACATATACATTTTCAGTAGAGGTTTTTAAAGCGTATATAAGCATGCAGGCTAACATCACTCAGTAAAGTCACATATTCCTGCATAATTTTGTATCAAACATGAAACTGATTAATTTACTGATAACCCAAAGAACTACAGTCCGTTTCCAAATGCTGAAACACCGCCAGGGTTGAATAGAGCCGTCGCGTACAGTGCAGCGGACTTTAGAGAAAGCAGTGTGAGACACCCGGTACAGACTTGTATACCCTGTAATGAAGAGAATGGTGTGTATGGGAGGCGGACCAAAACAGTTGAAATCCCAAACAATAAGCTATTAAAACTCTGTGCGAATTTGTGTGCAAGTAAATATGCCGTGAGCCATCACAGTGTTTATAACAGACATGAGGTTATCAGTCTGCATTTAGTGTTAAAACATTTGATGATCATGGGCAGAGGGTCCACTGATGGTCGACTGAGGGTCCGCATACAATGGCCGAAGGATGAAAGTATGAAGTGCATGGTTGGCGTATCGTACGCTGACCATGGGCCGTACTGCATGTGAATCACCATGTCACCATCCAGTTGAATGATTTCAAGAATTACTGTATCATTTTATTAAATATTTTATAGCATCTGTTGATTTCTTTCTCAGATAAAGCTATACCAGCTGACCCGATTAATCCATGACAATGAGAAGGACCTGTACGACCATTTTGAGGCTAATGAGATCGTGCCAACGCTCTACGCAGCTCCCTGGTTCCTCACGCTGTTTGCCTCACAGTTCCCCCTGGGATTTGTGGCCAGAGTCTTTGGTGTGTATAGAAAGTGAACATTGTATGCTATTCTCTGGTGTGTAGAAGTCTGAGCATAAAAATTTTGTTTTTGAAATGAATGTAATCCAAAGACGGTTTGGATTCTATATCAAAATGTTTAACATTTGTACTGTTGTAGGCGATTTAATATTAAAATGTGCATCAAGGGCACTTGTACAATTAAAAACTTAATATTTCTCCTCTTTCATCAAAAGCGTTCAGCACAATTGATGCCAGTTTGACCTATGCTTTGTGGTAAGCTCATTACTTAAAACTCAATACCGGTACTTGCCTGTATAACCAATATCATCCCAATGCCTTGTGTACCAAGGGAGGTAACTGAAGAGAGAATGCCATAGAACGTCAGAAGTCCAATCTTTCAAATATGTCAAGATGAATTCTTGTTGTTCAGTTGTTTTCATGTTTCTGTTGACAGATCTGATTTTTATCCAGGGTATTGATGTGATATTTAAAGTGGCCATGGTTCTGCTGGGGAACCACAAAGAACTCATCAAACAGTGTGATTCATTTGAGACAATTGTAGAGTTTCTCAAGACGACTCTGCCAGAGATGGGTATCATTCAGATGGAGCGGGTCATCAATCAGGCAAGTCAGGACGCACAATGCAGCCTTTGAAGGCTTGAATAGCTCAAATTTTGGTTTCTTACCCAGAATCAAAATTCGTAGGTTTCATTCTTTTCTCTTGTATACTTTAATTGCGTTGTTCTGAGGGTGTTGACATTAAGTGATTGACAGCGCTTGTAAGGCTGTCTGGCTGTGTTGGTAATCTTAAACAGAGTCTTCTGGAAATCAGTGGACTACCAAAGTTATCCCATGCATATTAAGCTTCTTGTGCAGGCTAAATTCTGTGAGAAATTCAATGTTGAGAAAGTCAGCAAGTTAATTGCCAAGGTAAGTGGTTTACTTTAGGTAGGCCAATGTCTCCCTCCCATGTCCACTGTTGTATAAAGAAAATATTCATGAGTGCAGCTTTAAACCTCAACTATATAAGCCTAAACACTTTCATGTAGCTTTAATGTGGTCTGTAGCACCAGCAAATATTGTCCGTTTATAGAACACTACGCTGCCAAGGCTAAGTGTCAAGAGAAGCCTTATATCCACATATGTTGCCCACGTTAGGCAATTGTCAGTGATCATGGATACATTTTGTTTCAGGTATTTGACCTGGACATATCCAAACAGCTGCAGGCCTATGAGGTGGAGTATCATGTTCTTCAAGAAGAGATGCTGTCATCTCCACAGAAAGGTGAGAATGACATGATTCACAAGCTGGAACAGGCTAACCGTAACCTGAAGCGACAAAACATGGAGTTACTGGAGAAGCTCCAGCACGCTAACAGTCAGAACCACAGCCTGGAGATTGTCGTCCATAACTGTCAGACCAACGAAGCCAAGTTTAAGTCCCACATCCGCACGCTGGAGATAGAGCGGGCAGCCCTTCTCAACGCTGTCACTAAGCTACGCCATCTCATTCCAGAGGACGTCATAGCTCAGGCCAACCTTATGTTGCCCCCAATATCTGACACTTGGCCCACCTCCCCTGTCCATAACTCACCCTCTAGCCACACCCACAGCAAGTCAGCCAGTCACAGATCACCTGTGGCTGCGCGGTCACCGAGAAAAGACTCATCAAGGAGTTCGCCACATAGTAGTCCAAGGTCATCTCACCAGTCAGTTAAATAAAACCCGCCCCATAATTGTGATAGATTTGATGTCTAACGAATGTACATTATTGCTACTCCAGTCTAGCTGGCCACACAAAGCACTGCTCAGTACATGTAGGTTTATGGTGCTAGGTAGGCTGTAGAATTTTATGTCTGTTTTATACAGTATTATTGTATGGATAACCCAAGCCCTACAGTTCCGGTGTGAAATACCTACATGAAGCATGGTTATTTTGTCTTGGTCTTGGACTTGTGAGTACTGGCTGTTTCAATAGCAGATATTCCTTCACACAATTTGTCCTTTCCATGTACATTAATATAGTAGGTGCCCTCAGTGCTTCCATGCTAATAGCTGTCATTACAAGTGGATGGTCCATTTTCATTACCCAGTTAATGGGCTATTAAACTTACAGCACAAGACAAGGTTTATTTCCAGATAGTGATACTGCCTACTTTCCGTGATACTGAGAATAGGCTGTAGGCATTTCCCCCTAGTTTTGAGGGATATGACGGCAACATTTCAGACCAGGTGTTCCTAGATACTTCTTAAGACACAACTCATTGAATACTCATTTAGACTTCTGTTTACATTATCTTATTTATGCTGGTATTCATGAAACAGATATGATTATCGTTTAATGATGACAAGGTGGAGTTTTGATAGTTGGACTTTAACATCTTTCACTCGTTGTCAGTGATTTGGTCAGGTTAATCTTCATTATTGCATTTGAGTTATATGGTGCAGACAATTTGGCAAGACAACACCGGATGGGCTATGGCCGGTTTCCTCCCTCCACAATGCTGGAGGCTGTCATATAAGTGAAATACTCTTGAGTATGGCGTAAAACATGCACCAATCAAACAAATAACTACACAGAAGATTATATGTGTCTTTTATTGTTTCACAGCTTCAGCTTCCATAAAAGATAAGTATGAAGATCTCAGAATCAGAGAGGTTATTTTTTTGAACTTGGGAAACAGTGACCAGGTTTCTGTTTCACAAAGTGAACATGTTACATTTGCAGTTTTGACTGTGATGGCAGCCAGAACTGAGAACATCAGGTCATTGTGGTTATTGTGTGCAGTGCTACATGGGGTTAAACTGTGTGAACAGACCTCCATGGCAGCCAGAACTGAGAACATCAGGTCATTGTGGTTATTGTGTGCAGTGCTACATGGGGTTAAACTGTATGAATGGACTTCCATGGCAGCCAGAACTGAGAACATCAGGTCATTGTGGTTATTGTGTGCAGTGCTACAGGGGGTTAAACTGTGTGAATGGACCTCCATGGAAGCCAGAGCTGAGAATATCAGTTCCTGTGGTGGTTGTATGCAATGCTACATGTACATAAGAGCTAAGCCGTGTGAACAGATAGCCATTGAAGCCAGAACTGAGAATATCAGGTCATTGTGGTTATTGTGTGCAGTGCTACATGGGGTTAAGCTGTGTGTACTGATAACAACCTGGTACTTGTCACATTTAGCCTCAGAGTTTTTAGCTAAGAAGTTAACTTTAATGCATCCACTTTCCATACACATTTTTGGCCATAATTAGAAGGTAATGTTGATATCATATAATCTTGAGTTAACAAGCTTGATACCTTTACTCAAAGATTCCAGCACATAATGATCAACATATTAGATTTCATTTCGTTATTTCATCAGATATTGTACCAGTACTGAGAGTTTTTGCTCTCTTTGATATTCCCACACAGAATACACTATCCATATATATATATATATACAATGTACCTCATTTTTCTCTAGTCAAACAGTAACCATAGTTTAACTGCAAAAGCCATTTATATCCAAATAATAGGCCAAACATCCTAGAAATGTAGTTCAGCAAAACTGCTGTCTTAACTTTTAAATTCTGTGAATCCTGTAAATTAGCTATAATTATTTTTTCATAAGTACTAGATTGACCTCTGGGCATTTACTCTCCATGTTACATTGTTTGCTTAATTTGGGGCTGACAGTACTGCATTACCACCATTGCGTTAAAGATGATTGCCTGTCTACAGGGATGTGCATTGACAATAGGCCTGCTCTGAACATGGAGGTATATATATATATATCTATATATACCTCCATGCTCTGAATTACCTCACTTGTACCACGATAACAACCGTGAAAGATTAGTTTTTGAGGTGTAAAACTACGAGAAGTGGGAAAGCATGCAGTATGTAGGTGATGTCATGAAGGTAACAGATATTTTTTAGGCAATAGAATGTAAATGCACGTGATATCAGACTTTGAGAGTCATAGAAATGTCAAGATATCGTAAGTGCAGTCCATATTTTTCAACTTAAGTATATATATTTCACAAAATCGCCGAAGGTGTCAATTGTATTTTAACCAGAATTTTTAGGTTTTCAAAATTAAAACCTCTCTTACAGCTAGGTCTTCAACTATCATATGTCACTTTAACTCAGAAACTTGCCAAAAACAATTTTCTGGGAGGTCCGTACACAACACACTTTACTCCTGTAAACACACCCTTAAGCAGGAGAGTGACCTCAAGGGAGGTAATTCGGTGATGACAAATTGGAGATTTAGTGTGTGGATAGTGAGATGGAGTGTGTCACACCCCCTAACCATAACTCTACTAGGAAGTAAGCCTTTGTGAGATCTCCCAATTTGATGTTGATTCAGTGTTGATTCATCCAGAAATTAATTTACAAAAACGTATTAGGTTTATTGACAGAATTGTGGATATGGTACAGGGAGATATTTCAGAGGTCCGTTTCAGAGAACTGGACTAGACTGGACTGTTCATTCGTTGGTCTAAATATCTGTCCAGCATAAGTTCAGACTCAGTTCAGTCGACTTGATAAGTTATTTCACAGTGCTGTGTAGGACATGTTTGGCACAGTTATGTATTAGTATTGTTATGACCAGGAAATTGTAGATTTGTCAGTGTTGTTAACATATTGACTTTTTTGCGAGTTTAAATATTGTAAAAATAGGTCATCTGTCATTCTTGTCATCACACACATTACGCTTAAGATATTCTTTGTGGGTTACCTAAAATAAAACGTGATATTTAGAATTACATGTGCTGGACCAGCGCTGCCATTTCAGGCAGATAGTTAGGATGGGTAAAAATAAACCATTCTCTCATTATTTGTTTTAATCAACATTTTCATGTCTGGACTTTGCTTACGACATGCAGTGGTAGGAGTATCTACACCAGTAAGAGTTTGAGGAATAGCCATCGTCCCATAACACCTCTTCTCATCATCATTCTTGCAACGAAGTTTTGTACACAGAGGTTTTCTGTTGTAATCTATGAATGTTTTTCAGTATTTTTATTTGAGCTATTGTATTTATAGTGAATGGTTCACGGAAATGTGGTGTGTGTAGCTATGCAAATGTGGGCAATAGGCTTGCCATATAGATTTCGGTCACACGGATCACATTTAAATGCATTCTTTTTATTTTTAATTTTTGTAGTCATGGATTAAAGAATTTTAAGGAACAATGCTTGGTTATGTATGGCATTTACATGTGTGCTGATTATTATTTTTTTGTATTTGTTTGATCTCATTTTCTTCTTTTACAAGTGACATTAAGCCATTTTAAACCAGCCTCTCCTAGATGAATGTAGGACATCCCCCCCCCCGGACGTCCCCCCCCCAAAAGTTTCCCCCCCTAGACATTTTCCCCTCCCTGTGTGTGAATAGAATCTTCTGTGGTCCATCTACCCATAGTCAAGAGTGGATGTTAATCATTAAAACATTCATAAACTGGAAAGTTTTGGCAAAAACTTGTGTGGCGTTCAATTCAATTAAATCAACACTTTGTAATACAATCAATCGATACAAACTAGGTCTTACATGGGAGAAGGACAGTAGACAAAATAAACAGAAAGCTTATTCATGATAAACAGATGTTTTATTATTTGGAACAACAGACTGAGAACAAGTATTGTTTCTCAGTGAAATACATTATAGTACATAGTTCATGTGTTACAGTCTGATGCAATGGCCCACTGCTCTTAGTGTTTCCTCCACTGTCCGTCTGCCAGGTCTATTCATTAAACTTTTATCAGAATACTGTTTCACTTTTTTCTTCACTATACAGTTTCATTGAATGATTTTATATACCATACACGTGCGTATCTCCCTTTCATGTGATGACACCCAGCATTATTATGGGATGTTCCACTTTGATTATCAACATAACATCTTCACCATATGAAGACAGCTATCTGAATTTTGTGAATATACAAAAAATAAAAAAAGGACTGTTTTGACCCCTGATAGGTTACAGAGGCCTTAAAATCTTCACCCCATGAAGACAAATACCTGAATTTTGTGAATATGTAAAAAAAAAATTGTTTATTTTGACCCCCTGGGCTATTCGTTACAAGACACCTCATTTAAAAGATCATATTTATATTTCCCACTTATCATACATATATGTAGATATATAGGGAGGGAAAATGTCCAGAGGGGAAAATGTCTGGGGGTGAGGGGGGTTTTGGGGGGAATATGTCCGGGAGGGAAAATGTCCATACCCCCTCCTAGATACCTTCCACTGATGGTTCTGTGAATACTCGTGTAAACAAGTGCTCCTATACAATGAATCGGCCAAAGATATGCTTCAAGTCAATACATTACTTTAGTCAAAAAAACACAGTTAGTGTTTTTACATATGAACACAATGGCATGAAAACTGGTCACAAACTCATCTTAGAGGTCCTTTTTACTCTGTAACACCACCATCAATATTTATTTGTATATGGTTTAAGTAGTGCTATTGGAACAGTCTTTTGTTAAATCTATCTTCTCATTCAAGTACGTTGTAAACCGTATAATCCTGGGATGTGGTATACACTGTCAATAATGTCAGTCATTGGTTTTTCTTCTCACCTTTATAGATAACCACAAGTAGTAATTGAAATTTGACATTCAGTTGTTAACAGGCCCTGTATGTGATATGAACATTTGCTGTCGCCACAGTTGTCCCTGGATTTTCACCCAGGACAGTCTCTGGTGGAGTATTTCATGTGGTCGACAATTTTACTGCACTCAGCTACATGTAGAAGTGAACAAACTACAACCAGTGTTTAATGTTGAATTTGTCTAACCCCTCAGAGTGCTTAGTACAATCTTATATGTATTTGTGGGTATTATTTTATGGAGTGGAGATTTCTCCCCTTGTTTGTCTTAGATCAAAGAGGTGATTTTTTCCATGAATAAAAACATATTGTTTAATAGTTGAATACAATGGTGTTCCTTGTGCTTTAAGACCTGATCACAGGTGTTTAAAATTCATTCGTTATCTACTGTAAATCTTCCACCTTTCCAACTGCTGAAGCACTTTTTTCGTTGGAATTTATGCATAAATTTGTGGAAATGACACAGGAAATGGTAAGTTTGTGTCACTAAAGATGCAAGCTTCATAAAACTGTGCAAATTATTCCTCTACACCGTTCTTTTGGAATGTTTCAGAGGTAGTTGAAAAGGTTGAAGAATTGGGGTACCTTATATCAAACCATTGCAGGCTAAGTACTCATCAGGCTCCTCTTCGCCAGGGCAGGCAAGCCTTATAGACCAGTGATCTACTCCTCAGGGTTATTGGCAGAATATTGTACATTGTAACATGAAAGCTACAAATAGGACCCTTTCTGTTCACTCTTAAAAACATTATGCCAATGTTGGAAATCTAGGACCTAAAATCAAATGGACTAGAGTATTGGCTTGTTCAATGCCATAATGAGGAATTTTTAACTTCTACGATGCTGGTCACTTTTTTGGGTGGAGGAAAGCAGAGAGCCTGGCTGTGAACCATCAGTCTTTGTGAAGTTCTTGAAGAATTTTTCAACTAGCAACACACAAAAACTTAAACCAAATATGGTCACACAAGTATCTTAGGCTGCTTACTGTCCCCAAGGCTTTGTGAACTGGGAGAATGAGGGAATTCCCAAATTAGGTCCACGGCCGGAATTGAACCTCAAAACATCTCTATTACTCTGCCATGGCCCCACCCAGTGTGGAGGCATATATGACCAGCATGTTTATTATTAACCTCTTAATCTCCGTATATTTTATTATAATCACATAATAAATAAAACAATGACAAAAATGTTTCTGGCATCATTTATTCTACAGAATAGCATAAATAATATAGTAATATATGTATTGTTGACATCATCACATGTAAAAAGAATAAAACATCACAAATTCTTCATTTGGTCACATCTGTCATCTGTACAGTAGCAACTGCTTAACTTGCTCCATTGTTGTACTGATTCATCAGCTTGGCAGTTTTAGAGCCGATCAAAAAGCAGTGAACTTAGGAAACAGATCTCATGTAGACTATACGTACCATCAATTTGCCGCATTAAAAATTGCTCACAAAGACTGAACACTTTATGACATGTATATCCAAACCACCTCATTACTGGTTCTACACGAGACCCTTGTAGTGGGGTCAAAAATATAAACGCATGTAAGTAGAACGAAATAAAATGAACATAGCACATGATGATGATATTACTTAAGCACATCCAAGAATCTGTTGTAGTTCATGTGAAGAAATGAAGCTTGAACTCACACTGACATTACTAGCACATAAGAACATCTTGCTCCCTAACCCACAAGCAAAATCTGATTATAGATCACCTAGGTTTCATTTCCCTTAGCAGCATTTCCAGATAAAATAGAAATGACCTATAAATTCCATATTAAAAGGTTACAAGCATACATTACACTATTTCAGCCAAGTAATTTTCTGAAAGCTCATAGGCTCGGCCAGAATGTCACAAATATGTAGGCCTACACAGTGCTAATTCATGCTCCTCACAGTCTCCGCATTTTAAATGGGAGCAGGACCAGATTCGGAATGGGAAGGACGGTTTTCCTGTTGATTTATCTGACAAATCACAAATCCTCACATGCCTAGTCGGAGTACTTGTAAAGTCCTCTGTCACACTGAGCCCATACAGGAAAGACTCGCACAAGACTGCTGCACACACACACATGATTACGCAGACAGCTTAGCAAGTAATTTTGACAAGAAACTTTGGGGGATGAAGTATATGTATAACACTAAATGTATACATTCACCTGGAGATTGTTCAAACAATATCTACCTAGTGTGTGTAATTTTGCTGTGAAACTACTTGAGAAATTCTACAGCAAAGATGTACCTTGTATATACTGACCATAATGGCTGGACAGCTGACAATATGCACAGTAGCCACCAATATAATTTTCTTTATCTGCCTATGCTTTATGGTACCAAGAGTGGTTAGATGCGAGTAAAACCCAAGGACTGTTTGTGAAAGCCTGACAAAGGACATACTGTACATGTACATGACAAATTCGGTTTGTATATGACAAACACCAACACCGTGACAACAGTATAACAAAAAAGTTAAGAAGTGTCAGAAATAACAAATAATATAGCCTCCACTAAACTCTGCTGTCTGTCACTTCAGATCCTTTACAGCCAGCTGTAAAACTTGTGTGCGCTGCCCTTTCTATGTTCATGACAATGTGTTCCCTGATAAATGACACAGTTGTGCGGCAAGTAGACCTGGACAGATAGACGTCCATGTAAATAATTAAAAGGCACATCAGTGTTCCAAGAGTTGTTGATCTGACAAGTTGGGCGCAATATTACTGTGAAGTGAACTGATCACAAAGTATGCTCACGAGAAAAAAATTCTTGCATAACATCTGTTCTAGCATTCTGTTTATTCCTCCAAAAACGAGGGTGTTGACAAATCACATGAGGACTATCCCCGACAAACATAATCATACTTATTTAGGTAGCAACACCCAAATAAAACTGGGTTACAACTGTAGATCATATTTATTTATTTATTCGATTGGAGTTTTACGTCGCACTCAAGAGTTTTTCACTTATATGGCGACGGACATAATTATGGTGGGAGGAAAACGGGCAGAGCTTGCGGGAAACCCACACCCCTCTGCAGGTTGCTTGCAGACATGCCCACATATGTTCGGGGAGGAAGGCAGCATGAGCTGAACTTGAACTCACAGCAACCGCATTGGTGAGAGGCTCCTGAGTCACTGCACTGGCGCCCCCATGGGGGGGTTACCCCACGGCAACTAAGGCCCTCTGTGGATCTTAGGAATGTACACATACATAACATATTTAATTAATATTCTTCATGTCAGACTTAAAATTCTTGTTTCAGAGCAATGCAAAAACCCCTGAAAACATTCAATAACTCCAACCAGCAATACTGATGAGGATAACATTGCCACTTCCACCATATACACACAGTAAATTTTATCATTAAAATACACATAACTGTTCACAATTAAATAACAGGATAAACATCATAAATCGTTTAATAACAAGGTGTGTAAGAAGTTAAGAATAACAAAGCTCTTGTGATTGTAAATATAGGAGTGTAGGTGAAAACTCTCCTAGGACACGTGGCAGGAGGATTTGTCCTGTTGAGCTTGTTGCTACAACAGAAATAGTGAAGGGGTCTGTTAGAACACCTCTGACATGGAGTGCACCGCTTTTCTATCTTCATGCAGAACCTTTTATAGCCTATCGTAAAGGGAATAAATTGAGAAGAAAAAAAATGACATAAGAACAGGTGCTCACAGGTAGATTGGTACGAATATGATAGCATTACCACTTTTAATAAAGAAAACAGATGTTCTCCAGTGAGTTGAAGTTAATTTGTCTATAAGGGTAAAACTGTGTAAATGAAAGTAAAAGTAAAATTTTCTGTGGACAAATGTGAAAGAAACGACGACTACTGGAGATGTTACTCACCCTCCTCGCCCTCACATTCCTGGCCTCCTGCTCGCTGGCAGCCAGAGCCTGAGCTAACTGTAAATCTTCCTGCTCCTGGAGAGATAATCTGTCAACACAAAGATATATGATCCGTTAGCAATGAGTACTAAATTCTCTCCAATTAAGAGATCTACACACTCAACTCTGCTTCACAAAATCCAAGTCAATAAACCTCATCCTAAGTACGTGTACAATTCAGAATGCACAAGTAACCAATCACAGTGGACTCAACACCGACACCTTAGTTAGCCGACATCTTCTCAATACCGACAACATTCCGTGGTCTGTTTTCTGCTCAATTTGACAGTAATGTTAATTGCCTTCAGTAAACCAACTTCTTTATATAGTTTGTTGCTATGCATTACTGTGCACCAAGTTTAATTAAACATATGTGTATGTACAATACACATGTTGTTGTAAACTACTTGCTCATCTTTATTACACCAACATCTGGTCTAAACTTACATTTTTGTTCGGTCCCGAGTTCGGTCAGTTTGCAGAGAGTTTACTGTATATACTTTTGTTTCACTGGTCTTTGACATCATACTCAAAAATATTTCCCTTGTGCAATAGTGATAAATTTTATGTGTAAAGAAAATCAAAGTAACCTAAATCATCTTGGTAATTTGTATTTTGACACATTTTATTTCTTATTCTCAACTGCTAAAGTACATATGCAGTACATGAGCCCGGGAGTGTACATACGGTCTGCTGGGCTGAGAGGGTTGAGCTGGTCGTGAGGAATCAGCCATGGACAACTGTAGAGCTCTCGCCATGGCCTCGTCTTCAGACTGAAAATAACAAAATGGTAAGCAACTAGTGGCAGGCTCACAAAATTGTATAATTTACAGTTTTGATTGGTCACTACCAAATATAGCATCACAAAGCATTATTCTGTGAGAATTCAATATATCATACATAATATGTTATACATATACACACGATCTTTATGGAAATACCAATGCTTTTTTCAACAAGAAAAATATCTCTGCTACAATTACATATATATTGACTAAAATGAGAAGACCAGGTGTCCCAAAAATTAGAAGATATTGGGTATCAACACCATTTACTCTGAGAAGATCTCAGATGTGTACCTACCATTCCGTTCTGCAGAGTCTGAGCTGTGTGAGAGGCTGGCCGGGAACTGGCTTGTCTCTGCTGACGGGATCTGCAGGAGACACAAGGCAAAGGGAGTTAAGTCAGTTTTCACCCATATGAGTCTTAAGTACATCCTAAGTGCAAGCCATAGGCCTCGATAGGATGTGGGCTGTGTGGCCGCTAGGACAGAGAGTCTGGCACTCACCTATTGAGATCTCCACCAATTGATGACAAGAGAGAAGACTGAGGTCTGGTGTCAGACCGTTTGGCACTGGTACTGCTTCCACTACCACCTCCACTTCCACTGGGCTTGTTTTTGTTAGTCAGGGAGCGGAACAAGGCTGCAGCTCTGCAAAAGATAAAAAAAAACATGTTTAAAGACTTGTACATCTATTTGTATTATATCACAATGTTTTTATTTTTTAGACACCACAACTCTACAGAAGTTGCTGTCTTGGCCTTAACAAGGGAGCAGTTGATAGGTGACACAAAACCATTTACAGTCAGCATTTTGCTAGATATCGCAGCTAGTTCCAATTTGCATTAATTTTTTTCTCAAAAAAGAGATCTTTAACAAGTGGATTTATCTATAAAGGTAACATTAGTAGACAGCCACATACGCACCCTGCAGATGTCATGCCTCTTCCAGAGTCCTCAAAACCTTGACAATTGTGATCTAACTCATGACGATGTTTTAAACAGAAATTCTTCCGGCATTTATCACAATGCACTGGAACTAACTGAAAAATATACATGGAAGTAATATTAAAGCAATAAAAGCAGATGTGTCCATATTAAGGAAAAAAGGAAAAAACAAAATAGAATTTCAACATTCATAATATGTAAATCAAATATGACCATACATGTACATGTGAATATTGATAAATGTACTTTCACAACCAGATGTAGGACACTGAATCTGCCTCAATTATAGTGGTTTCCTGGACACCAAACAGTGAGGATTGGTCAAGGAATTAGCAATCCTGAGAAATGCAGGTCCAGTACCACACAAGTGTTCATTCATATTTGCATTCATTTTATTCCAGCTTAATAAAACATGTACTCAAGTATTATTCATAAAAAAAGTGTCAAAAGTACACAAAAAATTATATATATGTATTTCTAGTATTCCTAGTTACCTCTTTTTGTTTACATCCTTTGTGCGAGCACTTGTTTGTATAAATCTGAAACACAATGTTTCACAATAATACACAATTATTGAGAAAAATAGCACGCTTGGGAATCAGAGTTATTAGATCATATTGTATTTAATTCTAAATCTCTATACCTTCACAGAATCTATCAAGCAGAATCTACCATATTGCATGACTCAAGGTGGTAATGAGAAAATATTAGATCTTTCCTGTTTAACATGTGTATCTGCTGGACTAAACGAACTGGACTAATAGCTGTAGGCTCATAATATCCGCAGCCTATCTGATCACACTTCACTCCATCTCTCAGCAATAAATGAAGCTTGATTCTCCATTACAAGCCTACTTGAAACTTCTAAAGCAAATTGCGACTACACATTGCCTGACCACTGTATTCAACTTACCAGCTTTACAAAAACCTTAGAGTCAGTTCACTATTTAAATACTGAAATTTCTTTATTGATCTACTTCACATTTCTCTTGTCCAGCTCTCACACCGAGTCAGTCATTTCACTTGAGCTTTAAATAGATCACACTATGTAAACCATCCAATAATATTTTGTATACAGATTTTCCCTTTCCCAGGCATTTCAGCCATTTGATTGGCTGTCTGGCAACTGCGCCATGAAGCTGTTTTAATGGAAAATCAAACAGGTGATCCAATAAAGTATGACGAGATTGCTGCTTATAATATGAACATATAATAGATGTAACCAGCAGAAGTCATTTTCATTCACAGTGACATGAAAGATACATGTTGCTATACTCACACTTAGTCAAATCTTACCTTTCTACGTTCCTTGGCAGGGTCAGATTGACAGTCACTGTCAATATGCTGCCCCACCCTCACATCCGGCAGTTCACCAGCCTTCACAGGTATAGGGGTGTTACATAACGGACACACAGGCACCTGGTTATCCTACAATATGTCAACAGCATATAGCTTTAAAGAAAAGTTACAGGAGTATCCATGATTATATGCATGTAAAAATGTATACCTCCTGTTTTTTGATCCACTTACATTTGAATAGTCATTCATTGATCATTTGCCAAAAGAGCATTTTCTTTGGATGAAAAGCAACAACTACAAACTGTGCTGATTCAACATTAAACACTTAACAAACATGTACCAACAAGAAAGCAGGTGATAAATGTAAGCACGTGACAAGAAATATAGTTATCAACTATATCTATATTGGAAATTTCCACCTTGAATTAAATGCACATGCAGGCGAATCTATGTACTCTACTGGCAAAATCTATAGGGTTTTAAGATGGGATGACTAGGCAAATATCAACCATAAATAATCAGTATTTAATTTTAATCGATTTCATCAAATTTCTACAACAACTTTAGGAATGTAACATAAGTCAATCCTGATCTCACCGCGGAGAAGGATACTGACCTTTTTGTAGGATTCTGTGCAGTTGTGTGAGTTGTACTGTATATGGTCTCCACTGATAATAGATGATCATATAAAATTAACAAGGGCAAGAAACATCACAGCATTTTCATTATCAACAATCCATAAATAATTTGACATCTACACCACATACACATGTTATGAAAAAACAGGAATAATAAATAAAAATATAATATAAAATATAAATAAAACACATCTTGAAACATTAAATGGAATACTACCGAAATGAAACTGGCTGCATATTGAATAGCTTTTACCCACCTCTATAAGCAAATCAGGAGTCGTGTATGGCAATAGTCCATCTCGATGAATTCGATGTTCTGTTTTAAAAATTCTGACATTCATCGTAACATAAAGTTCAGACCTGCCTGTCCAAAAGGCAAGGTGCGGATTTTAAACTCCCACCTCTTTCCCACTAATGACAATTAAACCTCATCAGCTCATTTCTATGTCATTTTGAGATGGAATTTTTAATACCATCTAGTCTTAATTTACTACCTCACTAATGAAACTAATTATTTATAGGCCTAGTGATCACATTAACTGCTCAAACGGAACGGAGCGCCTCTGTTGAATCCATTTTGAAATGTCGCATGTCCTCCTGATACCTGTTGTTTTAAAATATAACTGAGTTCTGGCATTGAAATCATCCAGAAATATTTCCACTGATGTGTAAACATACAAGTGTTTATATATTACTCAGTCTCAAGAACTAGACATTTGATTGTTTATATACATCGACATGTTTATATACTCACCAAAATATTTTGGCACAGGCATTACATTTCATGGGAAGGAAATCTGTAAAATAAAAATGTGTCCAAGTGACATATGTACATGTATATATGACTAACAATGTTAACCAATATTGCCTTGTATAGCTTTCGGTATTGGAAAAATGTGTCTCAAAGAAAAATGTAACCCAAGGTCTAAAAGAATATCAACAGGAAAATATCATTTCAGGTTTTTTATAATGATAAATCGAATAGGAAACTAATTTCATATAGGATGTAAACAGCATAAAAGCTAAGTCATGCAATGTCAGAGTTGTTGTTGTTGTTGTAAGCTTTTGTTACGCCAGAATCTCTGGGGAAATACTTCCAGATAAAACAGAAGTTAATCTACATGTTTCTTACAGCTAAATCGATTGTAATCAGACTTATAATACGTATACAAAGTCAATTACCTAGCTGTTTACATCTCGACTCTGAGCAGTGTTTTCCAAGATCGGGAAACTCCATCTTCTTCTGCTGACTTGCTAAGTGTAAGTGACTAATGGGGAAATCGGTAGCGGCTATTTATAAACCAGATGACGTCAGCGCCTCGTTTTGAAAACTGGGACAAATTTGGAAGGGAACCCCTTGCCACATTGACAGTTTGTTCGTTCTGAGATTTGTGTGTCTTAATTCGAGGTCCAGCTTAACTTGTAGTGAACTGAATTCAAATCACCAATAAAACACACGCATAAATAAGCGAGCGAGAAGCTTAGAAACTGTGTAAGTTCATTACTCAGAAAATTTCTGATTGGCCTCATGTGAACTTTCTAGAAAATTCTGGAGAGTAGCGATAGCAATAGGCTTACACATGTCAATGATGAAATTTTTTTTACTAGTTAATCGAAATGAATTAAGTTACAAGCGGGCGGACGTGAAATGACATACCTTCATATATTCCGCGACCTCAAGTATGAATTTCATTCCTGTCTATAGGCCTTTGGGTCGATTCTTTGCAGACGTTTTATGACACTTTTCAAATATTCTCAAATACGAAAACACAAAGCGTTAAATACATACATATTCCATTTTCTTTAAAATGTAGAAATTAAAAAAATCAACTGGTCTCAACATTGGCGGGTATAAGTATTGTGGCAGCTATGGTGGCCTTGCATATAGTAAGCTACTTTATACGGCGGATATAAAGGCCATCAAGAACATAAATTTATTATCCTGGTGGATTGCATGATTGCTGTATAACACCATAAACAAGAATTTTCACGTATATACCACGGAGTCACGTACGGTCACTTTGATTAGTGAAAGAGAACCTGCATACACGTGATCGTCGACGAATATTAGACTGCGCATGCGTCCACACGAGCGTCGCCTTTTGGCCGCTTAATGTCATCAAGGCCTCACAAACAGTGAGAGCGGGGAAATGTACACATTCCCTCTCACAGGATTGATTTTTTTTTTTTTTTTGATTGGTGTTTTACGCCGTACTCAAGAATATTTCACTTATACGACAGCGGCCAGCATTATGGTGGGTGGAAACCGGGCACAGCCCGGGGGAAACCCACGACCATCCGCAGGTTGCTGGCAGACCTTCCCACTTACGGCCGGAGAGGACACCAGCATGAGCTGGACTTGAACTCACAGCGACCGCATTGGCGAGAGACTCCTGGGTCATTACGCTGCGCTAGCGCGCTAACCGACTGAGCCACGGAGGCCCCTCTCACAGGATTGAATCTTCACCATTGTAGAAATGAATAAATGTTGTTCAAGTCAGAATAAAACAATAAACTGATGACAGTTATAGAGAGAAATATAAATAAATGTTACATACAGGTATGACAAAACACTGTTTGGAGAGAAACGATAAAATCACTTTAAACAGATGAACATTTGTAAAATAAATAGGCCTAATAATAATAAAAAAAGAACAGTAGTATTAAAAGTCTAACATATTCTTCCCCCATCCATGCTCGGTACAGAAATAAAGTAATTGTATAAATTTGTTAATTTAAATAAAACAGTTTTTTAAATAAGAGTTTTGAAAGTTTTGGGTAATTGGAATACAATTCTAAAAGTTAAGTAATGGCCAGGTAAATAATATTTAAATTGTATTGTTAAATTTATTGGTAAATAAATGTATTGATTGATTAATTGTTAAAAACTCCATGCTCTGGAATATTTGAGTTGCCCCAGATAGCATTTCGGCATAGAGCCCATATGATTTCCACATGACAACGGGTGTCGGCCTGCCCAGATGAGCCCATGAATATCTGCATGTGGGCCCCATCTGGGCAGTATATGGGAATACCATATCGGTCCCATACGGGACATATATGGAGCCCATAAACTGCTCACTGCTAATACATGCTGAATATGGGACCCTTTAGGAAACCTTGCATATAAGCTGGGGAGCATTATTAGGCATAATTGTGTATTATCATATGGGGCCCACATGGGCATTCAGATATCGGTATTTGTATATGGGTCCCAGATGGGTATTTGTATATGGAGCCCAGATGGTCAGATTTATATGGGATCACTGACAGGCCTGTAAGTTTGGCTGGAGTAGCAAAGGTAGCTGACCAGATCTTCTACCCTCCATCAGTGACAGGCCTGTAAGTCTGGCTGGCCTAGCAAAGGTATCTGACCAGATCTTCTATCCTCCATCACTGACAGGTCTGTAAGTCTGGCTGGCCTAGCAAAGGTAGCTGACCAGATCTTCTATCCTCCATCACTAACAGGCCTGTAAGTCTAGCTGGCCTAGCAAAGGTAGCTGACCAGATCTTCTATCCTCCATCACTGACAGGCCTGTAAGTCTGGCTGGCCTAGCAAAGGTAGCTGACCAGATCTTCTATCCTCCATCACTGACAGGTCTGTAAGTCTGGCTGGAGTAGCAAAGGTGGCTGACCAGGTCTTCTATCCTCCATCACTGACAGGCCTGTAAGTCTAGCTGGCCTAGCAAAGGTAGCTGACCAGATCTTCTATCCTCCATCACTAACAGGCCTGTAAGTCTAGCTGGCCTAGCAAAGGTAGCTGACCAGATCTTCTATCCTCCATCACTGACAGGCCTGTAAGTCTGGCTGGCCTAGCAAAGGTAGCTGACCAGATCTTCTATCCTCCATCACTGACAGGTCTGTAAGCCTGGCTGGAGTAGCAAAGGTAGCTGACCAGATCTTCTATCCTCCATCACTAACAGGCCTGTAAGTCTGGCTGGCCTAGCAAAGGTAGCTGACCAGATCTTCTATCCTCCATCACTAACAGGCCTGTAAGTCTAGCTGGCCTAGCAAAGGTAGCTGACCAGATCTTCTATCCTCCATCACTGACAGGCCTGTAAGTCTAGCTGGCCTAGCAAAGGTAGCTGACCAGATCTTCTATCCTCCATCACTGACAGGCCTGTAAGTCTAGCTGGCCTAGCAAAGGTAGCTGACCAGATCTTCTATCCTCCATCACTGACAGGCCTGTAAGTCTAGCTGGCCTAGCAAAGGTGGCTGACCAGATCTTCTATCCTCCATCACTGACAGGTCTGTAAGCCTGGCTGGAGTAGCAAACGTAGCTGACCAGATCTTCTATCCTCCACCACTGACAGGTTTGTAAGTCTGGCTGGCCTAGCAAAAGTAGCTGACCAGATCTTCTATCCTCCATCACTGACAGGCCTGTAAGTCTGGCTGGCCTAGCAAAAGTATCTGACCAGATCTTCTATCCTCCACCACTGACAGGTTTGTAAGTCTGGCTGGCCTAGCAAAAGTAGCTGACCAGATCTTCTATCCTCCATCACTGACAGGCCTGTAAGTCTAGCTGGCCTAGCAAAGGTGGCTGACCAGATCTTCTATCCTCCATCACTGACAGGTCTGTAAGTCTGGCTGGCTTAGCAAAAGTAGCTGACCAGATCTTCTATCCTCCATCACTGACAGGTCTGTAATTCTGGCTGGCCTAGCAAAGGTAGCTGACCAGATCTTCCATCCTTCCTATATCAGCCATTGGCAGGGAATTTAATACTTAATAAATCTGTTCAGGACTTAGACAAACTTACTACTCCTGACATTAAAATTTATATATCCTAGATACACCTCAGACAGATTACCCACGTGACAGAGGCATCTTCTGTATTTCCATGCAGTTCGTATATGTATCCTCTGAAATGAACTCGTCGTGCTCGGCTGATACGACAGACATACTTCAGACTACTCCAACTGATGCATCGTCGCGGATCATACAGTCTCTAATAATAATAATAATCTGTATGTATATCCAACTAACAACCACAATATATTTATATATTCTAATACATGTGTTATGTATATAAAACATCTGTTACAAATCGTGTATGCTCAACAAAGAAAAGTCTTACATCTATGTCGACTCCTGTGGTTTTGGTACATTCATTTGAAGTGATGAAATGTTCACTAAGAACATTGGTACGGTAAAACATATTCTTACTTGTGGTCCTTGCTCAAAATAATGTATTGGTAAGGGGTCTACAAGCAGTTTCTCCGCACATCACATGTACATGTAGATATGCACACCATATTTCACTTACTCATACTCTGTATGAGCGAAAAAAATCCGTCTAGTGTGTCCCCGGCTTTAAGCAAGAACGAACAGGACGAAAAGGGGAGAACGCCCGAGCAAGCTTTCTTACAACAGAACTATGAACAAATGCTGCAAGAGTAGTCCCCCGTGACACATACACGTGCTTGTCCTTGTAACAACAGTACAGCAAACATATACGGATGCTTGTACAGAGCAGCTGCAGATAGATGTTTGAACATGCAATTACATGTACCTGTACTATTTCCACCATGGCTCTTCAAATTGCTATTGTCATAACGAACGGAGCATAAATGTTTTCCGACTGTTATTAGAAAATGCCAACCGACTCGCAGACACGTAGGCCCATATCGTGTTTCAGACAGGTGCTGTCAGTTGATTCCCAAATGAAACGCCTCTTCAAAATTAACTTCAAATGCTTTTCATTTTGGATATGAATGTTTGTTATGACAAAATGGTGCAGAGCAGAAAAGGCATTAATCATTGGAATTACTACATAAATGTATATTAAATCATAGTTATCATTAAGCTTTTGTTTTCATTTCCGTGGATAAGCAAATATATCAGGTTGAACAGAATGTTTGATAATCCTACTCTCATATTGCCTATACATGTGTTGACAAAGGCCAGCAAAGATGTATGTTACATGAAATACGACAACATCCTCCATGTACCCTTGGGCATTCTGATATTTAGCGGTAAAAGAAGCAATAGATGAAACGAAATCAGTGATATTAACGTTAAATCAGAACCATTATATCATAATTATATTCTGTAAAATATAATTTATATATTATATACTATATTCGGAAATCCGAAATCAGCGTATGTCATTCACCATATACACTTAATACTGATCGAAAAGCTTTTGTTCGGCGAGGCATTTGCCCGGAGGGGCTTTTGTCCGCGAGTCTTTTGTCCTGTGGGGCTTTTGTCCGGCGGTTTTTTTTTTCCGGCGGGCCTTTCGTTCGTCCACCGTATTTCCTTACTCAGGTGGGTAGCTAAGAATCAAGAAACACAACTATCAAAGGGAAATTTAAGTGTTTATAGGTGTATAGCTTTTATCATGAGGATTATTTAAGATTATTTAAAAGTTGGACTGGCGTCATTACCAGTATTGCCTGACATATACAACAGCTGACACGAAGCTTTGGGTAAAAGTGCATATCTCACGCGAACCCTTATACTGCGACATCTGGTCAGCTATGTATGTATGTATGTATGTATGTATGTAGGTAGGTAGGTAGGTAGGTGGGTACGTACGTACATACATACACGTACGTACGTATGTACAATGAAGGGCTATGTAGGCTTATGCAAGTCCTCATATCCAACTATTCACAAACCGCTTTATAAAGAAAACAGTGGACCAATCATGCAACCAGTCATAGGTTCACTAATGTATTCAACCAATCAACCAGTCAGTTAAGCAATCAGTAAATCAGTCCATGCATTTTAATTCAGTTCATAGCTTCAGTATCTCTGTGTATAGTCTATAGCTTTAACCAGTTCGCGTGTTGTAAGCATATATCTTGGGTCATAGCCAATAATGAAACAGGATGTATGAAAGGCACAGTGTTAAAACGGCTGTAACCCCCCCCCCCCCCACCCTACCCCCCCCCCCCCACACACACACACACCCACACACAGAAAGCAGACAGTCAACAGTCAATCAATAAGGATTCAGCCACCCAGTCCACAGGTAATAACCATATTTATTCTTGTAGCTAAACGGACGTATAGCATCAGAGATAACACTGCTAGTGTATTCTGTTTTAAACGAACTTCGTCATCTAGTCATTAGCAGAAAGCACGTAAGCCTACTACAGATAAGGGCTGTCATCGATGTTCAAACGCCCGATTCCTTTATTTACCGTATCTTGTAAATATTACTAGGTTATTCCCGATTATCTTAACATCAACTATTAATGGACAGTATTGTCAAGACGATTATGTATGATACAGGAAGTATGGGCAAGATGGTTATGTATGATACAGGAAGTATGGGCAAGATGGCTGTGTATAGTACTGGATGTATGGGCAATGTGACTGTGTATGGTACTGGAAGTATGGGCAAGATGGCTGTGTATAGTACTGGATGTATGGGCAATGTGACTGTGTATGATACAGGAAGTATGGGCAAGATGGTTATGTATGATACAGGAAGTATGGGCAAGGTGGCTGTGTATAGTACTGGATGTATGGGCAATGTGACTGTGTATGATACAGGAAGTATGGGCAAGGTGGATGTGTATAGTACTGGATGTATGGGCAATGTGACTGTGTATGGTACTGGAAGTATGGGCAAGGTGGCTGTGTATAGTACTGGATGTATGGGCAATGTGACTGTGCATGATACACTAAGTATGGGCAAGGTGGATGTGTATAGTACTGGATGTATGGGCAATGTGACTGTGCATGATACACTAAGTATGGGCAAGGTGACTGTGTATAGTACTGGATGTATGGGCAATGTGACTGTGTATGATACAGGAAGTATGGGCAAGGTGGATGTGTATAGTACTGGATGTATGGGCAATGTGACTGTGTATGATACAGGAAGTATGGGCAAGGTGACTGTGTATAGTACTGGATGTATGGGCAATGTGACTGTGTATGATACTAGGTATAGTACTGGAAGTATGAATAAAACGGTTTTGTATGGTACAGGGAGTATGGACGGGTGGTTATGTATGATACTGTATGTATGAACAAGGCGGTAATGTATGGTACTGGAAGCTTGAGCGAGGTGGTTATGTATGGTACAGGAAGAATGGGTAAGGTGACTGTGTATGGCACTGAAAGTATGGGCAAGGTGGTTATATATGGTACAGGAAGGATGGGCAAGGTGACTGTGTATGGCACTGAAAGTATGGGCAAGGTGGTTATATATGGTACAGGAAGAATGGGCAAACCGGCTGTGTATGATTACTTTAAGCAAGGCGTCTGTGCATGGTACAGGAAGTATGAGTGAGGCTGCTTTGTATTGTACTGGAAGCATGGGTAAGGCGGTTACGTATGGTGCAGGAAGTATGGGCGAGGCGGTTATGTGTGTGATACTGGAAGTAGGGTCAAGGTGGCTATATATGGTACCGGAAGTTTGGACAAGGCAGTTTGTATGGTACTGAAAGTGCTCGAAGAGCAGTCATGCATGCCACTGGAAGTATGGCCAAGATGGTTATATATGGTACAGGGAGTATGGGTAAGACGGTTACGTCTGGTACAAAATGTATGGGTAAGGCGGCTATGTATGGTACAGGAAGTGTGGGCAAGATGGTTATGTATGGTACTGGAAGTATGGACAACGCGGCTATGTATACCACTGGAAGTATTGGCAAGATGGTTGTGTATAGTACAGATAGTATGGGAAAGGCGGATATGTATAGTACTGTAAGTACTGTCGGTTATGTATGATTCTGGAAGTATGGGCAAGATGGTTATGTATGGCACTGAAAGTATGGGCAAGATGGTTATGTATGGCACAGGAAGTATGGACACGGAGGCTATGTATGGTACAGGAAGTATGGACACGGAGGCTATGTATGGTACAGGAAGTATGGACACGGAGGCAATGTATGGCACAGGAAGTATGGACACGGAGGCTATGTATGGTACAGGAAGTATGGACACGGAGGCTATGTATGGTACAGGAAGTATGGACACGGAGGCTATGTATGGTACAGGAAGTATGGACACGGAGGCTATGTATGGTACAGGAAGTATGGACACGGAGGCTATGTATGGTACAGGAAGTATGGGCAAGGTGTTTATGTATAGTACATGAAGTACAGGCAAGGCGGCTATGTATGGTACTGAAAGTATGGGCAAGGCGGATATGATACAGGAAGTATGGGCAAGATGGTTATGTATGGTACACAAAGTATAGGCAAGGTGGTAATGTATGTTGGAGGAAGTATGGGCAAGATGGTTATGTATGATACAGGACGTATGAGCAAGATGGTTATGTATGATAGAGGAAGGTGACTGTGTATGGTACAGGACGTATGAGCAAGATGGTTATGTATGATAGAGGAAGGTGACTGTGTATGGTACAGGACGTATGAGCAAGATGGTTATGTATGATAGAGGAAGGTGACTGTGTATGGTACAGGACGTATGAGCAAGATGGTTATGTATGATAGAGGAAGGTGACTGTGTATGGTACAGGACGTATGAGCAAGATGGTTATGTATGATAGAGGAAGGTGACTGTGTATGATACTGGACGTATGAGCAAGATGGTTATGTATGGTAGAGGAAGGTGACTGTGTATGATACTGGAAGTATGGACAAGTCATGCATGCAGATATGTGTGGCGCTGAAAATGTGAACAAGGCGACAATGTATAGTACTGTAAGTACTGTCGGTTATGTATGATTCTGGAAGTATGGGCAAGATGGTTATGTATGGCACTGAAAGTATGGGCAAGGTGGTTATGTATGGTACAGGAAGTATGGGCAAGGTGGCTGTGTATGATACAGGAAGTATGGGCAAGGCGGCTGTGTATGATACAGGAAGTATGGGCAAGGTGGCTGTGTATGATACAGGAAATATGGGCAAGGTGGTAATGTATGGTACAGGAAGTACAGGCAAGGCGGCTATGTATGGTACAGGAAGAATGGGCAAGGTGGCTGTGTATGACAAGTATGGGCAAGACGGCTATATATGGTACAGAAAGTATGGGTAAGACGGTTATATATGGTACCAGAAGTGTGGGCAAGACGGCTGTGTATGGTGCTAAAAGTATGTACAAGGAGGCTATGTATGATACAAGAAGTATGGGCAAGACGGCTATATATGCTACAGAATCTATGGGCAAGGCGGCTATATGTGGTACAAAGAGCGTGGACAATGCGGCTATGTATGGTACAGGACGTATGGGAAAAGCAGCAATGCATGGTACTGGAAGTATGGGCAAGGTGGTTAAGTATGGTTCGGGAAGTATGGGAAAGACGGTTATGTATGATACAGGAAGTATGGGCAAGGCGGCAGTGTATGGCACAGGATGTATGGGCATGGCGGTTATGTATGGTACGGGAAGTATTGGAAAGAAGGGTATGTATGATACAGGAAATACGGGCAAGGCGGTTATGTATGGTACAAACAGCATGGGCAATGCGGTTATTTATGGTACAGTGTTAAATATGTGGACAAGTTGGTTATGAAGAATGGACTAAGCTGCCATTTAGCAGTAAATGTACTTCACTTTCATTGGCCATGCAAGGGAAATGGTTTTGAATACTGTAGAGAGAACAATCAGGTATTAATATGAGTCATATGATCATCCAGGCATGAGATAAACACACGGCAAAGGGATATTAGTTTTGCCTTCGGATAAACTTTGATCTGGTAATTGTTATTCGTGTAACCTCCCTGTATATAGATGGATCTCCCACGCCCTATGTCCACTCACACCTTTCCCTGACAACGTTACCTGTCGTTACTTTCTTGTGGAAGCAATTGTAACATCAAGATATCAGAGAAAAAGTAAACATTTGTTATCAGTGTGTAGCGGACATCCTGTTGACCAATTTGCAGGAAGTTTCTACGTGTACAAAGTGATTGTACGTTCAAACCCGTAGATGGCAGTTGGACTTAGTTCTCACAACGCTCAACCACTGAGGTTCTGTTTAATTTCTGCTGGACGGATAATTAGGTTCTCATTTAAATTTACCAATGAGTTGGCAATTTCAAACCCGTTGACGGGCAGTTAGGGTTCTTTAGAACATTACCAATGAGATTGTTTTTCATTTCTGTCGGACGGACTGTAGGGTGACTGACTGACAGATAAACATAGGGTTTTATTAGTGAGGTTGTGTAATAGTAAATGGACATTTATAGAACAAGTATAGAACTTCACCAATGAGGTTGCATGAGTATTCATTATTATATTATTATGATATACAAGCCACAGAAGTATTTCATTTCCTTGAATCTCAGTGAAAATGTAGCAACTTCAATTCATTCCAACCCGCAAATGGTCACGGGCTTCCCTAGGGATCTGCACGGTTTCCTTCCAACATATTGGTGGCTGCAGTCAAATATTATGCAGTACGGCGACAATCAAGTAAATAAATAAATAAATAAATAAATATATTCATTCCAAACATCCATGCATATTACACACCATCTGTACAACAACATCTGTACAGTCTAGTTAGGCTAACAGTCACTACATGTCGCACACCACACGCTACCCGACACCTCGTATCATTCATAGATCTGAGTTGTCAGGGTCGATTTTTGTTGCATTCTGTTGCACACATTTCAGATCTGCAGCCCACATCTCTGTATACCCATTGTCAACAACATACACATAGCCGGTGATTTTAAGTTGAAGGTATTCAGTTACTCTAAAACCAAGCCAACAGGACGTAAACATGCATAGATTACCACGTGTACCCGCTCGTTATAATGTGTTGTCAAATATTACAAGCAACGTTAATATTGATCATCAGTATATGCTGTGAAGGCTGCAATAATGCATCGGGTTACATTGGATAACCAGTCAACGGTTTGCTGTATTTTGCATGCGAGAATCATAGCTATATTCAATCGAGAGGGCATGGAAGCCGGAAAAGGGCATCATTGTACCATCGTATCATCGTTGCATTGCCCGGCGAAGGCTCGAAGCGATGGCACGATGATGCAAGCGACGCTAGCATTGTGTCATCACTTCGTGCCATCGCGCCATCACTTCGTTCTCTTGTCATCGCTTCGAGGATGCGTACCATCGTTTCATCACTTCGTGCCATCGTGCCATCACTTCGTGCTATCTTGTCATCGCTTCGAGGCTGCGTACCATCGTTTCATCACCGTGTCATCGCTTTGCATCACCGTGCCACCGCTTCGTGTCATCGACGGGTGATGGAACGATAGTACGATGGTACAATGAAGGGCTTAACCGGCTTCCATAAGAGAGGGGAAAATATTGTTTGTTATGAAACTTAGCAGGATGCATTCATCATGTTTTTCTATTTTCTCCAAACGATGAGGAGACCTTTTTTCACCATCAAGAACTAAGGTTAAGCTTATGTAATCCTATGTCTCTCTACATGTTTTTTAAATAATTCCGAAACATGAATGTAGCTTCACGTCTCGTGGCTTATTATTTTCATCTCTCACTCGAAAAATATTTATGATATTCACTTTCACTGGGAAATATTCTATTTATTATTTATATTTTGACGATATCGTGTATTTTGTTCATTTGAACAAGTTTCAGCAATGTTTTATATAGCGTGATGTCACACGTGATATCTTGTATAACTTTGTTTCTTGTTGCGTTACGTAAGAAATGTAAAGAGCTACTGTGGTGTCTAATCATCCGTGTCTTAAAAACAAGGTGAATTGACAAAGACTAGGATAGTCTGAATTGCTTTCCTAAATTGTGAAAATAGTGCAGTGAATTAAAACCGATATTGCAGTGAATTAAAACCGATAGTGTACGTTTCGTCAAATTATACGGAAACTTTGCCAGGTGTGACGTCACCCACGAACACATGACATCATCAATCGCTGACACACATGACGCTGCCCTTTCAAACGCTCTGGTCGTCATCTCAGCATAAATGTCTTACTCAACGTCACATCCACCTGATTCGACGTCATACAGGGAATATTATCACGTCACATCAGGAAAACTTTACGGACACAGCCGAAGATTTTGTTTTTCAAGGAATCATTAGTAATATGGGTTAAATAGTGTTATTCATCAAAATCCTATTGAAACATAGTGTTAGGCTTACTCCGTAGGATTTCTTTCATAGCATTGTAATATTTCTACACAATTTGTATTCTGACCACAGTGGCACTTTAAAGCTGACTGAACTTGTATTATGACGTCATTCAGCTAATCTCGGATTGGAACGTCATAAAACAAAATGCTTCTTTGTGACGTCATGGCGTTGAGGTGTATAATAATAAAAGTAATATCTAACTCTAGCCAGTGTGGTAGCACTTTTATCAGTGAAGGAGATCCTGACATTTCACCTTTATATAAATAATAAATGTAATCTTTAATATTTAGAAACCTTTTCATCAGGGTAGTAAACTGACCGCCAACAGAAACTTTACAAAGAGTTCAAATCAATTTATATGCCCAAAGCAAAAAAAAAAAAAGGATGACTGAAGTTCAACATATTGAATAGGCCAATGACCTTAGATATTGAAAGTCTTGAGTAAGAACGGGCAAGGCAGCCCTCAAATCATTTTGCAAGTGAACAAACAGAGCAGGAGAAGAAAAATAGCCATTCCATCTTGGTTAACAACTGGCAGAGTATACCAAAAGTTGATTATTTTTAAAATCAGTCAATATCAAAATCAATCAATATCGCGTGTGGCCACCCCTTGATTCCATGCATATAAAAACTCTCCGACGCATAGAAAAAGTCAGTCGTCTGATGAGATGACGTGGGATTCGTTGCCATTCATCTTGGAAAGCGAATGCCACTTCTTTTGTCCGTTGGCTGCAAGGTGTGGCCATTGTCTTACTCGACGACCCATGATATCTCAAAGGTGTTCTATGGGAGACATATATGGGGAACATGCAGGCCAGGGCAAGACGTTGACGTCGTTGGCGTCCAGAAAGTTCTGCACAACTCGACCTGTATGGGGTCTGACGTTGTCTTGCTGTTACAGGACACCACGTGACTGCTGTTGAAGGAATGGCAGGACTACAGGACGTAGAATTTCATTCACGTGACTTTGAGCTGTTAGGTTCCCGTAGATGATGACCAGTGGAGCCCGTCCTCTCCACAAATCCCACCCCAACACCATCACGCTGCCGCCACCAAACGGTACCACCTCCTGGACGCATGATGCAGCCGTTCCTTCGCCTCTTCGACGGTAAACTCGCTGTCTATAATCAGCTCGGAACAGGCATCCGTGAAAATAACACGTTGCCAATCATGTCACTGCCAACGGCGCACAATTCGAGCCCATCGAAACCTCTGGCGACGACTGTTCGGCTGTCAACAACTGCCCTAATTCCGTGAGCCATGAGTCTCCCGGACAGGGTCTGCCGACTGACCCGGTGACCTAAGGCATTGAATGACGATGACATCACTGTCAGAAAGCGGTTCCTCAGGGTGTAAGGTGCGCAGGTACCTGTCTTCTCTAGTCGTAGTTACCCTAAGCCTGTCTGGTCTTGGCCTGTCCGATGTGTACCCTGTCTGCCTATAACGTTGCATCAAGTTTGACACAGTTACAAGAGAGCAGTCGAAGGTCCTTGCAATGTGGGCATGGGTGGCTCCCATGGATACGGCCATCCATGGGTCACGTGATTATTCAGCTTTCATCGTTGTCTCAAAACAAAATCGTGTGGGCGTATATGACACTTGCCGCACATGGGAATATGCATCGTACAATGTTTTCCTACAATAGTTTGGTATTGATTTGCTGAAAAGGCTGGCTAAATTTAACTCACGGAGTTTCTTTTGGCCGTCAGTTTATTTATAGTTCAGCTGTTTTTGGTGAATATGTTGATGAAAGCTAAATACGCTATACTCTTCGTTACCCGTCGATGCTAAATTATAAAGTGTCTTAAATTTTCTGGACGATATAAACGTCGGTATTATATCATCTTTACCACCGTAAGTTTCTTGTCTTGTGATTGTTGGACAGGGTGTGGCGTGTTCTGTACCTTATAATGGACCGAAAACAAATTATGATGTAGCATGCAAACAAGATGAGTTCCAACCAGGGATTGTGAGTATATAAATGTTGATCTCCCATGCATTTTTCTGTTACATCTCGAATATCTATTTTATAGTATTTTTTTGAGTACCAGTACATGCTCTTATCTCCACCTAACAGCGTATCGGAAATAGAAATGTCAGTGTCACTTTCATAGCTGCACACTCGCGTCATCATATATGTACATAAAAAAAGTCAAACCAAATTCTGGATAGGGTTGAGGGCAAGCAACGTCAAAGGAACGTCAATATTGTGAATAGGAAACTCAACAGAGCTTCCGGGCAGATCTGTATCTTCACAGTAGATCATGTATCATTACTTGCCAACTAATGACAGCTGATGTACATCACCAGTCTTGAAATGACAGATGATGTTCCACTCCTGTTTGCATTGAGCATGCAACAATTGTATATCGATCAATTCTGGATTGTAAAATACGTGTGTAAGATTTAGGCTTTTAGTTTCTATGTAAGGCCTACGTAAGTTACTTAAGGAACGTTCCAATGAATCTTTTGATTCAAAGGTCAAAAGAAATATATAAGACAGTAATTGGTCATGTAAAATGTTTCAGAAGGCATAGGACCCATTTTAAGTCAATGTTCCATTTAAATATAAGATAGTATACACACAACACATTTTATAAGGCAGAAAATATTTTTAGGCAATGTTTCAAGGAAATACAGGACAGGGTATTGGTTAAGTAAAATATTTCACAAGACAGAAAATCTCTGATGAGTCGATGTTCCAAGGAAATATAGGACAGTGCTTAGTCATAACACATCACATAAGACATAATCAAAGCGTCAAGTTCGACATTAATTCCATCTCTTGTGAGTCGATATTCCAAGGAAAATATACGAACAGTGGTAGGTCATGTAACACATTCCGCAGCACATAATCAAAGCGTCAAGTTCGATTTTACTAAAGAGATACTAGTTCCAACATCTCTTGTAAGTCGATGTTCCAAGGAAATATAGGACAGTGATTAGTGATGTAAAACATCCCATAGGACATAATGTAAGCGTTAAGTTCGACCTAGTTCCATCGTCTCTTGTGAGTCGATGTTCCAAGGAAATATACAACAGTGCTTAGTTATGTAACACATCCCATAGGACATAATCTAAGCGTTAAGTTCGATTTAGTTCCCACGTCTCTTCTGAGCCAATTTTCCAAGGAAATATACAACAGTGCTTAGTTATGTAACACATCCCAAAGGACATAATCTAAGTGTCAGGTTCGACATTAGTTCCATCATCTCTTGTGAGTCAATGTTCCAAGAAAATCTAGGACAGTAGTTGGCAACATAGAAAACAGAAGGTAAGTAATTCGTTTCCCCCGGGCTCTGCCCGGTTTCCTCCCACCATAATGCTGGCCGCTGTCGTATAAGAGAAATATTCTTGAGTTCGGCGTAAAACAGCAATCAAATAAATAAATGAATAAATCTTGTAGTATTTCTTTCACTGAACACGTTTCAATAAAGATGATACACTGGTCCAAATAAAGCCCACGCATCACTGATTGTATTATTGAGATGTCCTTTTCTAGAAGGTCGAGTCGTTCGGACGTTTACTCACATGGGTTTTTGTTCCATTACATCCTAAAACAATGACTGCTTTTTCTGTCTTTCAACGGATAATTTTGGTGAACCCTGGGGAAAACTTCGTCCCTTGCAGACATCGTTTTCTTGGATTAGTATATTTATACAGCCTATTAACCGTATTCAAAGTGTATATCAGTATTTTGTCGAGAATAAAGGCTTAACTGAGGTAAATTGAGAAGTGGTCATATTTCACCGGTTAAATGTGACCATTTGCCACAGATCACCTTGTCGTCCCTGCTCTGGTTTTACTTTACGTGCTGTAGTCTTATATTGTATTTCTGCATAAACTGAGATTCGGCTTATGGACAATGTATGACGCTTGACCCCTTTTCATTGTTTTTTTTTTTAAAATATTAAATGTGATTACAATACAGCATTCTTAGTAATTCTAGAGCAGTGACGTCTAATATATTGCAATTAAAGTCACTGCATATTTTCTTTCTCCTAATTCTGCTATGATGCTAGGGTGTGTATAATTTGCTCCTATTTACACGAACAGTTAGAACAGAACTCTGAGACAATTATAAATTGAAGAGGCTGTTTTTCACCGATTTACCTTTGACCATTTGCCAACTATCACCTTGTCGTCGCCACCCTGATTTTACTCTCCGTGCTGTAGTCTTACATTCCATCCTTGGAACATTAAACAACACAGTCACATAAACAAGATACGAGATAGTCTAAAGAGAATAGGAAAAACACACTAGACTGGTACGTCGTACAAACTGAACGTTTATTGTCACAACACAAGTACTATGTAGTGATGCATTCAGACACACGCAACCCAACATGTACTTAGGTAAAAACCCCACGCCAAGACTCAATTAGCACTGGATATAATAACCAACGTTTACTTTTTGGTATAAAAAGACGATAGTGAAACATAAAGACACAGTTACTTATAGCACTAATTATTATTTTGAAGTTAAGCTCATTGTATAGCCTTGAAAAGTCCATCAGTTACTAATTATACAAATATAGTCCAATGTCTGTGCTATACAGCCCTAATTTTAACACACCAAAAAAGTAATGGACATGTAATTGAACACGTACTAATGTTTTGTTTGTAGTTTTGTCATCAAGTAGAAATTGTGCTGTATTAGCAGTAACGTTTAAAAAAAGTTCAGTCCAAAGCAGAAACATTTTCTACTATACATACTGCTTATATTTTTAATGAAATGAAGCTTATCAGATCAGGATGGCACTAAGTTTGGCACAGGCTTTTAGTTCCTCCGCGTGGCAAAAAATTAAATATATTAACGTATGAGTTTTAATTAATATATGAATTTGGCATCGTTTTTCATTCGATAAAACATTCGACATACATACAATATCTCAAAGAGATCTCGTAGTGTCCACAAACATACCTAATACTATACGTGTATCTTTGGTACTCCTATATTCGTTACGGTACGCTCACAGCGTATAGCAGGAAACCCAAACGCTGATACAGAACAACTCTAGGACGTTATGATCACTGTGCTGTCCAACAAAGAAAGATTCCAACAACTCCAATCAACCAGGTGTACCACAGCCGCTGTAAAAACACGAGAGTTTCATGTCATATTTTATGCAAATCTGGAAATTCGGCGAGACCTCACATATACTATCTTACACTATACTATCTAAACTTCTATGAAAATAGTTCCACAAGGATCGACGACTATGGAATATTTACAACCTTTGAACAATGAATGGTGCAGGGCTTGACCAATGGGGATTCTTTCCGTTGCTTGGGATGACGTTCGATTATGTCACCTGGGCCTTGTCTGCTGCCGTGTAGAGTTAGGGCAACTTGATATGTGAAAGAAATCTGTCTTCTCAAAAGCGGTGACATTTATCTCGTACACTTCTTATGTTTAAGGAAAACTCCCAATACCAACACTAACCTGATTTGGTATCTGTGAGCTTACAACAATGGGATACCTACGACGTCTTTATCGGTGGATACGTGTTCTCATGAGGTTCTAAAACAGTATCTATTCTGTAGTACTACTAGGCCCTTTCTACGATGAACACTCATAGCTGGTTGCAGGTTCGATGTTTACAACTTACTGGAATGTCTACAATTCAGGTCTACACATCAGACTGTTACTGTGGGACGTGAACGTGTCAAGAATTTCAAGCCCAGAACAAAACATGGTAAATTTATTCCATGAAAAAGCTAATTCACATCTTCAACACAGATTCGTCATTTTAACGTACACAACCTTTGCTTACATCAGTCTGAAAAATAAAATAAAAACATAAAAAACGCGATAGCGTAGCTTAATCTGATTAACACTTGAAATAGACTAGTAAAAATGAGAAAAAAAAAACAAAACAGAAACATAAGTAGCTTTGTCCATCTACCAACATAGGATGTGTAGTTATGCACTGATATATATATATATATATATATATATATATATATATATATATATATATATATATATATATACATACATATAAAACCAACTGATGCTTAAACATACACCCGCTGATGACGAAGAGATGATATAGATCAAAATGTAGAGGGGTCAGGATTATTGTGTGACTTGTATTATCTAGAGATCGACGCAATGGGACAGTCATGGTGCCAGGAAATAGCTAACACACGGAAATGTAGAAAAATGTTTAAATGCAGTCTCTGATCAGATCGCACCCTCAAAGAAACCCTCTTTCTGTGTGGTGTACCGTGCCAGCAAAGAGTCCACAAGTATGACGGCCTGGTCTTAAGTCAAAAGGGCCATGTCACCGCCGGGCTTTTGTGGTAGAGGCAGGTCCAAGGGTTCCATCTCCACCAAGGCTTTCTTGTTGTCATCCATTGGGTCGTCGTCTGGCAGGCCTTTCTCCCTGCGTTGTTGTACTTCGGTGAAGTCAGGTTTGAGGAGCGTTCGGATTCTCTAAAAAACAGACAGAAATTACAATCAAAAATTTCAGTTCGTCACATACGAAATACGGTAGTGAAATTAGAAAATGAGATTTGCTTACTGATTTCTACAACAGGACTACCTCATAAAAATTTAAAGTTTAAGCGCCATGCTTCTATTTTGTATAATAATCATTTCACGGTTAATGGAATTATGCAAGCTCGTCATCAAAGCCTAATTTGCATACACAATGTTACTAATACTAGACATCGCACTCCTTCGGTCTCCAGTAAACCACCGGGAAAGAGTGATGTCGAATGAATGAACCATTGAGGTGAAAATCTAAAGGCAGGCACACATACCTACTTACAGAAGTTCTTGACTTTGTAGTTGAATGGTATTATGAAGGAATATAATATGAGCCAGTTGATCCATGACTTGATCTAGTTTACCTCTGTGAACGTTCCTTTGCTAGTCACTATTTTGAAGATCATGACTCCTGGAATGAAGACGATAGAAGAGCAGGCCATCATCCAACCCAGTCCGATAGCCCAGGAAGGATATTCGTACTTGACCGTCTTTCTGTCGTACACCAGCTCAGAATAGCTCACTGCACCCATCGTGAATATCACCTAAGGAGAGTAAACACACAGCTAAGTGACTCGGACTGTCTTTTTCCTGGTCTGTGGGGACTGTTCCAGAATGCCTGTCCATTTGAGAACACCTAGCTTCATGTCTACCACACCTAGAATGCGACCCTTATCAGAGCATCAATAACAAAAACAGCATGATTACGAAGCTTGAACTCGTTTGCTTCAGTCAGGGCATGATCGTTCGTGTTTTTTGTTTTTTTTTTCAAAAAACACTTTTGGATGCTGGATTAAAAAGATAACCCAAACTTTGCAAACCAAAGAAAGGACCAGCAATTTTATTCCACCACCCCTAAGCCCATCCCTCATGAAAGGCCAATACTCTAGTACAGTGGATTTATTAAATAATCACTCCTAAAATTCCCATTTCTTATGTAACATGATCAAAGCCTTGCTTGACAACGTAATTATGGTTAAGTTACTGTTAAAACAAATTTCAGCTAAAATAACAGAGACGGCCAAATTTAATGATAGACTAAAGTCAAAATTTTGGGGGCCTGATGTTTTATGCAGATCTCAAAAAATATATGCCTCAAGGCTTTGGGATGTACCTAATCAGGCTCCTGACATAAGGTCATGTCGACCTCATTGTCACAGCCCGCGGTATAGCACAAACCTCCTCAATCATTGATTGATTATATACCACAGATGATTTCTTCATTGATAACATATTCTTTTTTTATGGCCCAAACCTGAGCAATCAGGAAGCATTTCGAATAATCATCCTCCTTAACTTCTGGAATTGTATGGCAGCTCCTGCTCGTTCTGTTTAAAAAGGCGAACATTTGCTAACAGCAATTCATTGAGCATTGAAGTCAGTATTCGAATCCACTTTGCACTACTTTAGATGTGGCCAATAAATATTACTGAGTATCGTATAATACCACATGAAATAAAAAAAATTCAAAATGCCAAGGGAAGAAGTGGAACATGGCGAGGTGACACTCACAATCGTGAAGAGGGGAGCACAAAACAGCCAGAAAGCTTTGACCACGGGGCCAAGACGGAAGCCATACATAAACTCAGATTGTCACAGAAGCGATTCACACCTGAAACAAATATATGTCAACGATGAGTAACAACACTCTGGATAACTTCCAACTCATCTTACTGAATTACAAAGTTCGCCGAGGGCCATGAACTACGTCCTACTTATTAAACAGAAAAAAACCCTGAGAGTTCAATAACTGAGAATTCAAATTGAGCCAGTCGTTTGCTGTTATACTAGTTCATCTCACATGTCAGCGTACAATTGTAATTCGTATCAGTTTGAGGAATTCAAAGACAATGGTATCAAATTAACATTCAACATACTGATTTCTCTTAAAGAGAACGTCTACCAAATTCACTCTTGTGTTTTTAAAATCCTTCACTGCAAATCCTTGCGGTTCGGCAGGAATTTTTAGACTGATGTCAGTCTAACGGCAGACACTTTGGCGTATTTTGAACAGATTACTGCAGACAAAATATCTGTTCATTTTCAGATGTGATATGTCCTACCATAAATATATCCCACGACGATGCATTCAAAGAACGCTACGACCAGGACAATACGACTGGCGGAGTAGTAGTCAAACAACTGGAACACATACATGCCGCCCTGCAAGACAAATATCATCAAGCTGCAATATCCAGATAAAAAAAAAACAGAAAAAAACCTTTTATTCCTTATTTTTCTGCTTATAAAAAATTTTTTTGGTTTGGTAGGCGTCAACAGACTGAAACAAGTTCGACAAAGGCCAGAATAGGTCTAAATGGCCCACTGATCTATACTTTTACACAAACCTTGCAAAAACTCCTCGCAAACAACCTTTATAACCTATAACAGTTTTAGGACAATATCCACAATATAATGGACTTACACACAGTGAGACGTCAACGATCGTTCACCTCAAATGCGCCACGTAAGTGAAGATGATGGACATATTGGTTTGAACCAATTTAATTTCACAAAAACAGCCGTTGGTCTATGTAATGATTGATGAATTTTTTTCTTTGTTTTACAAGGAACTTGAGTGTTTTGGGGCTCACTACATTGTCCCACACACACATCTGCGGACAGGTCTTTCCGAAAACGTCTTTCCAAAAGAAATTAAATCCGTGATGAAGCCTTTCCAAATAACCTCATCAAAAACCAAAAAAAAAATATATATATATATGGCAGAGGGAGTTTGTGGAAAGCTGCCCACCATATTTTAATGTCTCTTTGTTTCTATACGACAGCTGCCGATTTTACTGTTGTTGCTGAGGGTGACTCTTACCTCCGTCACCATGGAGAGGCCGATCAGAAAACAGACCAAACAAACGGCAGCGATGAACAACTCTTTGTGCGGACTTCGACGTAAAAGGTGAGGGAAAATGTCCTCCACTGCAGTGATGAAGCCTTCAACCCCGACAAACTGGAAGAGCAAACACAGTGCGTTAATATCACCGACAAGAAATAAAGCTCAGACAATTCGACGAGGAATGAAGCCAGCCTATCAGTCAGCTCGACAAGGAATAAAGCTAGCCTATCAGAAAAGCGGAAAAGAAATAAAGCTATCCCATCAGAAAACTCGGCAAGGAATCAATTTATTTATTTATTTATTTGATTGGTGTTTTACGCCGTACTCAAGAATATTTATACGACGGCGGCCAGCATTATGGTGGGTGGAAACCGGGCATAGCCCGGAGGAAACCCACGACCATCCGCAGGTTGCTGGCAGGCCTTCCCACGTACGGCCGGAGAGGAAGTCAGCATGAGCTGGACTTGAACTCACAACGACCGCATTGGTGAGAGGCTCCTGGGTCATTACGCTGGGCTAGCGCGCTAACCAACTGAGCCACGGAGGCCCCTAGCCTATCAAACAGATCGGCAAGGAATTAAGGTAGCCCATAATACAACTGGGCAAGCCTACGTCAGACATTTCAAACACGTTAAAATAAGTGAAAATGTAGAAGGAAGCCATAATAAGCAGAAAGAATTACTTTATGGGATAAGTTTTCTAGTTTGCTGTTTCATTAATAATTATATTTTTAAATCGATATTTTGTTATTTATTAAAACATAAAACTATGTGCGCAAGTTGACAGGACATACCTTTTAGTGTAATGTTAGTCATGATTTGAAACTTATCATGTAGTGTACAGATGTATGAAAATGTGTATTTAATGAAAGTTTTTTCGTACTAAGAAATGATAATCTTAACATCAGAGATCCGTTACACCTTCTAAAATTGCAACTGTCTGCTGATTACTTAAAATAATAATGACGCGTCCCACAATAATATGTTTTATCTATGCAACTAATACGTCATTACTAAGCATTTTCTATTCAGGTCAATGTGGCTCCCTTTTATCTTCGAACTTTAAAATCTGCCCGGGGGCCTCCGTGGCTCAGTCGGTTAGCGCGCTAGCGCAGCGTAATGACCCAGGAGCCTCTCACCAATGCGGTCGCTGTGAGTTCAAGTCCAGCTTTTGCTGGCTTCCTCTCCGGCCATAAGTGGGAAGGTCTTCCAGCAACCTGCGGATGGTCGTGGGTTTCCCCCGGGCTGTGCCCGGTTTCCACCCACCGCCGTCATATAAGTGAAATATTCTTGAGTACGGCGTAAAACACCAATCAAATAAATAAATAAATAAATAAAATCTGCCCGACCACACGTTTATCTTAGGTTTCACTCTGCATGAATGTCGGGAGCCAGCGAACACAAGTGGGTACGTGAGGAATCGGCACACGACGATGGGGTGTTCATTGATTCTGCCTATACAATTAATCAGTGGGTTATATTTATTTTTGCCTACTTCCATTTCCAGTAATCCGTTTCCATGACAACGTTCATCTTACCTGACTGTCTAGCCCAAGCAGGATCAACATCATGAAGAACATAATTGACCAGAGTGGGGCAATGGGCATCTGGGCGAGGGCCTCGGGGTACGCAATGAATGCTAATCCAGGACCTGTTTACAGGTGGAAAAAATTGTAGAGAATATAGAAAACCACAGAGTCTTACTTCTTTCTTCCATATAATACATCTATGATAAGCTTTACAAGGAATCGCACAATCGTGAAAGTCATAACAATAGCACGGCTTCTGGAAAATTATTGATTTTCTAGAGTTTCCATGGCAACTGGGATCTCGCAGCACTGGTTGCAATAAAGTGCTAGCGAAATGTAACTTATCCTACGTCTAGGCCCCAGCATTGTAACTGGCCTGTTATCAGTAATGAACAGCGGTCTATTTTATGGCACTCCATTTTTAATCAGTAAATCATCAGGGATCGTAGCCTTGAAGTTAAAAACAAGGCATTTTCTGTGTGGCGTGTGAGGAAAGGATGCAGGTCGGACTGTGTAAGATATGAGGTGCAGACAGTTTCGCTGACAACTTCGCAACGGCCGCGGTCTGCAAAGAAATCGATAATTCCGTCCGTGGAACCAAGTTAGAAGCCTTAAGAGCCCGCATAGACCAAGTGCCCGGGGGCTTTCTGTCCAAACCACCGTCTCACTTAACGTCCCCGGATTGACCCGGCTGTCTGTTCATGTCTCAGAATAACTAGACACAGCTCCAGATACCTCCCATTCGGCTCACCGCATCAAAACATTTACATTATGTCGTTCCATATGCACGTTTTAATCATGTCAATGATCTATGACGTTATGCCCTAGCCATTCGCTGATTATTTCGAACTACAAATAGATTAATAAAGACAAAAAGAATTCTGACACTAAAAAAAATAATTCAGCCAGGGACTCTACCATGAAGAAGGTTGTTTTCATGTTAACGATACCAGACGGTTTGATCAATTATACATGATGTCATGTCAATGGATGCCTAGTCTCTGGAAAGAGGACAAAACGCGCTGAAAACATCTGCCATCTGTACATATTCATAACAATCCATCTTCTACAATGATTTCTTTACGAATCATTTTTCATTCCTGGAGAACACGAATTAACTTCAAATTGCGAGAAGCCAAACTCCTTAACATGTCCACCAATATACTTTTATTTATTACGTATATTTGTAGTTTTTTTTACATACTTTATGCAATAATTACTTTTTGCTGAAATTAAGATCATGGTTTTACTCTGATGTATACATTAACTTGTACAAATCTTCTGCATATATAAGTTTTCGCTGTAGATATAGACGACCACAGATAATGTACATTCTTTCGAACATAACTAGACTAGTTGTGTGAAGGTCAGGAAGGCTTCTGTGTCGCTGTGTACACACTCACCGGATTCGGCAACGTCTGCCACCGATACTCCCTGCTTGTGTGCCATGAAACCCAGCACGGAGAAGATAACAAAACCGGCGAGTAAGCTTGTGAAAGAGTTAGTCACCGCGAACAAGGCGCAATCCCTAAAACAAACAGAACAGGGATTAACTGACTGACTGGCTGACTGAGAGCTTACACGGTGTTGACAACATGCCAAATACTATGTATGATGTGATATTTGAGAAAGAAATATTAAATAAGAGCACGTACTGAAAACTAAAAGTTCGTTGGTAAAAACCACTGCAAGCACTGTGAAATAACAGAGAAAAAGCTCAAAACACTTTACTCAAGAGATCCACCCAAATCCGTCAAAAAATTGCCCTTAGCATGTTTATTGCCAACGTTGTATCGATCCTTTCCAAACGGCTGTAACATATACTTCATCTTTGCACTGCTGTTGAAATACTGATTTTCCTATAGCCTGCTGAAACTAAACGATTATGTTCTGATGATCAATGGAAAACGACGTCATCTATGGGGAACCGTTTTTCTTCAAAAAGGCAGTGGTGGTCAACAGGGTAATTTTTGGTGCTATTTTGTTCGTTAGTTCAATAGTGGCGAAAAAATATCTGAATGGACGTTCCGCCTCCTTTTCACTAGACATAAATATAATCTTATCTCTATGTGTACACCATTCCCACTTTATATATAAACATAGCTTGATCTATATACGTACACTATTTCCATCTTTATGTGAACGTAGCCTGGTCTATATTCATACCAGTCACACCTATTCGCAAATACAGCCTACTCTATTCATACCTTCAGGTCACGCGCTGTCACTGTCAGGCCTTTAACCTACGAGGCCACTGTTTCAAATCCAGGTCTCGCTACTTCTGCGTCTTTAAGTCAGGAGATCTGTCGGGTTGACTATTGCTCAAGGTCTCTATCACTGTTAGCTTCAAATTTGATAAAAATCAGTCCAGCACTTTTGGATATATCCCAAGGTTATTTCCTGCTGTCCAAATAATAACGAATGGACAAACGTGCGGAATACCTGTAATGTTAATCAGTTCTTAAAACCTCTAATTCGGCAAGTAGTTCTGGAGATATTGCATGAAAAAGGTTAGTGCTTGCAATAATGTCAGGACAAACAACACATGGACGAACAAGCGCAGTCGGACGAACAAACCTCAAAAGTTTACCGATTTTCAAGGCCTATGTTTGGAAGTTTCAGGACACATTTGGCCAATTAGTTCAATCGTTTGGTCAAGGTCAATGTCACGCTGTATGACGGACACCGGGCAGCAAAAACACAATATCATCTATAACATAGCTGCGGGAATACTCGATAGCCCCGATATGTCTACGCCGACTTATGTATGGCACCTCTGCGTAAATATTGTTGAATGTATATGTATACAGATAGGGCACCTTTATAGCCAGCAGTATCGCGGTTATCTGTACGCCAGCAGATTTCCAATGACGGCAATCATCAACCCTAGTTGGCTCACAAGATCTATATACGGTATGGAAACCTAACACACGAACAGGAAATTGGGTAGTTTTCAGCCAACTAACTTGCAACAGGGAAATCAGTGCAGTGATTATGTATCACCTCAGACGCTTGGATCCCAAAGTGGTAGTAAAATATCCATAAAACTCCAGGTCAGGTCATGTTTACGATGCTTTTTAGGACTGCATTGGCTATTTCAGAGTGGTGGGCGGGTCACACGAAAGAGTAATGAAGTATTCGGTTAAGCAAAACATATAATTTAACGGCTTCCATTATAAAGTAGACATGAACTTTTCCCTGGGATATCTGGTATAAACAACTCCCATAAATAACAGAACAAAGGTTTAATTTGTCGTATCAATTTCCTTACGGAAGTCGTCCGCTCGTAAGGAGGCAGTAAAACCTACTTCATATCCGATCACTTGACATAGTGACGGCACTGCTGACTTCTCCCCATCGCGATCTGGGTAGGAACGCACCAGGCCTACTTGTCTTGTGCGGGGGAAAATCAGTTGTATAGAAAACACCATGTGGTTTTTCACCTAAGAGGCTAAAACGGGTGTATCTACAGCTAAACTGGAAAGGAGGCATGTTTGTTTAGTTCGATGTCACCTACTTTACAAGCATTCGAGTAACGGGAGACTTGTACTTTTGGTATGGCAATGTGATGTGAAGCCGTCCACTGTAAACTAGGATATAATATTAATAAAGTGACATCGATATCAGATTTCGAGGATTTCTGGCTTTGTACCGAAAAAAAGCACAAATTATTCAGCTTATAATAAGTGCGCACGTCAAAGAAAAAAAACGGAAGACAGAGCAAGGGCCTATCCTTGATGTAATAATGCCAGAATTGTTAAACTGATTAATTTGTAATCGCCATTGTCTTTCTTTTTAACTTCCATCATTCGACTAACCAGAGAAGAAAAATTACTTCGCCAAAAAGTCTTGAAAAAGCTTTTATGTGGACAATAAGGACATTTTAAGGTGAACCGAAAGAAATGTAAGCCATACTATTTAGGGATAACAGCTTATGCCACGTGGAGGTGAAATGTCATGTGAAGGTGAAAGCCTATGCCATGAGGATTTGAAAGTTTATGCCATGTGGAGGTGAAAGCTTATATCATGTAAAAGTGAAAGCTTATACTATGCGGAATTCGAAGCTTATGTCATGTGTAATTCAAAGCTTATGTCATGTGTAATTCAAAGCTTATGTCATGTGGAATTCGAAGCTTATGTCATGTGGAATTCGAAGCTTATGTCATGTGGAATTCGAAGCTTATGTCATGTGGAATTCGAAGCTTACGTCGTGGAATTCAAAGTTTATGTCATGTGGAATTCAAAGCTTTTGTCGTGGAATTCAAAGCTTATGTTATGTGGAATTCAAAGCTTATGTCATTTGCAGGTGAGCGCTTCTGTCGTGCAGGGGTGAAATAGTGTGTCATGTGGAGTTGAAAGCGTATGTCATGAGACCTGTGAAGAACTTTGAAGGCACGTGCTGATGAGTAATCTCAACCAACGACATGAAGTTAGTCGAATCATACACGGGAATGGGTAATTATGATCAAACAATTGTACTTCATACTTCTTCAATTCAGATGTAAGTTATAAACGTTATAATAATAAAACGAAAATAGTAGAACACTAAGGCCCCTCATAGAGCACGTTTCATTATACTACTATCCACACTGAACAAAGCATTTTTAATATTCATTTATCTGACCGTGCAACAAATGGATAAACATTTTTCAGAAAACGGTCATTTACTATATATCTAGCTATACAGCGGTACATGAAGTAAACCTTTAGGCCTACTGGGAGTTTGGTCGGGTTATCTTATGCCGAAAACAGAACTATCTCGCTCACACACAACACATCGTTTGTTTACCAAGCCCAAGAGCTCTGGGGGAACGAGGGAATGTGCTGACATGTGGCAGACATTTGTAATGGGTACCCACCTAGAACCTTATTTACAGCTTTCCTAAAAGCCAACATCTCGCGAAAGCCCGAATGACACAGAATTTGGATGGAAGGTCAAAGCCGGCTGGCTGCAACCATTAAACGTTGTGTGGTAGTATTGAGAAATGGCATTCCATCCCTTAGAGTTTCTATAATGCTCTGGCCAGGGGTCACTCGTTTTGACGCTAAACCCCAACACTCGCCCCACGTGTAGGCCAAAATATCCGCAGATCTGAAATCAGGGAGCGTTGTGTGACCCAGTCATCTGCACACATTAGACCTTTCCTCTTCAATAGAGATAAGTTTATTTACTTGTTGCCTACCCCCTCAGACGGTCCTGTGGATTTTTTACTGATCACGAACCCCGTTTGTGTACACTGAAACTCTCATCTAACGTCACGTCCGTTTACAAGTGTTCTCACAGAACGACTTACAAGCAGCAGACGTGCGCAAATGTGGGCTTCAGTCAAGCATTATGATCTCCAAGACTGCTGTGGGTCCAGTTAGATTTCTCTGAACCCAGGCCATTTGTGATCAGATTTGTCTAAACCCACACCATTTGTAGTCAGATATGTGTCTGAACCCACGACCATGTAGAAAAGCTTAATATAGTAGTATTCACCGATATTTACATGTATTTATTTATTTATTTATTTGATTGGTGTTTTACGCCGTACTCAAGAATATTTTACTTATACGACGGCGGCCAGCATTATGATGGGAGGAAACCGGCAGAGCCCGGAGGAACCCACGACCATCCGCAGGTAGCTGGAAGACCTTCCCACGTACGGCCGAAGAGGAAGCCAGCATGATATTTGCATGTATAATTTCGCTGTTATATGTTCATACAACATGGGTTCATATTCATCCAACCGCTGCTCACTGAATTTTTACACGTACTTATACTAAGCCTGACTTTACCTGAATAACTTTTCAAAAGCCTCTTATTGATCTCTCTCAGTTTTTTCACCAGACGGTAAAGTTTTCTTTGAATAATGTTACATTAAGGAAACCATATTAAATCATTGCAGGGCTTTATCCTGCGTCAATCGTCTAAACAAGAAATCAGCTCCTTGTAGAGATCTTATGCCTTTTTCATTAAGTTCATGTCTATAAACATCTGTCGATGGCGTGTTTCATCTCCAAAATTGAGTTCCCGATGGCTCATAGGCCATGGTCACTGCTGATAAAAAGATAACTTTATCACGAGTTGCACCTGGCGAATACTGTGATATATCACAGCTACTCTACAAGTGACGTACTTACACTCATATTTTCTCTTCTCTAGACGATTTACCTGTAAGAATTGTGGTGGAACTTGTTGTAGCTGCCCAGAGCCGTCAGAGTGCCCAAGCTGATGGAGTAAGAGAAGAAGATCTGGGTACCGGGCATCTACCCACACCTGTAACAAATTCAGTGTAATAACTAATCTCATACGAACTCAGCACACTGTTTCAGGACATCCAGCGACTAGTATTTGAGGAAGGGTAGGAAAGTAACTCCGAGAATCAGTAGTTAATCAGTGGTAATCAGTATTTCGCCATTAACTAGCTTCTTGAAATTGCATCAAATTAATGTTTTTTTTCGGTGTTACTTCCGTAGATTACTGACAAAAATATTTCGCCTTTTCTGTTATATTCAGTGATCTGGTTCCACAGAAATCGCCAGATGGCCTGGACTGTTATACGTACCTGACTATCTATCATGTATACAGAAGTGGGATTCGATCCTCACGTACCTTAATGGTCACAGAGAATGTGAAGTAACCTAAAGCACCAACACCCTGACTTTAGCAGTGTAGTGTGAAATTAGATGTCAAGTTGTAACCCAGGATTAAACTTTCGGACCTTTCGAAACTCGTGTACAACGTTTCAGTTACACACTTAAAGTTAAATCATATGTATTGTCATCGAAAATATATGATCGATGGTCAGCTCCGTACATACCTGGTATGTGTTTTTACTAAGCACAAAACTTCATTTAAATGCTTGCCTCAAACAATGGTAATCAAATTTTTCTACTGGGGTGAAAACGAAGTAACTTTCATATTCCATGGCTTTGTATCCTTGTGTCGACATTGTGTAAATAGAAACCTGATATGATCGTGTTCTACAATGATAACTACGGCAACAAACACAAGTGGGCATGAATACATTTGTAGAAATCCTGTTGCAAAACTCCACCATGTCCTTTGCTATGCCCATTTGACCTGCAGCAAACCCCACAATGTCCTGGCCTGTAGTAAAAACCAACAATGTCTTATATCCCCCAGGCCTGTAGTTAACCCCACTACGTCCTATCCTATATATCTCTGGCCTGTCTTCAGCCCCACAATGTCCTGTCCTATATCCCTCTGGACTGTAGTAAACCCCACTATGTCCTGTATTATTTCCCACTGGTCTGCAGTAAACCCCGCAATGTCCTGTCCTATAACCCTCTGGCCTGTCGTAAACCCAACGATGTCCTCTTCTATATCCCTTTGGTCTGTAGTAAAGCCCACAATGTCCTGTCCTATATCCCTCTGGACTGTAGTAAACCCCACAATGTCCTGTCCTATATCCCTCTGGTCTGCAGTAAACCCCGCAATGTCCTGTCCTATAACCCTCTGGCCTGTCGTAAACCCAACGATGTCCTCTTCTATATCCCTTTGGTCTGTAGTAAAGCCCACAATGTCTGTCCTATATCCCTCTGGCCTGCGGTAAACCCCACTGTGTCCTGTCCTATAACCCTCTGGCCTGCGGTAAACCCCATAATGTCCTGGCCTGTAGTAAAAACCAACAATGTCTTATATCCCCCAGGCCTGTAGTTAACCCCACTACGTCCTGTCCTATATCACTCTGGCCTGTAGTCAACCCCACAATATCCTGGCCTACATCACTCTGCCCTGTAGTCAACCCACTTTGTCCTGTCCTATATCCCTCTGGTCTGGGGCATACCCCACAATGTCCTGTCCTATATCCCTCTGGCCTGCGGTAAACCCCACAATGTCCTGTCCTATATCCCTCTGGCCTGTGGTAAACCCCACAATGTCCTGTCCTATATCCCTCTGGCCTGTGGTAAACCCCACAATATTCTGTCCTATATCCCTCTGGTCTGCGGTAAACCCCACAATGTCCTGTCCTATATCCATCTGGCCTGTGGTAAACCCCACAATGTCCTGTCCTATATCCCTCTGGCCTGTGGTAAACCCCACAATATTCTGTCCTATATCCCTCTGGTCTGTACCAAGCAGCGCAATCTCCTGTCCTATATCGCTCTGGGGCCTCTGTGGCTCAGTTGGTTAGCGCGCCATGGCAGCGTAATGACCCAGGAGCCTCTCACCAAGGCAGTCGCTGTGAGTCCAGCTCATGCTGGCTTCCTCTCCGGCAGTATGTGGGAAGGTGTTCCAGCAACCTTCAGATGGTCGTGGGTTTCCCCCAGGCTCTGCCTGGGTTCCTCCCACCATAATGCTGGCGGCCGTCATATAAGTGCAATATTCTTGAGTACGGAGTAAGACACCAATCTAATAAAATAAATATATCCTTCTGGCCTGTAGTAAACCCCACAGTGCCCTGTCCTATATCCCTCTGGTCTTTAGCAAGCCCCACAATCTCTTGTCTTAAATCATTCCAAGCTGTAGGACAAGAGATTGAAGATTCTTTCTGCTCTTTCTGTTATGTATTGGAATTTGCGCTCTTTGTCATTAATAAACCAATATGGCAGCCTGCGCCAGAGTCAGAGGGTGAGATCGTCTCAATTCCGTTCTTAGTTCAATTAATTTTCAATGGACACGAAACTCGGCAAAATAACCAATTATATAGGGTCATATTACGCTAGCGCAGCGTAATGACCCAGGAGCCTCTCACCAATGCGGTCGCTGTGAGTTCAAATCCAGCTCACGCTGGCTTCCACTCTGGCCATACGTGGGAAGTGGGTTCTGCCCGGTTTCCTCCCACCATAATGCTGGCCGCTGTCGTATAAGTGAAATATACTTGAGTAGGGCGTAAAATACCAATCAATAAATAAAATCAAAACCAAATCCTGAACCACTAGTGTTATTGTTGTGTCCAAATTATTATTTCTGTTTTATCTTGGTTGTTCATGCAAAATGCATTAGAACACAAAAGAAAAAAAAAGCATCAGAGAATTTCCTGAACATCTATTTCCAGAATATCTTATCTGCTTCTCCGCCAGTCATAATACAAAGGATTTAATGATTTTACTACACACGCATTCTTATTATACTTCCGCCAAGACAGAAATTATACCAATATTTTAGGACATGTTCTTAAAAATTTCGAGATTTACGGCTGTGTTCAATTACTCCTTCTTAATAATCTACTGGTAATGGTATGGTTACGAGGTTGTTCACCCTTGTAACAATATAATTGGTTTATTCAATTCATCCACTTTTGAGCATACAATATCTCACCTGAGCGTCCTTTAGGCGTTCCCAGTCCGGAAACAGGTAATACTTCACACCGTCCATGGCGCCATCGAGAGTCACTCCGCGCACCATCAACACAAACATCAAAATGTAAGGTGAAGTGGCCGTGAAATACATGACCTAGAGAGAAAAGAAAAAAAAACACCGGATGTCACCAGGGTTGCTATGGCGCAACAGAATATACATTCTGTTTTCTTGTTTTTTTTTTCTTTTTACTTAGTATCATTTTTCTTTTGACGTTGTTTAGTTTTTTGCTTTAATATACATTAATCTCAATATTAGTACAATAGTTGATTAACAGTAACATTTAAACAGTTACATTCTATGGAAGTAAAACATGTATACAGTTTGGTTATTATTAATATAACTACAGTTAGAGGTCACTGAAAGTTAATAAATAGTCCAAATCGGCGTCGAAAGCTGCAATGTATTCAAAGTGGCACAATGCAAGACCTCGGAGATTTACCCCCAAAACAATTCTTAACAGTGGTTTGCCCCAACCACGAGGGAAACTTCCCTACATCCTTGGGAATTGACCACATTGGGACACCCCTGCACATAATAATGGCTAACAGCACTGAACAACCAATCGTGTGGCAGATTACAAAGTCATTTTGTAACAGAGACAATAATTGGATAGTTGAATGTCAGAATGATCGAAACACTCAGTTTTGAACTGCGGTCGGTTTGGTTGTCTCATACTGTCAGGATCCAAAGAGGATTACACAAGGGGCTGTTAATGAGGTCAAGTCGGAGGGAGGCGGGGAATATACGTGGGCAGATAATATCTATTCACACCACTGAAAAATTAAGACACATTAATGACAATGTTGAGACGAGTATTTAAAGGATAAATGCTCACTGAAAAGGGAACGGGTTAAGATTTGAAGATGATCACTCTAATACGTATTGTAAATCCCAATAAGCCTTTGAATGTAACTATATCATGTTACAGATGACGGTCTAAAGCCAGTGATAAATGTCACTGAGCATGCGCGAAGTCTTCCATGTGTGGCACTTTGAACGTTTTGAATTACAAAATTAGTTACATACAGTTGTCATGAAGGATACAGAGACAGTACTTAATTCTAACAAAAACTTTCCAAACATGTGCAACTTTCTTGGTGTCTTAAGGCCGGATTGACTCTAATCTGTTCTTTTTTTCTTTTAGTTTTCTTTCTTGTGTACTAGAAACTGAATAAATTATAAACTCAGCAGCTAAACCGGAGAGCCATGGACTCCCCGGATGCCCCGAGAGGCATGTTTCACCTTGCCGGATGTTTTAATGCCCTTCCATATGCAGAAGTATACGACGATCCAAGCGAGTAACAAGCAGAGGGCCAGGTCCCACTTGACGGCACCGGGGATTCCCACACCGGAGGATAGCTGCAGGACTTTGAGCCTGCAGTAAAATTCTGCACTAGAGTGACACTGTACAAGAGCAGGGTTCGTCATCCGACTGGACGCGACCACTGGATGATGGGGGTGATGGAGGGTTTAAACCTACCTAGGAAACTACTTCAATAGCATAAAACGGAACTCGGAGAACCATGGCTATAATCAGCGAGAAGGAAAGGCCTAATGCCAACCCCCACTTCAAAAAGAGTGTTAAAAACTGTGGTATCAAAAACTTTAAAATATAGCCAACCAATGATAAACGTCAACGGAAAATGATGCAAACAACAGTTAGAGCTCAGCATGCAATGAGCCGATGTACTTTAGCTAGAGATAAAGAAATATTACAGAATTTGGATGGAGAGATGTGGTGTGTGATGATGGCATGTACTTAAGGAAGAGAGAAAAATGGCTATGTGAGAAGAGCGTGTAATAGTTTTCGGTTCCCTTGGTCCTCCGAGTCTACACGTCAGCACTTCTCATAGATTAGAATTATTCTGTGTTCTCCCTGAAACAACATGTCACCCGGAGCCGAATAATTTTAGATCCATGTCTCAGTGTGCGTGTGTGCGAGCATGTAATAGCTTTATACTTTGTAAATGACACTTGAACATAAACATACATTCCCCCTGCTCCCAGTGGGAAACATTTATCACCAACATAGTTACCATCTCGGCTCAACTTCCCGGGCGTCGGGATGGGATGGGCGGCACGTCTGGGCCCAAGTAAGAGAATATAAAAATCACATTGGGTTTCATTTAAAGAAAAAGAAAAAAGAGAATAGTCAACTAATCTAATATAAAACTTTCTTTCCTTGCGTACCTTGTCAATGATATACCAAGCAAACCTCATTGTGTATCTCCAAACCTAAGCATGATGCCTTGGTACCAGCCTTCTCATAACCCCTGTTTAGACTCATATACATATACACTCATATACACTCTCCACCGCAAACCAGCAGACCCAATTTGAATTTCTTTAGCAGACACACAGTTATTCTAACTTCGTCTCATTCCATGGAAGAAGGCATTCCGCTCCAAACAAAGGTAGACATCAGCAGGCCTATATTATTCAGAGTTCCAAATCCTCTCGAACATTCATCTTGGGTATCGTGTTTTCAGACATCCATATATCGAGTGTACGGTATTCTGCTTCTCTTCTTCAATCTTATATTTCTCAGGGCTCCTTCTGTACACCATTTCATCGTCGGCTTACCGTGCTAAACTTACTTCAGCATTTATAGAGATAAAAACTATAGGTATATATTATATGAACTTTTCTTTAGTTAGGTGTTCGATGCAAATTAATTAAGATATAAAGATTTATGGCTTGTGCTCCGAATGTGCAGGAAAAGTTGTCAATCAACCCTATCTGATTAAAGTAAACTGGAACTTCTTTCTTGATTATTTAATTGACAGAAAGAATCAGAGGTAAACATAGCAAAATATAGAAAGGACAGAAACAGTCGATGGACACTTACTCCCAAAATTCTGTAACAGGGTCCATGGCTGGCCTGCTAGCGTTACTCGAGATGTTCTGCATGATGAGTCCTACGGAGGTGGAGTTGTCTCCGAGGGGTGCCACCTGGTACAGTGAAGAACCGTTCGAACCCATGGAGAGGATTGCGGATGCGTTGCTGGTCTGGATGGATCTGTGGTGCGTCGTACAATTCTCTGAATTCCACTCATTATCGCAATGAGACCAGGGCAACACGCTCGTAAATGAGGAAAACAAATAGTAGAATGCCCAAGTCAAGATGATGTTGTATTCACAGTTGAGTAGAAAGACAATGACTGCGCTAGCATAGCCAATTCCTGTAAAAAAAAAAAGGCAAAATGAACACACAATAATTGAACGGGCATAACCAACATGGGTGGTTAGCAATGCCGTTAAATACTTTAAACAATCAAACGCTTTATTAAGGAAACACTAATCCATCGCTTCTAATTTTAATCCAGTTTTACCAAATATTATAAAAAGTCCAGGTTAACATTGAGAGGAAAAAGGGTCTGAACTAGATCGATTTTAAACCCCATATTAAGTTTTGGGTGTCTCTAGAACGCGCGCCCAAATAAGTCATGATAACAACAAATCTTTAATATATTCAAAAGAATTGGTTTATTTTCTTATTGTGTCTTATACATGTAACAATCTTGTCTTGCATTGTATGGGTGCCCAAACTTTAACCTAGATCGGGCCCTAGAAACATTTTGACAGTCTTGACCTTCTATAATACCCTGGAACAGTGGGCAGATTTTCCAGGAAGATATGCCGCCTTCCGACATGAACTGCCCTAACGCCACCTCCAGGAAAAACACCGGAACTCCGCCCAGCAGAACGGAAACGAAGTAAGGTATCAAGAAGGCACCTGTCAAAAAGGAGAGACACAATAAAAAACAGAAAGGAAGGGAAAAAAAACAGCAAAAACACTTTAAATCCGATACAGCGCAGTCGATCTTACATGAAAAAAAAACAGAAAGTAGGAGGAAAAGCATCAGCGCATGTGACAGGTTCAGATCGAAATGGACCGGCCCGGATAGCACAGTTGGTAGAGCGTCCGCTTCAGGACCGGTAGATCCCGGATCAATCCTTGGTCGAGTCACACCTAAGACTTTAAAAGAGGAAGTTGTAACTTCCTCGCTTGGCGTTCAGCATGAAGGGGATAGTGCAACGACTGGTATCAGTATAATGGCTCGGGCGGCGCGGCTTACTTGCCTTCGGTAAGTCGTCTCAGTGATGCAGCACTAAATAAAAGAGCGGTGGAAATCCGTCCTGCAACAAGGAGGCACATTACACGTGCATGCACCCTAATGATTCCTTCGTCGTCATATGACTGAAAAATTGTTGAGTACGACTTTAAACCCCAAGCACTCACTCACTCACTCAGATCGTAATGGTAGAAAGCAAAACTCTCTACGCCAATGAAAAATGAAATCTTCAGGTTCAATTTGATTTAGTCGGCTTTCTTTAAGAAACCGAGTAACGATTCGGCGCACATGGCAGAATCAGCACAGACACATCACAGAAATCCTTAACATTTTGTTCGCTTACAATTCTTACAATTACAATTGATCAACATGCAATAGAATTAAATGTAATTTATTAATTTATTTGTTTGGTGCTTTATGCAGTACTCAAGAATATTTCACTTTTACGACAGCGGCCAGCATTATGGTGAGTGGAACCGGCAAGAACCCGGGGGAAACACACGACCATCTACGTGTAGGTTACTGGCAGACCTTTTCACGTATACGGCTGGAGAAGAAGCTAGCATGAGCTGGAATTCACACCGTCCGCGCTGGTGAGAGGCTCCTGAATCAATGCGCCGTGCTGGCGTACTAGCCACCTCGGCCACGGAGGCCCCGAATTAAATGTAATAGTGTGATCCATGAGGCATGAGACAGGACATGCGACGTACCCTGGAATAATTAATTACTTATTTACTTGACCGTTGCTTAACGCTGTGCGTACTCGAGACATTTTCACTTACGATGGCGGTCGGTTTTAAGGGTGGAAGAATCCCAAGCGCCTGGCGTAAACCACGAACCTTTGGCAAACTAATGGCAAACTTTCCCACATATGACGTACAGGTATTGCTGGAAGGCAACTGCCTGTGCACGCGGTCACACGAGCGTTTATTGTCACCAAGGCGCTATACCTAGCAAGAGCAGGGGAATCTACAAATCGTCTGCCCAAGGCCAGGTTTGAACCTGCACCATATTTTTTCCATGCATTTCAAGGGCACGAACCGCTACCAACTGTAAACTAAATAAGTTTTGTATTTTGTGTAAGTTTCTTTTATCTGTTTGACATCTAACATTTAAATCGACTCAAAGTGGACCTGTTCTGGGCATGAATACATGTATACATATATAGTCTCAACCTTTATGTAGGCTATGTTCTCTGCTTAACATTTAATCCCTGCAAAATTCAAAAAAATTCTTCGAAGAACGTTACGAATAAACCGTTCAGCCTAAGTTTTTTACAAGTATCACCCGTTTGTCTGGTGTAGTACTAATCACACAGACACAACTCAACCCCAAAAGATTGCGTGTAATTCCAGTGCAAATAACGAACCTAAAAAGCTAACAAATTTGCATTGATTGCCACTAACACGTAACACGAGAATAGCGCTGAAGATGTAATTGCGGCAGCTAGAATGTGTCTACATTTCAAGGTTGGGTCTTGCAGATGATTTTGGATGTTAAAATCAAACCTTGCTCTGTTCTTAGCTAAGGCTATAGTTTACGCAGGTAAACAACACAGGTGCTTAAAGGGCTTCGGGTATATGTGGCAGTGGTAGCACGATCCATGGACTTCAGAGACACTGCTTCAAGACTACCCGTTGTCTAATGATCCTGTATATATAGAGCAGTATAGAACTTTCTTCATCACCAAACACTTTAAGCAACTTCTCTGCTATACGAGCCCAGAGGTTGCATACCCCCAGGGTGTTTGTAGAACAGCAGCCCACAGATGAACAGATGTATAATTAAACACATGGTGCCTACAGTGGATGACGTCAATGCGTATTGTTTTACTAATCGTTGCCCATATACCGTTAAAAGGTTACCGTAATACGGTTAAAGCTGTGAAGCATCAAAGCTGGTTAGAAATCACCTTCCCAATCCCTTTTTACCCCCTTTTATCCCCCTCTCCCCAAATTGAAAACAGCCATGGATTCGACGAACGTCAGATGTACCCCAAGCATATATTTACACAGTTGCTGAGCAAGCGTGTTTATTTGCATGACATTATGCAGCTGTTATGAGACAACTGTCGTTGACGACATGTGGGCCAGACAACATAACGGGAGCTGCTTCTAATGTATCCGGAATTTCTTCGACATGTCTGATCATGTGTAGGCCTGGTCACAGACTCCAGTATTTCAAAACCTTTTGAAAGACCGCAATCCCAAAACTGATATAAGATAACTGTCCTACTGTCCTTTATATAATGGATCATTTGCATGGGGGCAATAATCTGGAAACAGTATCTTTAGGCATCATAGCTCCATTGACGCCACAATAGTCCGTATACACACGTGAGTTCTCTGGTCTACAGGTGAGTAGGAGGAGACATGAAACTGATCTCTGGGAATCTGACTTTGGAGATTATTTTACTGATTGACGACCTGAATTGTGACTGAGATACTTCTCTCTGTTCAGCCTGTAGGGTAAAGACACGGCCTGTGAATACCAGCGTTGTATAGTCATACACAAAGAGTACCAGTATTAATGTTTGGAAATGGTTTATGACCTCAAAACACGTCAGCTTCTTTAAACCCTACATATATACCAAGAGACCCAACTTGCAATCCACTCCAAACTATTATGATATTAGAAAGTCTACACAAAGCCTATACAGGTCATGTAGAGGAAAATCAAGAACTAAAACGCACGTGTCCGGACCGATTTTTCATCATGTATCGATCAGCCCATTTTTCATGCATGTGAAAGACAAACTATTTTAACAGCCTAAGACATAATCTCGTTTATATCGTATGGTTTGTATATTATGTACACACCATGTTATGCATCCTCCTTCAATTTAGCACCATTAACAATACGATGGATTCACGTCTTGATCTCTCTCAATGTGTAGACTGAGGTCGGTTTTGAACGGTGATAACGCCACATTGCATGATGCAGTTACGATTTTAGACCGATTAACGGAGCTATGCTTTATACTATACACAGTTTGGACAGATCAGTTATCGTACTTCTGAATGCACGGAATAGGAAATTGCTCACGATGTCGACGTCACCCTTGTCGGACAAATCAATGGTGCCCATCAATCTTGTCAAAACCAATCAATCCTTATCCGGTAGGATGCAGCCATTATCAGTAACAGCCGTACCACGGGTAGGTAATTTACGATAGCTTCAGGGGAAATGAGTCGTCAATCTACGAATGAACGACCTGCTCTGCAAAATTTTCGGTCAATTAAGGATGGTCTAATACCTGTTATCTTGATTAAGCAAGGTACCCAAGGCAACATCTTTATTAATGACAATGTAATTCGCTCCACTACTGATAATTCATTATCGACCGGCAATGTCGGCAAAATTTTCGCCTTGCCAAAATAAAACAAATACTTTAAGTTCAATGGATAGGTAAATGTAATATGTCATGAGCTCTTTAAAGCTGGAGACAGGCTAGGCGGATTTTTTCGCTTATATGGGACGAACTTAATCGCCCACGAAATACTCTGACAATATTCACAGCATAGTTGCAGACATCCTAGGCGGATTTTCCGTTGATCGTGGCATTGTGTTATGTTGTATGACACAAGAGAGAGTCGGGGCGGACGCAGCACGCGGGTTTTTAGAAATTCACACAATACGCCTGTACGAGAGAAAAAATCCGTCTTGTGTGTCCCCCGGCTTTATACTGTATGAAGAATCGCAAACCAAATATACATACAGGTTGGCGTTATCAGAACTACAGTTACGACATTTGCAAATCACTCGGATTACTTGGCTCTTCCACCACTATATTGCATAAAAAAAATGATGTGTCAAAATAGTCTGCCTATTAATTATTTGTTTTCATTGCATTTGTGGTTTGAGCCATTGAGCTGGTGTTGTTTGATGAGCGTGTTTTTTTCTGCAAATGAGTAAAGTTGTATTGCACAATCAGGTATTACGACACATTACGATATTCAAGACATCCTGCCCATGAAGGCAGGCACTCACCATAATTTAAATACATCACAATACAAACACATGAGCACGTGGCGCCAAAACATAGGAAATTACCGGAGTTCCGCCCGCTTTACATTCAAAGTGACACGCTCATTTTGTCACCAATGTCACCGAGTACATGGCGGCATCGACACCGATCAACCACGTGTGCTGGCAACCTATAGCACATCAACCCTTCCCCTCGAGTGTCAAGGGGCCATGTGTATAACATTGTGACACACATGTCTGGAGGGGGCATCCTAGTTAATGCATCAAAGCGAAAAAAACAAACACCCCGCACAATTACAGCCTGTGACACAAACACCTTAGAGACAAACGAAACTAATTGCAGGAAAGCTTCCTCTACCTACATGTTTTTGAACTGTTTATGTGCTTCGCTCACTCCAGTATTTCCAAGGCTGATCAGTGAATGGACTGTAATTCACGTTTCTAATATAGAATCTGCGTCTTCTCCCAATCCATCCCAGCCTGTTATCAGCAATACTAGTTCAACTTAATCTTCATCAGACGCCATTCACTTCACGCAGACGGAATCGATTTCTGGAAGCGCACAGAATTGTGCCCCATTATAATAATATATTTGATTTACTCACATATTCTTATGCTGTTTAAACATGGTGCCATTTTGTGACGTCTTATTTATGAAAAGAGTGGAAAGTATGCGACAATATAATATATAAGCAAACTTTCATGAAATCAAATCATCACACGATGAGCCATATACAGCGAGAGTGTCGGAACAAAATTCGGAAATAATATTTGACGCTGGCTGGTTTACCCAGTTAAGTAAGTCTATTGAAAAGTCTACGCCCATTTCTACAACACGAGCGTTCACATAAGGTGTTAAAGATTGCAAGGCCACTGCAAACCTTGACAGAAAAAAAAACACCGATTTCATGTGGTGATACTAAATAACTATGATCAGAATGATTGTATGTGATGACACGCCGTTTTAAAATATGCACACCACGACCAAGAACGCAATCTCAAATAAAAAACAATAACGACAAGAACACCATGTCGCGTCGTAGCTAAAATTTTAAAAGAAAATAGAACACTAGACAAAATATGTATATATATGCACCGATAATAAATCCTGCATAAAATTTTATGTATACCCTTTCATTTTTGTGACGTTACATACCCGAGATAATCAAAGCAGATCAAAGTAAACTTGATTTATAAAATCATTAAGCACATCAGACCAAAATAGGTGTGTCTCTTTAGGTATACATTCATCCACTGAAATAACCCAGGTTGTATTTTTTCTTGTCACACTCTAGAGAGTGGACCGTCGTGACCTATGAACTTTATTTCTCTTGCCCATTACAGAAGACAGCTCTGAAAATAACGTCTTGCCATATATCATATTGATGACACAGTGTGTGACGGTCTCAAATATCCACCACATTAATACCAGAAATGATCCGTGACCAGGAAGCCCTGTTTTGGATGCTACAAATACTAATACTATACTATAACGACCAAAACCATAGTTAAATATGTATGCATACATATATACATTTGACCTACTAACAACCACTGGGCTTTTCAGGCTTACAGGCTACCTCGAAATTATCTGACTGATTGTCCCTTGAGCATAAAACTGTTCGACAATACATGTCGTGCTGAAAATGCACAGCAATTCCCTGACCGAAGTATGCAAATGACAGGTGGCTATATTTCACCAGTTGTGTCTGACAAGAATACCACGCCACGCTGTCGATGCGCACTTTTTTCTTTTTTTGTTTTTCAGTGCGAGATATGAAATCTCTCCGAACAGGTCACAGTTCCCGGACGAATGATATCTTCTACCACATATGTGTACACAACATGCATTTATTCTATGTTGCTTGGCGACTACTTGTACATATAAGCCTTCTCCTCTGAAATTTTATGTCAAAATGAACACTTTATATCATGTAAGCAATTTGCCTATTTCTCTATATGTACATGTATTTCAGTATCAGTAAAATGCCAAGAGAGGTATTAATTTCAAAGAATGTCATCATTCCATGAACAGTTGGCATAAAACCGAACTTTGGCAAATACCACTTAATGTAGTCACATTGGTGAACATGTAAACTACAAGAACTACGTAATATTATTAGTATATTGCACTGTGGTCGCTGTTTTGGTTACAATCACCTGGTGTGCCGTTTTCGTGTGTATTATCTCCTCATGTACATGATACAGGGCAAATAACTACAAATATTCGCACCGTGAGTTTTCTGCGAACTTGTAGTATTATCGCGCTTAACGTATCCGTATTAGGTAACAAAGGACAGGAAATAGAGAAGTTGCGGGACTTTACTACAGGGTTTATACAGGACGTAGTTCTGGCTCGATTAGTTGACAAGGACATCATATTATCCTGTGCACAAAATCATTTTACTTCTTACGGTCAATTTTATACGCAAATAGAAATGTAGTGCTGTATACCACAACTAGCACAAGAGATTAATATCAAACAGGCCACTGAGTTATCCTGTGTTTTTCATAATGCGTCTGCATAGAAGGTAAATTAAAATCCATGTCTTCATTCTAGTAAATTCTCCATTCTATGGGCTTCTGTGACAGTTGTCAAATAGATGAGACGCATGACCACAATCTATTAAGTTTTCTCTGACATAGCCTCAAAAGAACTGCTCTCCGGCCGTAAGTGGGAAGGTCTTCCAGCAACCTGCAGATGGTCGTGGGTTTCCCCGGGCTCTGCCCGGTTTCCACCCAAAATAATGCTGGCCGCCGTCGTATAAGTGAAATATTCTTGAGTACGTCGTAAAACACCAATCAAATAAATAAATAAATCAAAAGAACTGTGCTTAGTTTGAGGAAACGTAATTTTCAGTGGCGGGAATATTATTCCCAAATAAAAATAAGGTAAATGAATTGGCGGCTGTTGTAAATTCTGCGGTAGCCACTGAATGATTTCCAGGTTGTTTTTTCTGTCCAGTCATTAACATATTCCTTGTCCTTCGGTATCGATGTTATATAGGCCTACAGTCGATGTGTAAATCAACTATTCGTGTACACATCACCATCATCAGCCAACATTTGCCATTTGGGAAATGAGTATGTGAGGATTTACCATATTCCAAGTCTTTCAGTAATGACATAGGCCTCTGCTAATACTGATTATAATACACAATCACCACAGTTATCACGGACAATCCATTATAAAGAGGATCCACAAAGAAAGGTTGCAGCCGTATAAAATTTTGTCCAGATGTCAAATGCTGATGTTTTCGGAGCTGCCCACATGCCGGAAAATGATCCAGTCCATATATCTCTGTCTAAACGAGATCTGTCAAAACCAGTTTGCAGTGTCTGGGAAATCAGTTGGACAGGCCATTCTAAGGCGTACTTATTCATAGCTTGTATGGTTTCTCAGTAAGAGGGATCTCAGCCAAACCGAAATTGTAAAAAGTCAGCGCTGTAGTTACATTCATCAAAAGTCTTTTCGCACTACCTATACCAGCTGTGTATCATACAGACTTTTTTTTTTTACATTTAGAAGTATCGTGACTCACAGCAATCATGTCTAAAACCAATGAAGGTAGTTCTTTCTGTTTTCACATCCACAGAAAGAAGTTCCTTCTCTACAGAAGAAGGAGCCTTAGATCTCAGTATAATCTTATACAAATGCTCACTGATTGTCTCCAGATCGCTGCATCCATGTATATATACTTCACATCAATCGGACCATGTCATCTGAACGTACAATAACCCTGTGAAACTGGTGGTGCGGACATTTGTGTCGAACGTGTTGGGATTTTAAAATGATTGGCCTATAAGTTAGTCGTTATTAAAATAATTTTCTGTCAAGCGCAGTGTTTAAATTAGCTTTTCTTGTCTGGATAATACGATGAGCATAATTCCGTGATTCAGAATGAAGAACTTCCCTGTCGGTATTACACCGATCATCACTGAGATCGATAGCAGATTCAGCCACTGTTACTGGGCTTGGCAAAAGTGCAACGTCGTCCCCATTACCGCCTATTTATTTCCAATTTCGCTCTACGGCGAGATTTTCCCGCTAACCCAGAAAATGATCCTTTTAGTGTGTGGTGACATTTTTGAAGCTCAAATGGCATAGGATTAACATAAGAGGTAAAATTATTCCGTGACCCAAGTTCCTATGCGCATGCGCACAAGGCCAGCCACTGATCGGTCCATGCATGTCCAATCCCATGGAAAATTTCCACTGAGACAAACTATACATTGATTGTTTGTAAGAGACTAATGCTGCCTTCGTGGAGCCAGCTATTCTGAATATTCTGCATGACTGGTGAAAATTTGCTTACTTTCCTATCATATAAAGATGTCATACGATATATACAACAGAAAGAGCGAATATAAATTGTACTAACCAAATTCAACAAAATATTTAATATCTATCACAGTCCGAAAGCCACCATGACATTTTGTCAATAGGTATTCCGATACGCAAATGAAACGAATGCCAAATGTCTACTAGAAAAGGTTGTAATGACCTGATAAATGAAAAAAAGAAAAGAAAAAACAGAATGAATGGAAAATGAAACTTACCTCCTCCATTTTTATAACAGAGATAAGGGAATCTCCAGACGTTGCCCAGCCCCACGGAGAAGCCGACGCAGGCAAGTAGAAAGTCGATTTTGCGGGCCCAAGTCTGGCGTTGTTCCATTTTGGGTTGCCCGCTTCCCATATTCTTCTCCATCTGTGTTTCCATTTTAACAACGGTAGTTGCCAACGATTTTTCGTCGCTGAACGAAAACGATTTGTTTTTAATCGCTCCGTTCTGCTACTAAAAGAGGAACTAAATAAGTTTGGAACGGGTTCCGACCGCTTGATTGTGGTCGGGACAACGCTGTAGTCTTTGTGGACACCGCCAAAAATACCCCTCACAAAATTCTGAGACGGCTATGAGGCCTGTCGGTCCGACTCTGAGGGTTCTGTAAGCAGAAAGACAAAAAAAAAAAAAAAAAATAAAGTGTGATCAATCCCGGATGTGTATAAGCGTTCTCAGAAGCATGACTCCTTAACAACATGCATTTGATATTTTGTCTATACAAACATTACGCCTCGTTGCATCTTTACTGAGTCGTTGTCATAGGTTTTCACAGCTAGTACCCTATATCATAAAGAGGCACACCGACGTCAGCTAGCAATAGCTTTCCGCGAACTTCATTGTATTCTCACCTAAAATATATCTGCACTAACTGGCGAGACCAGATCTGACCAAACCATGTGTACAGAAGCAATGATATGGACAGAACTGGCTGACAGTAAAACACGATCAGGCCACTGCGACTGATGTACAGGGAGAATACTGACCGCCGAAGAAAGACGTCTGTATAGCTGGCAGTGAAATCCGGGAAATGAAATCCTTTGTTTGCGCCGCGAGATGGATGCAGAGCGGTGCCTGGTTGGATTGGCTCCAAGAGGCTAACTGAGGGCAGCGGCTGAGTGAGTGGTCGCCATCGATAGGGTTTTGTTGAATATGCAGAGGCTTACAAATGGGGGGTTCTTGCTTGAAGCGTTCGGGATAAAAATAGCCATTACACTTCGATACCGTACACGCTACACGGCATGTTATAGCATTGATTTTCTTAGCAGCAGCTTAGTGGCTGACAAAATAAGAGAGGAAACTGAGACAAGGAAACCGAAATTTAGGCAAAAATGTGACCCGTTCACATACCACACGCAATGCACATTATCTGAAAAAGAAAATATAACATTTGTCGCCGAATCATGATGAAGACATGATTAGAGACGGATCATTTAAGGTTTTAGTTAGTTATTATATCTTGAGGCAAAATGCCATCTTACTAAAATACATGACAAATACAGCCTTATGTGGCATTTAGTAGCACAGTTTACATCAACAAGCAGCCCTTCTCAATCTCTTTACAAACGAGTGCATTTATATTTGCTGGCGATAAATGTGTCACTTGTGTCGATGTTCGTTGGTTACATGCCAGAGGCCGGTAATTTATTCCGGGCATTCCTGTTTCTTTCATTAATTAAACCGATCGACAGCATATCAGTGGAATGTTTTTTGTTTTTGTTTTTTTTTTTTTTTTGTTTTTTTTTTTAGCAGGGCATTAAAATGAACTATTAAAAATAAACATTAGTGCTAAAGCTCAAATTTTCCAAACTTGTACCGAGATTAAGGGCTTAGATGCTGAATCAATTTTATCTGGCTGAGGAGGTGGGCTTGGTCGGGTGGAGAGAAGAGGGATTTATACCGGCTCTGACAATATAATATGAAATGACATTATCTAGTTTTTAACCATTATTTAATAGCAGAAATTGATTATCAAATTACTGTGTATATAAATGTCTTCTCAGTTAGTGGATTGGTGGTGACATATACATAACCTTTAAACTCTAACCCTTGCATTTATACAAGGTTACGCCGAAATTACATGTGTATTATTCTGATCCTTCGCTTTGACGTGAAAACTGTTAGCATCCTGTCAGCTACAAGGTAAATGTCTATGTTGTTATTGTTAATCATAGTTCATGTCATTCGATGCACACACTGGCTGGGATATATGTTAAGTCACGTCATTATTATTACACGTGATATTCCTTTGTGTGTGTTTTTTTTATTTTTTTTTATAAGAATTATGTGGGATATACAACTATACTGTGCAGATTTAGATTTATTTCAAACACTTAACAGACTACTGGTTTCGGGTTATTTTCTCCCCTTGAATGCGAAATGACTTCTTATTTCTCCGAAATTCATCACTTCACGTAAATAGATACTAGCTAATGGTGACAAACTGCATCTATGTTTCAGCGACGATGTTCCTGCCTACAGGAAATGACATACCATATACATGCAATTTTATGTACATAAAGCCAATCAAGAATGATCAAAGAAGAACATACGCCGAAAGCAAATTATAAACGAATTTACAAAGTATAGCTGCCTGGAAACACCATCTGCGGTGGGGGGAGGGGGGGGGGGGTATGAGTAGTAATCCTAAGCAAGCTTAGGCATATATTAAAATTTCAAAGCAGTCTGAATATTATAGGCGTGCAAAATTATTCTGTGGAAAGCAAACTTCGACTAAATATAGAGAAGTGCAGCGGCACCAGCAAGCGCACTCCGACGAAAAACCAATGTCTTGCACGATTTCTTCACGATATCATGCTGGAGATATACAGAAACGTAAGACTGAATGGACTGGACGGAGACACTGAAACCTGTCTAAACTATGACCGCTCTAGACTATAATTGTATGGAGATATATACGCACGACCGGAAAGGAAGCAAACAAACTTAACTCGCAGCTACCACATTGACGAGATGTACCTCATTGTATATATAGGAATCTGCAAGTCATGCTCAATACATCAGTACGTTGCAGAAAGTGTGTTGTGTCATTGGGTATATTGACCCGCATCCTCTGCATATTCGTTTCGCGTATTAAAAACTGGTCAATAATAACAGGCGAACCAAGGTGTGCATATATGTTACAACTGTTTTTGAACAGTCATGCATTCAATAATAACGTTCGATGTCTAAAAAACAATCGACTTTTTAATCGTTGTACTAGTTTGTGGCCTACATTGTGAGGGTATGCCGCTTAGACACGTGTCAACTGCGAAATTGGATATCGTCAAGTCATGCATACACCTGGTACGCTACCACCGTCCTAGGCACTCTGCCCTCCGTTTACATGTATGGTCCAGACAAAAAGAATAGATTTGTCCTCCTGTCTATACTGTAAAAATGTATTCACAAATAAAACTAATTCTGGAAAAATACCTTTATTCAATGTGACACAAGCCAATAAATGGTGCATATAAAATATTTTGATACGTGCAAACCGTAACTTTAGGAGAGAAGAAACTAAAGGAATTCAACTTAACGACTATCACCGTTTATAGAAAACAGAACACATGCCTCATGTAACTATAGAAAATGACGAAGGCATTAGCAAGCAGATCATATGACATGTATAGATATTTCTACCTACCTTCCTTGTGCAGCGGGGCAACGCCCTTATCACTTACCGGAATACTGGATATTAATATATCCTCCTCTAGTTCGCAATTAAAATGTCTTTTACTTCGCGTATTACACCTTCTTCTCAATACACGTGTGACTGACTCACTATATGGCCGCATGGCTTGCTGGTCATAGGTAGGTTATTTGTCTATATATGGTCGATAGAGACACGTGACCACGGCGCCGTTTGTCTATCATCCTGGAGCAACTTGAGGAAAGATTATAACTGTACACAGTGATTCAGAAATTCAGTAACGATTCGTATATTTCATGAGAACACCACCAAATTAATTTTGTTACGTCGGGTCCTCCAGGTTGACACAAACTTCCGCAATATAACGGTACCTTAAAAATCAACTATTACATATCTTCCCGGATTTAAAAATAAACTACAGGACTAGCGCTTCGTGTATATTGTGGATAGCTGTTAGCTTTACTATTTAGCTTTTCTTTCTTATCACATTATTAGTATCGGTCGTACGTGGGAAGGTCTTCCAGCAACCAGCGAATGTTCGTGGTTTCCCCCGGGCTCTACCCGGTTTCCTCCCACCATTATGCTGGCCGCCGTCCGATAAGTGAAATATTCATGAGTAAGGCGTAAAACACCAATCAAACAAATAAATATATAAATAAATTAACATTACTTGTATTTATACTTGTGGACCTACGTGCACCACTTATATATAAAGGGCTTTAAATGCTTATTGCTATATCCTGTACGAATGAATGAATGTATCACATAATTGGTGAATACTCAAAACAATTAGAAATTACGATTATATGGTTCCGTAGTTCAATTAAATCAAACGTCCATTCTGTTGATATTTGGCGATCTGTTAGTTGACGGCAGTCAGCTTACAGATGGTCAAATATCGCCACAATCGGCGTTTAATTTAACTGCACTACCAGTGAATATGACAAGGGCGAAGGCATTCACATAACTTGTAGGGCCTGTTGGCATGCAAATGTAACACAACGCAACATTACTAGCTTAATTATCCGCATGCTTGTAAGCACACACCCACTGTTATTGTTATTGTGACGCAAAAAGAGGGCAAAATATATGTTGTTGTTGTTGCACCAGGAACACTGTTGTTGCGCTGCAGCTTTGTGCATTTCTGAATTACCACAGGAATCGAATAATTTGACATTTCTTTGGACGCAAATATATGAATAAATAAACTTCCAACTTTCATGATTGCATTTTTGTTCTTACCTGAAATCTGGGCGTTTTGGTTAAATTTGTGTGGTCCCTAATTTAGGGTTAGGCTTATGTATAATCCTTGAAAGGGGTCGTGCAATACAAGCAGTTTGTAACAGGATCAGGAATTTCTATTTTACAGCCCACCCCACATGCAGAAACTTTAAGTTATGAACAGATTCCACTGACGATTACACTACTTTCCAAATTAAATGAACACCAACATGGTATTATCGTGTGGTTCAGCAGACGACAGTTGCGGCGAGTAATCCTCGTTGCAGCGCGCCAGTGCTTAATGTTATGATCTGAAATTAAAGAAGAGAAAAACAAACGAACAGCGTATATTTTAACATAGGCCTATTTTTAACAGCGTTACATCGTATATTTATAATGACTCTTTTTGACTCTAACGACTCAAGGTTTAAAGATAAATAAACTACTGAGCGCCGTGTTCCATGCCTTTTAAGGACAAGGAAAAGTCACAGTTGTGTGAACCGAAAATATGGTGTATTGTTTTGATTCTTCGTGAACGTTCTTCAACCATTTTCGTCAGTTCCTGTTTGGTCACAGTATGAACCTGGCACTTCATCCAGTCTAAACCAGTAACAAAAAACCTCAAGGATGTTATAGGTCTACATGAACAAAACAAACCCAATAACTACACAGTAGGCCTATATACGATACGACTCCACGTGTATATCCTGCTGTTTCTTATCTGTCAGATGTTTATTTTCTCAGTCTTCCCTAGCTTTTACAAGCCAGGGGACACAAATCTGGAAGGAGGACGGGAGCGGGCACAGCTCTGTAATATCCAGGTTCAGCGTGATTTATGCATGGCACCGGTATTGGGAGAAGTGACATGTTTAGTGATAGCACTATCTCTCTCTTGTAAAATGGGAAATCATGCTAATGGGCCTACAAACTTTATGCATTCTGTCAAGCAAATCTTAAGTATACCAAGTAACTATAAAAGCATAAAAGTAAATATTTGGGTTTGTTTACAAAACAAATAGGTTTCTGAACTATAACCACAGATGAGCTTTATAACGATTGATTAATTAAAAGGCTACAGTTCTGCCAACGGAAGGCCTTGAAAGATTCTAGATCTGTTTACAAGATTAACTCGCCTTTGGATGCATGTGCAATGATGCCTATACGTTTATATGAGACTGGACCTACGAATAGATACACGCCCGCATATGAAAAATATGAAAACGTATCGCACTGTATATTTATTTATTTATTTGATTATTATTTAACTCCATATATATTCAAAACATTTTCACTTATACGAAGGAGCGGTCAGTTTAGTGGGTTCACGAAATTGGAGTGCCGGGAGTAAACCGCCATCACTGACAAACAAGATAACTGGTTTTCCATGAGAGTTAGACTATACAAACGGCTCCATGCAGGAGTGTGGTTTTTATCTTATTGTTACCAAAGCCCCTATGAACAGTGAGAGCCAGGGAATCTACAAATTCTGTGCCCGAGGCCAGGCTTGAACTCAGTACTCTTGAGCTTCGTGGATAGGAGCCAGCCAAGTGTTTACATAAGCTCAATCACTCCCCCAAGATGAGCTTCATATAAAGCGAGAAACGGCACCGCGAGCATCATCGAATGCTGTCATCAATGCCGTCACCAAGATGAGCTTCATGTAAAGTGAGAAACGGCACCGCGAGCATCATCGAATGCTGTCATCAATGCTGTCACCAATGCTGTCACCAAACTAGCCCCATGAATAGCGAGAGGTATAGCGGTGATTGATTTGACTGAAATATATAGCCGTGTGCTTTGTCAAGAATGTTCAATTTATATACAACCGCAGTCATGCCTAGCTCGTACTTCATTTATTAGCAGCAGCTCGTACTTTATTTATTAGTAGCTTCAGACTGATGTCAAACGCAGGACAGCAGAGAACGTCCAGTTATGGTTGATATATTGTTCTGCAGTAAGGAATCATTGCGCAAAGCTTGTAGGCGGAAGATTGTCTTAATGCCTGTCTCCCCCCACCACCCATCTCGCTATACAGCAGCTGCTGGAACCTGTGACCTCAGTGGCCAAATGCTAGTGGGCTCTCAATAAAAACCTTTTAAACCGCTGTCGACTGATGTCATATACAAAAGCGCTTAAAAAAATAATCATTAAACCTCATTTAAACATAAGGATAAAAAGAAGATCAAAATTACCTGCCTTTGTTGAACAAATTATATATAGGCCTACAACTTACCTTGAAAGAAAAGTTCTCTAAGTATAAGTCTGGCCTCTTTATAAGGCTTTCTGTAATGATAACAGCCTCTAACCAGAGTCGTCCAGTAAATGACTGATATAGTTATGTCGCGACAATGGTGACTACCTCCGATAAAGAGTCAGTTAGGGTTTAACTGTTTACCATGAAGGTGACAGCGCCCTGTATCGTACAGTAAACATATCCTTGTCACTTACACCGTCTTCTGGGTCAGATTGATATTTGCGCATGGGGTAGTCAAGACGGAGTCACTGTTAGAACAGAGATTGGCACGAACAGAGTTTGTTTTCTGATACAACACATGTCACCCTATATGTTAACCTACATACTCCTATATCTCCAGTGTTAACAAGATACGCGGGGATTTACAGCGCTAGACGAGGCAATTACTTAGGCGCATTTAACAGATTTAAGATATAGCACATAAGTCTAAAGGCGTGCTTACTGGAAATGATGTGTGGAAATACCCTTACTTTCCTGGCCCCGGGATCACGAAGCGATCTTTATCACTAATTCACTGAATATAATCACTAAATTTGGAATGTTCCTTTCCCTTATTTTACAAAAACTTAGCCAGTGTTTACGTTGTCAAGCAATAATTCGACCTTATTACATCAGAAATAATAAGAATTTTAAAGCGATGTGAAATTTTGCCTTAAGTCTAAGATTGCTTAGTGATCCCTGGGACAATTATTGATGAAGCATATATATGATTTTAAATTTTATACGAATATATGTAAGCATAAATCGGATTACGTTCATATTACCATATACAGTATAATCCGTTATTCCATTCCGTTCGTATGAACACAACCCATGTCAGAGTAAGCACGGCTTACTAGTATTTGGTGTCTAATATTACCAGAATTTCCTGATTGTGTGATTTAAGTTAATTTCCTGACACATGTCAGCGTATACACCGCTTATTAGGTGTCTAATATCATCGGAACTTCCCGAGTAGGCCTATGTAATGTGAGTTAATTTCCTTGCTCCTGTGTTATGGTGACTTTATATACGCAAATAGTGTTTTACAACTTCCTAGTAAAACGGGGTTATAATGATATTGATAGCTTATCCTGACTAAATCTATAACAGTTGTTATATAATATATATAAATATATAAAACAACTACATAATTATCAACAGGATAACAAAATCTTGTGTTAAATAAGACACAGGATTATGTTAAAATAATAGAATACTTTCCAGCATCACTCGGACAAAAGGCGTTGTGTTAACAGATTCATTTTTTTCGGGTATTTATGTAAATAGGTTCCTGGACAACACCCTGAAAAATCAGGAGAAATATGCACTATATTGTTCATTGTAAATAGCACCGACTTACTTAGGGGAGCAGCAAAGTGACTAACGTGAACGCCATACAGATATATTACCCTGTACTGAAATGGCGAGTCACGTGCAATCATTAGGCGGAGCTTTGATGCTGACTTTAGCAACACCGATATAAGCTATAACAGTGCAATAATTTGAGTAAAGTCTCATGATTATATAGGATGGGAAATATATTGCTGATCTTTCACAAATATATTTCTTTAGATATAAGAAATATGGTCTAGTGGAAAGGTGTGTCCTTTGTATGCATTAGGTATCGTTTCGTCTCATTGGGCCATTTACCATCGCCCCGTGAATGACGGTAGCAGAGTTAAGAAACCAAGGTGAATTTCTATCCTATATCTGCTTGTGCAATACATAAGTCAGGCAGCGTTAGATACGGAAGTCATTTTGTGTTAGTGATTAAAATATCTCGAGATTTACATTTAGAAAATATTTTTATGTTTGGCACTAATTGGCCTCTATAGCTCACTCATGGGGGATCAAAATATATGTCACATTGATGCTGTTATTGCTTAGCTTTGACTAGTTTGTCGTTCGCTTTTGTTAATTGTAGTGTTTATTCAAATGGTATTCGTGTCTGGCAGTTCCGTGTGCAGTCAAACACTAGTTCGTGTTTAACCCAGACTAACAAGGTCCCGATACATACCACATAACACAATTATCCCATTAAGCCATTGCCGGTTTTGTCTATATCCTTGTGACATATGATGATTCACAGACAAAGCTATGTCACGATGCCCTGTCCTGTATACCCGTGAGATGTATGACTGCATGCTGTAGAAATAACGTTTTTAGATGGAAACATCTTCATTTTAATTTATATTAAAGATTTATATCTGCATGAAATGCCCAAATGCGTGGCGGCGCTATCAAAACATGAGATGAACGACGCCAGGCGTCAGGATTGTCGCCATGTATGGTGGATCATATCATGGCGCATCAAGTTATACGCCCATGCGTCTGAAAAGACAATCCAAAATGTCTGCTCTGAATTTGCATGCAAACAACAAGGGCTGGTTTTGTTTATATGTCAGTGGTGTTTATTGCTGTTTATATATTCAATTAAGAGTGCATGTTACCTTTAGGCTCAATAGGTGGATGGAATTTGAGTAGACGATATTAGGCTCCCTGTACCTCACAAACTTCCGAAAAACTGTGCCGAAGAAGCGAGGGCCATGCAGTCACTGCAGAGCCAGTGAGGATCTTACGGAACTCAGCTGAATAAAGTCTATATAGCGTCATTATAACTTACATAAATACATTCTTTTTTACTAAATAGCGCTTTGATATTTTTATTTTGGTGAAACATGTCATAAAATATAAATGTATATTAGATATGTGGTAGTGTGTGACAGGAACGGTGGCATGCATGCAACAGAAAACAACAACGTTAAACCCCAAGCATACATGCATACATATATACATACATATTCTTTTGGTTGAAAGTATAAAAAAAACATACTCGGTAATATATAAGTACATACTCTACGGTCGTGCGTAGGAATACACATTATATGTACGCACATTTAATGACTCCTATAGTGGTCATATGATAAATGACAACTGCAGGAGTCATGACTCTATGTGTGTCATGACAACTATATGTGTCTTATTGTGGCAGGGCGAGCCAAAGTGCTTCCGACACTGCAAAGTGCTTACTGCACACTTACTCACTATTCATGAACTCGGCTTCCGACACAAAACGATTTATACACATCTACTCTCTACTCGTAAACTCAGCTTTCGACACACTACGAGTTATGTACACCTTCTCACTACTCGTGAACTCGATTTCCGACAGGCCACGAGTTAAATACACTTACTCACTACTTCTGAACTCAGCTTTCGACACGTGCACTTGGCTTTCCACACACCACGAGTTATGCACACTTAATATTCGTATATTCGGCTTCTGACACACCACGAGTTATGCACACTTACTCACTACTCGTGAAGTCGACTTCCGACACACCACGAGTTATGCACACCTACTCGCTACTCGTGAACTCGACTTCCGACACACCACGTTAATGCTCACGTACTCACTACTCGTGAACTCAACATCCGGCACACCTCGATTAATGCACACTTACTCACTACTTGTGAACTCGACTTCCGACACACTGCAATTTTACAGCCTTACTGGCTATACGTGCACTTGGCTTCCCACATACCACGAGTTATGCACACTTAATATTCGTATATTCGACTTCTGACACGCCATTTTGTATCCATCCTACTACTCCTTATCGATGTAACCACAGATGATGCTTCATAGCACTTGTCTGGAACTGAGATGGTGTCGTTTTAACCACGAGGGATGAGTTAGCCGGAGGAGGTACCGTCAATGTACGTGTGTGCAAATACGATGAGTGAACACCTGGCAACAGATAGGCCTACATCCGAGACGTTAGCATTACACGTGGTCTTCAACCAGCATATTGTGGTTGTAAGTGTTTTCTATTTAACTTAAGTTTTACACCGCCTTATACACAAGTGATAGGTACCATCCTTTCCATACGTAAGTACAGTTATAGACACCAACCATCAGTTCAGTATGTTACTGTCAGATACCTTCAGTTCAGTATGTTACTGTCAGATACCTACAATTGAATATGTTACAGTTAGACACCTTCGGTTACAGATTTACTGTTAGACTGTTTCAGTTTCAATATTTTACAGTTAGACACATTCAGTTAAATATGCTACAGTTAGACACCTTCAATTATATATACTATTGACAGACACCTTCAGTTCAATATATTGCTGTTAAGCAGCATCCATAGTTTCCATATCTTACTGTTATACATCACACCATGATTATTTCTATGTGTTACTATCCCATACACAACACCCATCAGGTCTGTGTTACTATCCCATACACGCCACCCATCAGTTCTGTGTTACTATCCCATACACACCACCCATCAGGTCTGTGTAACTATCCCATACACACCACCCATGAGTTCTGTGTTACTATCACATACACAACACCCCTCAGGTCTGTGTTACTATCCCATACACACCACCCATCAGGTCTGTGTTACTATCCCATACACAACACCCATCAGGTCTGTGTGTAACTCTCCCATACACGCCACTCATCAGTTCTGTGTGTAACTATCCCATACCTGCCACCCATCAGGTCTGTGTGTAACTATCCCATACACACCACCCATCAGGTCTGTGTGTAACTATCCCATACACGCCACTCATCAGTTCTGTGTTACTATCCCATCCACGTCACCCATCAGTTCTGTGTTACTATCCCATACACAACACCCATCAGGTCTGTGTGTAACTATCCCATACACGCCACTCATCAGTTCTGTGTGTAACTATCCCATACCTGCCACCCATCAGGTCTGTGTGTAACTATCCCATACACGCCACCCATCAGTTCTGTGTTACTATCCCATACATGCCACCCTTCAGGTCTGTGTTACTATCCCATACACAACACCCATCAGTTCTGTGTTACTATCGCATACACGCCACCAATCAGTTCTGTGTCTTACTTTCCCATACACGCCACCCATCAGTTCTATGCGTTACTACCCCATTCACGGCACCCATCAGGTTTGTGTGTAACTATCCAATACATAACACCCATCAGTTCTGTGTGTAACTATCCCATACACGCCACTCATCAGTTCTATGTGTTACTATCCCATACATGCCACCAATCAGTCTTGTGTCTTACTTTCCCATACACGCCACCCATCAGTTCTATGCATTACTTCCCCCATTCACGGCACCCATCAGGTCTGTGTGTAGCTATCCCATACATATCACCCATCAGTTCTATGTGTTACTATCACATACATAACACCCATCAGTTCTGTGTCTATCAGGGAGATGTTTAAACGACTTAATGAAGATTTTATCGATGTCTTTTGTTGGGTGCCGGGCATATGGGTATCCCTGGGAATACTGCTGCAGATGAAGCCGCGAAGGCGGCTTTGCATTCCGTTACTACCCAAACTGACGTTCCATATTCGGACTTGCGTTCACTTATTTGCTCTTATATCAAGCGCTTGTTTCAGGCTCAATGGGATGACCAGACAACCAACAAACTGCATGATATTCGTCAGTTTGTTGGTCCAGCGCCTTCCCTTTCACGGCATCGTCCCCGCTCTTGCATTTTGAGGAGGTGTCGTATCGGTCACACACGTGCTACGCATGGGTATTTGTTAAAAGGAGAAGATGCTCCTTATTGCTTTGCTTGTGATGAACGGTTCACAGTCAAGCACATATTGCTTGACTGTGGCGACTTTGCTCCTGTACGAGATTCCTTTTATCACGTGAGCTCTCTTTCAGAACTTTTCAATTCTGTAGAAAGTGATACTATTTTTAACTTTCTCTCTGCCATTGGTATGGCAGGAAAGCTGTAATTTTAAACTACTGTCTGTGTTTGTTATGTGACTTCTGGTGTCCTTTTTGACTGAATAGTAAATGAATTATCCGTAGTAGATCGACTACTTGACGTTTTATTGTCGCGATAAAACTGAAATATTGTTGAAAGCGACGTTAAAACTTTCACTCACTCACTCACTCACTCACTCCACTCATCAGTTCTATGTGTTACTACCCCATACACGCCACTCATCAGTTCTATGTGTTACTATCCCATACACACCACCCCTCAGTTCTATGTGTTACTATCCCATACACGCCACTCATCAGTTCTGTGTGTTACTATCCCATACACACCACCCATCAGTTCTATGTGTTACTATCCCATACACGCCACTCATCAGTTCTATGTGTAACTATCCCATACACGCCACCCATCAGTTCTATGTGTTACTACCCCATACACAACACCGATCAGGTCTATGTGTTGCTACCCCATACACAACACCCTTCAGGTCTGTGTTACTATCCCATACATGCCACCCATCAGTTCTGTATTACTATCCCATACACACCACCCATCAGTTCTGTGTTACTATCCCATACATGCCACCCATCAGTTCTGTGTGTAACCATCCCATACACACCACCCATCAGTTCTATGTGTTACTATCACATACATGCCACCGATCAGTTCTGTGTGTTACTATCACATACATGCCACCCATCAGTTCTATGTGTTACTACCCCATACACTCCACTCATCAGTTCTATGTGTTACTATCCCATACACACCACCCATCAGTTCTATGTGTTACTGTCCCATACACGCCACTCATCAGTTCTATGTGTAACTATCCCATACACGCCACCCATCAGTTCTATGTGTTACTATCGCATACATGCCACCCATCAGTTCTATGTGTTACTATCCCATACACGCCACCCATTAGTTCTATGTGTTACTACCCCATACACAACACCGATCAGTTCTATGTGTTGCTACCCCATACACAACACCCTTCAGGTCTGTGTTACTATCCCATACACGCCACCCATCAGTTCTGTGTTACTATCCTATACACACCACCCATCAGTTCTGTGTTACTATCCCATACATGCCACCCATCAGTTCTGTGTGTAACCATTCCATACACATCACCCATCAGTTCTATATGTTATTATCACATACATGCCACCGATCAGTTCTGTGTGTTACTTTCCCATACACGCCACCCATCAGTTCTATGTGTTACTATCACATACATGCCACCGATCAGTTTTGTGTGTTACTTTCCCATACACACCACCCATCAGGTCTGTGTTACTATCCCATACACACCACCCATCAGTTCTATGTGTTACTACCCCATACACGCCACCCATCAGTTCTATGTGTTACTATCCCATACACGCCACTCATCAGTTCTGTGTGTTACTATCCCATACACATCACCCATCAGTCCAATGTACTGTTAGAGACTACACTCAGGTCCGTCTGGGCTTAAATGGTGGAGGAGTGGAGAATCCTGACCATGACTTAATGGCCTGTACAGAAGCATGTAGTACAAGAAAGCTACTATATCTATCTTTTACTTGGCCGGAACAGGTTCACAATAAAAAAAATCATGGTAATATATGCGTGTGCATCGCAGAACTCTGCGGTAAAGGTTGTAGCCTGCTTCTTGTCTGCGAAACAAGACCTGAACAAAACACGTCCCGGCCTATACAGCAGCATATCCCAGCGTTGCTCTGTCCGCTGAACAGCTCCCTTAGCTCTTCATGTGGTGCTCGTTCATAACAGTTCAGGTTGCAGTGCCCTGAACCCAACCATTTGGCCAGGCCTTACCCATGTCTCCACTCTTTCCACAATGGCGTGGGGAAGGTTCTTGAGATGGTGTAAACCTTATTTCTATATTGTTACAGGTGTTCGTGATAGACAAACACTTGCGTCGATTCTACCCAGAGGGGAAATATGTATGGAACGAGGGTTTGTAAATGTCAGAGCATTACCTAGACAAAGGGAGAACAAAGGTTGCCAAGAAAATTGTTTACACACAAAAAAATCGCACAAACAGACACAAATATATATCCTTTTTCATGATTGTGCCGGATTAGGCGCACTATTGCCTGCTAATAACAAAGGTGGTCAAGTTTGCACAGCGATATTGCCCTAGGCCTAGTTACTTGTATTGCCTAACGTATAATTACATGCACACTTTCACAATACCTTAGCTTTCAGCGTCCAGTTTTTGTAGGTTAAAGGTCAATGCAAAACTCAATTCACCTATTCATTCCAACATTTGAATGTTAAGAGGTCATTGTTAAAGAAACTCTACGTCGTGTTTTGCGTCCAGTGCATGCATGTTTGCAAGTTACGTGTACGTTTATCTTGGTACGATAACAACCGAAGAATTAAGAACCAAGATGAAACAAACACACCAACTGGCTTACGGGTGGCAGTATGTATTTTGAAGTACCTATGTATGCCAAGGTGACTGTCTGTTGGGAAATGGTGGAGAAGGGAAAATGGTGGTTCTCTAATCTAGAAACTGAACCATCATTGCATATGTGCCGTGAACACGTAGCAAAACTCAGCAGAATCAAACCGCGACGTCCACTGTCAAAAAGCCGAGGCTCAGTTTAAAGGTCGATCTTTTCAATGTTAATAAATTAAACGGGGCATACGTCATCGTGATGCTTTTTTTCCTGGTTGGCATGTAGTCACGAAGTGACAATATATGATTAATCAGTCCTGATTCTCCCAATACCAAAAATTCGTGATTCAGTTGGTGTCATAGTTTTTATTTGTGAGAGAATCCCTCTGCCGGTGCTTGAGGAAGTGTCTGCATATGATAGCTGGAAACTGCATATCCGCGATTAACATTTGGCTACGGAGGTCATATGTTCGAATCCAGGTCTCGGTATCGTTCGGTTGCGCCCTTCAGTCAGGATGTTTGTTGGGTACACATGGTGCAGGGCGGTGGTTTATTCCAGACACTCCGATTCCTCCAAGGATAAATCTGACAGCCGTTATATAATGGAAAACGTCTTGTGTACGACGTTAAGCATGAATAAAAAAATGGAGCCCAATTTAGTCAAATTAGTGAAAATAAGTTGATGGCAAGATATATATTTAGTTAATTCCATATGAAAACGCATTTTCTTTCAACGAGTAGCTGAAAGTAATTACGCGTTCTGATACGAAGCAGCAAAGTTCTGAACGTAAGAGATAAGCATCGTCGTGCGTGTATATAGAAGCACTTTCTATAAAAGAACAATAACAGCTTGTGCTGTTCACAAGGCCTTTGCTCTCACAAGGTCCAAAGGTTTAGAGAAATGTGTTTTTGTACTTGACTGTGACATGCCCTGAGCGAATTTTTTGGTCAGGGGAAATGTAGGGCACCTGGTTACGATGCAGGACTGGCTGGCTGTTTGATTGGATTGTTTAACGCCATTCTCAAGGATTTTTCAGTAAGACTTATCAGTTTTATAGGTGAACGAAACCGGAGAGACCACGGAAAACCCCGACGTTTGGCTAGTTGCTGACACCATGCACACCATACAAGTGGAAGTGAAGCGCACTGCGCAAACGGTCATACAAGCGTTGTCAAACTTTTATGGTCACTTACAGGTCCCACAGGCAAACAGAGAGCGGGCTGTTTGTACCAGCTAATCATGAATCTTTAGCTATTCAGAGTGAATTCCAAAATTACGTCAATTGTTAGAATGCTGCTGGGTGATGAATAGTCAGGGTATGTGCATTTGAGTCGGATGTAAATGCATGCACTAGCGCCATACTAGTATCTAGTATGCGAAAAAGACATACGTGATACCTTGCTTGTTGAGAGAAATAAGAGGTGAACGGTACTCTGTGCATATAGGTGGACATTACTTACTGACCAGTAGTATATGCTTTTGCCATAGGGGCAATAAGGGAAGCATACTGACATTTCTCATTGATACCCCATGTAGCAAGTGAGAAAGTAAAACTTAAAACAAAAGGTGTCTGAGCTAGAAGAGCTAGATCTCGATAAGACAACGCAGAATGAATCAGATAGCAGATGTCGTTAATCATAGATCATTTCGGAGAGATTTGTAGTGAGATATCAGCTTCATATCTCACTCTTTGGTGACCGGTTGACATGACCGCGTCAGCATTTCGAAAAACCAAGCCAACTGATTGGTTAAAAATGAACGTTTGGCTCGTGCTGATGGTACATATCTATAAATAAATCTAATAAAATAAGAACCCGAAATTTGGTACGGATGAACTAAGTTTGTTATAAAAATTCCCTTCATTTTGATAAAATTTTGAAAAATCTGGAAACCAAACCATTTCTACACGTGCGGGATGGATCCAGCAAAACTTGGTGGTATTGTTGGTTGGACGTCTGTTTACATGTTTGTAGTTGTGGGAAATATATGTATGAATGCTTGGTGTTTAACGTCGTATTTAACAATTGTTCAGTCATATGACGCCGAGGACCCATTAGGTGTGTGAGACTTCTTGTGGCTTGGCGAATCCATGTCGCCACAGAAGCACCATGCTGATGACAGCATGCATGACACACCACCAAGTCACAATATAATGAGTGAGTGAGTTAGCAACAAGTACCATTTTTTTTAAAGTTTTTCGGTATAACCTGACCTGGGTTTGATTCCGGGTCTCCTGACTGCCATGTGGACGGTCTAATCTTTAGATCACCGACACCTATCGCGGAAAATAAATATTCGTCTAAACACAAATGCCTTTCAAATACGACAATCACGGTAACTCTTCGAGGCAAATTAGCTGGTATCATTAATAGAGGTAGTTTATGCATAGCCGAAATACTGAATGTGCGGTTCACACGCAATCTACTGTACGACAATTCTTTATTAATCTGTTGCATGGCTTATATAATTAAAATCAGTAAAAATGTGTTTGTTGAGTTTCAATACAGGTCGAGTTTTGCGCTTCAGCGAAATTTTCCATATGGCTTTCAGCAGTGGCTGATTCTTCCATAGCTTGTTCCCCGAAAACAGCAGACTGATACCATGACATAAACATCAATCATGTGAAAGTTCGGATTGAAAATATTATTGTATGCTTTTGGAATTGTTAGCACAGCGCGGTATCATTGTTGACATTTGACTGGTCTTACTTGTCTATAAGTTACTACAGTACATGACTTCAAAATCATATCAGAGCGAAGGTAGCTTCAAGTAGAATTAACATGTGACAGAAGCCATGCGTGATCTGGATTACCAGTACTCTCATTAGGCAGATGCCCTAGCCTTACAGACTACCACTGAGCAACATAAGGTATGCGGGTCTGGCGTAGAGAAAGTAGGTTACAGGGTGTGGCATACCCGGTTAATTGCTGGCCACAGTATCTATTATTCCAACGTCAGTCTTAACATAAAATTACGTCCTAAAAGATATGATTTGTTTATTCATTTACTTATTTATTTAATTGGTGTTTTTACGCAGCACTCAAGAATATTTCACCAACACGACAGCTGCCAACATTATGGTGGAAGTAAATCGGATAGAGTCGGGGGAAACCCACGGACATCCATTCACAGATTGCTGACAGATTCCAATTTACGACCAGAGAGGAAGCAAGGATCGCTTGAATTCACAACGGCCACACTGGTAAGAGGCTCTTGGGTCATTGTGCTGCACTAGCCCGCTAACGACTTGGCCACGGAGGCCTCCTGAATTATATGAACACGGCATATAATGCATGTGAAAGATTTCTGCACTCAATGAAAGGAACGTTTGCAAATACGCATCTTTTCCCAGTGGTAATCTTATCGCCCCATGCCACCTTTTGTAATTCTGTCATTTCAAACGCTCAAATCCAGACGTTTGATTGGCTGTCCTTTAACCAACAGACTCGCTGTCATTCAACTGTTAGAAACGCATTCCACACCTCGCGAGATTTGCGTTTCTGGCGAGATTTTCCAAATATTATGAAGCTGAAATGAATTACTCGTAAAAAGCACATATCGTTGCATATGGAATGTTTTACTGTCGAATTAACAGTTTTCGTGGATAGTTCCTATCGAATTCGGAATATGCCGAACCCTAAATAAACACATGCACATAAATAAATGCACATGGCTGGAGTAAATAAATTGTATACATTGTACATGTATATTTTGTAATTCAGATTTGGGACTGCTTCAATGGTTGGTCCGTTTCTGACCGGAACAATGAATGCTGAACAATGAACAATGAACAAAATATGGTGACATTTTCGATCCTTATCTGTAAGTGAAGTGAATTCAAATCACTTTCTTGAAAACAAGTTTCCCTATATGTCTACGATACATTTAGAAAATAGTCTATAAAATCATCTCTAATTAACTGGCGAGGGATCATTCTAATGATTTATGGATTTTTGGAGCTCAAAATAATGGTTAAAACCTTTCAAAAATATGTCCCAAACACCCACCTCGAAAAATAATTGTCTTTGTGGAATTTCTTCCAAGAAAAAAAAAAAGATAATTTAAAGTATTCGTAGGCACATTTCTCTGTTTCCTTTCATTTGGGGCACACATTAGTTTTTACTTTCACATGTTTATGTACTGTTTTAAAGGACTGTTGACACATATAGGACACATGAAGCCTACAGTCTGAAGACATCCTCTGTGGTCCTGAAATCAAAAGAAATCATTCCACAAAGCAGACCTCAAGTATGAAACTAAGTCGGTAATAAACACAAGTTCAGGGAAGCTGAGCCCAGCCATTTGGGTTATACGCCAGTACCAGCCACTCTGTATTGTCTACATTTCCTGTATATGCTGTATCAGATCCATAATACTGTAAATCTTCAACCTTTTCAACCTCTAAAGCACTTCTTTCAGTAGAATTTATGCAATTCTTATGAGTATAGCTTCAAAATGATTTCTTTGTGCCACGGAAAATGGAAACTTCATAAAACTGCAAATTATCTCTTTACACTTCGTATAGTCTTCCCAGAATGTTTCAAAATATTGGCCACAGAGGCAGCTGAGGGAATAGACTAAAGAATTGCGGAAAGCCGAAAATACCCCTTAAATGATTGTTCCAAGTCGACTGTTCCGGTAAGCCCCTAATGAAACTTGTTTAATTGTTTATCATAGTTCAGGCTAGACAGGCTAGAAAGTTAAGGAATACCTGTAGGCCTATGTTTCCAGTCTAACAACTAAAATAATCTCGGCTGTAATGAAAACTGTTTAATTGTTTATCATAGTTTATTAAAGACTAAAAAGTTGAACAATACCTGTAGGCCTATATTTCCAGTTTAACAACTAAAATTTTCTCGGCCGTATAAAGTGAGATGACTCGCCCCTTAACATGGGCTCCACGTGTTTGACAGTGGTTATCTCCCCTTGACTGAGTTTTTCGTGTACACCTGCACATACCTGAGCAATGACACAGGTAAAACAGGGAGAAGTCTGTAAGTTGTCAGAATGATAACTTCTGATGACCAGCTCTTATGTAAAGAACAAAATTTTCTGTAATTGCAACGCAATGTGAGGCTTAACTTGTTATTTATTTAAAACTTTACAACCTTCAATTTCATAAAGTGGTTAGCAATTTAATTGGGTCACGGCGTGTCAATATCCACTCCCCGTAATAACAGGTAAATTGGAGTCGAGGCGCAGTTAAGAAGAGGACAAAATGGCGATTTTCAATCGTTTTTTCTGCTGGCCTCTTCAAACGGCGTCGTTTGTGGGATACATTTTTGTCACGGTGAGTTTGATACGTGTAATTTCTTACATCACACGTGGGTACAATTGATAGATTTGACTTCACAAACACCTTGGAATGCTTAAACCCAAACACAAAAGAAACAGGGAGCGAGTAACAACAACAACACCTTTACCTCACTTTGACAGTACCAGGGTTATTAATTCTGTGATTAAATTTACCCAATCGAAAACCTGCAGTGTCGGGTACTAGCACCTGGACCGTTTGCCTATACACACCGGAAGTGTTCGTATTATGGGTGTTACAGGTGTATTAAAGATACGAGTAGCAAAGTTGACAGGATTTGTGTGTATCGGACAGGAAAATAACTTAGTTCCGGAATGTAACTCTCTGTATCGATCAACACGAAGTGTTGGGAGAGTTATGGGGAATAACTGCTTCTAATGTGTTGGATCGACGGTAAGCCACATTTACCGCATCTTCACACGCGCATTAAATCTTCCCTAGCATAAATCGATGTCAACCGAGGGGTCTTCATAATAAACCAATCTGTTCTGAGTCTCGTCGAACCAAAAACGATCTATGACAACCACACAAATTCACAAAATAAATACATTTTCAGACAAGTACACCAACTGTGGCCTGTCACCATTTTGATCACTTACGAGAACGAATGATGCTGTGGCGATTAGCGCCATCTGATGTGGAGGTGACAGTGGAGGTGAACCAGCCAAATGGATGACTAGACTTGCCTAGTGTTACTATAATGATTGCCATAGGTATTTATGCGTAGAAGGAAAGGTTTCCTCCCTTTACAGACCTTATTTTTTTCTGCGCTCACAACGATCACATGACTTCCATGTTCCGGTACGACTATCAGAATGAGAGGGCAACCGCAGTGAGTGTAGTGTCTGAAAATGTATTTATTTTGAGAATCTGCGTGGCTGTCACGGATTGTTTTTGGTTCAGCGAGACTCAGAACAGATTAGTGGATTATGGGGACCACTCAGTTGACATCGATTTACACTAGGCATGCTAGGGAAGATTTAAGATGTGTGAAGATGTGGTAAATGTGACTTACCGTTGATCCAAAACATTTGAAGCAGTCAGTCACCATAACATTCTTCATTACATTGTGCAACTAGAAAATAACTCCATTTGCATCATGATCAGTTGTTTTGCAGGTAGGGTTAGATGTAAAGTCCTGTTGTCTTGTAACAGTTTAAATCCGATAGAAAGTGACTTATTCTGGAGGACATGAAGTGTTTCCCTAAGCTGAAGCATTTTGGCAGTGAGTGTTAAGACTAAGACTTAGGACTTGTAAGCCACATTAAGATTATGTGGTCTAAAGTCATAAAAAGAAATGTTATTTTATTTATTATTTATTTGATTGGTGTTTTACACCGTACTCAAGAATATTTCACTTATACGACGGCGGCCAGCATTATGGTGGGAGGAAACCGGGCAGAGCCCGGGGAAAACCCACGGCCATCCACAGGTTGCTGGCAGACCTTCCCACGTACGGCCGGAGAGGAAGCCAGCATGAGCTGGACTTGAACTCACAGCGACCGCATTGGTGAGAGACTCCTGGGTCATTACGCTGCGCTAACCAACTGAGCCACGGAGACCGCAAAAGAAATAAGTAATAAAATCTGAACTGATGTTCAGGTTGAAACACTGTTGTCACACTATTACATTATATATTATATAAGGTTTCATTCACATGGAACTGTTGTCATGTTTGAACAGTAAGTAAATAATTTACTTATGGTATTCATAGGTACAACTGTCATTACTGTAACTCTCAATTTTCGTGTATTTGAATTTTCAGTTTACATCATTCTTTGCCCTGGTGTTGAGACTGATCGATGTGGCAGCCATATTTGATCCGAACTTTGAGATCAGCCAGGGCTTTCAGTCACACTGGAGGTCGCATGGCTGGGATGGTAAGAATAAAATATGGGTATAAAATATTTAGATGAGGGGAGGCTCTGCCCAGTTTCTTCTCTTTATATAATGTTGGCCACTGTGGTGTAAGTGAAATGTTCTTGAGTAAGGCCTAAAACACCAATCAAGTAAATAAATAAATGATAGGGGAACAAATCATTGTGAGATGTAGGCTTGAAGATGTAAATATATTGAATAGCCTGATGGAAATATATTGTTAATGTTTGCTTCCATACGTGGGAAGGTCTGTCAGCAACCTCCTGGGTTTCCCCCAGACTCTGCCCGGTTCCCTAACAGCATAAGTTTGTCCACTGTTGTACAAGTGCGATATTCTTGAGTGTGGCATAAAACATCAATCTAGTAAGTAAATAAATAAATAAATAAATATTTTGTTAGATGACATCAATATGTTTTTCAGCTGATGTACACAGGCTTTGTACATAAAGTAAAAGTACATGGTGCCAAATGAGTTATTTTTTTTTTTGTAGTTTGCACGATGTTATAGCAGAATTTCATTCTGGTGTTGTCCTTAAAGTTATGCGTTGCCTCTTAAATGATAAGCATTATTATATTTATGTCATCTAAGCATAGGAGCATTAGAAATTAATTGGAGTGCATGCGGTTAGTAGTTAGAACTTATGGCATCAATGTGTTGGTTAACTTGTTATAAAGCTCAAATATTAATTTGCATGATCTATTCTGTGGGCAACCATTGGGCATTGCTTTATGTTAAGGTTGACGACAATGTAAAGCTTATCATTTAAGTCCAATAGCCTGCCTGATGGCTAAAGCATTATATTAGCTATAATCAATTTCATAATGACAAGCATTATTTGTTATGTAGTAATTTAAGCGCTAAAAAATGTACATATCAGACTCTTTATGGTGTACATGTGCTTATTGCTTTACAATAAGGATAAAAGATTTATTGGCTGCAGATCCTTGAGATTTCAAATTTTTATCACCCACATGTTTGTCATTTCAATGTCTGAATGCTGCTGAAGGTAATTTGTTGAATGCTGCCTTCGTGGCATATGACTATGTACTCTAAATGACTTAGGTGCACTCTAAAAAGTGCATTTTTAAAGCTATACTTTTCAATTAGAATATCCCCTACCTTCTAAACAAACCTCTGTCAAAACACCTTTCTGATCAATTAGACCTCTCAGAACAAGGCAAAGTTTTTACAAGGATGAAATTTTAGAATATTTACCAAAGTGTAAAGTCTATTTTTCAGATTTGACAAGCAATAAACAAGCTATATTCTCCTGTTCCTGTTGATATTTTCCAGATCAGTATGTAAAATACCTGTAACCTTTTATGTCAGAATTAATGTAATATAAATAAAACATCTTTAGAAACTCTTTTTATTTAAAAAGTTTAGGAATTTCTTGAAATTAATTTATTACTTCAGATACTGTATACACTAAAATGACCCACATGTCTTCTTGTGACCTGGGTGGTAATTGTGTTGAAGGTACAGTGATATCCTGTTTATTTCTGCAGGGTTTGTGGTTACGGACATACTGATGGTCATCACCCACACCATTGTCTTCCTCTTCAGCATCTTTTTGCTCTACCTGACAACCAGAAGGGTAAGTCACATCGGCATCTCATGAATAAGGCCAAAATTAAAAAGTTGTTTTTTGGGTAGCAAGTTCAATTTGTGAATATTGGGTAGGAAGGGTAGTTTATTTCTTGAAATTTTATTTCCCGAAGAATTGATTCTATGGGTTTTACAATGTAGAGATTAAATTCCAATGGTGGGTTTCCCCTGGTTTCCCCCGGGCACTCCCTGGTTTCCTCCAACCATAATGCTGGCTGTCATCATGTCAGTGAAATATTTTTGAGTACGAGGTTAAACCCCGATTAAATGAGAAATAAATAAGTAAGTAAAAAAAAAAGTAAAAATTGTTTGTATTTTATTGCCATGAAGTGTAATTTATTTTTGACTGTACATTTCAGCACTTCATCATGACAATCTCCTGGTCCCAGTTTTATCTGATCTATTTTATCCTCTATGTCTTGTGTGAACTCGCCTGTTCCTTGTACGAATTTGCCTTCTATGGGGTGAACACCTTCGTAAGTACACCTGTTCTGTAATGTTCATATCATGATTTGTTTCATTATCTAAATTCAAAAGCCTGTCCTTGTCTTCAATATTACTGCATGAATTTTGAGATTAATGGGGGTAAATGCTACCTTTTCTCTCTTAAAGTCACACACAAAATTTCCTATCCCAGAGGACTCATTAACTTGTTTAAATAAGAATAAGTTTGTTGTATGAACTGCATCTGAAGTGTCTTAATTATATAAACGATGCCTGTCAAGTCATGGAGTTTACATCTGGGAGATGAATAAAAGAGTATGGGAAAGAGTATTAATAAATATATTAAGTCTTTTATGACACAAGCGAACTAAATGAAATTTTATATGGATTAAGTATTGTGCAAATCTGCGTACCCCTCAATCGTCGCTTATTGAAATACTCTGCCTAAAGTTAGCTGGTCTTTCACAGAGGGTCTTGTCTGGTCTTAGATATGATCAGAATTCAAGAAAAGGTGTTGAACTTGCCACTTACCTGCAGCTTACTTTATGGACAACCACGTTGGGCCTTAAAACTCTATTATAAGTAGCATTTTTAGCCAGGCTTCCTCTTTTTATTGCATGCCAGTTATGGTACAATACGTGTATCTTCGGATAATACTTAGATGGAGCAACATCGATTGAGTGGGAAAGATAGCAAGATCACGCTGTCACTGTTTCTGTCACCAACACGTACCTTACTTGACATGTTTGTTTTGATGGGAACTTTCCGAACGCTGCGCGTGTGCTTCAGGCCCTTCTGGTTTAATGTTAATGAGGCAAACTGGCCCGCCATCTGTGTGCTGACTTTGAATAACGACAGGATTTCTCTTGGCTCGTACGAGCCACATATTCAGTGAATAGTTTTTGTTTCAATGTGACTGATATAGGTTATTAACGAACTTTAAAACTTCTGCAAGACATCGCAATCAGAATTTTGTGCGACCATGTCACTTGTATATCGCAAGGCAATGAAAAATAACTAGTAATAGGTCTAATGATAATTAATAAATAAACTATAAAAATGAAGAAAAAGAAGAAAGAAGATGTGTTTCATTGCTCTTAAGGTGTATATTTTCCCCTGTTTTGTTTTGCAGCGACTTGCTTTTGTTGTGTTCATTTGGTTATACTGGCTGGTGAGGACACTGGCAAATGTAAGTTGGCTTTGTATACCAACAGGTTTTGCATAAATGATATAAATTGTTTTCATACTTATCATGGTATAACATTCTGTCATATTGTGTAATTTGAAATTATCATATTGTGTAATTGAAATTATCGTATTCTGTGGAATGGTTGAGCACAGATTCACATCCATTGTGATAACTTTGTTAGACCAAAAAATTCACCTGAAACAATACTGCAAAAATTCACCTGAAAAAGTATTGCAAAAATTCACCAGAATAAAATACTCTGAACATTAACCTAAAAAGATTCTTAACCTGATGAACCAATGTAATTGGTGCTTAAACATTTTCACAGTAAGGTATCCTCCTACGTTCCAGTCAGTCTTCGAAAACCTCTTGCACTGATAGATCAACTGGCTCTGATAGATCAGTTGGTAGAGCAGCTGCTTCGGGGGCGCTAGGTCAAGGGTAATTCCAGGGTCAGGTCACACCTGACCTTAAAAGACCTTATAGCTTCCTTGCTTGGCGTTCAGTGAAGCAGCACCGGATGAAAGAGTGGTGGAAATCCGTCCTGCAACAAGGGGGCACTCTACACGTACTCCTTCATCATCATATGACTGAAAAATTGTTAAGTGCAACATTAAGCTTTCAGCATGCACTTGCTCCAAGATGAAGATAACTCTAGAAATTGGACAGAAAGGGTGACTTAGTCGTGATCAGTGAATACATGTAACCGTATGTTGTGGTCCAGAACTTATCAGCTTTAATGGTCAGTATAAAATATGAACACGATGCTTGCGGACTACTCCCATCATAATGCTGACTACAGTCATATAAGAGAAATGCTCCTGAGTATGGGGTAAAACACCAATCAGATTAATAAATAAATACAATTGTCCAGCCGTAACTTGAGGTATAAACATGAACTGCGATTTCCCTTCCAGACGGTGTTTGCCTTCGTGCTGTGGGCCAGGTATCAGGAGATGAACGAGAGCATGGACAAGGAGTTGAAATTTGCTGGCGAGAGGAGGAATGGCTACATATAGATCTGTAATGTTCACACACCTGGATATCAGCTACAGGCTTAATTCTACCAGGTGTAATCAGTCATCTCTACATATACATACATTGTAGCTACATATACGCATAAAGTAAGCCTATCATTTTTAGTAGATGTAAATTTACAGAAATTTATCATAAGAGAGTTTCATATTACATTATCAGGTTTTCTACATTGTATATAGATCTATGACATTCATGTGGTATGGAACCTGAGATTAATTCAAACAAACTTATTTGATTCTGGGCAAACATTTATTAAAACTCATTTCACATTATATTGTAGCACGTGCATTAGAAATCAGCCATCTTTTCTGAAGCGTTATGTTATGCTTTTGTTTGTATGCAGTATTTTCTTTTCACACAAAATATTCTTCCCAATTGGAGATGCTATTAGTGATTTGATCGTTGCATGTTTGTTTGTTTCTAAGCAGCACCAGAAAGTTTTTTGATTTCTGAAAGAAAGGGAACAAAGGAGACAAACATGGGAAAATTACAACGGGTCACTACTTGATTGATGTCCCCTTAAGTCTTACAAATCCTTAATTATCAACATGTCGGTAGAGGTATAGAGTTACTGCAGCCATTGACGACTTGTATTTGATATGTCCTAGAAGATTGTGCAGATTCTTGTCGAGATAATTTGTCTTCAGTATCCTAACAATCCTGGAGGAAGTTATACAACTGCAGTATGAAGGTTTGCCAGCAGCATGCAGATGGTGGTGGGTTTGCCGTGGGATCTGCCTGGTTTCTTTCCACCGTAATGCTGGCCGCCGTTGCATAATTGAAATATGCTTGAGTAAAACAACAGTGAAATAAAGAAATAATTGCATGGTGTACATATGGTAGGCTTACGTCATTTCACAGGGAATAAACCGGTACAGTGTGCCTACATTTTAATAACATCCTTAGTCTAATTGTCAAGTTCATATTATGAGCACAAATATTTCAGCATGATTATGTTAAAATGCAAGTGTTTTGAAGTATATTACGTATGTTTTTTACCGTGAAATATGTATAAAATTTTTCCTCTCAGATTTTGTAATTAAAATTATCATATTTTATACAACAGTATTGCACAGTTGCATATCGCCTTGTTATTTATCTGTAAAATCCCCTCGAACGCTTACAAAAGCTGTTGTGGATAAATGAATGGAATGGATATTTTTGGGATGTTGACGGCTTTCTCTTAGGCCGTGCAGTGGAAAGGTCTGACATCAACCTGCGGATGATCGTAGGTCGTTAAACATCAATCAGACCTTAAGTAGTCTTAGTTGTTTATAGTTGTGAAAAAAGCTAAATGTGTCCAAGATAACTCGCACGTGGTTCTAGGGTCATGCATGAACTAATAGTGAGATGTGCACAATGTAGTTCTCATGAATTAACGAGCAAGTCATTGATTTGTGGACAGATTCAGACCTGGCTCAATCTCCACTTGAGTCCATCTTGAAACTTTAAAGCGCATGGGTAAACTGGTCTGCATGGCCCGCTCGGTGTACCAGTATAATGGGGCGGGACGTCGTGTTTAGTATCTTCCGCGTGGTGTTCCAGTGAAGCAGCACTATATACATGCTGGTATATTGTCCGGCATTCTACCAACAGGTAGTCGTGATATGACCGGAATACTATTGAAAATGAACTTAAACCCAAATCATGCAAACAAACCTACCACTGATCTTGTGGTATTTATAGACAAAAAGTAAAGGCAGTAAAAGATGCGGCGCGGGAAGTGTCTTCAGCCGTCATATTAACAGTGCTGCCTCTGTGATTTATCACATATGATTTGTATGGCTTGTGCTGAGTGCCTTACTTTTCTCACTCGTATGACTACGGTATGATGTATGGGTGGGGGAAATTGGAATGCCTGGAGTATGTATGGGTCGAAACAGACATTCATATACCAGCCGTCATTCAAACTGGAAGTTCCAGGTCAATAATTGCAACGTCAATTCCCAAAATGACGTTTAACACAAAGCACCAAAGAACTAAGAAGGTATATAAAGTACGAAATTAGGATGGAATCATGCAGTGAGACGTAGCCAATAGTTTTTAATGATGTTGGAACAACGCAAGGAATGTTCAAGGCGAATGAGTGAAATCGGTATTCAAATCGTGTACCATGCTATTTTACTAGTTGTCGACAGTAAAACATGTATCCCGGTTACGCTTTGATTGCAACGGTTCCACTACCCAACGTGGTGATCTAATTCAATACGATGAATATTCCGACCCTTTAGCCAAAAGGAATTAGACACAGTTATGAAGCAGAGTACCAGATATTTTGGACGCTCAGACCATATTTATTTTCAAGAGAAGTAGACTCACTGTAAATCTTGAGAAAGTTGGAGTGAAGGCATTTGATGCAATAACCTTCGCACACTAGTTCTTCAGTCATAACTTTTGATGTTGAATGCAATCCTCACACAACACACAGGATTTAACAAATGCTAGAAGGTGATATGTACACGCCGTATGCATGGCCCTTCGGAATCCTGCTGTCCATGTCAAAATTGAAACTATCACTCGTATGCCTGCGACACCATAAACCGTTTTGATACAAATACAGGTCCAGATAAGATGTACCAACCGGAGAATCTGTGGTTTCCATTAAATCCGGTGAAGGTGGACATATATCTTCCACAGTCTTGATTATACGTAAAATACACGACATGTCAACGACTTCTGCCAGCTAGATACCTGGGAAACTTCCTGACTAAAGTCTTAGCTGAAACATTTAGTATCACACTTAAGATATCGGGCATGAAAAACTACCCAGTGACAATATACAGACACCTTAACCCCGTGTTGAATATTCAGTGTGAACCCATTAGTGGTTGAACCCCTTGTTGGGTATTAGGAGTAAATCCATTCATGGTTGAACCCAGTGTTGAGTATTCGGTGTGAAACCATTCTTGGTTGAACCCCGTGTTGAGTATTCGGAGTGAATCTATTCATGGTTGACTATTCCATGTGAATTCATTCGTGATTGAACTACGTGTGGAGTATTCAGTGTGTATCTATATTCATGGATGAATCCAGTGCTGAGTATTCGGTTTGAATCTATTTGTGTGATTGAACTGATACAGTGTTGAGTATTCGGTGTCAAACTACTCCTGGTTGAACACGTTCCGTGTGAAGCCGGCCTCTTGAAGATGACCCTATATTTCCCATACATCACATATTTTATCCCTTACATATTTCACACATATATCAATCTGAAAATCCGATTAAGATGACGACCTAGTCCCAGTCTCTGGAAACTGACGTGCATGAGATTTGGAGATTATTACTGTCGTTACACTTTGCATGGTTTCTATAAGTATCTACCCCTAATATCAAACACCGAGAACGCTTTCACCCCAAAAAATGGCTGTGAAATGAAAATGGTGCATTCAAAATGTTATCAGTTGGTGAAAATTCAAATATTTATTTCATTTATTTATAGATAGAGGTAGCGTGCAAGCAAGTTTGTTTCTTTCAAATATACTATACAACCGATTTATTTTATTTGTTGGGGTTTGCCGACTTCCTGAAGAATATTTTCCTATAGAAAACCACCGCCCTTTGTCAGATACCTGACGGGAACCCTGACATAAATCCGTAGCTAACACAGCGGAAGCTGGTCTCTAGCATGCGACATCATCGCTCTTGGCAGTTTGTCCCAGCGAACCAACCAACATCTTCCATTAATTGAATCAATAGATTGTTTTGTAAACATCATCAGTGGCGGAAAAACACTCTTCATTTAACTTAAGAATCAATTGACATGAAATCATAACAGGCAAGATTGCATTACGTCATAGCTAATGAAATGCCTGCTGAACTAAAATGAAGCACGAACACGTGGTTATAAATAACAATTACATAACAAAATCATACCTGGTGTGGAACAAATTAGACAGCAGTAGACACAGTTGTACGCTCAGAAGACGCTAACTGTTGAGCATCGTGATTTAACAGTATTTACCACAATTAGACAGATAATGCAGTTATGTAGAACTCGAACAATAGACAATTTCACACTAGGGTACTAAAAAGAAACAGCATTAAAAACGAGTATACAATTTGATCACATATACTGGCAGCCAGCAAAATGAGTTTTCTGTGATTATCATTAAATATACCAGTAAAGCATCTTAACGCTAAGGTTCAGCTGCAACTTTTGGTCACCAAATTAGTTTCTTCGACTTATTTATTTACTGGCTTGATGTTTGGCATGGTGTACTGAGGCATGTTCTATGTCAGGTTCTTGTACCTAGTGACTTTCGGGACATAAAATCGCTCACCCCTACCTTTATTACTGGTCAACGGCGAAATGTCACTGGTGCACACTAATCGACCCTAAATGAACTACGCATGACTTAAATGTTATAGTAACGTTTATTTACCTAGGTGAGAGAACTAAATATTTCACTCACATGGCGGTGATCAAGTTTATGAGAGGAAAAAGTCGACCAAAGCGAGGGGTAAAGGAAGGCATCAGCTAGGTAGCCCAACCTAACAAATCTCCGCGCAAAAGGCGAAAGCCTGGCCTGCGAGGGCTGGATTCGAACACACCACCTCGCTGACACAGGGAATAATTGGTAGTGGAATAATTTAGTATAGGCCACTCGGCCAGCAAGAGCTCTCAGAAAACTTTTATGATTTAGTTTATGTTTGTAAAGGTGAAAAAACGTGTCATATGTGACGTAATAATGTCACATTATAGGCCTAGCTAATACGTCATGAAAGTTGTGCGTCATGTACATTATGTGTCATGCACCTAATACGTCATGTAAATTGTCTGTCAAATACGTTATACGTCATGTACATTTTGTGTCATGCACCTGATATGTCATGTAAACTGTCTGTCACGTACGTTATACGTCATGTAGATTTTGTGTCATGCACCTGATACGTCATGTAAACTGTCTGTCACGTACGTTATACGTCATGTACATTTTGTGTCATGCACCTGATATGTCATGTAAACTGTCTGTCACGTACGTTATACGTCATGTAGATTTTGTGTCATGCACCTGATACGTCATGTAAACTGTCTGTCACGTACGTTATATGTGATGTACATTTTGTATCATGTACCTAATACGTCATATAAATTGTCTGTCACTTACCTTATACGTCATGTACATTTTGTGTCATGTACGTAATAAGTCATGTAAATTGTCTGCCACGTATGTTATATGTCCCATACATTTCATAGTTACTTAAACTACTGACCAAGCAAGTTTTACGTCACGTACGTTACACATCATGTACATAATGCCATGTACGTTATGCAGGTAGATTGTATGTCATGTGCATGGCATGTCTTTTACGTTATGTCATGTACATTTTACGTCACGTGCATAGCGCGTCCTGTACGTTATGTCATGTGAATTTTACGTCATGTACATGACGCGTCTTGTACGTCATGTACATAGCGCGTCTTGTACCTTTTGTCGTGCGCATTTTACGTCATTTAACCAGCGTATCTTGTACGTAATGTCAGCTACATTTTACGTCATGTACATAGCAGTATGTGATGATTGTTGAAAGACTGATCGGATAGATCAATTAGAGCAAATTTTTTGAGCTACCATCCAATACCAACAGATACTGGAATGGATTTTTTTTTAAATAAATAGTTTAACTAATCCTTAAACAACATGACTGACAATATTGTTTACGACCACTCTAAACCTTTAACTTGGCTTACCGACTATAACTCGGCATAAAAAATGACCACTGTACCATGTGAGTATTCTGTGATGCATGGAGTAGTGAAAGGCAACCAACGTGACTGCATAGGCCTACGTGTTGCTCTGGGTTTTTGACAACCAGTGTCGTATATGGATGAAAGCCAGCAGACGCTCAGTCCTAGAGAACGTTGGGTGGAAGCAGTGATATTAATGGTAGCCCCCCCTCCCCCCCACTGCCACCTGGAGTTTCTTTTGTTCATTAAAAGATACTCATTTTCTTTGAACGGCTTTCATTAGATGGGAGACAACGATTCAGTCAAGTGGCCTGACTATCATGTCTTTTTTCAATTTCACCTGAAAGACAAAGAGACATCACCCAACAATCCCTTGTGTTCCAGTACGTTGCACCTGTACAGTAATTAGTCCGTGTAACAAGCCTTGTACAATAGAGCATGGTATCCATTTACAGTGAGTCACGCCCATGTGGCAATTGCGTCCTTGCTCCGTGACTCCTGCAGTCAAAACTATCAGTCCTAGGGAAAATGGTCGGGCTTGCGCATGAGTACGCTGCATGCTTTCCCCAACAAGCCTTTCGCATGTCTGCCTGGAGATTGACGTTGAGCTGAGTTTGGATGATAACATCCCTTGGTCACCTCCTGGTCTGTACTTACCCTCATGCTGGACCTCCGCCTATAGTGGACACTGGTGCCACCTGATTTGATCGGATTGTCAAAGAACCGTGAGTTCCCTGTGACCGAGTTTCCGCACCGGATTCCCCGCGATACAGCGAGATCACCTGTACCAAAACAACAGAGTATATGAACTTCATGGGGAGCTTGTCATGCCTGGAGTTATAGAGGAAAATAGCTGAATCAAAGCAAACGTAAATAAACATCATGAGGTATGTTATGGAGAAAAATCACTGAACCAAAACCAAAAAGTAAATAAACATCGTGGTCTTGTCTCACCTGAGGTTATGGAGGAAAACAACTAAACAGAAGAAAAAACGTTAAATGAGCACGTTATGCTGAACGCCAAGCGAGGAAGTTACAACTTCCTCTTTTAAAGTCTTAGGTGTGACTCGATCCTGGATCTACCGGTCCCGAAGCGGACGCTCTACCAACTGTGCTATCCGGGCCGGTCTTAGATTAAGAATTGTCCCGATATACCAATCCGAACTAGTTAACTCTCTTTTTTTTAGTTTCTGAATGAATGAATGAATGAATGCTTGGGGTTTAACGGCGCACTTAACACCGAGGAGTCATTAGGTGTGTGTACATATGTTGTGTCTCCTTGTGGCAGTGTGAGTTCATGCCAAAGTGCTGAAACCACTGAAGTATCATGCCCCAGACACCAGCACGAAATCTCACTCAGTCACATTACACTGGCATCGAGCCAACCAACCTTGCTCTAACCTCTCAGTGCTGAGCGCCAAGCGAGGCACCAACAAGTACCATTTTTAAATTCTTTCGTATGACCCGACCCGGGTTTGATCCCGAGGCGGACGCTCTAGCCATTAGACCACCGAAGCAGTACTGTTAGTTTCTGTGTCGTGAAAATTTCCCTCCCAGCTATAAGGATCGGGTTAAAAGTTGGCAGAATGGCTCATCCCAAGACGAAGCTTTTTCCCCTGCTATACCGATTAAAGGCTGAGTAAATGTGCCATCCAAGTTTCAAGCTCATGGGACCAGTATATTTACTTAATGAGCGAACTACCTTTCCCACAACGGATATCACTTGGAAATTAAACAATTAAAATTACAACTGCTGTTGTCCATGACTTGCCTGGATTAAAAACACAAAAATCCCAATACTTTGTTTGGATTTAAATTCCCAGTAGAAAATTCCTATCTACAGATTTTAGCCTGGAATGTTTGCAGACTGGACTGAGAAGCCTATCTTTGCTATTGAACACTGCTACGCACTGCATGGTTAAAGGCGAAATTACGACTGCTACGCCCTGTCGTTTTAGCTTAGCGCATGTGTGCTAAATAATGGCCACATCTATGCAAAAGAAAATTGCTGAAGGGCAACTCCAAAAGGAGGCTTGACAATGAACAGATGATGAGTGCAGAAGAACTGCGAATCCATTGAAGTCTTGCTAACAAGTTTCCTTTTCACCGATTCCATAGCCTACTCTGAAGCTGTATAATTAGACGTCTGCTGTCATAATTTCTGTATAGATTAAAGAAGAGACAGAGATAGGGTAATTATTCCTTTAGGTGATTGGTATAATATTTACCAGAAAGCTTTTAACAAAATTATGCAAAAGCCATTATTTCTGCTGAATTCAGTGGGGGAAAAAATGAAATGAGGTAGAACCGTTTAATTGCTCATATCGCTCTTTGATAAGAGAGCGGGATTCAGATTGATGCTTGTCATCGAGAAAGACAATGGGGTCAAAGTAAAACCTCACTACTTGTCAAAGTGGCACGAAACAAACCATGACTGATTTCTACATCCTTCCGCACGTACTAGATTGGGAAATAGGTATGGGATCGGGTATAATGGTGTATGTCAGAGGGCATGACATGCACCTGACAGCGCATGCCTCACTCTCTCGAGCGTAGGGAGTAGTACCTGCGCTGTAAGGAGTATGGCGATATGACACAAAGGGTCAGTGTTTAACATGAACAGAAACCCAGCTTTTCCAGGTACCTTTGGTAGAAATACGACACACAGCGTCAACGTTGTACAGAAGAGGAGGAAGGCCCCGATAATGGCGTACCGATTCGTCGCCTCCTGGCTGAGCATCTCATTCAGAGCCGCGCCGACAGCGCTAAATATCACCACGTTATAGATACAGATACCAATATACCTGCTGTCGTTCAGGCCGGATAAGCGGACGCCTCTAAAACATGGAAACACAAAATTACTACTTTACAGACACAGATACACTTAGTTCACGCAATATTCGTCCTCCCAATAAACTTACCGTCATCTTATAAATGAGTATGACGTTAAGCTACGGCAAAATGTATATATAAATAAAAAAAATAACCTATAAGCATATATTGTCAGTGTGGAAACATCTTGACATCACATATAGAGATACGTGTACGCCGGTGCCACAAAGTGAAGAAATGACAAATTTAAACTAGACAATATCTTGTAAAAAGTAAGCTAGCTACCGATAGTTTGAACAGAATTACACCATCATGAAAAAGGACTAATATTGGCCCAAGTTACACTCGCCCTTACGTTAACAGCAAAGCATTTCAAAATATTCACAACTGTTTTGGGAAAACTTAAACCTATCATAGCTTTATGCGATATTGTGTATTTACATGTACGATACATTTTCTTCTCAGTGAAATATAATAATATCGCATTTTCAGCAAGAGGAATGAAACGAAATACGAAGTATTTCACAAGTGGACTGACTTTGTTTGCCACGTTAGGAATATGCCGAATATCAGGAGAGTTCCTTTCCATGCATAAGTGGCCACGGTCCAGTATAAGGTTTTGTTGGATACGCAATCGTATAATAATGGCTGAATGACAATCTTCTCATCATCTGACGTCTGGAATAAAAATAGAAGGTTTGGCCTGAGCTTTCCCCATCAGGACAATGTTTTATTTTTCATAACAAGGAACAGTTTCCATATACAATTCCTTGCCCAAGCTTTACTTCAGACGAGCATAACAGCATTTTTCAACCGAAAAAAGAAGTTAATGATACAGATATATTATAATATAGAATGCCCTTAGCTGCCAAACAGTCAGTATTATTCTATTCCATGTATATTAATAACAGCTTCTGGCCGAAAAATGCTGAAGAGATATATTACTGTTTGAACGCACAAAGAATTATTCCATGGCTTCATCAAGGTATAGCCGGGTATCACAAAAACACCAGGCCCTAAGACGTTAACGGAGGAAGTTTTAACTTCCTCTCTTGGTTTTCAGCATTAAAAGAATAGTGTAACGACTGGTTGACCCGTATCAGTGTAGTGGCTCGGGCGGGGCGGCTTACATGCCTTCGGTAAATCGTCTAAGTGAAGCGCAGCACTAGATGAAAGAATGGTGGAAATCCCCCCTGGAACAAGGAGACACATTACATACACTCCTTCGTCGTCCTATGACTGAAAAATTGCTAAATACAACATTAAACCCCAAGCACTCACTCACCCACTCACAAACAAGGCCGCAAGAAATGACAAAAATATCTCAAGAGTTCGAACTACACGGGACAGTTACTGTTAACTGGTCGGCAAGATTTTGCGTTTCCTGTGTACAGGAAATTTACATAAAGTCACCAAAAATGATAGGGAATGGCATGGATTGATCGATGTAAATTATTTTATAACCTACAGCGTTATGGCATATATGAAAAATTGACAAATTTTTTTTCTTAAAGTACAAGAAATGAAAGGAACACTATGTTCTTATAAATTATCTATGGCAAATCGCCAACCAACGACAATTTATGCTGACAGTTATATGGGTCAGGAAACTCCCTTCATCTGAAGATACGTCACTAAATGACCTTTATCTGGTTTTTAATATGAGTCATGGAAAGCCGTTGCGTCATAAAACCCTTTAATGTGATAAATATGGGTCATATAAGACCTTTCTGAACAATTATATGACTCAAACATATGCAGGTAATCCAATGTTTCATATTTGACATTTTAGAAAGCGTTACAGCAGAAACAGTAGAGTTGTCCAATACACGCCGGAACAAATGTATTCTATTTACAGTAGATACTGGATATAAATATTGGGAACCTAGTTACCAAGGTAACAACGGAAACATTCGACATTCGTCACCTATGTATTTATGTATAACCCACAAATTAAAAGTGCACATGTAAAACAACTCTATATATTGTAATTATAATATTAATATATTAATATATTGTATATTATAGCATGTAAAAGGATACGGACGGACGGACGGAGGGTCAACATCGGACGAATCATCATCATACACTTCACCTACTGGTGGGCTTCTACAGAAAGCGATATATGTGGCAACGCATGCATTTAATATGATTAACAGCTAGTCTTTTCAAATGTAACAGATTGAGACAGAGGTTAATTGCTTCAGGTTTAGAGAGTTAAATTAGCCTTGAGGCAGATAACTTAATAAATCTGAATGAATAAACCGATTAAAGGTGAACGTCCCAATCTCATAACGATGTATATATCGGGTCATACATCTGGGTTGTTCTGTTTTAAACACGGCGGATTTCTGTACACACCTTACATGTGAGAACAGTTTCCCGGAATGTACGCGATGGCTTTCATGATTTAACAAAAAGCGTGTATCGACATCGATTATTGTCGGACTTTGTCTGTATCCAAAGACCAACAGACCTAGTGCTGTCACACCGCAGAAGCCTGCAGAGTTGACTTTGCGCAAAAGATCTTGTCAAACTATTCTTTGACCATCAAATGAAAATAATCGTAATGCTAATCCTGCTTGGAAGCTCCTAAGGGAAGAGTTCCACTCAACGTCCAGACATCCTTTGTGATTAAGAGCTTTTCTTCTGACGTCCAACATTACATATTTACGCTTTATACGTCCATTTTCAGGTCTCACTAGCGTTGTATACTCACGTATTCTGGCATTTCCACTTTCTTCAGATAAATGGGATCGATGAGTTGCTGCGTGAGAAGAGTCACGAGGTCTAGTCCAAGGAACACAGCCACCATTCCGAACAGACTCCTGTCCTTGATAGCCTGAAACCACCACGTCAATAGCTTACAGTATAGCATATTCCTATCTTGACAGGATGTCAGAATTTCTGCAAAGTATCCTCATTTCTACACAGAAATCAACATTTTCATTAAAATCAAATGATTTCAAAGTGTCTGATGATTTTCCAGGTAACTCATGATTGCATGTCAAGGCGTTTCATGATTTTAAAGGTGTCTAATTACTTTTAAAGTATTTACTAGTTCCAAAGATGTCTGATTCATCGTTGTATGACTTCCTCAGAACGTAAATAAATGTACAGCACCACAATTTCGTCTATTCTGTGATTCTCAAAGGAGGCATATCCTTATACTAACATTATTTCTGCAGACTTTTGCTATTTCCATATTATGCTTCCATTTAGACGTTTTACAAAGAATGCTTTGATTTCCAGGTTGCCATAGTGATTACAGATTTGTGAATAGAATATGCTTGCGGCAGACTGTCACTAATTCCAGATCATGTCACAATTTTCACAGAGATTCATGATTTACATAGAAAAGGGGGAAAAATCAATAGTGTCACAGTTTTGATAGGATCTGAAGACTTCCACATAAGATTATAGCTATAGTGGCATAGGTGAGTTTCACCAAGTATTATGATTCCCTCACAGTGTCTTATGCTTTTCAGAGAGAAACATAATTTTCATATATCTCTTTCATATATCTCAGGATTTCTAGTGATTGAGTAAGGATTTCTATTGATTGTGTAACGGTGTCTAAACAAAGCAGTGTAAAAAATCGAAGCAATTTACCTTTCTTTTCAATGTCTTGTTTGTGAAAATTGTATAGACTCTCCACGTCTTAGCAAACATGGCACCAAAAGCCATTGTAAAGCACAGCGACAAAATCCAGGTAATAGCCTGAAAAACAACAAAGGGCGGATCGCCAATAGTTCTAACATATTCCAGACATCGGGGGCGTGCTCCAAGTCTGCATTTTGTGTAGGGCTTGTACACAATAGTACCGAAATACCGATCGAGTGACTATTAGTCTGTTCATGTAATAACTGTGTCTTATCCCACTGTGTGTTGTATGTTCTTATTACTCATATGGTTAAAATTCAGTCATATTTATGTTCAGAGCGAGAAAAGTGCTGAACTCATTTGATTTGGATTCAGACTGAAAAGCTGTCCATGACCAGGCATTACATCAAATTAATATGTACATAAAACCAGGAACGACAGCAAATATATAATCTTCTTTTCTGAACATAATATCCGAAACTTCCAAGAATAAGTATCTCTCTATCCTATGGGACCACATATAACGTCTTTGTGTTCTCTGTGTAGGTTTAGGAACATATCCTCTGTTATACTATAAGAAAGGGAATCTGGCTGATTAACAGATGTCGCCCTACAGTTTCTTTAGAAATGTCCTTAGAAATGTATCGATTACAATACACTTTTGCGTCCTCACGTCTTGCATACAATCACGTGCAGTAGCAGGCCTTATAGTATTGGTGTTCGTCAAGAATCAAAAGGAATTATGACTTGTATCATGTTTATTGAAAACTAGGGTGCCAAGTAGATTGGTTCGATATTTAAGTTTTGGGTTGCAAGAGTACAAACAAGTACCCAGTGGAGAAGTATTCATGGTCACAATGTCCTCACAAAGAAACCTGCATGACGTACAACATTATTTTTCGTGAGCGATTTACTGCATTATGTATGAATATGTGAGGCTTTATCCTTTGCTGGTTAGCCTCGTTTGCTAAGGTTATGTGATATCTGATCTCCAAACGTGGCTCTTGTCTTTCCGGTAATTTTGTGTGCAGCTGACTATAGCACGAACGCACTATAGCCATCTTTAATAGTCTATCACTTAAGTGTATAATAATGTATCAGGCAATGTTTCAGTTTCATCACTGGCGCGCTGGAAAGCTTCTTTCACTGTTTCCTATAAGATTCTAGAAGTTAGATGGCTAGATACGGATGTTTCCTGTGAGAGCGCAGTTTTTTTCCATCCATGAACCACAGTGGTATATGAGAAGCATTTCTAACTGCGGGTTGTAACATCGACGCAAGAAGTAAATAAATGCACTGCACTTCAGTAACTTGATGTTAATTCATTGATGTATTTATTTAATTGTTGCATAAGGTCATAGTCAAGAATTTTTCACTTATACGATGCGCGGAGGAAATCGAAGTTTTTGGGGGTAAAGCACAGACTCTTGATTAGTTACTGACAAACTTTTCCACGTGTAACGCACATCTATGCATACCATACTGGTATAAGGTGAACAAACGACAGACCATATCTTGGACCGTTCATTGCCACAAAAGGCCTGTTGAATCTAGAAATTATCTGTCCCCAGCCGGGTTTGAACCCGCAACTTGTGATTCCTAGCGACTGAAAAGCAAACACCTCTGCACTTTGCTGTGAATAAATGCTGTTATTTACAGAATGAAGTCATAATGAAGTCATAATGAAATTTTTTTAAAAATCCAGAAATTAAAAAATGCAGACTTAAAACTCACACTAATAACGCACACTCAAATCAGCTTTGTAGAAAGATGTAATTCTCGTTTTAAATATGTATTTAATACTTGGTAATAATCTTCTTAGTGATAATCTGTGGGAATTTTTCCCAAAAGTCTATAGGACTCATGAGGACAATTTCACAGTGGAGTTCGACGTAGCTCACAGGGTCGGCTTATGAGGTATGTGTGTTTGCAGACCCTTTACGGTCGATATCAATCAGTTACTCAAGTAATCCATGTGTTCATGTTATCAGTCAGTTTCTCACCTGACAGAGAGTCTTGAATCCAGTATAGCCGACCAGCCAGATGTCGGCCCCCTTCATGATGACGATAGTATAAGCCCCGATACAGCCGCAGATGATCAGGTTGTTCAGATTAGGACTGGACATCTTGATCACCCTGAAATCAAACGGTGCATAAAGTAACATATCTCCTCACTTTGTCATCGTCATGGTCCGACAGGGAGGTGTCATAATAACATATAACATGCAATGATACGCTACAATGATATGAAGCGATGATGCGCTGGAATCGCATGATGTGGTGGAGCGGTGCGATGGTACGATGAAACAATGATGTGGTGGAGAAGTGCGATGGTACGATGAAACAATGATGTGGTGGAGCAGTGCGATGGTACGACGAAACAATGATGTGGTGGAGCAGTGCGATGGTACGATGAAGCAATGATGTGGTGGAGCAGTGCGATGGTACCGTGGAGCAACGCGATGGTACGATGAAGCAATGAATTGATGGATCAGTGTGATGGTAGCACGAGGCAATGATGTGATGGACTGGTGTGATAACAGGATGAAAGCAATTTGATGGATTTGTGCGGTAATACGATGAAGCAAAGGACATATGGAAAGATGATATGATACCGTTGAACGACACTATCCTGCGTTAATCTTCAAAACAACTGCCATGATCAAAGGACGGGTTTACCCATGCTCACTTCATTTAAAAAATGTATAGAACTCACGAGGAACCCCCTGCCTGTCGTCCCAATTGGATAACATTAACTCGATTTATTGAACCTGGTCACACGAACAACCGTACAGAATCAGAAAAATGTGTAAACGATGATATATGTTAGCGAGTTTTATGTGTCGCCTAAAGACACATAAATAGTTCAGGACGTCTCAGCAGGTTGGTGTCCCTGCGAAGCCCCGCGGTTGTGTGTTGAATTTATTCAGGGCAGCTCGTGAGAGAGCGCCATGTAGAAAAGTGATAAAGCACGCCTTACACACCGGAAACACATACCTTCTGTGCCGGAAATAAATGTTAAACGAGAGGAAGCCCAATGCCAGGATCATGCCGAAAACAGCCAGGACGGAGTAGATGTAAAACATGACACGTGACACTTCGATTAGCTTCTCCACGACCTGGGTGTTGTCGGCGTCCAAAGGCGGAACTCCACCTGTCGGGAGAATGTGAAAGCGTAATGATTCATAAAACACAAAGTCAGCAGGTTTGGGGAAAATCTGAAAGACGGCTATTTCATATTTATATGCTTGTGTTTCCCATTGTCTTATTTTCATTTTATTAAATTTATTTTGTAGGGGAAAAGAAAGGCAACGAGAAAGAGTTTGATGGAAATCTACAGATACCGGACAAGTCTTTTAGAACAAAACCACAATCGAATAAGCGGAAACTGGTTTCGAACTAATAACGCACTGATCATCGATTAGATTTGATTTGATTTGATTTGATTGGTGTTTTACGCCGTACTTAAGAGTATTTCACTTATACGACGGCGGCCAGCCTTACGGTGGGAGGAAACTCACCAAAGCCCATGGGAAACGCCCGACCATCCACAGATTGCTGGAAGTTTCCCATGTACAGTAGTAAAGAAAGCTAGCATGAACTGGACTTGAACTCATAGCGACCGCATTGGTGAGAGGCTCCTGAGTCATTGCGCCGCGCTGGCCCGCTTATCACCTCGGCCACGCAGGCCCCCATCACTGAACATCGATTTCGTCTATACATGAGGCTTGTTTCTGTAGGGCTTACCTTGTCTCCACCAGATGTCTTCATTCTTCTCCAAGATCTCGAGGGAGGACAGAGCATTACTGTAGAGACCTATTGTTCTCTCTGTGCCGTCTGAAATTCAATGTTCTAAACTTTAAAAGGAACTGCTGCGATAAGACGGAGAATCGGCCCCAGATAAGTGCGATAAGAAAGTGCAAATTTTAAAATTCCAGCACAGCTCTGTATATTTCCAAATCAGACATATAAAGTTTGATCGAATCACCCATAAAAGTTTTATGGCTATAAAAGACATGGTTGCTTATAGTCTGTTTCTTTTAGAGAGTCGGCTCTATTCAGCTGTGTGTGAAATCTCACATACCAGCTACCAAACTTGCCTTCAGTCAGTGACACGTAACAACACAAGCTTTACACATTGATATGTTTGACGTTCACATTCTTGCTAAGAAAAGGAAGTTAGAACACTTTTTTTTTCTAATTTATAATGTTGAAGTCCGTAAGCTCGTTTTCGACGGCAAGAACCAGCATGCCTTGGGTGACGTCATAATTGTTTAAAAAAAAAACAGGGGCGTGGTGGATATTGGGCGGAGTTCTACATATTTTGAAGGAGGTGACACCAGTTACCTGAACTGCTGTTCACTTTACTGTAAACCCTGTTTCTGACACTGTCCTATTTGAAATCGTTCGCATGTTTTAATGTAATGTAACCTTAATAAATGAATTTTACTTTATCTCTTGTAGCACATGGTCTTACGGCTGTATAGTTTTAGATATGGATATTAGGGAATTAAAGCGATCTAGTTATCCGCAGAGACAATAGACTAAGCTGTGTTATTGCATGGAGTTTGCTGCTTGTTGGTGCAGGTATTGAAAAATAAAATCACTCTTCTATGTACATTGTCCAACATGCAAATTGTTTATGAATAATTATGACGTCATCCCATGCAACGAGTTCTTGGTGTCGAAACTAAACCTATGGACTTTAATATTATGAATTAGAAAAATTATTCTAACTGCATTTTGTTGGTAATAAGATGGACGCCCAACGTATCAATATGTAGAGCTAGGGTTAATACGTGACACTCACTAAAGACAATTTTGGTAGCGTGTATGACTGATTTTACACACAGGTGAATGTAGGCCACTCTCTATAAGAAATAGAGTAGTAGTAACAATATAGTAATAACCTGCCAAAAATTCACTCTCGATCAAAAACGCCAATTTTTCGTTCAAACGAGTCACTGTGTCTTTAATTTACAATATGAAGATCAACGTAAACCAGAAGAATATCTTTACTGAAACTTTTATGTGTGTATTTCTACGTGCTGTCAAAGTTTCGTTCTGGTTAACGTTGGTCTTAATATATAAAACATAAACGTGAACAGTTTTTTCATGTATTGGCAATTTTAAAATTGGTATTTCGTCCATAGTATGTAAGGCATCATTAAAAGTACAGTGAACTAACGAAGTCAATGTGGAGGACATGTTGCATCTCGGGGAAGAATTCAAATCTTTTCTTTTTTTGGCAACATTCTTTTTTGGGAGTAAAGATACAGGCTGTCTTGCATTAAATAAGTGTTATCATGAATTAGAATTGATAAGATAGGATATGGTATCACATAACGTGTGGCAACTATAGCGAAATCATACGTGAATCCGGGTTGAAAGCACATGTGGTCCTCTAACCATCATTAATATGAACATGCTCTACGTAGCGGAAGTATAAAGCTGAACATTTGTTAAATATGTATTTAAATGATTGGTGCATAACTGCGTTTTCAATAATTTTTCAGAAAGTTACGCTTGTGGTGCAGTGATATTCCCCTCTCTACCATATCTGATGCAAAAAAAAAAGATATTTCAGTGTGATTGGAGCAGTCTATCATTTTTCGATTTTCTGACTTATACATTGCTTAGGTCATAAAAGGTCATACGTTTCGCTTCTTGGGGTGCACAGTTTCTTGCACTGGGGCCGATTCCCCGCCTAACCGTACCAGGTCTTTTTATTCAGTTCGCTAGAAATGACTGATTTAACCCGCAGTCCGTTTGAGTCAGTTAATTGAAATCAGTTCAATGCCATACGAGGTTCTATAGGGAAAGAGATTTCATCCAGTATGTAGTCTGGGTATACCAAAAATATATCTTCATAATAAGGACACAGATTGTGAAAACTCTACAAAAGATTGCGTATTGTGGAAATGACAGTTCTTCTGGTTCAGAATGGCACTCTTCAGGCTAACCAAAACAACCACACACTAATTGGGCAAACCTTCAAAGACTCTGTTATGCCTATGTCTATATCCTCGTCACTCCCCGTATACCCTTCCCCGGCGACGTTCAATGCCCATCTCGTACTTCCGCACACCACAGTTCTTTGCACAGTATATTTATAATTACCATTGAACACATAAAAGGATCAAAGCAACAAAGCCGTCTGATGAAAAGTTTGTAACAAAGACGGTATGAACTCAGATGATTAACGGAGCGTCTAATCACTGTGGATGCGTGTGGGGATGGATGCAGGAGACTCTATAGGTAAATGGTCAAGTACATCAGACGAGGGCTTTGTGTAGATGAGAAAGCTCATAAGAAAAGTGATTAACAACACTGATAGAGGGAAAAGGACATCATGAATGACCCATGTTACACTGCAAGGTATTTTAAATTCACTATTCTTTTCTCTGTTTAATTAAACCACTGTATTGCAGCATCACAGTACGGCCTATTTTTTATGCCCACCCGATATATGCACGCTTTGACTATTAACTGACATGTACAACGAAATAACATAACCCTTAACATCAGAACCAAAAAGCAGACAACGACAAATTTCATTGCAAATAATTCAAATATTTAACATCTAATTCATTCATGCATTATTTGGTAATACGTAGATTATTATCATAAGAACACAGGGTAAATATGCATATCATCTTCTGTACTCTGATCAACGTGCTAAACACGTTAACCGGTAATTTGATTTGCTCGGTATCAGTATGACTGATTGGTTGATTAATTGCTTTGTTCATTCATTCATTCATTGATTTATCCATTGGTACTACACTTTAGAATATTTCTCTTATTTCAGTTCACTTCGGGCAGCTTTATGGGTAGAGGGAACCGTCGATTTTAGGTAAACTACTACATGGCGAACTTTGATAAATGCATGTGGCATATATGCATGCCATACTAATGTCTTCGCCCAACGTTACAGTAGACGGCGATCGACCGCACAACTACCACAAGAGTGCCGTCGACTGCTCATTTTTAAATGTAGTCAAAGTAGCCGACTAAATACTTTTGTTAATGTCAGGCATTGGTGTTCTGAATACAACGGCTTAGTCACCTTATCAACTAGAAAAGCTATACGACTAATGAGGTTGAGTGTTCGAATCAAACACCTGTTGGGTGGGGTAAAATGTACCACAGGTATATGGCAACGGTGGCGTGGATTTTCCGTACGATGTCTGCTTAAAACAGTAAACAAGTAAATGAACTCATTTACGAAATCGTCCCTTGGGGCTTGGCGATGGAAACTATGTGACTATCTAAAGCTGGTTCGTCAAGAGGACGGAATTCAGTTTCTCCGGTGTCCGCTCAGTTTCCTTCACCATAAAGCAGGTACATGAGAAATATTCTGACACATAGCTGCACGCGAGAGAGCGAGAGTTATGCAACTACGGGTGCATGAGCCGGTCTGGAGCGAATCTGCTGCGGCGAGAGTAACGCTCTCCTCACTAAGCCAGAGAGAGTCCATCTGTCATAGCTGGCGTAGGTAAATCAACTTCCTGTATAGTCCTACAATAGCGTTAAAATCCAATGAAAAAATAAGTAGATAAACGAAATGGTGGGTTAAACGAAGATCTGAGTCATTTGGTAAAACCAGAAAATATTACATTATTGATTTGATTGTAAATTCTCATTAGACTTACTGTTTGTGTTATTTTTTCAAAGTTTATGTCCATTTCCTTTGAGGAAAATATCTCAAGGAGATATTCCTTACACTGGGTTACTTTAGTAATTGTTTCAACTAACGTTTGATAAATATGCTTGCTAGGCTAGATCATTTGGAATTTAGCGTCACTTTCAACAGTTTTGGTCACATCACGACTGTGTCTCGTTGCAGCGGGCCGAACTCAATGCTGATATATTTACAGTGCTGCCTCAACTAATTATCATGTAGAAGAAAACCAGGCGTGATGCCTCATTGGTATATGTTGCTGCTACTTAAGTTTATTCATTTACAGTTAACGCTTGGTCATTTACCATCAGTTGTCGTCGCTCTGATTTCAGTCTGCATGCTGAAGTCTTTAACATCAAACATTTGCTAGTGCTTCTTTATGAGTAAAAGGGCAAACTTTATTCAAAACGCATCACAACAATGAGCTGTGTTATATGTCAAGCTACAGACAGTTTGAAGTAGATGCCCTGGGCCAAATTCTCCTCATAATCCAAACAGGTTCTATACACATTCCATTGAGGTAAAAACAGATAAACAACCTCACTAACACTTTGTTGTTGAAGAGAGGAGGTGGGGAGCGTGAAATTCACTTCAGAGTTATCTCGCGAGAAGTCAAAAGCAAGGCCATGCCAATCGACTGGCAGATCAAAAGAGATTCCGACACATTATATCATTTAGTGACAGGTGACTTCGGGCGAGTGCACCTTTTGACAGAACGCCAATGGCGGTCAAGGCCATAGTCATCAAGTATGGTAGTTAATAAATCATTTCTTTTCATAAATGACACCTCGTCAATAGCTCGCCATTTTCACTTTCGATAATTCTCTACAGTTCACGTTCAAGTTCACACCATTTCCACAAATCACATCCGATTCGAAGATCAGTAAAATGCTTTAAGTAAACCTGGCACACAACAGGACTTTGACCTTGGTCTTTATACCTGTATGGCTGACGGCAATTAGGTTGAAAAAATAATGAATAACGTCATATATCTGGCCGGTGGACAATACACCTGTAATGATAGATGGGTCAATCTCAAAACGTAATAGCCGCAGTGGACATGGACCTTCTGTTATAGATAGTCAATGCGGATTTGTCCTGAATGATAAATTACCTTTGACCCATAAAACTGACCGCCATTGCACAAGTGAAAATTTCGTAGGTAGGGTGTTAAACAAGAATCAAAGAAATAAATACGTTACCTTTATTCTGTACCTGCTCAGAATACGTGTATGTTAGAATGCAATGATAGTATTCAAATGGAACAGTTCAGTTTCATCTACTCAAAAACTCGTCATAAAAATGAAATCTGATTGAGTTCTGCGAAAAATCCCTAAACATTAATAAATAAATAACATTCTGTTGAAATTTACTTTCTGAAAATCGGCATTATGTTATAACAGCCAAAAACGTGCACTAAACTACATTCTTTATAATGCGTCATATCTATAAAGATCAACAAAATGGGTTCACAAATAGGGAATTTAAATGGTGAATAATATTGTTCATTGTCGATGGCTGAATACTGTTGTTTGGTGACGCTGCTGCTTTGCTGGCGATGGCTGAACGGTGTTGTTTGGTGACGCTGCTGCTTTCCTGGCGATGGTGGCCTACATGCTCATTTTAAAACGAACAAGAGTGTGTCACAGAACTGTTCATACCACGGAGTATGAAGCATACCTTGCTGAAAATACTTTTCGAAGAAATCTATCAAATGTAACACGAATGAGTTAGTAGAGCTGTTAAAGGGGGCCTTTAAACCCAGTGTTAATGTTTAATAATAGAACGAGGGATCAAACGAGACATCGACACGCTAACTCATTGGTGACACGCAACTCAAGAAATGTCAACTTCATATCGACACATTCATTACCGGTATACCTAAAAACAAGAGACCAATCACTTTTAGTAAAATAGGACGACTTAATGGTAATGTTATCTTTGTTATTTTTCCGATAATCCTCTGAACATTTTCCCTTAAAGCAGTCACCCCGAGCGGTCTCCTATATCCGGCCCCCGAGGAGCTAACGTGCTGCTCCCGAGGAGCTAACGTGCAGAACGCTTGGATAACCTTGGTGTATGTAATGTTGACGGAAGTGTGTAATTTAACGTCTATCACAAAATGGATTATTAAGGGGCACATGCCCCTTAGTGAAGAACGATCCACCTAAGAATTTCAGGCCATCAGGCCACCAGGATGTCTCTAGTTTGGTGAAGACTGCGGGCAATGAGCTTAGTAACACGTATCACCTTCTTCCGCGCGCACAACGGAAATCAAGTTCTCATACATCCTTCACGGATGCAACATCGGCATGTCATTTACGTCAAAGTTATTTCTAGTCTTTGAAGGGTCGTTAAGTGTGCAATGTTCAGCAATCCGTTCTGGCTATTTCCTGTCAAATTTGTGTAGCTTTTGCTTGGTTTAATGGAATATTTTGTAATCGTTTTATATTGCGTCTTTAGGTAATTATCTCCGAGCTATTAAATCTTACCATATATCGTATAAGAGGAAACCTTTTGAGCATGGAGTAAATGAAATTATTACAGTCATCTTGTAAATCAATGTATTACGTAATACAACACAGCATGTCAATTTCTGTCAGAACTATGGGTCGTATACACGAACTTTGGAAAAAGAATTTATAGTCACAAAAAGTAGAAGATCAGAAAAGCAAATATAGATTTGTTTATGTGTAAAAGTATCCTTTGGTATCTAAGACTCCCCACCCTCGCTCTCTTCCTAACCTTGATTATCTCACAGGAATTGCTTGCAATGCCCAAAATGTTAAAAAAGAGCATACCTTAGGCATTTCTTAACATGAGGTTAAATCCAGGCACAACAGAGCTGGACTCGAACTCGGGACTTCATTCATCAACGCCTGTGATAGTGAATTCCACCCGATCACCTGATTTTGTATACACTTAAGCGCGGGTCATTTCTTAAATACGTCAATATTAAAATATTAAGACATATCTACTGTAAATATGTACTGTAAGCTCTCCGAAAAATGTACTGTATATGTTCAGAAAAATGTTTCTTACTGTGAAATATCTCCACCAGTAGAGTGCCTGTTCGGTCACCTGTCTTAGTGTAGGACACTGGCCCCTGAAAACAGAGTTTTACAGCATCGTGAGCCTTTCCACAGCATATATAACAACAGCTAGGTGACGCCCGAATAGCTCGCACTTAATTTGCATATCCTTGCAACTTGCAACTCCTTGCGAACACTGTTTTGATCTTTTGTGCCCTATTTTGATGTTTTATGTGAACCGGGATTACACTGTATGGTCAATAAATTTGTCAAATACCAAAAGTTATAACTGATGCCATTCAGCACGAAAGTGGTTATTACCAAGTGACTGAAAAATTTGATGTAAAAAACGAGATTTACACTTTTTCACAGTTTAAGATGAATGTGTATTTTCCCTCAATATCTGATTTCATTCTGTGATATCATATCTCATATGCGTTTGTCTTTCTTAAAGGAATATATAAACTGCAAGTAGAGTTGATAGGTTTTAAATACTGAAATAGACGGAAGCTTTGTCAAATGAAGAGAAGAATTGCCTATATTTCTATTTTGGTAACTCCTTCAACTGCCTTGGCGTTACATTATGTTATTCGTCCTAAACCTGTTGAAGATCGAGTTCATGCCATTTATAATCACTTTTCTTACATATGAAATCTAATTGCAAGCTTTTGGCCTGTTCCGGTTAAATGCGTCCATATCTACTGTAGTACAGCTAGTGTTCATACAACACGTCATTTATAGTTTATAGAGAACTGTTGCCGGGCAAATAACAGATAAAACAAACTACATGTTGAGATGTGATTTACTAGTAACTCCCCTAACATGCCCTGATTAACCAGCACTATTCATTCCACCTCAGACAAGTCTATCCTGAACTTGAAAATTTTTTTTTGCAACTGATTACCCCTTGGTATGTGGTAGACATTCATTATTTAATGACGGATCTCTCTTTCCATTAAACTTCATTTCGGTCTTATGATTAGGCTACAGACAACCACCGTCGGGGATAAATACGATAGCGATCTCTGACGGAATAAAGCAATTTGTATTTGTATTATCACCGACATACCAGGACACTGCCCGTATTATACCTAGTATATGGGCTTACTTACGTGCCAGCAAAGTGTCTCGTGTATGGACTTACCGACATTCCAGCAAACTGAAAGTTTTTATCTCGTGTACACATTTACCGACATTCCAACAAACTGGACGTTGTCTATCTCACGTATGGACTTACCGACATTTCAGCACACTGCCCGTTTTAAATCTCGTATATGGGCTTACTTACGTGCCAGCAAAGTGGACGTTATGTGTTTCGTGTATGGACTTGCCGACATTGCAGCAAACTAAAAGTTTTTATCTCGTGTACACACTTACCGACATTTCAGCAAACTGGACATTCTGTGTCTCGTGTTTGGACTTACCGACATTCCAGCAAACTGGACGTTGTTTATCTCGGGCATGATCTTACCGATATTCCAGCAAATTTGACGTTTGATACCTTGTGTAAGAACTTACCGACATTCCAACAAACTGGACGTTGTCTATCTCATGTACAGACTTTGTCCGTTTTATACCTCGTGTTTGGACTTACCGACATTTCAGCAAACTGGAAGTTTTTATCTCATGTACACACTTACCGACATTTCAGCAAATTCGACGTTTTCTGTCTTGTGCATGAGCTTAGCGACATTCCCGCAAACAGGATGTTTTGGGTCTCGTGTATGGACTTACGGGCATTCCAGGAAATTGGACGTTTTCTACCTTGTGTACACACTTACCGACATTCCCGCAAACTGAACGTTTTGGGTCTCGTGTATGGACTAACATTCCCGCAAACTGGACGTTTTCTACCTTGTGTATACACTTTTCAAAATCCCAGCAAACTAGACGTTTTATATCTCGTGTATGAACTTACCGACATTCCAGCAAACTGGACGTTTTCTATCTCCTGAAAAAGTAGGTCACTGATGTTCTTGTCGTACTTGTATAGGGTCAGATTGAGCTCGGGGTGGTGTTGCACCAGAGCATCAAGCCCCAGAGCCACGGTCCAGACTGCGTCGTAAGCGTTGGTGGCGGGTATCTGATGACCCGGGACCCAGATGTTCCTCCCGAAATAATGGGTGACAATGTCCCTGTACTCTACGGGAGTCTGGAAAGAGGCGAACGTCGACAAGCATTGTGTAAACTAAACCTCCTAACTTTTACCCTTCTCTGCGAAGGTACCCATGTCTTGGTGACCTTGTTTTCGTTTGTCTTTAAGTTTGTTAAAATGTTTGTTTTCTTAACTAGTGGTCCCTATGATTATTTTTGCCTACATCATTATTTCAGTCCTCCTATGTCATTGTCAGCATACAATATACACCTGCCAGAGGCACTGATCACCTCACAGACTCTTCTTCGTCAGGACGGCGACCAGAAGGTTTTTATGTGGCCATCTTCTTCACCCTAAGAATCTTGGTGAACAGTCGCGTCATGTATATGCAGTGCTTGGACATTTGAATCACACTATTCTATATTTGACGGCTCAGTTTTGGAGCCGACAACTTGTCCAATGAAGTGAACGGTCTATTTTTTAATAATCGTATTGCGGTCTCGTTCTATATCATAAAAAAGTTTTGCGTATATACAAATTCGAGGGCTACAAACAAAAGAGAGATCTACCGGTATGTTTTAAGAGAATGACAGACACAAGTAAACTAACAAAACACCCGTAAAAATCTCTCAGTGATGGCCGCCAAAAGAGCACAAACCTATAATGATAGCACAATCTGACCTGGAACTAAGAAACATAGGTCTGTTCTGTCCCCAGTGTCTGTTGGACAATTTTCTATTGGGGTCTTATACTTGTCAGGAAGCTAACGATGCTTTCCCCTGGTTTTACTATGTAAGAAAAGCATTCTCAATCACAACGCAAGACACCAGTCTAAGATAAACTCAGAAAAAGAGCAGAAAGACTTTACATAAGTCGTGAAGAACTGTCCAGAGAATTCAACTGACCATCCCGGACACGGTGATCTGGCTGTCATCTTGATTCATCATTGACCAGACGACGGTGAGGTAGCCCTCGGTGGCGAGTAGCATCTCGGATCGGGTACAGCCCACGGGCGTGGAGGGGTTGTACCACCATCCTGGCGTGTAGTAACCATTGATGATCCACACGTAATCCGGTCCGTATAAGCCCACTTTATAAGCCTGTCACAGAAAGGGTGAAGTTAATCAAGGTAGCACTGGACTAGACAAAGGAATTAAAAAAACAATATGGCAACTTGAGTTGCAACGGTCACATTTTGATAACGAAAAATAGTGACAAGGACACACCTTTGGACTGAAAAAGCAGATTAGAGCTCAAGTGCAGTTTGAAAAGAATAGTCCATTTTATAATATCTCACTTTCATGAAGACGCATAACACTATATCAAACGAACATTAAGCTGTAGTAATAAAATACACATTACACAGCTCTGGAGATACGATTAAAGATTTGCTACGTCTCAGTTATGTTTTTTCTTTCACCTTAATCTTCAGGTCATAACATCATCGAACACAAAAGAACCACAAATGTGAACTTTCGAACCATCTCCACAAACACCACACATGTAAATCTTGGATCCAGTTCTCTGTAAGCGCCATAGATGTAAATCTTGGAGCCATCCCCACAAACCCCACATATGTAAATCTAATGCCATCTCCACAAACACTACACATGTAAATCTTGGAGCCATCTCCACAAACACTACAGTTGTAAATCTTGGAGCTATCTCCACAAACACAACAGATGTAACCCTAGGAGCCATGTCCACAAACACCACACATGTAAATCTTGGAGCCATGTGCACAAACACAACAGATGTAAATCTAATGCCATTTCCACAAACACCTCACATGTAAATCTTGGAGCCATCTCCACAAACACTAGACATGTAAATCTTGGAGCAACCACCACAAACACCACAAATGTAAATCTTGGAGCCATCTCCATAAACACCACAGATGTAGATCTTGGACCTATCTCCACAAACACAACAGATGTAAATCTTGGAGCCATCTCCACAAACACCACACATGTAAATCTTGGAGCCATCTCTACAAACATCACACATGTAAATCTTGAAGCTATTTCCACAAACACAACAGATGTAAATCTTAGTGCCATCTTCACAAACTCAACAGATGTAAATCTTGGAAACATCCCAACAAATAGCGGAGATGTAAATGTTTAGAACCCTCCCCACAAATAATACAGATATAAAGCTTGGAGTCATCTCCACAAACATTACAGACGAAAATTTTGGAGCAATCACCACAAACACTACAGATGTAAATCTTGGAACCATCCCAACAAATAGCACAGATGTCAATTCTTAGAACCCTCCTCACAAACAGTACAGATGTAGATCTTGGACCTATCTCCACAAACACTAGAGATGTAAATCTTGGACCTATCTCCACGAACACTATACATGTAAAACCTTGGAGCCATCTCCACAAACACTACACATGTAACATCTTACCTCACAGAATACTTTCTTAGCCTGACTCTCAAAAAAATTGCCAATAATAATCCTGGCATCCTTTTTCTGAAAGGAAGATGTTTAATTTATGTGAAATCACAAGAATAATATTGACGTATTTATCAGACATTTTATCTGCTGACACATTACAATTTGGTGAGTAATAACCAATATGTTACAAACATAGCATACATAAAATTCTATCACTGTTGAATATATTGCAACGACAATAATATAAATATATGATGTCTTATATTTGTTACAAAAAAGGAACTGCTTAAAGTTTGAGTTTCTGAATGTACGACTATGTGTTGTGCACAATGTGACCAGGGGACTGTGTGTTGTGCACAAGGTGACCAGACAACTTGGTGCTGTACACAAGGTGACCGGGCGACTACGTGTTGTACCCAACAGAGGAAACCTACGACCATCCTCAGGTTGCCGGTCGAAAAGCCCACGTACGGCTGGAGAGGAAATCAGCGTGAGGTGGACTTGAACTCACAGCGACCGCAGTGGTGAGAGGCTCCCGGGTCATTACGCTGCGCTAGCGCGCTAACCAACTGAGCCACAAGTACACAAGACAAGAATGGGACAGTGATCAAGGTGACCAGGGGACAGTGTGTTGTACACAAGGTGATCAGGAAACTATGTGTTGTACACTAGGCAACCGAGGGACTGAGTGTTGTACACTAGGTGATCAGGGGGCAGTGTGTTATACACTAGGTGAACAGGGGACAATATGTTGTACACTAGGTGATCAGGGGGCAGTGTGTGGTACACTAGGTGACCCGGGGACTGTATGTTGTACACTTGGTGACCAGGGGACAGTGTGTTGTACACTAGGTGACCAAGGGGCAGTGTGTTGTACACCAGGTTACCAGGGGGCAGTGTGTTGTACACCAGGTGACCAGCGGGCAGGGTATTGTACACTAGGGAACCAGGGGACTGTGTGTTGTACACTAGGTAACCAGGGGACTGTGTGTTGTACACTAGGCAACCAGGGGACTGTGTGTTGTACACTAGGTGACCAGGGGACCGTGTTGTACACCAAGAAACCTGGGGACAATGTGTTGTACACAAGGTGACCAGGGGACCGTGTGTTGTACATAAGGTGACCATTCTATTATTTACCTTCAGTTTAATGATAACTTCGGCTGGATCAGAATTAAAACTTTCCGAAGCCAAAACTGTCAGGTTGGAGAACTCTAATGTTGATATTAGTTTGTTTGTCACCTGTAAAACACAGATAATCCTCAGTCAGACAACAGGTAATCCTCAGTTACACAGCAGATAATCCTCAGACAGACAGCAGATGATCCACGGAGCTGATGTCGGTTTATTGTTTACCTGATGTTTGATTAGAGAGACCGTCGCAAGGAACTGTGCATCTCGAGAAACGAAACTGACTATAGCCATGACTTACAGCAGCTGACAACCCTGGTAAGGCCACTTCCGTTTTCAGTGTCTTTTTTACTCCTTTTCTCTGTCATATGGCGTGAGACTTAAAGCTAAAAACATGCACGGATTAATGTCCGTGTCAGCGATGTAGACGTATAATTCCGTTACGTATAGCACATTGCATATTACAGATAGACAACAAGACATTCTCTTTATCAAGATACAGTTTTGATTTAGATTGTCGCATGTTACGTATACATAGGCCTATATTTATACTAAAGTTAAATTTAGCTTCTAGTAAAAAATAAGAATGTCTAGGAAATTTAAATCTGACTCCACGAGATATATATTCTCCACAGTGACTTCATCAACTCACCACACTATGATGGACGCCTTCACAATTCTGCGTATTTTAAATTTTCCAAAAATCACATTTTTCACATTAGAAACCTATGTTTAATATAAAGACGACAAACACAAACCAAAAACGAAACTTTAACAAAACACAGAAATATATAGGTGAAACTCTCAGTACAAAACATTTCTCTGGATCGTCTGCCATTCATCGTTTTTCATCGCAAATTAAAATGACAGCGTCTTATTTCAACCAAAAACTATTACATTTGGTCCTTAATGCCTTTTTAGTTGGTTATTACCAAGCAACCATCTCATACATGTAAGTGTCTTGACACTTACATGTATGCGAGGCATCGTTATCCGATATAGTGCAAAGAGGCTTTGAGAACTTTGCTTCACAACCATGTCCCAATGCCTGGTACACTGTTTGTTCCATGATGGCGTGTCTCGGTTTGTTTCTATTTGACTCAAGAATACTGAAACACAGTGCACATGAAAACGCCCGGTTACTTAACAAACCCCGGTGGATTCGAACTCACGATCCAGTTGTCCTGACAGCAGAATCGAGCTGGTGTCTTAACAGTAATCGTTAACCGTGTTAGCAAAGATGGGCTAATACCAGTGCCTCCTAATAGGAATCTGTTTAAACCATTACAACGGAAAGGATTTCAGTTATTTTGAATAAAATGACACCGCACGTCGAAATGATAACGTAGATGTATCATTCGATCTAGTGTAAAGTAATAGTGGAATCCACTATAAAGCCATAATGGGACTGTTTTCTGGCGGAACTATTTTCTGTGGAATGACATATCATTCTCGCCTGCCTCTCACGGCAACAGGCAAATTGTGAAATATGTTTTGTTAGATATACGCGGCTGCACATGGAAAAAGAAACATTAGATATTTGTCTACCACAGAACTTACACTAGCGAAAGGTTCGCTGTTCTCGTTTAGGGTCGCGACTCTTTGCCAACCAAATTTCTTCAAAACTTCAATCTGAGCTGGGATGAAGTCGTTCGCCGAAGAAATCGTGCGGAAAAAGTAAGGGAACTTTTTCCTGTTGGATAAAGTCGGTGTCGTGGAGCCATAGGCGATCTGAAATCCAGCGTTACACAGTTATAGTAATCATAACATCAGTAAATAATGTTTATCAAATATGTCTCGTCAAATAATTTACCTCTGATGTATGAAGCAGGCAAATTTCAAATGCTATTACTATTTTAGGATAGAACACGCCAATAATACTTGAACTTTATTCCCACAGAACGACCGAGAAACAGTCAACTTATAAACATACTAAGTTTATCAAAATATGTAAGTTTCATTTATCGTAATTATCGGAATAAATATCACTACATCTTTCCTACCCTGAACTAGTCCTCCAATTCACGAAAATTCAGTTATTGTCCAGATTTATAGGAATTCGTGACTAAAGGAAGCAAACACAGAGGCTACTGATATAATTATTGCATGCTACCATGAAGTAGGACCATGTTTTAGGTAAATACTAGTAGAGAATAGGACATTCTAGTGAGTCACGCGTACCCTAATTCTTCTCAAATTTGGGACAGATATGTGTAGTGTTGACAGTAGAATATTACATTTCTTTAACAGCCTTTTGGAAAAGTAAAGATATTAGTATTTTGTTCATAAAATGGTCTAACCATGTGACAAAAAAGAAACTCAATATTCGTGCTAGAATCACATATATATTGGCCACAATGAGCAGACCAGGTGTCCCAAATTTTAGAGGAAATAGGGTAATTCCCAGTGCCATCTGGTGCGACGGGCTTAGAGAGTGCGGTAACCCGATAGGACTCTTGTAGTGATACAAATCAATAATATCAATAACATGGTATCCATGCGTAAAAACACATGCGAGCAGAAAAACTAATAATCATATAAACCGTTCGTATATATGTCAAGTTCCATCAATTATATCCCCATCCCTTCAGTGTGGCTAGAGAATACAACTGCGCATGCCCAGTGATGCCATACGTGACAGACTTAATTCCACCGAGTTCACGGCGGGTAGACTCTGACATCGGCGTAACCATCTACTTATACAGAAGAGGGGGCTTTTTACACTTAAGTGGCGGGAATACCTCAAGGGTGTTCACACATATGTGTTTTAAAATGCACTTATAGACAGTGATGTGTCAAATTATTATAATGAACTAGCATTATAAGTAATGAATTTCCATAATTCGCTATGTTCAGAATTATGAACTAATTTAATACGCTTTCAAATGACGGTTCGCCGGAACATCACTGTCGGTGCTCAACATCGCGTCGGTAAGATACACAAGGCACACTCCACAACGGTTTGGCTTTAATAAAAAGTCAACATTGTATACGTCAGATTGTTTTTCCGGCGGTTTCGTGCCGTACTTTCGTCCATCATCGTCTGCACATTACAGTCTGTCATGAGATCACTTAGTGTTAACTAGTCATGGATATCGTCCAGGAAACAATGCCTGGAAATCGCAGATTAAAACCAATTATAGGCCAGTGAGGAGCAGCCTCCCTGGCATGGTGCCAAGTGGATACGCTTGAAGGATTTTCAGCCTTTGCTTCGGCGTACTATTTACATGGATTTATCAACATAACAATAGGAGAGTGGTTAAAACTGATTAGATAAGACGATATCACTCGAAGAAATCGTATTGTTAATTTATTTACAAAACATGATCGTTTTAATTATTTAAATTGTTTAATATTCCACAACCAAAAAGACATTTACAAAACCATACACCGATTTCATGTTTAAGCAAGATAAATTTAAGCTATCCTCTCTCTCACTATTCTGTTATTGCAGCAGATTATTCGGTTATATATTAGACACACATTCTATTAATTTAACATAGAGATTCTATTAGACGAAGATGATATTATGTTGAATATGACAGAATATTGCGTTATAATAACAATACATTCTAGCAGCACTCAGGTAACAAACTTTCTGTTAAAAATAACAGATCATTTTTTTAGTGTAAATACATTAGAAACCAAAAATATTAGTTATAGGGATGTACATGCATGAATGTTCAGTAGCAAGTCGTGGTAGTTCAGGATATAGTTACATTAGTAACCTAAGACGTTATTTAGACGAATCCCTGTAGGGAGACTGAGTAACAAATCGTGATAATTCCGGACATCTTGTTGCAAAAGTAACTAAACACTGAATGTGTGTTTAATAATGTTAATGTTATTAATAAACTAATAATGTCAGTAATAGCTAAATATGACTGTATAATATCACCTTAATGATTTAAGCGTACCTGCATGGGATGTAGTTCAGCAGATTATGTCAATATTCAGAACCATCGTTCAATAAACCTTTGTATGGGTGATTTTAAGGGTTTCTTGTACGGAAAAAAAAAACGTTAGCTACCTCAGTTTTTAAAATGGTCAGCATTTTTGGCTGAAAAGGTCACTTTTAGGTGATGAACGTGACTAAGTAGATCGATTTCATTTATTCCTGTCAACCAGATACTTTTCTAAAAGGTGAAGCTAACGATGCATACAGTTCCTTAGACGAGATATTTTACTACAGTTTACATGGCAAAAAAAAGAGTGTCCAGGCACATCCAGGGCACCAATGCTACAAAACTTCACCGGGTTCATTGTAGTAGCACTTTTGTTAATGTTCCAAATGCTATCTAACCAGCCCCCAATACAATACACTGTGTAATTAGATGTAGTAGGAGCTGGATAGACGCATTCGGTATGACCGGATGCATCAGCGCGAGAAAACTGTGCCAAGAGCAAGATGCTTCAGTTATCAGGAGAGTATACAGACCGCACGGAACTTAAAAGGACGCTTAAATGAACTACACGTAAGTGAGGAGCAATTTTCCTCCAAGATGGTTGTTTACATATGATACAAGTGTGTTACAACAGTTTGCCCTGATCCAAGATGGCCGTTGGATAATCCATAGCTCTTAAATCGTTCATTCTTTATAACAATTTCCATCTAGATTTAGAAACACTTGTATTTTTTATTAAACTGTTGTGAATGAAATTGCTGATCCATACACGCCGACATCTCAAACTGCCTGGAGAAAATTCCGTACCTGTCATGTTTACAGGATTGTTGAAGATCTGAAATCTCAAGCAAACCACTCCTCCCGCCGCAAATGAACCACATGCTTACATAGATTACCGCTCTTTTACAAGCTATCCACAGAGAGCGTTCGATGAGATGCCGGCAGTGGTATAGAGGAAACATTTAACAATGGATAGTACTTTAGAACATGTAGACTTTACTGTTCACCACTCGAGATGCTCTTAAGCCTCCATGTGATGATCAGCATGAGAGACACATGGTGAAATTAGAAGGACCAGCATTGAAGGTAATATGCTTTTATTATGCATTAAGGATTTCTGTCCAGGCTTTTAGCGGTGGTGATGTCATAGACGAGGAAGCCTAGTTTCAGTGGTCGTGCTTACATGGTACACGTAGCTCTGTAAAACAGGGAAAGATGATGCATCCCGGTGGATGAGTCAGAAAGATGATACATTTTGGTAGATGAATCAGAAAGATCATGCATCTCGCTAGATGAAGCAGCTTGGTAAATGAGTCAGAAAAATTATACGTCTCGGTGGATGGGTCAGACAAATGATACATTTTGGTAGATGACTCAGAAAGATCATGCATCTCGGTAGATGACTCAGAAAGATCATACATCTCGGTAAATGAGTCAGAAAGATCATACGTCTCGGTAGATGAGTCAGAAAGATTATACGTCTCGATAGATGAGTCAGAAGGATGTGAAAAGGAAGTACCAGTATATCATTTTGTGTTTTCAGAAGTTCCTGTCTGTATCGTGGACAAAAGAAACAATACAGTTGGTGCACTTTCAAGAAGGGATTAGAACAAGATATATTTGCATCTGTTGACTCCGCCGGACTGAAGCACAAATTACTTGTAGAAATCCCGCAAGTCGAAGGTCACAGAAAAGGAAGGCATATCCTGCTGTCAATTACGTCACACGTTATCAAAGTCCCTCTCCTATTTCTAAGGCCGTTGAAAACATTATTTAGAATAAGAAAACATTTCCTAGAATCTTACACCAAAGTTGTCCTCAAGAAGAGATTTTATCGACCGTTCTTACAGTACTTGCCATGACTGACCAGGGCGCTGATATAAAATCCCAACTAAGATATGGCACACCCCAAACTGATTTGCCTATAGCTAAGCATGTATAATATAACAGCCTACACGGTACCATTTCCTTCAACTACGGGACAGCAAATCCAAACGAGATATTCCGTTTCTTCACAACTCGACATATCTACATCCCCACACGGCAGCTGGCACACGAATATGAGTGGCTTGAGAACGGCTGTGACATCAAATTAATAGAAGTAATAAACAAATGATTTAGATTTAATTACCAGTACCATTATTTCAACCATATCAAACCGCAAGCATTGTTAGAACACTTAGCACTTGATGTAGAAGTCAAGGTCACCCATCACCCATCCATGAAACGCGGACCAGCATTTGAAATCAATTTTGGCGAAGGAAAAAACACAGCATGGCAAGCCTGGTGTGTTTGTCCTTAGGTTTCTGACGTCTTCGGATGTTTCTGGTCATTATCCACCAGAAATTACGACTTACCATTACCAATGATAGTCTTGATATTGCAAAATTGGATATGTTTGTCAGGAAATAGAGGTCGTATGGAGTAATTTCATTAACTCCGGTATCTCTAATTCAACACACAAGACGTGTCGCTTTTATTTTGGAGTCATGCCACTGAACGTCAACTGGAAATCGAAAATCCTGCTGACTGACATATCGCAAATATACTGGACAACATTTTCTTAAGTTGTCAACTCCTGATTAAGTATAACCGTAAGACCCGATGTGGGCGGAGGGTGTTGCAGGAGAAAAATGTCTTTGATGTGGACTATGTTGTGCAGTTGTAACTGGGACGTCTATATAATAGTTTTTATTTAAAGCTTTAATAAAATTAGTCAGGTGCAGTAACTTTGGTCATTATGTTAAAAAAGAGAGAAAACATATAAAAATCAATCGAATGGCTCATAAACAACGCACAAATGATTTTGTTGTGTTTAAACATAGTTTCACGCAAAATGCATGTACTCGATCTGTTCTGCTGTTTGGACTGTAAATTTTGACCCTGCTAAAAGACTTGGTCAGCAGAGAAATACCTGATTAGTATGCGCACCAAAATGTTTTGACATTTTAGGCACTTTAGTTTTTAGAGTCGATACATAACCATACGATTGACCTTAAATTGAGAAAATTTGAAAGAAATCTCCGCAAATTTGGATTTTCATGTGGCAAGCGAACTATTACAACTACAGCCTCCCAGGTAAGTACACATTACGAGTTGGGCAGCAATTTGCAGTTTAAAGTCACTAACCAGATAAGAGTGAACCGGCGAGTGCTATGATGGTAACGTACCTGAATGAGATGCCAGCAGCCGGCTACCTCGGCCACAGAGACACTGGGACCAGAGAAAAGTGCACCGACCAGTGCTATGATGGTAACGCACCTGTATAAGATGCCAGTACCCGGCCACCTCGGCCACAGAGACACTGGGACCAGAGAAAAGTGCACCGACCAGTGCTATGATGGTAACGTACCTGAATGAGATGCCAGCAGCCGGCTACCTCGGCCACAGAGACACTGGGACCAGAGAAAAATGCACCGACCAGTGCTATGATGGTAACGCACCTGTATAAGATGCCAGTACCCGGCCACCTCGGCCACAGAGACACTGGGACTAGAGAAAAGTGCACCGACCAGTGCTATGATGGTAACGTACCTGTATGAGATGCCAGTAGCCGGCTACCTCGGCCACAGAGACACTGGGACCAGAGAAAAGTGCACCGACCAGTGCTATGATGGTGGGATTACCATACAGGTATTCAAACACCGTCTTCAGGGCCAGCCCAGATGTACCCTGTAAAACAGCAATGGCAGAAATGTTAATGCAAAGTAAGCCTAATTGGAAAAACAGATCTGATCACAAGGAATTTCTCGTTTTTTATGCCAAAGGACATTATTATTTTCAACTCGATGTAACTTTTAGTTCTTGTTAATCATCACGGTCAAGACACACCTCGGCTGCTCTCGGTTAAATATTTATCTATTTATTTGATTGGCGTTTTACCTCCTACTCAAGAATGTTTCACTTATACAATGCAACAGAGCCGGGGGGAAACCACGACCATCCGGAGATTGCTGACAGATATTCCCAGGTATGGCCAAAGAGGAAGTCAGCTGAACTTGAACTCACAATGACCGCATTTGTGAGAGGCTCAAATAGCTCAGTGTCTCAGTATATACGCACTTCGTCTTGCTCGGAGGTTTCAGATCGAGATGGTCATCTATGGTGGCTCAGTGGTTAAAGGGTTCGTCTCGTATGCGCCGGGATGTGATTTTTAGTTTGATATATCATATCAAGGAATATATGTATGTAAGTATGTAACTGTGTACGTATGTATGCTTGGGGTTTAACGTCGAACTTGAGCTTGAGCTTATTTATTTATTTGATTGGCGATTTATGACGTATACTCGGGGATATTTCATTTGTACGACGACGGTCAGCCATATGGTGGGGGGGTGGAACCAGGAATAACTTAGGGAAATATAGCAACCATCTGTATGTTGCTGGAAGACGCTTCACAAGTACAACCAGAGAAGAAGCCATGATCGCTTTGGTGAGAGGGCCATGTGCCCTTGTGCCCTCAGTTTAAAATTACTACAACTGCCTATTAACTGCAGTGGGCATGATATCACGCTATGTGTAATAAAATATCATGAAATGAATCAACCACACTAACGCTCTGTCACTGAATCAATAGACCCGTAATATAAACCATCAACTCCACCATTAATCCATTTTAATACCAACAATCTCCACGCATGTACAATAGGCTGAAGATTACACAGTGAGCCAAAGCCCGCACAGCAGAGGGATGAACAGCCCGACTGATCACACGGTGAACCAGAAACTGTACAACACAGGGATGAACCATGGACTGAAGATCACACGGTGAGCCAGAAACTGAGCAACATACGGATGAACCATGGACTGATGATCACACGGTGAACCAGAAACTGTACAACACAGGGATGAACCATAGACTGAAGACCACACGGTGAACCAGAAACTGTACAACACAGGGATGAAAAAGAGACTGAAGATCACACGGTCACACAGAAACTGAGGAATGAACTGAGGAATGAACTATGGACTGAAGATCACACGGTGAACCCGAAACTGTACAACACAGGGATGAACCATGGACTGAAAATCACACGGTAAGCCAGAAACTGAGCAACACAGGGATGAACCATGGACTGATGATCACACGATGACCCAGAAACTGTACAACACAGGGATGAACCATGGACTGAAGATCACACGGTGAGCCAGAAACTGTACAACACAGGGATGAACCATGGACTGATGATCGCACGGTGAACCAGAAACTGAACAAGACAGGTATGGACCATAGGTCAAAGATCACACGGTGAACCAGAAACTGTACAACACAGGGGTGAACCATAGACTGATGATCACACGGTGAACCAGAAACTGTACAACACAGGGGTGAACCATATACTGAACATCACACGGTGACCCAGAAACTGTACAACACAGGGATAAACCATAGACTGAAGATCACACGGTGACCCAGAAACTGTACAACACAGGGGTGAACCATGGACTGAAGATCACTTGGTGAACCAGAAACTGTACAACACAGGGGTGAACCATATACTGATGATCGCACGGTGAACCAGAAACTGAACAAGAGAGATATGGACCATAGGTCAAAGATCACACGGTGAACCCGAAACTGTACAACACAGGGGTGAACCATAGACTGATGATCACACGGTGAACCAGAAACTGTACAACACAGGGATGAACCATATACTGAACATCACACGGTGACCCAGAAACTGTACAACACAGGGATGAACCATAGACTGAAGGTCACACGGTGAGCCAGAAACTGTACAACACAGGGGTGAACCATGGACTGAAGATCACACGGTGAACCAGAAACTGTACAACACAGGGGTGAACCATATACTGAAGATCACACAGTGAACCAGAAACTGTACAACACAGGGATGAACCATAGACTGAAGGTCACACGGTGAACCAGAAACTATACAACACAGGGATGAACCATCTACTGAAGATCACACGGTGACCCAGAAACTGTACAACACAGGGATGAACCATAGACTGAAGATCACACGGTGAGCCAGAAACTGTACAACACAGGGGTGAACCATGGACTGAAGATCACACGGTGAAACAGAAACTGTACAACACAGGGGTGAAAAAGAGACTGAAGATCACACGGTGAACCAGAAACTGAGCAACACAGGGATAAACCATAGACTGAAGATCACACGGTGAGCCAGAAACTGTACAACACAGGGATGAACCATGGACTGAAGATCACACGGTGAGCCAGAAACTGAGCAACACAGGGACGAACATCAGACTGAAGATCACACGGTGAACCAGAAACTGTACAACACAGGGATGAACCATGGACTGAAGATCACACGGTGACCCAGAAACTGTACAACACAGGGATGAACCATAGACTGATGATCACACGGTGACCCAGAAACTGTACAACACAGGGATGAACCATGTACTGATGATCGCACGGTGAACCAGAAACTGTACAACACAGGGATGAACCATAGACTGAAGGTCACACGGTGAACCAGAAACTGTACAACACAGGGATGAGCCATAGACTGAAGATCACACGGTGAACCAGAAACTGAGCAACACAGGGATGAACCATAGGCAGATGATCGCACAGTAAACCAGAAACTGTACAACAAAGGGACGAACATCAGACTGAAGATCACACGGTGAACCAGAAACTGTACAACACAGGGATGAACCATGTACTGATGATCGCACGGTGAACCAGAAACTGTACAACACAGGGATGAACCATAGACTGAAGGTCACACGGTGAACCAGAAACTGTACAACACAGGGATGAGCCATAGACTGAAGATCACACGGTGAGCCAGAAACTGAGCAACACAGGGATGAACCATAGGCAGATGATCGCACAGTGAACCCGAAACTGTACAACACAGGGACGAACATCAGACTGAAGATCACACGGTGAACCAGAAACTGTACAACACAGGGACGAACAACAGACTGAAGATCACACGGTGAACCAGAAACTGTACAACACAGGGACGAACAACAGACTGAGGTTCACACAGTGAACCAGAAACGGCAGAAGAGCAAATTCCGTGTCTAATTCTGCGTAACCCAGGGCTAGGGGCTGTATATTCATCGTGTGGCATCAGACCGCCACGTTGGATATACGAACAGTCGCAATGAAAGCGCAGCTGAGATACATATCTTATTATCGGCAGCTTATATACTAGCATAGTACACGATTTGAATACGAATTTCACTCGGTCGTCTAGAACATACTTTACGTCTTTCTAACATCAGTGAAAACTGTTGATTCCGTTCTATTATAGTTCTTTATATACTTTCTTCGTACTTTGGTAGTTTGTGTTACAAGCTGTTTTTGGAATTGGCCTCGCAATTATTGACCTGGAACATTTATATTGGGTGACGGATGGTATACGCATGTCTATTCTGGCGCAAAGATTCGCTTCCATACGCCACAAACAAATCAACTTTAATATTGCCCATCGAGAAATTATACTTATAATGATCATCACAAAAAATAACTATTTGAACGGGTCAACATTCTCATCGCCTAAAACATAAAATCATATTGTCTGGGTGAGTAAGTTAATGGCAGCCATGCTCATTACATCTTCTGCTTGATGCCCTTATGAACAGTTGCAATCAAAGCGCTACTCAGATATTTGTTTAATTGTTATCTGACCTGGAACTCATTTATGGACTACGAATTTCAACTTTGATATGGAATTCATGCGTGGAATATCAACTGTCTGCCCGGCATCATTGAAAACTGATGACCGCTTCTCTCTTGTGTGTTACCGGCTTTATTTTCCATTCTGTATAATTTCTTACATACGTTTTGTCTTTGGAAGCTAGTGTCAAACGTTGTTTTGGAAATGGATCTTGCGATTATCGACTTGGAACGCCCTTTACTGACTACGAATGGTATACGAATGTCCGACATGACGCTTATATTTAGCAGTCTTTGTATGAATAAACATCTCCCATGAACAAAGAACATAACAGTAGTCCTTATAATTATTGCAATTTAGCGTTTTATTTGTACAATGAGATACTCTAGCAATTCATAAGCAATAATAATCGAGAAATTAAGATGAAAGTTTGACTGAGTGTACTCATGCAATAAAATCATTTATCCTCTTCCTCCCGTGCAAACATTCCTCGGCAGCCTGAAAAACTAAATGTAGCTTCCCACTGTTTAAACCTCGAGTGGCTCCTGGGGGCCTGGAATATGTCACTTGAGAGCCCAGACATGATCTGGCCAATCAGTTTGTGATTGTGATGTATCCAATGTTTGTGATCAACATTCACTAGACTTCATGTTGACTTGTACTGCAGAAACACCAGTCAGTTCCTGCCCAGTCACAGAGCATCAATATATCTCTGTTGGTCCGTTTTACTCAGAAGTTCTTTTGGTAGAAAATTGGTTGATTGCTAATGCGAATATTATGTTTCATACTGTTCTATACATCCTAGAAGGGGTTATTTAATACTAGTGCCCTAGTTCCATCATTACGTAGGATAGTTTGATCAATGACTATATTACATAAAACATCACTCCAAAGCGTGAACTGTAATGAGGGTTAGCTTGCGTCATAAATTAAATGCTTCTTGTGACAATCAGTGCTTCTAGTTTTGTTATAAAAAAAAACAGTCAAACTTTTTTATTCCTATAAACATTGATAAATTTGCACGTAAAAGTTTTAAAAAGTGAACCTAAGCGTCAAGTCCGACATTTGTACATCACTCGTACACCACCACAGGGTGTCTCAAGTCCGAACACCACAAAAGGGTGTCCTAAGAGCATCAAAAAATGGTGTTCAAAGTCAGTACACCACTAAAGGGTCTCCTAAGTCAGGGCATCACAAAAGGGTGTTCCAAGACAGTACATCACCAAAGAGTGTCCCAAGTCAGAACACCACTAAAGGGTTTATTAATTTGGATTATTAAAAAAAACATCTGAGCGCGACGAAATGTAAGAAATAAGACATAATTACTAAATAAAGCTGAAAACATGTATGAGAGCAGAAGTCAACAGTTTTCAATGATGTAACCACCTAACCTGAGCGCATCTTCAATTCGGAAAATTTAAGTGCTGTATATAAATGTCGGATTTTGATGATTAGACTTCTCTCATTTTCTGCTGGAACTTATAAGAAGGAATGCTACATAAGGTACATTATACGAACAATACCACAACTGACTAAAACGGCATATCCTTAATCATCACGAATACCACCGGAAATTACCGAACGTGTATATAACATGGAAGTTTCGCCCAGTGACTTGGAAAGTGTATCCCAGGATTCATTGCGTTGATTGTAGCTCTTACTGACTGGGCGCCGCGGGAGAGCATCAGGGATGGTCAAGGGATTATACTCTTAGTTCAAGAATGCAATAAACAAACTCATGCTTCACTGAGCAGTTAGTCTATGCCCCTACCAACAACAGTTCATGTTTTCCTCAGTCTTAATCATAATGATTTTAGTGCATGCACTTCGCAACATGTTGATTGTTCTTTTATTGTTATTTAGTGATAAATAGGAAATTAGGAGAAAACTCTGTGAAGACTAAAGTGACATGGTCGCCCAAAATTTGGATTATTAAAAAAACATCTGAGCGCGACGTCTTAACGAAGTTTTAAAGTTCCTTCATAGACTAAATCACTTACGCTGAAATAAAAAAATATTCATTGAGTATGTAACTTCCCGCATAGATGGATCCCATATATATGGGATTAGTGCGGGAATTTGGGCATGGGTTTGCCCAGATCAGCCCCATATGGGACCCAAGTGGTAAAAATGTGGGCAGATCTGCCATATTCGCCCATCATCTATGGAATTCTTATGCGATCAGACTGGGCAAAAAATTGTAAATCGGCGCCATTTTTATTTATATATACCCGCTATTAAAATATCCGTTTTTAAACTGCAGGGTTCTCCGTATACAAATCCGTAGCAGAATTTAGCATTGCGTGAATCAATACTTGCAAACTGGGCCTACCAGCAGACGAGATGAAGATGTCAAACTGCGATTAAAGCGACACCTACACACGTACGTATGTACCGCTGCAGCTAAACATTTCTTCTTCATTCCGGCGTAATTTTGAAAGACTGTCAACTTCCGCCCATATTTCGTAAAAATAAATGCTTAATTTACTTCGTACTTAATAGAATTCCCTGGGGTGAAATTTTAGTAATACAAATCGGTTTTATCTGTATGCAGATACAAGCCACTTTCATTCATAGGGCTCGAAATTTCCACATGTCTGCCCATCGATCACGAAGCGAAAGACCAGACAATAATCCTATCTGTCGCTGGCGACAGGTAAATCTCGTCTGGGCAAAAGTGTATACAGGAAATCATAAAACATGCATTTTATTTTGATATAAAGTGAGTGACGAAGTTGTGCGAACTCCTAATGTGATGACAACTCAAACATATCCTGTCCCCGGATTAGCACACTGTGCTGCCAAAAACGGGTAAAAGTAAATCGTGGCAGTTTTCGAAAAACTCGTGTGGACTATGTTTTCAGTGTTTAATGGGCGGTTCCCAATATAAAAACGCGGGACAAGGAACTCTTCTGCAATGGGAAGACAGTCCCCATGGTAGAGAGACAAAACGCGCGTGAAGACTGACATACTAAATTGGAATTACATGGACAACGGAAACTGATGACAGATATTTCTCAATGAAATTCGTTTTTAGCTGAAATACATTTCTGCACATATTTCTGGCATAATGAGGGTTCATCAGATAATGATGTGAGGTGACATCCACGTAGGTCTAACCCGAATAATCGGTTCGTCTGCAGTGTACAGTGTGCATGTACAGTCCTTGTTTTGGCGTGGTCATGCTTTGAGACAGTGTTTAGAATTTAAAAGTTTGTAATAGACATCGCCTGTCTTGGCGCTTTCTTCGACTTTATTCATTCGTATATTTAGAGATATACATGGACTGGTCGGTAGATCTGCACAGCTCACTGTCAGTGACTTGACCCCACTTGACGGGGATTAGCAACCCGAGCTGCTAAGTGCCACGCAGGGTAATGAACCGGGCGGATGGGGGTGAGAGTGGAGGTGGTTGGGGACTGGGGTCTAACAACTCTCTTCTGTCATATTGCCGCAAATTTGAATCGTGCGAAAGTAAACGACAGTAACTCAGGTGCGAAAATTAACGTCATTACCGTAGGCCTACACATAATTCCAAGGCAGTCCATCTTGGCAAACCTCTATACATATGTATATGTACTCATAAAGCACATGCAGGTGTGTCCAGACAATCATGACTAATTACCTAATTAGAGTAAACAGACTGGCTTTATTACTCCAAAATTATTATTACTTTTATTTATTACTCCAGTCATCCAAAACACTCGGGAACACAAATGTGTCCAGTAAACCGGCATTATAAACGTCACAGCAAAGCTATCTGCAAAATGCAAAACAGAAAATAGCTCGTTGGCACGAAGGTTCAAGATTGGTTGTCTATAATGTTTATGAGGATATAATTTATAAAATCTACGTGCGACAAGCACTGAGCCTCTTCACAGCGACACTGCCATTATATTAGTGACCAAACCTTCGTGAAGTGTGACAGATTGTCAGCTTATATCACCACGAATATTGGCGGTTAGCCACTCAGCATTGTGAGTGTTAAGTGCCATAATAAAAATTAATCGTGTACATACATATGTGGTGTCTAACTGTTTATCCGTTGAAGTATTATCCCTGCTGTTAAGTGAGTTAAGCAGATACAGATGACTGACAAATAATACCAACCGATTATTGGACTGCATAGTACAATTCGATATGTCGGTTACAAGTTGGTTTTATTCCTTTTATGTTGATTTGTAAATATATACGATTGTTGTTGATAGCACAACGCTGACCACAGCTCACACTAACAGGTACGAACCCTGGAAGATACCTATTTTCGTTGTGACGTCACGTGATTTCTGTTTTGATCATTTCGTCATATAGATTGACTGAGTGTAGGTCACGTGACATCGTATCTCTGTGTTTTTCAATAAGCGGTATCTCCTGGCCTCGTAAGACTTTCAGATTAAACCTTGATATTTGGAGTTAACACGCACGTCACAAAGGAATGGCTATGACCGTTTAGGTTTGTTGCCACCTGTCGTCCGAAATAAGACCAGCTACCTCAAACATAATCCAGCACCAAAGAGAATCTATAATAATCATCAAAAGGGTTTGAGATCGACATCGATGTGTTCTTGTCGACCTGTACCTCTACCTGTCTGTCCAACCATCTGTCCTGTCTCTCCATATTTTTCATCATTTGCCTGTCCATCTGCATGCCCATCCGCATTTTCATCAGCATGTCCATGTGTTCAGGTCGACCTGCCTCTCTGTCCATCTGCCTGTCCATCTTTCCTATCCATCTGCCTGTCCAACTGTTAGTTCACGTGCTTGTTCATTTGCCTGCCCATCTGCATGTCTATGTGATATTGCCGATCTATCTCCCCACTCATCCATCTATCCATCTGCCTGTCCATCTTTTCTGTCCATCTGCCTGTCCATATATCTGTTCAACTGTCTGTCCATCTGTTTCGTCCGTGTCAGCATTAGTTTCCCTGTTTGTCTGCTTAGTGCAATTACAGTTATAAATTTCTGTGAGCATTTATGTCGCCCTTAAGCTGTCGACAGGACATCAATCCATCAACACCACTTGATTATCATTTCCTCGCCTCAACAGCCCTCTTGCTTTGATCTTGTAAATAACAGATAACGCCACCCTCGGCTAGCCACATGTACCTGTGGCACTTCGGCATCCTGACCGGTTGGCAGTGAGATATAACCCCATTTCACATGTGTCAGTTTGCGTTCAACAGAAGAGCCTACACAACATGATTTTTCATAGCTATAATGGCCCTACTCAAACAACCAAAGACCTCTTCAGACCGACTTCCAAATGGAAATGTCAACATCAGTAAATATTACATGATGAATTAAGGAGTCCTTTAATCAAGCCTGTTGCATGTCAAATATATTAAATTCAAAGGTTTTTTGGCAATTTTTTACTGTTAAGTTTGAATGAATTTGAAGCAATTCTGTCATCTTCATTATCACGTTTGTGACAAAAACACAAAACTTGTTTGTGTTATAGTTGCAGTTTGAGGCTTGTATTAACATTGATATAACCTTTTCCTTACTACAACCAGAGTCTGAGCGAATCATCGACTAAGTTGAACATTTCAATTCCAGTATAACCATCCACTTTACGTGCTGTGTGAAATTTAACAAATCTGACTTAAACGTACAAGCTAAGCGTGTAATGACGCATATTCACTGAAAAAGAAATTCAAGGCACAAAGAATTTACACTCCGAACAATTGCCTCTCTTTTTAAGCTTATATGTGTTTCAGTGAGTGTTTATTGTTTTTTGTCTTTATTGGCAATGAATTCGGTCAATAAGACAGTATTACTCTCATCCACGAATACAATGGAAACACTTTATTGCGTGATTGGGCCTATCACTAAGGTATCAGGGAGTGCCATTAACACGTATAGCCGTAAAGATGGAATTATGACTGAAAAGCGTATTTATCAGTAGAATGTGATTTCATTCCTGACGGCGTATTTCTCAGTAAATGCTTTAATTGTTATGGTTATGTTGCCCGAAATACGTAATATTCCCTGACTATTCGAATCTCAGAAATATGACTGATAAACAGAAAAGTATTTTACAGAAACTTCCATTTTGCCGCTGTATGAGGATCGATAAAGAATGCCGTTACTCTAGTCAGTAAGATCAGTACCTACGGGGAAATTTCCTTGTGTCTTTTGAGTAACTCCCGAAGTGGTTCACTCTTAACTTGCTTTTTGCTCAGTCCTTCCATTGTTCGCATTTTTCTTTCTCCTTAGGGCAAATGAGTACGTCGCGGGTATAATTGTAACATCAGAGAAGAGAGCACTTTGTGATTAGAGTCACATCCCGAGGTAAACCCTGTTTGTGCTGAATCAATTCCGCGTGTTTCACACCGAGGAATCTTTATACGACAGTAGAATGAAAGTTCCGGTCTGCGCAAACGCACTTAAGGTTTTAACTTTTTTTCTCTTCGTGCGGATGAGTTATTTGCTAGAGACATTAATACTGACCCATTATACTGAATATTCGGGTTTGTTTTGCATTCTTTTTACCATACATTCATTACTACAGAATAGAGTTGGACGATCAACTTGTATACAGGGCAGTGCCAGGATCTTGATTACGCTAACAACTGTAAATTTTAGTTTATCAACCTTATTTTCCATGCACCACTCAAAATTTAACTTACCTCAAATTATGTAATGTACTTAAGTACCGGCATTAAGATGAGGGATGGCGGTTTTGTTCTGTGTTGGTTGAACACATGGTGAATGTAATCTCTAGTTAGATGGTCACTTATTAGATTTATTTATTTGTTTGATTGTTTTTTTTACGCCGAATATTTCACTTATACGACGACGACCAGCATTATGGTGGGAGGGAACTCACGGCGATCGCATTGGTGAGAGGCTCCTGGGTCATCACGCTGCGCTAGCGCGTTAATCAACCACGCTCACTTATTAGAGGGATGCAAAGTTATAACGTACGTGTAGGTCGTAGGCACATTGCCCATAAGTCTTACTCCTACGATGTAGGCCGCATGGGCCATGTCACCGCCCTCTGTTGACAAAAAGGAGCCCCAGTGGTTATGAGCTGTAGAGGTGACAAGCTGGATGCAGGCTCAAAGGTGGCTCTTCGCTTCATGTCAATTACATAAGATGTCATAATATGGAAATACCATAATCAGTTATATCTTACTTTGTAACGATATCAAAAGGAGACACAAAGACATTCCCGCATAGCAGCCAGCTATATGTTAAGTGACGTATGGCTAGGTGAGTTTTTATAGGACGTTAAATTCAGGCACATTGCCATGGTTTTAATTAGTCGTTGAACAAGCATTTTTCTTTCTTTACCATTGTTTATCATGAGTGGAAATTTTCTGAAAACCTGGGCAGATCAGTAAATCAATACCGGTTAAAACACGGTAATTTCATTGGCCGTAGATTTTCTCGAGATGTTGCCTCAGTTTCGGAACAGGCCATACAGCAAAGATAACAACAGCGTTATTCATATCAACACAGAAAACCGATGAGAGTTTAACACTCAGCCTGAAGCGAAAACAAGATGGCCACAATTGTTCCTGTATATAGAAATAATATTGAGGAATATCTTTTGATCTCCCGGATGATGATTAATATCTTAATGAGGAATATTTGTAATTGTTTGGGTAGATTAGCGTGATATACAAGAGCTAACGACAAACTTTAACCCTTCGGCTTCCCAAGCTTGTACTCAGTATTTCAGTATTACTCCGCTAGTTAACCTTAGAAAGACGAGATGTTAATAGATGTGCTACTGTTCCAGATAAATGCAGTTTTATTACTTTCCGACAGTGACAAATATGTGTACTACTAAGCATGATTTACGTTTGCATAGGATTATAGGGGAAATATTTACAGTAGGGGAATATAGGGGAAATATTTACAGTAGGGGAATATAGGGGAAATATTTACAGTAGGAGACTATAGGGGAAATATTTACAGTAGCGACAGAAAGGTGAAAAGAGCAGAACAAACAATCAGCCCACCTTGAATGACAATACTTCTGCCGGCCACTGATGGAACATAGCGAATACCGTAAATACACCCACCACATCTCATCAACCTCCTTTGCATGCACATCAATGGACATTAGTGTGTTATTTCATACGATGTGTATTAGATATTACACGAGTCATTTCGGCCGATAACGTGAATGAATTTTCGGTTTAATGCACGCTCATTTCACGAATCGTTAACGGCCTGTAGATTTGCTGTAGATTTCCCACGAACTAGATAGCGCCGCAAGACGTATTTCACTGACGTTAACATGCCCGAAGTTTCCTGCAGCTGCTTTAGTCCTCTGGACCAAGTCTTTATGAGTTCTGTTGGCGAAGTAGTTCAAGCTCTGTTTCTCAAAGCGTTAGGATTACCTCCTTAACTGGGATTAAGACTCCAGAGCGTTAACAATTCTCTGACACAGTGCTTTACAAGCCGATGGTTGCCTTTTTGCAGAAGACATTGTAAGCCGTGTGGCTGAGGCTAACCCCAAGAGGTTCCAAACCTTCTTGTGGAAGTCATTACAAGCTCTTTTTCTCAAGATGTTACAAGCACACTTTCTCAAGACATTACAGGTCCATAATATTACGAATGCTCTTGCTCAGAGCGTTACAGATACCCTTGCTCAGGTCTTTAACTGTTCGGTTGACCAAGGTAAAAACATCCTGTGCACCAGCCACGTGTCGTTGGTTCAAATAGTTTCACTAGAGTTTCGCAGAAAAAATTCAAGAATTAGAGTGACACAAAAATTTCCAGAGAACTGAACGTAATTTTCAGATTAATTGATAGACTGATTGAATGATTTAGTTAGATTTCTATGGCCGGTTAAATCTTTTATGGATTTAATGAATGATAAGTTATAGCTAATAACAGCTGATTTCTAGTTTGTATAAAAAACCAAAAAGCCACATACAAATGTTTGGATTTTGTAGAAACTGACGATGTTAAAGCCGTTTTCTTTCTTACGAAAAGTTTTAAAAAGCTAAAAAAAAAGCTTAAAAGAAATAGCACCCGACACAGTTTGTATATTTTAAATCAAAAGCAGTGATGTCGTCGGTGTGATGTTTTTGCCCATAGGTCACACAAACCTGATGAAGTATGTCTATCCGCCGATCTATCCGTTCTACGTTTAGAGCTTTTGCAAGCCATAAAAAAGTTCTCACTCAGTCATGAGTTAATTGCTCACTGTTCAACAGATCAACTATTATACTATATGTGTGCAAGAATTATCGCTGTTAGGATCTTGTGGATGAGCCTAATATCACAACAAGTGCGGCAACATGAACGTATTCCATAATGACCTATCCTCTGGAGGATCTATTTAAAACACACCAGCCCTTTCTTAAACAGAGGCGTATACCCGTACCTTCCCTTCACATCGACATACCACAACTTTAGTGGATTCCAAAAATCCCTATACAAAGCTCAGTTTGGAATAAGTGCTGTAGTATAAAGGCAAGAAATCCAGGTGTCAACTGTATGTGGATACTTAAAAACTCTAAAGGTGTCCCTGAAGAACAAGACGCTCAGATACATGTCCCGTACAAGGACATATCATTATGGGATTTCTCTACTCTCTGTGCTACAATTCCTCACGCGGCTTTAATACATAGATTTTCATCACTAATTGTATCGGTGTTTAATAAAACCGATCGCCGCTTCAGCTACATACAAATGTTACCATTTATGGGATGTTTCCATGTTCTAGTTTCTAGAATTTCTCATTAACAACATCTAAGTGAATTTCGGGGAAACCATGTATGCTGTACGTCTTTTATAGAAAGTATCAACAGTATATATGTATTCCGATGGGTACAAATTGTGCCCCCTTTTGGTGGATCTATACCTGTTCTCATATGAATACGACTGTGTGCAGAAACTATTAAGGAGTAATCCTCACCAGGCCCGATCTTTCTCATTCACTAACCGGTATATTGATGATCTGATAGCTTTAAACAATTAATATACAGCAAAGGCCGTCAAAGATATTTACCAACTTTCCCTGGATGTAAAGGAATCCACAGACTCTCCAGATGGTACATCTTTTCTGGACTTATATTTGTACAAACACCAAAACGGTTTCCTCTCTTGCAGACTTAACATGGGGCTATAGCGGTTGTATGTATGTTCATCGTGTTGTCGCCACGATATGGCTGAAAAATTGCCGATGTGGCGTAAAGCCATAATTATTCATTCATTCATCGTGTTGAATTGGGGTCGCCACGTTGAATGTATGAACAGTTGCAATCCAAGCGCAAATGAGATATATATTTTATTATCCACAACTTATACAATAGCATAGTACACGTTTTCAATTCTGATTTCACTCATTCGCCTAGAACACACACTGTGCCTTTCAAACATCCCTGTAACCGGCCCGGATAGCACAGTTGGTAGAGCGTCCGCTTCGGGTAGATCCAGGATCAATCCTTGATCGAGTCACACCTAAGACTTTAAAAGAGGAAATTGTAACTTACTCGCTTGGCGTTCAGCATGAAGGGGATAGCGCAACGACTGGTTGACATTATACTGGTATACTCGGCGGGGCGGCTTACTTTCCTTCGGTAAGTCGTCTCAGTGAAGCAGCACTAAATAAAAGAGCGGTGGAAATCCGTCCTGCAACATGCACCTTAATGATTCCTTCGTCGTCATATGACTGAAAAATTGTTGAGTACGACGTTAAACCCCAAGCACTCACTCACTCAAACATCACTGAAAACTGTTGACCGCTTCTCTTTGCGTGATTCCGGCCTAATTTCCTACTTTGTATGCTTTATTAGTTCTAACTAGTTTGATGGTTTGTGTAATACGTCGTTTTGGGAATTGGCCTTGCGCTGATTGATCAGGAATGTTCTTATTGGTTGACGACTGGCATACGAACGTCGACGCATAGATTCGATTGTCCGAATCTCGATCCATCTAGATGAGCTGTAACTTTAAGGCAAGTACAAGTACCTGGCGATAAGTTCAACATTCGTATCTATAGCGTAAAGGCTCATACAAATAATCAATGATGAGCCAAGAAAAGACAGGCTCCAGATATTCAAGACCTTCTTCAACCGCATCCAAACATGTTGCGTCGTTCCATGTCGATTGTTGAAAAATTCATTGCGCGAAAGCCTCTAACCCTAAGCTAGGTATAACGTAGATCACATTGTATTTATTTATTTATTCATTTACCTATTTTTTGTTAGTTTATTACTTTATTTATTTATTTATTTGAATAATCAGACACATGAGAGCTGGATTCGAACTCTCGACGTCAATAGCCTGTCTCCGATCGGCTGCTGTGAACACAAAGCTTTAAGCGACTGATTCGTCGTATGCAGTAAAATCAGAGAGATGTGGTAACATCTTAGAATATATATCTTAGAATCTAGTTTTTATATAGCCTTAACAGATCATGATGTAGAGTATTTACACTATTGGCCTTTACTACATGTACATTGTAAATCTAACGACTTGTACCAGAGTAACAGTCGAGGCCTGGTGTTATTATAGCCCGTGGAACATGATATCCACATAATAAGTGTTTTGACCGCTGTGTGCGTGTACTACTGTAATCACCAATAGGGAGTTCCCCACTTTTAGCCAGTGATACGTGGCTACAACAGATTTAAAATTATGGACTAAAAGAAAGGAGTCCATTACACAACAAATATTATGGCTCATTCACTAACATGTTATTCGTGGCTTAGGAGAGCCCATATAGAGACATTGTCCAACGAATTGGTTAAAATGCGGAAGTCCTAAAAATGACGGCAGATCAACAGTTTTAGATGTTGTAGATCGTTAACTTTTGTCTGAGGAATCAGTCAACTTCGGACACATTCGTTCGTAATCAGAACCTTTAAATATTAAAGCGAGTGTCACTGAGTGGATTAGTAAGGAAGCTAGTCAGCCATGAAATTCAGACTCGGTCTATATTTTCCAGATAAACCGTAACACTGCATTCGACACGAAACTCGTGTTTCGATTAACGCGGTTAACGTCATCAGCGGCCTTAACATCAAATATACATTACCTAATCATCATGATTGTATCGTTTTCTTTGATGTACGATACAAAACCTAAATCCGAAGTGTCTGGCTAGTCCCAAGCCCCGTTACCAGCTCTTACAAAGCATTGTGAAAATAGCACACAGGGGAATTTTGTTTATAGAATAGAAAAATGAAGCAACCCTCCAGGGACTATCTCAGGTTGGACCATTTCCCACGTTATGAACTTAGGTCACGATTTCAAATCCAGCTTTTTTCTGCTCGACTGTGGCTTTATGTTGTGATGTTTCCAAATCTAGGCGCCCTACTAGACATTCGTAAACCAACCGTCAACCAAAATGGACGTTCCTGGTTAATAATAGCCAGTTCTATCTAAAAACAACGGTCAACACAAACCACCAAGATTAACCAAGAAAATGTATACAGTAAGAAATCTGGACGGATTCATGCAAAGAAAAGCAGCCAACAGTTTTCAATTCTGACGGGAAAACACAAGGAATGTTCTAGGTGAATAAATTAAATCAGTCTTCACACTGTGTTCCATGCTGTTGTCGGTATTCGAAATATGTATAGGAGTTGTGCTTTGATTGCTACTGTTCATATATCTTGAATAGGGTCCACTTGCCCCGGGTTAAGCAGAATTGGACACAATTATATGAAGAAGATGCTGGACACTCCACCCATATTTACTTACAGCAGAACTGCATTCGTTGTAAAATTAAGAAACTTATAACTGAGAGTGGAGGCGTTTGATGGTACATCTTTGACATACTAGTTTACGCAGTGACTCGTGACTTTGCATGAATCATCACGCAACACGTTGAATGTAACAAAAGTCGAGGCGAGGTATGTACGCATCATATTACATAACCCTTCGGTATATTAGCTATCCAAGTAAAAATACTGATTGATTGTGTGGTGTGTTTTTTCCCAGACTCAGTTTCTTCGCAAAAAAGTTCATCGACGTCATCCAGGTGAAGCATTCTTGATTAATCCTTTCATCGCTGTCATATGACAGTAATACTATCGAGTTTGGTTACGAATGAAATGTAAAAAAAAGACTGCTCATATTATGCGGGAGCTGAAACAATAGCAATGCAAACGTGTTTAGTACACGCAGCTGGAAACACATAAACGTACAAATGATGCAGCAAACTCATGGAAGAGCTACGCGCATTCGCATCAGGCAGAACAAGAAAAGAAAACCAAGATTAAAGCTGTACATTAGACAGTTAGAAGCATAAAACGTGGATAAATGTTAATCTTTAAGAAATTTTTTTTGTTCGATTATTTATCGTTGTTTCGGATGAAATGATTTTTAATTAACCCTGATTAAATGTGTATCGGAGATTTGTAATCAGCTTTCGAATTGTTTCAACTAAGGTCGGAGAAATATACCTTTTTCTCCGGTTTACGTTTCTCAGTTCCTTCATTGACATATATTAAATAAATTTGCTGCCTTCACTGGATTTAAGTTGCAAATGCATTGCTTTACTGACCGTACCCTACAGACCGTAGAACAGACCAAGAACTGGCTCACATGGGAAGCTCACTGCCAAACATTCGTGCAACAAATCCTTCCATTATACCGTGCTCGCTTGAGGAGACACATCCGAATGACCAGGATTTTTGCCACTAAATGTAAATCTGCATGCATGGTGACTTTCATTTTTCAAATACCATACGTATTTTCCGTAGGACTAGAGTTACACGATTTGACAGCTCCCTGTACCAGCAACGTAACTCATTTTCTACCAAACTTATCGGAAAGGGAAATATATGTACAATATTTCATCCAAGCACTGAAATATATTACTCTTTCTCCAAAGGTGAACTTATCAGACTGTCGTCGTTGCTCTGGGTTTTCTCTCTATGATGAAATTCTACTAACCAACACCTAGAACTGGTTCTTTTACATTGTTTTAATGTAATTTTATATGTTAAATGTGATGAGAACATAGGATTTCAGCTATTCCAGACTAATGACGTATAATAAATTGCAGGTAACATCACTGCATGTTTACCTAATTCTGCTAGGCAATGGTGCTAGGCGGCGTGTAAAATGCTATTATCTAACCAATCTGTGCGTCGAAACAAACATTCGTATACCAGTCGTCAACCAATAAGGACGTTACAGGTCAATAATCGCAAGGTCAATTCCCAAAACTACATAACGCACAAACCACCAAAGCTAATGAAGTATGTGAAGTAAGAAAAATAGGACGGAATCATGCACAGAGAAGCATTCAACAGTTTTCAATGATGTTAGAAAGACGCAGGGTATGTTCTAAGCGATTGAGTGAGTCAGTATTCAAATTGTGTATCAAGCTAGAATATAAGTTGTCCATAACAAAATATGTATCTCAGTTGAGCTTTGATTGCAACTGTTCATCTATCCAACGTGGCGACCCAATACAACATGATGTGTTGATAAAGTCCCTAGCCCCGGGTTAAGATGAATTAGACGCAACCATAAAGCAGATCACCAGCTATTCTGGACGCTCTGTCCCCATTTATTTACAAGAGAATTATACTCATTGTAAATCTTCGGAAACTAAGAGGGAAGGCGTTTGTTGGAATAACCTTGACACCGGTTTCTTGTTCAAGAAAATTAACTTAGTGTAGATTGGCTGATCCTCCCACCATATGTTTGGCCGCTATCGTATAAGTGAAATATTGTAGTCTACGGCGTAAAATACAAAGCAAATAAAAAAGAAGAAATAATACTGGTTTTGCGGAACAAGAAACAAAGGGTTAGCTAAAGAACGCAATAAAATCAGACCAAAAAAATCTTGCAAGAATTAAATAAATATCACTGGAGGCAGTAAGATAATAGTGTCCGTACTCACCATGGTATCATTAAAAACCGGAACAATTTCGTAATCCGGAAGGATGTCTGTGTTATTATTGACATGTTCCACAGCAAAAAGGGCCGACTGTAAGCACTGGTTCCCCAGCGACTCGAACCACCCATTCGTCAGCGGAAAAAGTCCTCCTATGTACAATTTCTCTTTCCCACTAACAGTTACGCCATTAAAAACGGATGCCGCAGCGAAAATGGGAAGAAGTTTGAACATTTTGTGTATTCTCATTCATCGGTCGTATCACGAAGAACATTTGTATCCGCAAAAATAATCTCTGGACGTCTTTCTTGCTGCTGTTGATCTCAACGCTTTTTCTTTCAAACCAAAAGCTTATCTCCTATCGCTAAAACTATCTGCTGTAACTATTCTAACCGTGAAACTACATCATCTTTTCAGTCAGATCGAATTATCGTGGGATTCATCAGGAGTACATTATTTCCAGTGCCAGGAAATCTGCAAGGTATGATTTTGCTACATTACTGTCCAGGTCGGCCAGCCTTTCTAACTCGGCATCTATAGGGATGAAGTTCGGTTCAGTACAAGAGCCAGCAGAGACGGCCTGCCCAGCCGCAGTATATGCACGCAGTATGTGCCGTGTGTCGCCAACGAAACTACTACCTCTACCTGATGTAATTTGCTACGCCAGTCACAACAGCAAGTCAATATAGAGCCACGCGACAGGCTGTCGTTCAATAGAACCGCGTGCAGGGCCACTTATCATTGGTGAGCTCCGTTTTTAAAACAGGCATGCGCAAATCGTGATTGTATTTACCTGTCTGTATCATATATCGAGTCAAAGCTTTTGCCATCCATGTGTCAGCATCGCCTCCATGTTTCCAAGTTTATGGAGCTTGTCGTTTATCAAAAACAGGTCTGACGTTCGACCGGAAGTAGCATATTAATATCGGTCAGCCAAGAGAAGCTATCAGCGAAGATTACGTCTTTTTAGATACCTTCTTTATTGTTTACGTCGGACAAATTTTCATTTCTATTTACCATTCACTTTTCTATCTTTGTGAATATTCGTGTTATTTGAAAATGTCCCACAGACACAGTTAATAAACATTTGTGTATTCTGTTACAGACAAGTATCGGCGCCACTATTTTCTTCCAAGTATTTTGTTTTCTGACAGACGAATCACCAAGCCATAAACACAGTTGTGAAATTGCTAAATACACATCTGGGTCTTATATTCAGACACGAATGTTTTCATTCAATGAGCCGTATAGTGAACAAATTTTAGAGAAAGGCGAGAATCAAATAAATAACTAAAACACCTTTTCAGCCAAGTCGGTATACTGATAAGATGATTAGTAACATCCGATTTCAGTATTTGTGTGCTATTACAAGCCTACTCCATGAAAGAAACAATTTCCTTTATCTGACCCCTATCCGTGAAATACGATGCCCCATCAATCGGAAGAACATCAGCAGTTACCAAGGGTTACGGATTCTGCATATTTATCTGAGTCAGCCCATTGAGCTGGATGTCGTGTCGTGAACGTCAGCTGAATCCCAGTATCCCATTTATTGCGTCAGCTTACATTTGGAAAATTCGATCAGGTTTCTCAACCTTTCCTCACAAACAGCAATTTTTGTATTTGAGAAGGTACATACAAGCAAAAACCTTCAATTTCTAGACACAAACAAAGAGTTCTTGAAATGAATGCAAACTGTTCAAGCCGCAGAATTGTATATATGTGAAGTGATGGTGCACGATATACCCAAGTTTAAGGTCATATTTTTCAGTCATATGACGACGAAGGAGTGCGTGTATTGTGCCTCCTTGTTCCAGGACGGATTTTCACCACTCTTTTATCTAGTGTTGCTTTACTGAAGGTAAGTAAGCCGCTCTGCCCGATCCATGATAGTGATACGGGTCAACCAGTCGAAGGTCTTAGGTATGACTCGACCCAGTATTGAGCCTGGATCTACCGCCCCCGAAACAGACGCTCTACCAACTGAGCCGGTGGGCTGTGTTGTGTTTATGTAAAGTGCTGGGGTACGAACTAACCATGCAGCATTGAGTTTTTTGGAACCCGATTCGATGCCCTTCCCTGGGCATAGAGATATAATATATAAACAGTACACAGAGTACGGTGAGTAGTTAATCAATACATAACAATACATAACAGCATATGCATCAAAATACTATTTCACCTACAAAACTGACTGAGTCGGCTAATGACACTGACACTCCTGTTTGTAAATAATTTCTGTACACGAAAGGAAAACTTATTTCCTAAAACAATAGTTTGGTATTTTGTTGGAACGCTGGTTGTTGTAGAATGGGCAATCCAAAATATAATGTGATTCATGCCCGATAGAGTTATTACATTTGTCCCATATACGTTGTTCCAGAGGCAAATTAATCCGCCATCCAATTTATGCTGTCAAGCAATGGTTTGAGGTTCGAAAACGTAAAAGTTTCTTCATTAGGTAATCGGACAGGACTTGCAGATATTTCTCAAGGCAAAAACGCTGCTTACCCTAACTTCCTATATCTGCTCGCCACGTTTGGAGGAACTGGTTCTGGAAACCTCGTTTAACAGACATCACACCATGTATTATTCGGTAAGAACCGATTATTCCATATATTTTTAATAATAATAATATATTATTTAAGTTCACTAAAAAGGATTTGACTTTTTTCGTCCATATATATTTATCGTCGTTTTGTATTAAGTGTTTTTACAGGCAAGAACGGAAATTTGGTTGGTTTTCCAGGTTTTAACTTGCCACAGAAACATATAAACTTATAATTCGTTTTCTTATACAGGAATGTCCACTGGATATCTTCCCAACTCTCCATATACCATATAGCTTGCCGTAGACTTACGTAAGTTAACCAGCTGTTTTAAGAACTTAAGTTCAGCCGCAGCAATACATTTTATATGACCATCTCGTCAAACCTTGCATCCATATAATAATACAGACATCACCCTCTGATCAAACAGTTCAATAACATAATCCATTGTTAAATCTAGGTTTCTTTGGTCCTTAAGTAGGCAGTACAGTACAGTAGTTAAAATGACTATTAAAGCTGAAATAAAGACCCAAGTATTTAAAATGATCCTCTATTTCAATGTATTCATTATCAATCCTAAATTTATATTTGTTATTCTTTTTACTTCCAAACGCTACAACTTTTGTTTTGTCCTTGTTTATCACAAGTTTTCATTTAGTGCAAAACTGCTGATAAATATCCAATGACGTTTGTAGTTCTTCGGGGGTACAAGTTAGTAACACAGTAGCGTCAGCATATAAAGGATAAAAAAAAAGTTCAATTACATGTATAGTTCGTCTTTTTCAAACTCTATCTCTACACCTGTCCTAAAGTTTGATTCCATACAATGGTCTAGGTCATTTAAGTAAATAGAAAAAGTAACAGAGTGGCAGATTTTCCCCATGACGGACACCTATTTTGCATGCCAACATTGCATACAGGCAGTTGTCCACTCTAACATAAGATATAATGCCCACATACAGATTTTGTATAGCTTTAAAGATCTTGGCATTAATGCCATGTTGCAAAAATTTGGCCCATAATGATTACCTTTGGATTGTGTCGAAAGCTTTGCTCAGATCGATAAAAGCGCAAAAGAACTTTTTCTTTTGTACTTTAGTTACATCCATAATAGATTGTAAACTGAACATGTGATCAATAATTGATCATAATTGATCAAATATTCTTTCCTTTGATTTCAGATTGCAGAAAATTTTCTCACTGAATGATCTTACCCTTTCCACATTTACATAGTTTTTGGCCGCATATAGAAGTTTAAAACGAAGAGGTGTCAAATCATCGTTCACATATACAGACTGATAACTTTTGTTGGGAGAGCCTCTAAGTAACTTACGCTTCTTTATTACTTTGGCTTTTGCTCAGCGCGAGACAAATTTCACCAGGATTGCCCTCGGTCTATCGCAATGCTTTCTGCCATTTCGCGGTACTACAGAAATGTCACTGGTCGTCACAGAATCTTCTAGGGCTTATAGTTAATCAACAACAGTTTCTTCTATATTTACTTCACTTATTTCTCGTTAGCCATTTATCCATCGTCCGCGATATCATCTTCTACGAGGTCTTCTCTATCAACTTCCTCACTTAATCCTAGGAATTCTGTTTACGTGAAGTGCTGGTGCGCGAATTACCCAAGTGACTGTGTTGTGTTTATGTGAAGTGGTGGTGCACGAATTACCCAAGTGACTGTGTTGTGTTTATGTGAAGTGCTGGTGCACGAACCACCCAAGTGACTGTGTTGTGTTTATGTGAAGTGCTAGTGCACGAATTACCCAAGTGACTGTGTTGTATTTATGTGAAGTGCTGGTTCACGAATTACCCAAGTGACTGTGTTGTGTTATGTGATGTGCTGGTGCGCGAATTACTCAAGTGACTGTGTTGTGTTTATGTGAAGTGCCGGTGCACGAATTACCCAAGTGACTGTGTTGTGTTTATGTGAAGTGCTGGTGCACGAATTACCCAAGTGACTGTGTTGTGTTTATGTGAAGTGCTGGTGCGCGAATTACCCAATTGACTGTGTTGTGTTTATGTGAAGTGCTGGTGCACGAATTACCCAAGTGACAGTGTTGTGTTTATGTGAAGTGCTGGTGCGCGAATTACCCAAGTGACTGTGTTGTGTTTATGTGAAGTGCTGGTGCGTGTTGTGTTTATGTGAAGTGCTGGTGCACGAATTACCTAAGTGACTGTGTTGTGTATATGTGAAGTGCTGGTGCGTGTTGTGTTTATGTGAAGTGCTGGTGCACGAATTACCCAAGTGACTGTGTTGTGTTTATGTGAAGTGCTGGTGCACGAATTACCCAAGTGACTGTGTTGTGTTTATGTGAAGTGCTGGTGCACGAATTACCCAAGTGACAGTGTTGTGTTTATGTGAAGTGCTGGTGCACGAATTACCCAAGTGACTGTGTTGTGTTTATGTGAAGTGCTGGTGCACGAATTACCCAAGTGACTGTGTTGTGTTTATGTGAAGTGCTGGTGCACGAATTACCCAAGTGACTGTGTTGTGTTTATGTGAAGTGCTGGTGCACGAACCACCCAAGTGACTGTGTTGTGTTTATGTGAAGTGCTGGTGCACGAATTACCCAAGTGACTGTGTTGTGTTTATGTGAAGTGCTGGTGCACGAATTACCCAAGTGACTGTGTTGTGTTTATGTGAAGTGCTGGTGCACGAACCACCCAAGTGACTGTGTTGTGTTTATGTGAAGTGCTGGTGCACGAATTACCCAAGTGACTATGTTGTGTTTTAGTGAAGTGCTGGTACACGAATTACCCAAGTGACTGTGTTGTGTTTATGTGAAGTGCTGGTGCACGAATTACCCAAGTGACAGTGTTGTGTTTATGTGAAGTGCTGGTGCACGAATTACCCAAGTGACTGTGTTGTGTTTATGTGAAGTGCTGGTGCACGAATTACCCAAGTGACTGTGTTGTGTTTATGTGAAGTGCTGGTGCACGAATTACCCAAGTGACTGTGTTGTGTTTATGTGAAGTGCTGGTGCACGAATTACCCAAGTGACTGTGTTGTGTTTATGTGAAGTGCTGGTGCACGAATTACCCAAGTGACTGTGTTGTGTATATGTGAAGTGCTGGTGCGTGTTGTGTTTATGTGAAGTGCTGGTGCGTGTTGTGTTTATGTGAAGTGCTGGTACACGAACCACCCAAGTGACTGTGTTGTGTTTATGTGAAGTGCTAGTGCACGAATTACCCAAGTGACTATGTTGTGTTTTAGTGAAGTGCTGGTACACGAATTACCCAAGTGACTGTGTTGTGTTTATGTGAAGTGCTGGTGCACGAATTACCCAAGTGACAGTGTTGTGTTTATGTGAAGTGCTGGTGCACGAATTACCCAAGTGACTGTGTTGTGTTTATGTGAAGTGCTGGTGCACGAATTACCCAAGTGACTGTGTTGTGTTTATGTGAAGTGCTGGTGCACGAATTACCCAAGTGACTGTGTTGTGTTTATGTGAAGTGCTGGTGCACGAACCACCCAGGTGACTGTGTTGTGTTTATGTGAAGTGCTGGTGCACGAATTACCCAAGTGACTGTGTTGTGTATATGTGAAGTGCTGGTGCGTGTTGTGTTTATGTGAAGTGCTGGTGCGTGTTGTGTTTATGGGAAGTGGATGTGTACGAAATACCCAGGCGGTTGCATTGTGTTTATGTAGAGCTGAATATAACTCCTAAATGTAGTAATTTACCATAAGATAATGTTGAAGTGCAACATTTTCTAATCATTTTGTGAGGGCTTAAATGACTTTTACTCCCCCAAATGCCAAAATATAGGACATTAATAAAGGTATATATGAAAATTTCAAATCCAAGAAAGTAAGCTACATAATTATTGAATAATGTCTGTAGCAGTCATAGCAGTTTTTCCTTATTACAGTAGTGGAGTATTATATAATGTAGCTAGCAATGTTATATTCTCCATGAATGCACTCGTAAGTCAATCTGATGTAGAGCTATTAAACTTGTAAACATATACCCTGCTGATCACACGACAACTTTAGCAATCCATGAAAATAAATGACGTCATACTCTAGAAACACAAGGGTTTAATTAGCATTAAAATAATGACCCATCGGTTCTTAGCTAATAAGAGTCTAGGGCGCATTTTACAACATTTATGTGTAGTTTTAATATGACGTAATATGCTATGCATTAAACACAGTTAAATAGTGGAAGTTATACCAATCGATCTGAAACGGACGGATCCATCGCAATCTTTGTTTAAGTCTTGATTAAAACAATACCTCTTATGTGGAGTTCAAATCGTTGTTTTTTTTAATACAGCCATTCAATTTTGTAAAAGTCGAGCAGTGAATAGTCCTACTCACCTGTTCGTAAACTAAATACCCACAAGTTATATTATAATATTATGCATTTATAAAATATATATCGGGTGGGCATAAAAAAAGGGGAAGTACTTTGATGCTGCATTGCTCCATTATCCTTCGTTCAAACCAATTTTCAAGGTCATAGTAGTCTGTACACAGGGTTAAAATGAAAACATAGCCTTAAAAACGCACGTTCCGGTGATCCACACTGCATCACCTGTCAGGTGTTATGAGGGTCACACTGAAAAATTCACTGAGGATGAACTAAAAGCACGCATCAAGGACTGCTGGGAAAAAAACTCTTTAGGAGATTCGGGACTCAGTCAGTTCATGGAAAAAACGTTTGCGGGCCATCTACCGAGAAGATGGCGGATCAATTGATCACCTTTTATAAATTCGAAATTTTTGTAATTCGGGTGACTCTACAACAACCCAAGTTCGCGTTGCTCACTCACACGGGTCACTGTATTTTTTAACATACTCCTTAACGGCGCATTCGTTGCTCTCTACGTTCACTCTACATCACTGCCACAAACAGCAAAGGACCTGGTATGGTAAGGCGGGGAATTGCAAGTGCAAGAAACTGTGCACATCAAGTAACGAAACTGACTATAGCTGTGAGTGACAGCCACTGACACACCCTATGGCTACTTCTTTTTCAATTTCTGTTTTACGCTTTTTTCCCTGTTATATGGCATACTACTTATAAAGCTCCATGCATGCAGTGAAGCGATGTACAGGTCATAAAATCCAAAAAATGGTATCCTGCTTCAGTCACACTTTTTCGCATTAGAAACACCACAAACATTCGATCTCTTCTTCAACGCGCAATCTGTTTTCCACAATGACTTCGTTAGCCCACTGTACTATGAAGGATGTTTGAGTGATTATAGCAGATATATGGATTTAAACTTGCCAAAATATGACAAAACTGATCACATTATAAACTTTATGTTTTACATATGAAGACAAACGTTAACAAAACAAAACTTTGACAGCACATGAAAATACATGCATAAAAGTTTCAGTAAAGATATTTGTCTGGTTACCGTTGAGCTTCATAATATAAATTAAAAACACAGTGCCTCTTTTGAACGAAAAATTGGCGTCTTTGATCGGGAGGGCATTTTGGGCGGGTTATTACTAAACGACCATCTCTTTTATGGCCATATAGCTCTTACGGGTGTTTCGAGCAAGTTTTATACTTCTGATATGGAACTTTACAAAATTCTGCTGGGATTTTGAAATTTGCATTTTCTTATCGTACCGATTTTCCGCCTTACCGTAGCAGGTACTTTTGTACAGAAATCTTGAACAACGTTTGGAAAAATTGTATTGCTAAATGCCGAATAAATTGTTCCGCGCAAGAACACCAGTGATGAGGCTGACGTTAAACTGGTCTATGTCCCTCGCACAGGCTACAAAGGTCAAGCTTGCCTAGTGTGAAGTAAGGAAAGGTCAAGAAAAGTGAGCGCAGTGAGCGTCATATGCGCTGTGAGCAGTATGACCTTTGAACTCTGATGGTGCAAAGTCGATGGATTTGGATGCAAATGAATATTTAGAATTGTATGAAACGGACAAAATGCTTAACTCCGAGAAATTGTTGAGTTCTGACATGTCTAAAGCCAGCGCGTGATCGACTACTCCTAGCTGCTTACAGATGCTCCAAGATTCTTCCAGTCGCTGTACTTATAATAATAAAAAGTTACAAAAATGTAAAACATAAAAGTCTTTATACTTGTTATATGCATTTTGTATGTTTCTCTTCAGTTTGGTCTTTAACTAAATGAAGCCCAATATTTTAAACAAACTTAGAAGTAGTGTTTAAAACGCTGTTAAACAAAAAACAGAGGAAAATCTCCTCACACGTAATGCCAAAAACAGTCATGGTCAATAGATATTATAAGCAAATTAACAAACATACAGCTATAAACATAATTGTATACAAAATAACAGAGAGACAAAACAAAGATATTATATAAAAAAATAGCCATAAAACATGTCAAAACATATCGGCATTAATTCGGGATGCTTATGGGTAACTTGAGAAGACTGATGGTTTGTTTCGGACACTGCCGGTTTCCCACCAGCCATAAACTCGACAGTATGTGAAACATTCTTGGGCCACCTTAAACATCAATGAAATAAACATATGAACTGTTAGGGCGGCGCTTAGTGGTTTGCTTAAGTCTGTGAACTCCGTCACTATAATGTACAATTAGCAGTCGTTTGGACTTCGCCTGCAAACTTGTACCAAGGCGTAGCGCGTTACATACGACGGCAATATCAGCCGTATGTAACATATCCAATTGTGTATGTGTTTTGTGTGTATATATAGTACACCATCAAGCCCATCTCCTGCGGAAAGGTACGCCATGCTACAGCGTTTCTATTCCCAACGTGTCCTGAGGCACGGTGCCATGTCTGGCCGGACACTGACCCCTGCTTCTCGCACACTTGGGCTTGTCGTTGGGCGCCAATCAGAAAACCATCCAACCGTAGCCGCAATTGCCCTTGATGCTTCCACTGCAGACGACAAAACAAGAGACGTGCTCATACCAATCTGTACGATGATTTCAAACTAAACTACATAGTGAATTGATTGATGTGTACAACAGCAGAATTGTTGACGACCGTACTTTCCCTTTTTACCTGTCACAGACCTTATTAAATAACTATATATCAATTTTTGCAGATCCCTTTAGGAACTGATATTGCGTTGTTACAGTGCATGTTTTGGACACGTGGTTTACAATCACCAGTCAGCGCATCGGAACACCATCGCCTGGTTGTCAAGTCACACACGATTTAAACACTGGTGCTATATTCGTGTATTAATTTCAATGGCCATGACCATAGTGTTGATATGCCAGCCCCAGCTTCTGTACTAAGAGAACATAGCTTATTAGTTCGGTGGTAATGGAAAACGAAGTCTGGTCATTGAAAAAGGCGGGAAAGTCGTAATTGCCCAACGTTAAATACCACGATACCTTTAATATATGTCAGTGTAATCAGTTAAGGAATTTTTTTTCTTAATTCTTTTTTTAGATGTAGGACAGGTAACAGTACATAATGGCAGAAGACCGACCGTAACTAGCCAAATATTTGAGCTAGCGGGAGAGGTGCTTTCACCACTTCTGCCACCACCATTTCGTAATCAACCCGTTCATATATCTATAAAGGTGGTTTAACGGTAAAATAGCCGGTGTTGACTTTGTCCACACACGTGTTATAAGCCTCCAGCTGTTAGGTTTGACATTCAATACAAATGACAAACCAGCAGACCGTGCATAATTCCATAAAATAGAATATATCAATAGGTGTCTGGGTCTCTCTTTGATTTCACCTGTTCATAAAACGTGTTGATTTATTAAACATGAATGCTTTTCCGGTCCATAGGTGATAGAATTTGTCTTTGTACTCTGTATTCGTCTTTTCAGCTCGTTCGAAGAAAATTGGAAAACAGAGATTTATTTCCATGAAGGGGTTATTGAGGGTTTCCCACATGTTTGGTTTAGGATTAAGAGCTAATGGCCCGTCACAGACCACGGTGTCTTGGGAGGTCATATGGAATGCGGATGACCTTTCTTTCACATTTACTGGTCTGCAACCCCAGATTGACATTGTTTCGTACTGTCAAAAGTGGAGCTTGTAAGATGCAATATTGTTGTCTTTAGAAAAGAGGACATATTAAGCCCTCGGGAGAGTAAGGCTGTGGAGCAGGTGTCCTCTCAGACAAAGCGAGCATCCACCAAGGTCCTTACACTACATACACTGTGGTATTTAGGCCGAAACTTTCGATAAACCATTTGATTAAAAAAAAAAACATTGCCAACACTTACACAGACGGAAATGAAATTGGGGATGTTAAAGATTTGAGACCTTGGTAAATTTAGTATGTATTTAAAATGTGTGACATATGGCACTGGATTATTGTTTTACTACGAGGAAAGTTATCCCAGGAAGGCATATTAATGACAATGTCTCTAAATTCAAGGGAAAAACACACCTACGTGTGTTACCACTTACGACATGGTTTTCGCTTACAGGCGGGACATTGTACCTGGTGTCCTGACAATGGCGTTCCAGTAAGGCCTCACTGTAAATTCTTGGGAATTAAGTCTCGTCTTCTACAAGGAGACACTGCCTTGATATGACAGATGTAATATTGAGCGACGTTAAACCTCAGTTAAACAAACAAATCTTTTTATTGCCGACTGTCGAAGTTTATAGTAAGGTAGATGGTTTGAAAAAGATCCACATATACTTCTCACCTTCATGGACGGCCTTAACGGGTGGGCTTTGACGAAATTGTAACATCTAACGCGATTACAGGATGTATACGAGAAACATAGATAATACTTGGCATGGGCAATAAGACCACAATAGATGAGAGGATCATCCACATGTGAAATGCTACCCTCTCATTAGTTTTATTTATCATTACCATCAAGGGTCCGTTCTACAAAGCTGTCGCAACGCTGCCTGAAGTGCATTTACCATGGTGACGTATCCCTTTACTCTCTGTTATCATGGAAATTACGTCAGGCGGAGTTTTGTGCGACTGCTTCGAAGAACAGCCCCCTGCTGTGTGAAATCAGATCATATGATATATATGAGGAGAGTATGGTTAGAGATTATGCCATCTAATATGTGATATAACGCTGGCTATGCGTCACTAGATACTACAATTACTTGTCTTCTATGCCCTGTTTCGCCGTAATATGGCTGAAAAATTATTAAGTTCGACGGTAAACTTCAAGCATACATACCTGTTATTTTGCAGGAGTTAATAGAAAGGTCCACTCCAGGCGCACGGTTTTGTGCACGTGCACAAACGATTGGATGTTGTTCCCATGCCGTGAACTAGATTGCCATGGATTCAGTCTTTCAGTGGGTGCCCTCAAAACAACGGTTTCATTCAGATCAATGCCCAGAGCCGGTAGTCGTTAGTACTCAAACAGACAAAGGCGCTATCGGCCTCTGAAATTGTATGCAAGTTTGCTCTAGATCACACCAGTCTAATCCAGCACTATCTATTCAATAGGTGCTCTGATTACAAGACAACCTGTAGGCGTAACCTGTGTCCGACCTTGAGTATCTTTTCTCTAACTTCACTATCTTTCTCTTACAAATCTAGTTATTTGATAATTCTTCGTCCATTAATCTCTTTTAGAGTCTTTAGGACAGATAAATATAAGACATGATCACAGTAGGTGACTTTCCATGGTGTCTTTCATATGGACAAGCAATAAAGCCAGTTATTGACGCACCTAATAGTATTTGCACAAACCAGTTCCAATCGCTCTGTATGGCGCTCAACAATATCTCTGCGTTACGATGAACTCTGCAGACAAGGTTACATGCGGTGCTATATAATACAGAGCCAAGCCTTCATCAAGAGACTTTGAAGTGAAAGTAAAACATTGTGATTTTAGCTTGAGCTAAAGTCAATGAATTCGTCCAACTGTACCATGAGAATTACCATGGTTCTAGTGACGTATACTAACACATCCAAGTCGTGTATTCGCCGCTTAAACTAATTATCTGAAGATACGTGTAGTACTACAGTCACTGGTTTTGAACAGATTTCGATGAATGTTATTAACTTATCTCTCATTTACGAGCTCATGGCAAGCTTTTGTTCTTAGTGGTCACTTTTATCACATAATCTCTCATTTAGAAGCTCATCACAAGCATCTTTTCTCATTGGTTATATTTTTATCCACTAATCCTTCATTTGGGACTTCATCTCAAGCATTTGTCCTCAATAGTCACTGTTGTCACCTAATCCTTCGTTTACGAGTTTATCGCAAGCATTTGTCCTCACTGGTTATATTTTTACCACTAATCCTTCATTTACGAGTTCATCCCAAACATTTGTCCGCACTGGTTATATTTTTATTCACTAATCCTTCATTTACGAGTTTATCGCAAGCATTTGTCCTCACTGGTTATATTTTTATCCACTAATCCTTCATTTACGAGTTCATCCCAAACATTTGTCCGCACTGGTTATATTTTTACCACTAATTCTTCCTTTACGAGTTCATCGCAAGCATTTGTCCGCACTGGTTATATTTTTATCCACTAATCCTTCATTTACGAGTTCATCGCAAGCATTTGTCCGCACTGATTATATTTTTATCCACTAATCCTTCATTTACGAGTTCACCCCAAACATTTGTCCTCACTGGTTATATTTTTATCCACTAATCCTTCATTTACGAGTTCATCGCAAGCATTTGTCCTCACTGGTTATATTTTTACCACTAATCCTTCATTTACGAGTTCATCCCAAACATTTGTCCTCACTGGTTATATTTTTATCCACTAATCCTTCATTTACGAGTTCATCGCAAGCATTTGTCCTCACTGGTTATATTTTTACCACTAATCCTTCATTTACGAGATCATCCCAAACATTTGTCCTCACTGGTTATATTTTTATTCACTAATCCTTCATTTAGGAGTTTATCGCAAGCATTTGTCCTCACTGCTTATATTTTTACCACTAATCCTTCATTTACGAGTTCATCCCAAACATTTGTCCTCACTGGTTATATTTTTACCACTAATCCTTCATTTACGAGTTCATCCCAAACATTTGTCCTCACTGGTTATATTTTTATTCACTAATCCTTCATTTAGGAGTTTATCGCAAGCATTTGTCCTCACTGGTTATATTTTTATCCACTAATCCTTCCTTTACGAGTTCATCGCAAGCATTCGTTCTCACTGGTTATACTTTTATTCACTTATCATTCATTTATTAGTTGATCGCAAGTATTTGTCCGCAATGGTTACCTGTAATCAAAACTTTTATAAAAAAAATGTTCAGAAAAGTTTTATTAATAGCTAAGCATTCCTCACATTCCACGCAAATATAACTCTTTGTCCTGTGTATATATATGTATGCTTAATGTTTTACGCCGTGCTTAGCAATTTTTCAGTCATATGACGTGCTCATTGCAAGCATTGGCCGCAGTGCTCAGTGTTGTCATCTCATCCCTCATTTACGAGCTCATAGCGAGAATTTTGTCGGCAGTGGTCGGATTTATCACCTACTCCTTCATACACGAGATCCTGCGTATGTGTATGCTTGGGGTTTTACGTCGTACCTAACAATGTTTATGACGACGAGTAGTCATAAGGTGTGTGTACATATATTATTATGTTTATTATTTCAGGAAAGACAGTCATTCAGAATTGACGTCATTGTAAGAGAATAAACATTTTTGCTATTTTGAATGTATCAATATAACGTATGTAAAAATGCGATGAAATACAGCAAAAAGACAACAGCAACAATAAGTGACAAAACTGAACACTGAAAACAACAAAGCCATGATTTAATACGCTTCAGGACTTTTGTCCTAAGATTTAGGCCGAAAATATGTGTGAATTCTTGTAAACAGGTTTGTCATTTATCAGCATGTTAATGATAAATAAGGGCGTGTAAACCATGCACAGAAAAGCAATCAACAAGTTAGTACTTGTATACCTGGTGTGGACATTTTCTCTGCTTTCGACGTTACACCGTGCAAAAAGTGAACGGAACACAGTTGATTTGTATTTCACTAAAAGATTTACCTAATTTTAATTTTTCAAAGCCGTTGAAAACGACAGTAGTAGTTTCACAAAATATGCACCTGTGAATTGTTTTTTTTGCAGTTAATTACAATTAACTGCCGTTATAAACGATAATGTACTAGTTTGTCAGTGTTCTGAGAGAACAGTGACTCTGGTATCCGGGTCTACAGTGATAACGTTGCATCGTTTGGACACTTTTTTTATATCCAGGACTCTCCGTTGTAGTAAATCCACAAGGAACCCACGCTTTATCGACATTGACAGGGGTCAATTGTGCGGGTTCAGCAGTGTTTTGTCGGTGTTGTGAGATAGCAGTGACTCTAGTGTCTGGATGTACAGTGCATCTTGTAAGGTCAAGTGCACCGGTCCATTGCAGTGTTTTCTTAGTGTTGTGAGATAACAGTGAATCTAGTTTCTAGTACTCATTGTCGACATTCGCCAGAACTATTCACGGGTCCATCGCAGTGTCTTGCCAGGGTTGTGTGATAACGGCGACTCTGGTCTCTGGGTCTACAGTACGCCTTGCGACACTCGCCTAGACCAAGTGCGCGTATCCAGCAGTGTCTAGTAAGTTTTGTGAGATGGCAGTGACATCGCTCTCTGGGTCTAAAGTACGCCTTGCGACACTCGCCTTGGTCAAGTGCACCTGTCCAGCAGTGTCTAGTAAGTTTTGTGAGATGACAGTGACAACGGTCTCTGGGTCTAAAGTACGCCTTGCGACACTCGCCTAGGTTAAGTGCGCGTGTCCAGCAGTGTCTAGTAAGTTTTGTGAGATGGCAGTGACACTGATCTCTGGATCTATAATAGGCCTTGTCGACACTCGCCTGGGTCAAGTGGGTGGGTCCGCCAGTATTTTGTCAGCTATGTGAGATAATAATGACACTGGTCTGTGGGCTCATAGTACGCCTTGTCGACACTCGCTTGGGTCAGGTGGGTGGGTCCGCCAGTATTTTGTCAGCTATGTGAGATAATAATGACACTGGTCTGTGGGCTCATAGTACGCCTTGTCGACACTCGCTTGGGTCAGGTGGGTGGGTCCGCCAGTATTTTGTCAACTATGTGAGATAATAATGACACTGGTCTGTGGGCTCATAGTACGCCTTGTCGACACTCGCTTGGGTCAGGTGGGTGGGTCCGCCAGTATTTTGTCAACTATGTGAGATAATAATGACACTGGTCTGTGGGCTCATAGTACGCCTTGTCGACACTCGCCTGGGTCAGGTGGGTGGGTCCGCCAGTATTTTGTCAGCTATGTGAGATAATAATGAGATAATAATGAGATAATAATGACACTGGTCTGTGGGCTCATAGTACGCCTTGCCGACACTCGCCAGGGTTAAATGCGCTGATCCAACTGTGTTTTGTCAGCTATGTGAGATAATAATGACACTGGTCTGTGGGCTCATAGTACGCCTTGCCGACATTCGCCAGGGTTAAATGCGCTGATCCAACTGTGTTTTGTCAGGGTTGTGAGATAACAGTGACATTGGTCTCGGGTCTACAGCACGCCTGGTCGACATTTGCCGTAGCCAAATGCGCTCGCGAAGCAGTGCTTTGTGAGTGTTGTGAGATAACAGTGACTCTGGTGTCTGGGTCTATAGTACGCCTTGTCGACATTCACCAGGGCCAAGTGCGCCGTAACAAGTTTTGTAACTGTTTAGTAACATTGTTAGTTTGTAATAAATGTTAAGTCCTTGTAGCTGTTTAGCAGATGCTACCGTTAGTTTGTAATAAATGTTATAAATTTCTTTAGCTGTTTAATAGATGCCATCATTAGTTTCTATTACGTATTACAACTGTTTATGGCTGTTTAGTATATGTCCTCATTGGTTTGTATTACATATTACAAGTTTTGTAGCTGTTTAATAGATGCCCTCATTGGTTTGTAAGACATATTCCAATTCTTGTGGCTGTTTATTAGATGCCCTCATTGTTTTGTAATACATGTCACAAGTCATGTAACTGTTAATTAGATGCCATCATTAGTTTGTTATACTTGATACAAGTTTTGCAACATGACAGAAAACCACATAAACTTCTATCGGCTGCTAAGGGAAGACTAACAGTTTTTATGCCTCGACTGCAAGAGCCTGTAGGAGACACATGAATGCAAACATTGGTGGCTTTACAGGCTTTGGATGCCGTATTGCTCTTTGTGTTACGGTTACGTTGGTCGCCAATTTCAGTAAACTGATTGATTAAATTTAGGGGTATCCGTGGATAAAGAAAATGACACAAAAGATAAATTTGCCTTGTGGTCAGGTTTTCACCATGTGGTTACAAACCATATCACCGGGTCCTCATGTGTATGCACTCTGACAACAGTAACTTCAGTTGTATTCACGCATTGTACATTAACAAAACCATGTTTGCTCAAGTTGATCGACGTGTGATGTTGATGTGTTGGCAATGAGAAATCGCCCCTGACTGGCCGGTATGCTTTGTTGCCAATGATACGCACGCGATGTGGTGTTAGAGACAAGATGAATGGGTGTATTGAGAATGGGTGCACGGTAAGCACTGAGAATTCTCGTCAGGGATGACAAGTCAGGGGGAGTTGATCAAGCAGTGCTGGTGTCATTGTATCAATTGACTGGACAGAGTATAAGTCAAATGCGTATGACAATTTTACTGAAGTCATTCACCTGGTCACCCACTCAGGGTTGACGGCAAAACACGTAAAAGCCATTAAATCAGCTAGCGTTTGTGTTACATGGCGACCATCTCACTCTTGTTATGATTAGGTCAGTGATATAATAAAGATACGCTGTAAATGGCGTTATGCGACAGAAAGAGTATGTACTTTAACGGTGGGTGGATGGCGGGGGTATGTCTTTATTTATTTATTATCTTTACTTGCTTGATTATATCTTCGGAACCTCCACAAACCTCTGCAAATTCGTCCTACATTTCGTAGAATTTGACTTAACAGCAAAAGTGCTGATAGACTAGGATCGGTAGCTGACCAAAGCCTGTGCATGCTGGTCCTGTAGCATTCCTTGGAACCTGTTTGCGGTGTGTCGATTTCAATCAACGTTATTATGGCAAATCATGAGTGTGTCAAGGTTATTTTTTACCAAACCAAAATAATTGTTTAGTTCCGCTTAAACCGGAGCTAGGGACTGTATATTTGTCGTGTTGAATTAGATGGGCAGGTTTAGTATATCAACAGTTGCAATGAAAACGCAACTAAGATGATGTTTGATTTATAAATTGGCATGGTACCCGATTTGGATCCTGATTTAATTCATTCACTTAAAGCATTCCTTGCGTCTTTTCATCACCACCAAGGACTGTTGAATACTTCCTCTATGTATGAATCCTTCCTACTTTCTTACTTTATATATATTTTCTTAGTTCGTCTATGGTTTGTGTTTCTACGTTGAATTGGAAATTGCGATTATTCACCCGGAAAGTCCTTTTGGGTTTAACGTTTGGTATACGAATGGCTGTTTCGACGCCGGGATCGTTAGGTCTATTTTGCACCGTATGGATGCTGTATAAGACAATTGTGCAGAATGGGTGTCAGGGATGTTGTATCAGACAATTGTGTAGAATGAATGTCAGGGATGTTGTATAAGACAATTGTGCAGAAGGAGTGTGAGGGATGTTGTATAAGACAATTGTGCAGAATGAGTGTGAGGCATGTTGTATAAGACAATTGTGTAGAATGAGTGTCAGGGATGTTGTATAAGGCAATTGTGTAGAATGAGAGTGAGGGATGTTGTATAAGGCAATTGTGTAGAATGAGAGTGAGGGATGTTGTATAAGACAATTGTGTAGAATGAGTGTTGGAGATGTTGTATCAGACAATTGTGTAGAATGAGTGTGGGGCATGTTGTATAAGGCAATTGTGTAGAATGAATGTTGGGGATGTTGTATAAGACAATTGTGTAGAATGAGAGTGAGGGATGTTGTATAAGACAATTGTGCAGAATGAGTGTTAGGCATGTTGTATAAGACAATTGTGTAGAATGAAAGTGAGGGATGTTGTATAAGACAATTGTGCAGAATGAGTGTGGGGCATGTTGTATAAGACAATTGTGCAGAATGAGTGTGGGACATGTTGTATAAGACAATTGTGTAGAATGAAAGTGAGGGATGTTGTATAAGACAATTGTGCAGAATGAGTGTGGGGCATGTTGTATAAGACAATTGTGTAGAATGAAAGTGAGGGATGTTGTATAAGACAATTGTGCAGAATGAGTGTGGGGCATGTTGTATAAGACAATTGTGTAGAATGAAAGTGAGGGATGTTGTATAAGACAATTGTGCAGAATGAGTGTGGGGCATGTTGTATAAGACAATTGTGTAGAATGAAAGTGAGGGATGTTGTATAAGACAATTGTGCAGAATGAGTGTTAGGCATGATGTATAAGACAATTGTGTAGAATGAAAGTGAGGGATGTTGTATAAGACAATTGTGCAGAATGAGTGTGGGGCATGTTGTATAAGACAATTGTGTAGAATGAAAGTGAGGGATGTTGTATAAGACAATTGTGCAGAATGAGTCTGGGGCATGTTGTATCAGACAATTGTGCAGAATGAGTGTGGGGCATGTTGTATAAGACAATTGTGCAGAATGAGTGTGGGGCATGTTGTATAAGACAATTGTGTAGAATGAAAGTGAGGGATGTTGTATAAGGCAATTGTGTGGAATGAGTGTCAGGGATGTTGTATAAGACAATTGTGCAGAATGAGTCTGGGGCATGTTGTATAAGGCAATTGTGTAGAATGAGTGTGAGGATCTCTAAAAGTCTAACGACATGCAGGGTTCACATGTGCTTCTTCTTCTTGGTGAGACAGTTTATGAAATTTTAAAACAGAGACGCTATTGTCGACGTTTGCGTGTAAGGATCAGCGCATTGAGGCTCTTGAGGATTATGCCATCCTCATCACTACGTGTGTCACGTAATCAGGATCACATCAACGTTACCAATGTTGGAATTTCAGTGTTAAGACTTTTTTTAAGGACTTGAATATCTTTCTACCCTAAATTATTGTTGAAATATATGAATTCGAAGCTAGAGATTACAAAGACACAAAAATACCGGAAATACGTTTAAAGGAAATGTTTTTAAAATATGCCCACATGTATAAACAGTGCTCAGAACTCATTGGCAGGTGGCATTGATCATAGTTTGATTAGGGTAAATTCATCCGCACAGCCAGGTCTGTCGATGTAATATTGTTATGGTGAGCAGGTGCCAGTGTTGTGAATTTGATCTAGAGAGCTCTTGTTTAGCCCAGCATGATCTCACAGATGACTGGTGTAATATGTTCTTCAGTTCACCATGTATCTTGATATTCTACCTGGCCATCTGCCAAACATCTACAGTAAGGCTAATTAGGGGTTCCAGTAGCTCTATCGGGAAAAGTATTGTATTGGTTACGTTATGTTTATTATTCTCCTTTCGTAGAATCTATACTGCTATATCTGTATTAAGAATTTGAACTTTTGATACATGGAAGGTGGGTAAAGTTATACCAGGATATGTATGGTTTACGTGGTTTGCCGTCATATTAAGATTTCAAAATCAGACCAGAATTTTCCAAAAATGCAAGATACAAAGGATATGATTCTTTCAAGCTATAGAAGCCAAACAGATTCTAAGTTGAACGGATTAAGTTTAGATTTAAACATACAGGTGACACGACTTGGCGACCATACTGGATTATGTTCCTGTCTAGAGCCACTTATCAGAATCCGCTGAAATGTGATATATGATAGGCCTAATGGGCTATAAGAAATTTATGTGGGCCTCAAAAATGTTTTGGCGAGGCTTTATTTGATAATGTCATCGAACTAGAAATTCTTTGCATATAGGAGCTGCACAAATTGATACCTCGAGGCAAGGAAACAAGATTGGTTCAAAAGAATGTGACAGATTTTCGAATGATCTTGAAAACAAATGGATACTTTATGATATAGTCCGTAAGTACAGTGCAGATATATACAAAAGAAATGCTACAATATGCACCAGAAGTCATTAACAGCTGGAACCCGGCATCACTATTTGTAGCTATTTGAATGATTTTACATTCGAAATTAACAAGGTGTTCAACTATGTATTTAGCTATTCTTCGATTTAAACGATTTGTTGACGTATACATGTAACAATTTGTAATGCTGTGTATTGTGTGACAGTGATATGGCATGCCAATCACGGATTACTGAAAAATATACAGATGTAAACTGTAGAGGAGCCGAATTTGTGGCCCTAGGACTGTGTGGTAATCCTCTAATCAGAATTAAAGAGCTGCAATTACAAAACCTCCGACATTAGGCAAGTACCTGACAGATCTGACTTAAACGTGCAGGCGAATTATTAAGAGATAAATTCAACGTGAGTGAACTGATTGAATGACCAACCTTTCAAATGAAGCTAGTGAACTCTTCTACGTGTGACAAACAGGCCTTGACCCACAGAACGGGCTCAAATTGTACGCCATATTGGTGGAAGGCAATGGATTTCCCCGATCTATATTATTTATTTATTTTATTGGTGTTTTTCACCGTACTCAAAAAATATTTCGCTTGTACGCCGGCGGCCAGCATTATGGTGGGAGGGAACCGGGCAGGGCCCGGGGCAAACACACGACCATCCGGAGGTTGCTGGCAGACCTTCCCACTTACGGCCTCCCGGATCTATTAAAAGCGTAGTCGTCTGCTTGTTGTCACTATGCGTACTCTTGTAGTAAATTTCACAAAAATGAAATTAGCCTTAGAAAAATAAAGCTGTTAACTTTGAGATAGGTACGCATATTAACGGAGAAAACTTTTTCATTTTGTGCTTGACGGAGAGATGAGTGTGGGTGGGTATATATGTGATGACTCAATCAAGTCTTTATTACGGAATCTCCCTAGGGTTCAAATTGTTAATTATTCTGGGATAAAATAACGCTCGATAAATCGTGAAGGAAAGATATTGAGGGGAATACATGGTTGTATAATGTTGAGCGAATAGAGACTACAGTTGTGTGTCCATTCTTATTGTGGCCGGTGACAGGAAATCTTTCGGGTAATAATGAGAACTCAGTCCCGACATTCTCACTCAATCCCGACATTGTATACTCTATAGTCTTGGGATACTGGGGAGTTTTTCTAGTCAGTCTTGTCAGTCTAGTCTGAAAGCTGTCACAGTCAATAATAGAACTTCATTCTTAAGTAGGCAAGGTATTTAGAATTGCCCGGTATTGAAACAAGCATTACTGGTGAACTTCAATGGCAAGATTACAGCTATTGTGTACCTTAGGACGGTGTGGACTCTGATAGCTTCCATACAATACACACCACAGCCTATCATGCTATCTTGTCATACCGCATGTTTTCACCAAATCTGATATGTAGCCATATGGTATGTATGAATGCCAGGCAAGTAACTAGCGGTGTCACCAGGTGTCAATTTCTGCGGTTAATGGCCTAGTCTATTTCTAATCTACAGAGAGTATTATCTATGTGTGTTGCCTCCTGCGTGTATGAGGGAGTTACCAGTGGGTTATCTCACGCGTGTGTGAGGGAGTCACCAGTGTGTTATTTCCCGTGTGTGTGAGGAAGTCACCAATGTGTTATCTCCTGTGTGTGTAAGGGAATTACCGGTGTGTTATTTCCCATGTGTGTGAGGAAGTCACCAGTTTTCTATCTCCTGCGTGTGTATGAGAGTTATCAGTGGGTTATCTCCCAAATGTGTGAGGAAGTCATCAGTGTGTTATTTCCTGTGTGTGTGAGTGAGTGAGTGAGTGCTTGGGGTTTAACGTCGTACTCAACAATTTTTCAGTCATATGACGACGAAGGAATCATTAGGGTGCATGCACGTGTAATGTACCTCCTTGTTGCAGGACGGATTTCCACCGCTCTTTTATTTAGTGCTGCATCACTGAGACGACTTACCGAAGGCAAGTAAGCCGCCCCGCCCGAGCCATTATACTGATACGGGTCAACCAGTCGTTGCACTATCCCCTTCATGCTGAACGCCAAGCGAGGAAGTTACAACTTCCTCTTTTAAAGTCTTAGGTGTGACTCGACCAAGGATTGATCCTGGATCTACCGGTCCCGAAGCGGACGCTCTACGACCTGTGTGTGTGAGGGAGTTACCAGTTTGCTATCACTTGCGTGTGAGGGGTCACTAGTGACTTATCTTCCTGCATGGAAGCGGGCGAGGGGGGCATCTTTTGTGACTGTTGTGTGATGGTCACAAGTATGTTATTTCGTTTGTCACCAGTGTGTTATCTTCTACGTGTGCTTTCTTCTGCGGACGTGTCTCCAGTGTATAGTGACTCCAGGTTTTCATCAGAAAAACCGATAAGTATCACAATTCCATGAACAAGTTAGGCCCAACTTGTGTTGAATTACACCGTCTGAAGGTTTCTGGCGGACCTTCCCACATTCGTCGGAAGAGGAGGCCAGCATGAATTGGACGAACTTACAGCGATGGCATTGTTGAGAGGTTCCCTGGTCAGTGTGCTGCGCTAGCACGGAGGCCCCGTTGCTACAACATAATCGTTTCCTCTTGAAGCATATTGCTCTGTCCCCAAACAATTTTGTTCACCGAAATATACTTTATCTTTGTCTCCCATGATGGCAGTCAGTATTTTAGTATTCACTGTTTTTACAATTCTGCGAGCCACTGTCGTATAAGTTAAGTAAATAAATAAATAAATAAATTCTGAGACACTGCTCACTAAAGTTATTGTTAAGTTATATTTGAACAAACGCATCGGAGAGCCACGCCCATGGAAAATATCCAGCGGACACATTGGCTACTCCAAGGCAGAATTCCATATATGGCGTATATCTCGCTTGTGATGTATTTATGTATTACATTGTTACATTTGTTTAGTTTTTTTTTGCTTTAAAGATGTCGCATATGATATTCCATGACAGTTAAATCAAAAGTGAAATAACTTGATACCTCAGCAGACACACCCATGTAAATGGCGAGCTAATTTACGACATGTCTTTCTTCAGATACAAATAATTTCAATTTGAATTTAATAATGTTTCCAGTTTTCATCCTTTTCAACTAAAAGATTCCATCCCACGACTTCAGTACAAATCCATTGTCATTTTTCTAATTAAGTCAAAGAAAGGCTCATCAGATGAACAACTGAAAACCAGGGGTTAAAGTTCTTTCATTTATTTTTATAAAAGAGATAAATGCATTCTAATGTTTGAATTCTGTGATGGGCCTTATGAACAATAGAGCCGGTGTTTAGGTACTCTGACAAGAAGTTTTTCTCACTCTAACCACAGATGTTTATTTTGGAATTGCACTTATTACTCACGAGTAAAAAATTACTTCTTTATTATGTCGTCACAAAATTTGCCCGTAGGTGAACCTTAAAAAATAACTGGTGATGTGACGTTTGTATGCATTGCCATGGCAGTATGGATGGCAAAGCTCACGTTAGAATTCGAAAACTTGACTGCATTTAATTCACTAAAAAATTCGCAAATAAGAAATGAACATATTTTAGAGTTTCTAAATGGCCTTTTGTTCTGATGCTCAATTCATTTTTAAGCGGTCTTTTCTGTAACCAAGGTAAATCAATTATTACTGGATCCATTTCCGTTTCACGTAATCATATTTCTACGTAATAGCACTGAAAAAGAACAAACAAAAGCCAGTAGTCAAAAGTCTCCATGTCTAAAATGGCAAGAATTAAACAGTTCTGGATATGTGATCAAAGCTTAATTGATGGAGACAACTTACCCAACCTTTCCGATGAAAATGATTACAATGTAGCCCCCGTCGCGTTCCATTTATCCTGTATGCATAGCGACTAAATGGGTTATGTTTTATACGGCTATGTTTAGCCGATTCGGTTAAGCTGTCATCACTGTATGACACGAAGGGCTCAGCTAAAACGCCGACGTATTTGTCCGACTTTTCAGGCTTTGGTCATTTGCACAATACACTGTAATCGTTTTTGTTTTCGCCCGATCGATGGAGTTACGCCCTGTGTAACTTTTCATCGGCTTTTATTAACAGCTCTCAGATCTGTTCATACATCTGCCATGGAGAAAATATATTTATCTATTAAGCCTGTAGATTGCAAAGATCACATGTAAATCAATACGACTGACCATCAACACTACAAAAACAGGTTCATCATCAGGTAAACAATGCCCAGTGTATGACAAGTCAGAGTAAGAGTAGTGTTTGACATTCATTGTTCCCCATACCACGTCCTTCGCGGGTCAAGAGTCGGTTAATCTGGATGTTTTGTCCCTCAGATCATCCTCTTCATTAGGAAAAACAATAACTACATTTACTTAAATTAGGTATTCGGAGAGTCAAAATTATACAATAATTTTTGTGATACGGTAGAGACTTCTGATAACAAGGTGTCAAGCCTAGAATATCGACTCTCTTCTCTGTATCACTACAAACGATGACTGCTTCTCTTTCGCTTGTTACCCACTTTATTTACAATTTATATAATTATTTCTTACACATTATTTTGGGAACAAGTTTATCTTGCTATTATGAACTAGGGACGCTCCATTATGGTTAAATAGTGGAATACAAACGTCGGACATCACGATTAGGTTCTATTAACATGAATTTGCCATGGTAAAGCCGTCTGAAGACTTGTGAAATTACATTTCTTTTGACTTTACTGTTGCAGGTTTCTCGAAATAAGCATTTGATGTTCTTTCAAATGAACTCTACACCATGATGCCAACAAAACCCAAGCCAGTGGCGCAAAACAGGGTAATCATTCCAGTTTCTGAACCACCATCAAAGCTAGTTCCGGCAAAATATGACAATGATCCTTGATGAGAAATTACCAGTCTACCGAGAGTGACTCGTCAGCGATGTTTACAGAGACCCAGTGTCCCATCAAGGCCAAGTCAGCCCGTGTAACGGTCGTTAATCGATATTTTGGTTCCTGTATAAAGACATACAAACCTTCGGCTTGTAAAATACAATTCTTGCTTTGGAAAACCTCTCAAATTATATGTGCTCTACAATGCATAAATACACCATAAATCTTTTTTGTGTCCTATTATGTCCAAATCAAAGAGGCGAACGGTGGAATAGGACATAATTTGGAAAGATATACGGCTCTAATAACAAACATTCATACTGTGTTAGTGTACAAGCTGTTTGTACGAATATTCATGTCTGAAATGTCCATCTTTACCGGTTATATGTGGAAGACACCAATACATATTCTCTTGGTACTATTTCCTGATGTTAGAATGCATTCTGTTATTATAACACAATACTGTGTGGTATTCAATATGATATTCCGTGTGTATGTTGAATTAATAGAATAGGTGTGTTATATTTAAGAGAGTAATCTGCTGCAATAACAAAATACATTCTAGCACTCAGATAACAGACGTTCTGTTAAATTTAACTGATTATTTAACAGAGTATGCAGTTTTGATTTAATCTTTTTGAGGTTCCAGGAGCCAGTTGTTCAAAAGCATATTAAACTTAAGCCGGGCTTAAATCTTAATAGCAATCCTGTCCTAATACAAAGTAAATTACAATTAGAATTTTGTCTAGAGTTAATACCAGGCTTAAGTCTTAATACATTACTGAACAACTAGATTACTGGAACAATCAAGTTTCATTGGTGACCAGGGGGTAGCTCAGGTGAAGTTCTGATATGGTTTCGATGACGTTCGGGTGAGGACCACGTCATGTGAATAGTCCACGTTAAATGACAAGTTGTCTGACAGGCTCAGGGTCCAGTTTCACAAAGCGGCGTACGACATTTTTTTATCCTACATTTGTCGTACGATATTTTGAACGTCACTATTACCGTACGATTGTCATATATGTGCCATTATCGTACATTTGAGACATCTTTGTGAAAAAGGCCCCAGGTCGCTAAAAGAAAAGAGTGAGTGAGTGAGTGCTTGGGGTTTAACGTCGTACTCAACAATTTTTCAGTCATATGACGACGAAGGAATCATTAGGGTGCATGCACGTGTAATGTGCCTCCTTGTTGCAGGACGGATTTCCACCGCTCTTTTATTTAGTGCTGCATCACTGAGACGACTTACCGAAGGCAAGTAAGCCGCCCCGCCAGAGCCATTATACTGATACGGGTCAACCAGTCGTTGCACTATCCCCTTCATGCTGAACGCCAAGCGAGGAAGTTACAACTTCCTCTTTAAAGTCTTAGGTGTGACTCGACCAAGGCTAAAAGAAAAGACAAAGACGCCCAACATACACACACCACCCAAACGCACCACTGAATTGAAAGAAAAGCCTTTACCGCCACTAAGTTTTATGGAACCGATTAACCAGTTTTCGACATACTGTTGGTCAGTATATTGTTTGAGGAACATGATACAATGAAATTTCCATATCAAACATTCGTAGCCACCGTTAACGATACTGGACGTCACGTTTGTAAGAGACAAACCAATTCCCAAACAACCATTCAAAACAAACCAGCGTAGAACTACGAAAGTGTTTAGTAAGAAATTAGGACGGCGGTGAACCGTTTTCAGTTATGCCGGACGCAAGAATGTTCTAGGCGAGTACATTTAATGAGTGCCAAAACGCGCAATGTTAGTTTACAAGCTATCGTCATTCAAATATATGTACCGTAGCTCAGTTTGTCATCACTGTGAGACGAGGTAGTGTGAGAAATTGTGAAAAAGACTCCACACTGCCAATTTTGCTGCATGGCGAGGATTCTGCCCGGTGCAAATCTGTAGAAAATCTACTTTGAGCAGAAATATTATGTTTAACTGTTGGCAGAGATATCCGTGTTTACCTTAGTTAGGCGAAGGTCAGGGCCAAAACTGCCAGTCAATGGAGTTTAACCCTTCTTTGTGGGACTGCATAGTCGTTTGACATTCCAGCCAAACACTCTGACTTAAGGTAGAAGGATTTTTTTTTTTTTTTTTTTTTTTTTTTTGATTGGTGTCTTACGCCGTACTCAAGAATATTTCACTTATACGACGGCGGCCAGCATTATGGTGGGTGGAAACCGGGCACAGCCCGGAGGAAACCCACGACCATCCGCAGGTTTCTGGCAGACCTTCCCACTTACGGCCGGAGAGGAAGCCAGCATGAGCTGGACTTGAACTCACAGCGACCGCATTGGTGAGAGGCTTCTGGGTCATTACGCTGCGCTAGCGCCCTAACCGACTGAGCCACGGAGGCCCCAAGGTAGAAGGAAAGTAACTCCGAATATTGAAGTCATAATTGACATTCTATATTTCGGCTACTATGTTTGTTTCATAATCATGAAATATGTACAGTTAAGAATACTGAGGCTCACGTACACGTAGTTGATTAGGTTTAATATGTATGCGGGCATTTAAGACAAAACAAAGAATGGCGAGTTAGCAGAAAGGCAGGAATGGGTGAACAAGAAGATCACAGAGTTACATGTATATACACCTATGTATTCTTTACTGTTCACGCTTCCTGACGATGGCACAAATACAGTAGTCGAAATATTGATCAACCGTGACTTTAATACTCAGCAAGGAGTTATTTTCCTTCAATTTTATGCAAAAAATTTTATGGCCTGGCTAAGTCATACTTTATTTATTCATATATTTATTTTAAGGTCCTGGGTTTCCCCCGGGCTCTGTCCGGTTTCCTCCCACCATAATGCTGGCCGCCGTCGTATAAGTGAAGTATTCTTGAGTACGGCGTAAAACACCAATCAAATAAATAAATAATTCAGGACATATATACTGGAACGGTCATTGTCAATACTACTTGTCCTATCGTGTGATCCGAAGGTTAAGGTGGTTCATCGGCTCTGGTCTACTGTGGTTCAGCGGCCCTGTTCTACTGTGGTTCATCGGCCCTGTTCTGCTGTGGTCCAACAGCGCTGGTCTATTGTGGTTCATCGGCACTATTTTACTGTGGTTCAGCGGCACTGTTCTACAGTGGTTCACCAGGCCTGTTCTACTGTGGTTCATCGGCACTGTTGTACCGTGGTTCAGCTGCCCTGTTCTACTGTGGATCATCCACCCTGTTTTCTGTTGTTCACCTGCACTTTTCTACTGTGGTTCACTGGCAACATTCTGCTGTGGTTCAGCGGCCCTGTTCTTCTGTGGTTCAGCGGCCCTGTTCTACTGTGGTTCAGCGACACTGTTCTACTGTGGTTCAAAGGCCCTGTTCTACTATGGTTCACTAGCCTGTTCTACTGTGGTTCACTGACACTATTCTACTGTGGTTCACCAGGCCTATTCTACTGTGGTTCAGTGGCCCTGTTCTACTGTGGTTTACCAACCCTGTTCTACTGTGGTTCACCGGCATTGTTCTACTGTGGTTCACCAGCCCTACTTTACTGTGGTTCAGCTGCCCCATTCTACTGTGGTTCAGCGGCCCCGTTCTACTCTCCATGCGACAGACTATTGTATTGCGTACTCGTGTAAGCCAGGATCTTGCTGATGGACTAAGATACCCCAATGCTTGGTCGCTTTGCTTTCATGGGAATGCTCATTAAATATTATCAGAACACAGAATCTTGAGTAAACCTAGACCAGTGACGCCTTGTAAAATGCAATCTTGTGCTTAATAGTCATAATGCTACTTTTTACAAAGCATTTACATGAACGATTAAAATAGAACCCTACATGAGTTTTACCGCTTTCATCTGACTACCTTGTCAACAATCACACCATCCTCTGGAGCGAGGCCTCTCTGAGCACCAGGATCGTGCTTTGATTGACTGTTGTTTAACAAGTTATTAAGGCCATATGATGATAGTCAGTTATATGCGAACAGGAAACCAACTGCTGCCCGGGGTAAACCACCAACATTAAGTGGTTTATTCGTGAACATTCTAATGCATGACAGGTTATACTAGTGGAAGGCAAGTAGTATCCCAGACCTTCATGTAAGACTAAATGAGACATCATCACTGGCTGAATATTGTAACAAGAATAATGAAAGGAGGGAATCTTGAGACTTTTGTGAGATTTTCAAACAAACAGATCATTACCTGGAAATGATACTCAATGTGCAAGAAACAAACCAAATCTAAACCTTATTTCACAACAATTATTGCTATACTACATCATCTTTGTCATGAGGTATTTAATAAGAGGAAGGTGAAGTTGACATGCGAATACAACTATTTTTCAAAGTGACAAATAATGTAAGGACCTGATTGGTCACTAGGGTCACATGGTCCTCCATCATGATGGCTGCTTGCTTCCAACGACAACCAGAATCATTGGTATTCACATGAAGGGAGTCCCAGAGGTGAAGGTCATACCAGAAGACGACAGCAGTCAGTGAGCCTGGGTGGGTCACGGAAATCTGAACTTCTCTCCTCACCTCAAGAAGTGCAGGTACATCATCTGGTTTACTCAGAGAGGACAAATCCCCGTGAAAACTTGCAGGTTGATTGAACTGTAAATCCAGCAGTTTAAGTGGATCAGAGAGGCGTTTGTGTGGAAGTGTTGACAGGTCTATATCTATGTGTGTTGACATCTGTAACAAAATCAGAAAAAACACATAACCACTATTTATTTACATTCTATATAATTCAATTTTTCCTGCGTATGATTTAACAAATTATGTAATATGTAGTACAATATATTTATTGTCCATGATTTCTAATGATAACGTATCACAGTGCAAAACATGCAGATAACATTATTACATTAAAATCTCATTTTGGGGCCCTTTCAAGATCCTAACAAACCAATTCACGTTAATCACTCTAATAGCTTTCTGACAAGCTACCAGACTCCTGATATGTTACCAGAATATTTACTTTATAGATCAATGTGACTTTCACACCACTACATGTAGATAAACAAAGTATGCTCAAACAACTCAACAGTGAAAACAACGTAATGAATCCTAGCTAGATGTTTTTAAACAGGTCATAGAGAACTCTCCTCAATCCATATTTGTTAAATTCAGGAATGTTGGTCTGCAATTCTAAACCTCACCAAGATGCAATATTTAGTGAAAAGTAACGCAAATACAAACCTGAAACTCATTCATGGTGTTCGCTATCTGATAACCAAGAGTCCAGCTGTCTCCTACAACCTCACTGGCTTTTTGCAGTGCTGTAGACTCAATTAACATTCCATAGACAGTGACACCTGATGGCAAAATGATCCCATTTGGCCCAAGGCAAGTAACTCTGAAATTGATTAAAAAAAGAAAGAAATGCTAAGAAAAGTGTAAATAAAAGCATAGTTCATTTACTTAAATGTTTCTACATGAAGGTCCTTTATGTCATAATCAATATTTTGAGACCTGAAAGCATCGAAAGGCCCTCATGATTACATGTGGGAAAACAGGCCACACTACATGTGCCATACCCAGTACCTGGTAAGCTCATGGGTAGTATAAAGTAATGCCAGGCAAGGCTGTTTATGGGTACATACTTAAGGTTACCTCAATGACTGAAGGTTACCCCACTGACTGAAGGTTACCCCATGGACTGAAGGTTAACCCACTGAATGAAGGTTAACCCACTGAATGAAGGTTACCTCACAGACTGAAGGTTACTCCACAGATTGCAGGTTCCCCACTGACTGATAGTTACCCCACTGACTGATGGTTACCACATTGACTGATGGTTACCCCATTGACTGAAAGTTATCCCACTGACTGATGGCTACCCCAAACAGCTTACCCAAAACATAAGGTTACCCCTACTTATCCCATGGATGCAAAGTTATCTTACTGACTGAAGGTTACCCCAAACAGAAGGCTACCATACGAACTGAATATTACCCCAATGATTGAAGCGTATACCAATGACTGATAGAAGGTTACAACAATGACTAATTGAAGGTTACCCCACTGAATGAACGTTACCCCACTGACTAATTGAAGGTCACCCCACTGACTGAAGGCTACCCTACTGAATGAAAATTCCCCCACTGAATGAATGTTACCCCACTGACTGAAGGCTACCCCACTGACTGAAGGCTACCCCACTGAATGAACATTACCCCACTGACTGAAGGATACCCTACTTAATGAAGGTTACCTCACTGAATGAAGGTTACCCCACTGAATGAAGGTTATCCCACTGACTGCAGGTTATCCCACTGATTGCAGGTTACCTCAATGACTAAATGCTACCCTCCAAAAAAGGGCCCTCCTTAATAGATTTATTGGGTTTTTGATGGAATATATATATCACTACAGCACATGGGTTATCACTACAGCACATGGGTTATCACTACAGCACGTGGGTTATCACTCCAGCACATGGGTTATCACTACAGCATGTGGGTTATCACTACAGCACGTGGCGTTAGCACTACAGCACATGGGTTATCACTACAGCACGTGGGTTATCACTACAGCACGTGGGTTATCACTCCAGCACATGGGTTATCACTACAGCATGTGGGTTATCACTACAGCACGTGGGTTATCACTCCAGCACGTGGGTTATCACTACAGCACGTGGGTTATCACTCCAGCACGTGGGTTAGCACTCCAGCACGTGGGTTAGCACTACAGCACGTGGGTTATCACTACAGCACGTGGGTTATCACTCCAGCACGTGGGTTATCACTACAGCACGTGGGTTATCACTACAGCACGTGGGTTATCACTACAGCACGTGGGTTATCACTACAGCAGTGGGTTATCACTACAGCATGTGGGTTATCACTACAGCACGTGGGTTATCACTCCAGCACGTGGGTTATCACTACAGCAGTGGGTTATCACTACAGCATGTGGGTTTTCAAGGCATTTGTGTTCATACACATCAACTGACTAGTACCAGCAATGATAGCTCAGTTGGTGGAGCGTCCACTTTGGGAGCGGTATATCGCAGGTCAAACCTGGGTCGGGTCACACCTAAGACCTTAAATGAGGAAGCTGTATCTTCCTCATTTGGCGTTCAGCATTAAGGGGATAGTGCAACGACTCATTGACCTGTATTAGTATAATGGCTCGGGTGGGGCGGCTTACTTGGCTTCGGTAAGTCGACGCAGTGAAGCAGCACTAGATAAAAGAGCGGTTGGAATCCATCATACAACAAGGTGGCACATTACACATACATGCACCCTAAGGACTCCTTCGTCGTTTTTTGACTAAAAAAGTGTTAAGTACAACGTTAAACCCTAAACACTCGCTCACTCAAGTGACTAGTTAACATGTGACTAGTTAACACCGGACTAATCTGATTAAATTCAAGCCACAAAATCAAATATAATCTGGTGAACTAAAATACAGTACAATACAAGTTCATTTTTAGGTGCCATATGAAAACAGAGCCAGATACCACAAATACAGTACAGTTTTTAATCTATTCTAATCATATCACAAAGATCAAAGCCTTGTGGTCACATGCAGAAACTTGATACTCTTATCACAGGTCCAAGGGAGTCAGTGATAATACTCAGTTGTTGCTTTACACAGCAGGGTGGTGGTGGGTGTGTGTGTGGTGGGTGGGAAGGCAGAGGTGTGTGTTTGGTGGGTTGTTGTGGTGGGGGGATGGGGGGTGGCGGAGAGATGTTTGTGCATTGGCTTTGTCTGACTTGTGTATTGATGACAATCAAAGGCGTCCAGGAAATCAAACAGATAATATCTGCTGCATGAACATCAAACTGCTTCTCAGTAAACACACTCAACAATGTTGTACACGATATGCATACATTTGTACATTTCTTGTGGCAATTCTGCAATTAATGGCAGATGCCCATTCCCAGCTATGCTGCACCAGTACATCAACCTAATCTGTGACTGTTCAATGAAAGAGTGCTTATGAATCACTCATACACAGTAACATGACCCGAGACAGTTCGTAAAAATCACTCATACAGAGTAATGTGAACTGAGACAGTTCTTAAGAAACTACCTAACAATAGTTTGGCATCACCTCAAATACATTCTTATTTTTTCTTACTGTTATTCAAACAATATTAGTACCTTGCAGTACGGTCATTATATACAAGCCTTTTTCCTTCCCTCCCCACTGCGCCCAGATAAATGTGAAGGGATCAAATTGTGCCGTTTGAAGCGCAAGTTCACTTTATGACAGCCCCTTTTATCCAGTCAACGGAGCTTTAATGAAGAGGTTGTTGGAGTTTGACCAATCACATGCACCTTTACAAAAGTGACGGCATCTAACTTTCTCACTTGGGAATCAGTCAGCGTTATGTTTTCAACACAGCTTCTCGTTGTAATGAAAATGGTGAGAAGAGTGAAGAAAAATAATGTCGACCTAATCTACTCTGCAGGGTAATCCAATAACTGCTTTTCTGACAACACCCGCAAGTGCCTGGATTGTGTGTCATAATGAATGCACAAATACAAAGCTAAGCAACAACATAAGCAATATACTGGTGAATAAAAAGGTGAATGTTAAACGCTCTGATCCATAAAGTTACTTTAATTCTAATCATGTTCATCTTGACTAGAATGCTGCTAAATTTGAGGAACAAATCCCTAAAACTGCCACTCCAAATCATAAAGTGTGACACATGCTGCAGGGAAGATCCAAATGTGAATGTACGATAATTACGTGTCAGACTTACATTGTCGAATATCAACAGTGTTTCCTACAATGTTGACATATTAGCCTTACCTCATTAACGCCAGGTTTTCCAAGACCTGTTGATGAAAGACGCCACAAGGTTCGACCAAGTCAACCAATAAGCAATCAGCTTTCTGCTCCTCTACCAGTTCATTCACTACAGATTCCAAGATGACAACTTTTTCTTCCTCTATGCTATTTTGTGCCATTAACTCAGAGAGAATGGCTCTGTCAGGACAACTTTCTTCCTCTACCCTGCTGGCTGAAGACAATACTGCCACCAACCTGTCAAATCCAGACTTCAGGCCGTAAAGACCAAAGGGGGATAACCCATGTGAGTATTCCAGAAGGGTTAAGGAACCAGGAGTTTTTGGCCTCAACTTTGTATGTGTATTTCGTAATGCCTGACAAATTGCCTTGTTTAGCACTTCATCATTTAGTGCCCCTATTTTACTTCTTGGAAGTGAAAACCTTGACTTTCTGTTTTTTGCATGTGCTCCTGTAACCTTTTGTAAACTTGAAGATGGCAGAAGCTGAAGAATGATTGAGGAGTTGTGGTCAGATGTTGTGGACAGACAAGTATGCCGAACTTTGTCTGTATTGCGTGAAAAAGGCTTCGAAGAAAACTGGTCTCTTAATAGACAATGCTCACTGGAACATTTCCTCTGTGACCGACCGTCTTTTGGTAACTGTTCAGTTGATGAACATTCTTGTGAAAAGCGCTCCGCTGGATACTCTTCTGATGCGTGATGCTCACACTGCTTCAAGTCAGAACACTGTTCACCAACATGAGAACATCCCTTATGAACACATTGTTTTTTTGAACAAATCTTCACTGTACACTGCTGTTCTAAACACTTTTTCACCAACGAATCCTGCTTTACTGAATAATGTCCCCAAGAACATTGTTCATGTGAACAACAGGTTTGTGAACAGTGTTCGGTATCAGACGTTTTCAGTGACAGTTTCAGAGATTGGAATTTCTCGGAACTGTGTAACAGATCTTGATGAGGTCCTACATTTACAAACAAAGGTTCTCCTGTGTCACATTCCTGAGGTGTTCCAGACACTGTCACTGTTCTGTCCTCTGCTGCTCTGGCCACCCCTGTTCTGTCCACCCCAACACACTGGACTGTCAACTTATCATCTCTGCAGACAAACTCTAACCTCAAAATATCTCCTGCTTTCACCTCCACATCCTGGCTGCTATCTGTAAATGCAAAGAAAATGCCAGTTTTGAGAAAATTTGACGGACATATAACAAATAAAAAATCAACATATAACTGTTCTTTTTCAACAGCTCCTATGTTCTTCGGTGCAGGGCAGAACACTTTGGGTTTTGATATAGAAATGTATGTCACGTTTATTTGAATATATCACATTTAATGTAGCGTAGTAACAGACAAACATTGACGTTACTGTCAAATACAGGTGATCAAAATAACACCTGTTGAACCTTATGAGAGGATGAGGAAACAAGTAAATATTTGTCAACGCAGCTGCCTACTTTTCCACAATAGTATACAAGCACAAAGTACTGGCATACCGGTAATGTCTGATACCAGCATTGTGACCAGCCTTGGCTGGGGGGTTATGTCTGGTAACTTTGGCAAGGTCTCCACTATATCATATATATGTCAGCAATGGTACCAGCTTGCTACAAGAAAGCGTCATGGGGATATGATCCAGATAATGTTTAATGTTGATGGCAAAAATTACAAGACTTCTGTTTTTCACCTAGAAGCCAAATTAACCAACACAAATCTGTTATAAACAATGTAATGATGTACCCTCATTCAGATGATGGGAGAAGACAGGGAATATGGCTTGGTGCCAGCAGTTTTCATCTTCAGGAGAAGTAGAAATGGTGATGGTATCGTCAAGATGAAGGTCAAACCATACAGCCAATGCATCTAGCTTCCCAGTTCGTTTGATTGAACAAAAGACGATGTCCTGGACACCAGTCAGGAGTTCAGCAATTCTCTGGAATACAAATCATGACACATTAACACCCAATGGACTTTCATTTCCACTGCTTCAATGATCTCTCTTGGAGGAATATTCTAACATGGCATGGGATCAATTTTTAAGCAAAAGTGTTTCTGGCTTTACAATTGATTATCAAGTTTTGCATTTCTCTGTCCATAGTGCTTAGACTTCAGAGTAAATGTTGCATTCCACCTTCAGTTTGAAGGTTTTGAGATGAAACCTGTGATCTAAAATATCCACAAAAACTATATTTGCAGTTGAGAGGTCATTATTTCCTAATGTTACATTACATTTTTTTTTGGACAAGAATATATACCTAAATGCATTTTTAAGCTTAAATGTAGATGTCACCACATATACCACCTAGGTGACAGCTCTGTCGATTGCTTGAGGGGGAATATTTTCATATCATGTGCAGATCTGACAAATGACATTGTTAATGTATGCAAATAAGACGCACACCTGTGGTCTGAATTCACTGCTTTTAAATGTCAGCACAGGGTGACACCAACATATAGAAGTTGGTATTCCTGTTATGAACTTACCTTAGGGTTAGAGAAATCAACATGAAGTAGTGGGGTGACGTATGACAGTTGAGTATAGCCTTCCCGAATAGAAGCGAGCTCTTCTGTGGTGTATGGTTCATTTTCGACAGTCCCCGTTTCACACAGTATCTCAACGCAGCTGAAGTCCACGCCCTCAACACCAAGAAATGTAGATCTGTTGTCAAAATAAGTGAAAAAAAGATACAGAACATCCAGGACCTGGTGGAATCCCTGGCTAATGATGCTGTAAGGGCCATCACCATATGTCACAATGGCATCACAAAGCTGATTCCTTCTAAGTACAGAAACAGTATCATAAAGCTTTAGGCGATCTTTTCTAACAAATAAAAAGTTGGCAATGAAAACAAGCAAACAACACCCTGCCAACACCCTAAACTTGTTTCTAATTTCTAACATCGAACACACCTGTTTTGCTCCCTGACTGCCTCACACTGAATGGCACAGATGTACACCTGAGCTGCTGATGGAATCACTCTGGGTCCACACTTAGCTGTGTCCTGAAGAAGACAATAACAGTTTTCAACAACATAAAATTTAGTCTTCAGCCTATTTCTAACACATGTACTTCAGCATACAATAAATAAGATTTACGGGAACTGATTTCTAATGGGCTTCGTGTAAGACCACACATGCATACCATAGGCCAGAAACTGACATCTTACCTGTGCTTTAATCAACAGGTGTTTCCAGGCATGTTGTAATGTAGACAACACCTGCTCTCCAAACAAACCAGCGTCAAATGTTTCTGTCACAATGAGAGATACCCTGAAATACAGTTGTAGCTGTTGCAGTGATATATTACAATCATATTCATGTATCTATGAATATAAAAAATATAAATTCATATTTATAAACACACTGTTTCAGTAGCCTAATGGTTAGGGCATCTGCTTCAAAATCGGGAGACCAGGGATCAAATCTGGGTCAGGTCATACCAAAGACTTAAAATGGTAATTGTTGCTGCCCTGCTTGGCACTAAGTACTGAGAGGTTAGAGCAAGGAAGCATGACTGGTTGGACGAGTGTCAGTATAATGCGACTGGATGTCTGAGGCATGATACTTCAGTGACGCCCTGGAGACATAGGAAGACACAGTATATGTTCACACACCTAATGACTCCTTCTCATCAAGTGACTTAAAACTTGTTAAGTACGACGTAAAACCCCAAGGACATACACATATTAGTTGCACATATACTTACAATTGTACATGTACAATGGAAAAGGGAGACGGTAAATACATGTAGAATGACTGGACTCTTCATACATTTAGATAATAACGCATGTCAAGGCTATACACATCTACAGAAACTTCTATTCCATCATTCGTCACATCTTTGTGATATGATCTGATTTAGTTAAGCATACAATCGAGCCAGACCCATCATGGACAGATCACATGCGCATGGCTGGGCTCAGATCCACTCCCACCTACAATCACGACATGATCATCCGCCCATGTTGAGTCCATCATGGTATCATTCTGGTCAAAATTTACCAGCTTTTTATCCTGTATTTTTATGCACCTTTTTACGGCAAATCCATCATGTCTTCATGTAATGACAAGAAGTATTTTTTCCTGCTCACACAATTAACATGTATTTGTTGTAAAAATAATTGGGCAATTATACACCCATGGTACCATGATGATATGTACATCCTATTTGGATTCTACTCCAATGCTAGCGATGAACAAAACGACTAAAACACTTTTTAAATAACGACTTATTCACCAGTTTTCGGAAGAGACGTCTCCCATCATCAGGTGTAGTGGCAAATTACAAAGTCGCAATAATGTGACATGGTATATGTGCACATTGGCAATGACAAAAAAGCACATAAAAGCCTGCAAGTGTGCTGTAGTCACCTGAGTGAAACATTAACATGGGGCTTACAATTCAGAGTACTAAAGAAATATAGGGGTATGTACAGAAAAACAAAAAAAGAAAAAAAAAATTCACGTTGGTCAGCGTTTGGTACATTGTACAGAAACAAAACCCCGGAAGCCTGAAGCCACATTAGCTGCATACAATTATTTCTAAGCGATGAATAAAAACAATGGTGCTGAGGAGATCCTGTTGTTCAGAGAAGGACTGTAAGTGGACTTGGCTGTAAGTGGGAAGGTTTACCAGCAAACTGCGGATGGTCGCGAGTTTCCCTCGGGTTCTGCCCGGTTTCCTCCCACCATAATGCTGGCTGCCGACGCTTAAGCGAAATATTCTTAAGTACGGCATAAAACACCGATCAAATAAATAAATAAATATAATTATACCTGATCAACTCTTTAGGTTGAAGACTAAAACTGATAACAACTTTAACAACTTCTTCCTAAAAATAAAATGCATTCAGAGTAGCTCTCTCCATGGTTCAACTGGGTAAATCAGTGGCATTTCAACAGTGCTGCCACAGGTTCAAATCCAGCTTGCTCTGTCTTGCTTTGGCTCTAATTCTCAAGGTTTTTAAAGGACTTTCTTCCAACCATAAACCTGACAATTATTCTTCCACACAGTGCTAAACAATAATGAAGTACTAAACATCAATCAAACAAATTTCCTACAGACTTCAGAGAGTGTTCAGAGAATTGAGAGCACAGTTGAGTGACCTTTGTGGAATATCCTGAGGAATGATGATATCTGTAGAGGATTTCGGAACGAGGATGATCTTATCTGACATCTTATTGACAGACAGCACCTCCGAGGCTACATCACACATCGTCCGTGACCTCTCACATGCATAAACGGCCTCTGCACCAGCTGTCACTGCCATCATACTGAAACAACACAATTGAGAAAACATCCTCAGGCATCCTGACAATAATATATACATGTGGATTCCCTTACTCATTTATTTATTCATTTATTTATTTCATTGTTGTTTAGTGCCATAATCGAGAGTCTTTCTCTTATACGAGGGCAGTCAGATTTATCAGGGGAGGAAATCAGGGTATCCAGGGTAAACCACCGACTTTTGGCGAGCTACTGACTGACTTTCTCACATGTGAAGTACAGATCTGCACAACATATTGGTTGACAAGTGGTCAGCCTTCAATGAACGTTTGACTGTGTAAGCAGGAAAATCCATAAACTTCCTGTTTAAGTGGATTCCTTTAACTCGAAGCGCTTTAACTCCATGCATACACAGCTGAATTTTGACACTATTTGTCATTTGTACATCTATATCCAATTGATTCTTATGATAAACTGTAGGGGATGTTGAATTAAATCTGGAAACAAAACATCTGATAACCAGGGGTCATATACATTTACCAAATACAACTATTGAAACCATCACAAGATTGTTCTCATAATTTTTTCTTTCTCATCCCACTTCATTGCATGTGATATGACCCCTGGTATATGACCCCTGGTATTTGACCCCTAGTGTATGACCCCTGGTATTTAACCCCTGGTATATAACCCCTGGTGTTTGACCCGTGGTATCCACACTAAATCATTCTTAGTTCAGTCTTAGCGTCAGTCAAACTTTTGAGGAAGGGGAGATAACTTTGTTAATGAATGCGTGCTTGGGGTTCAACGTCGTACTTAACAATTTCTCAGCCATATGACAATGAAGGAGTCCTTAAAGTGCCACTCCAGGCATTATACTGATAGTCGCTCATGGTGAACGCCAAGAGAGGAAGTTACAACTTCCTCTTTCGTGGTCTTAAGTGAATTGATCCTGGATCTACCATCTTCCAAAGTGGAGGCTCTACCAACTGTGCTATCGGGGCCAGTACTTTGTTAACGTAAATATTGTTAAAATCTATGTGGAAAGCACAAATCTCATGTAGAATTAGAAAATGGAACAGTTAGATAGCCTTTTGAATTGAATCCAAATATAACTGCATGACCATGATATAAAAAAAGACAGTTTTTTGTAGCCTCATACTTACCTGTTTGAAAACCCTGGAAATACCAAGTACTAGGCCTATTTAGAATATTATCTTTTTAAGGCATGTATGGTAAGACACACTATAACATGGATAGTGCTCAAATAATATCATCCCTATGTGTGACCCTGCAAATTCTAGCGACAAACACGCATCATAAAAAACTTGACTTGAACTTTTCAGCCATTCCTCCAAAAATAACAAAGCCCAACATTTTAGTGTTGTCATTCACACAATATCAACCTATTTATACAAATATTTTTATTTCATCACAATAGCCTATAGCCTGCATCCAGTGCCCTGCCCCTAAATTCCTGTCACAGTGAAGTTAGCACCTTACCTTAGCAGTCCAGTCCCAGCTCCGATATCCAGGACACAGGCCCCACCACTCTTTATGCCCCGCTCTAAGGCTGCCCGATATGCTGTGTTTCTCCGCACATCATTAAGCATGCGAAAGTGCCACCTCTCCACCAGGTGACCGCAGACATTTTCAAAATTTTCTCTAGCCACTACGCATCTTGGATTCACTTTCAAAGCTTTTCTGATGTACTGGCAGCCTCCTCAATGTAACCCAGTCTGAATCAACAAATGACAATAAGACTAACTTGCATCAACAAAATAAACAGTCCCAACTACATGTACACATATCATTACGTGAAGTACAGCAAGAGCATAAGAATACGATACAGTTACAGAATGGAAACATAACAAGGCTAGGCAACTATTGTCCAGGAAGATGTGCGAAATCTGATGAAAGCACATGATGGTGGAATAAAGCAATGAGGCACTGGAATGATGTCCACATACTTCGGCTAAAAATAAACAGCATCTCCATTTCTTGTTATTTCTACATGAAATTCAACACATACAACAAACAATTTTTGTAATTTTGTTGTATGCATTGTTATTTAGATTCTGTGCTCTGACTTCAGATGTGATGTGAAACAGTCTGAGAGATCAATATTACATAATGAGTGACACGTTACAATTCCATGCGCTACAGTTTCTTCATAGATTGAGTTTTGAAGTTAGTACTATGGCATGGAGCAAGTAATTGCAGGGTAAAATATAAAAGAAATTTTATTGACCTTTGTTTACTTTCATAACTTACAATACGTGTAAGCTTATAAAAATACATCAAATTTTCATTATTTTATTTATTTTAAGATGTTTTTGGTTAATTAATAAATATCACAAAAACAGACAGCAGGCCTACTATGCAAAAAAAATGCCCACTTCCAACAATCATACCAATGCCTGGAACACTGTTTCATTATGTCTCTAATAACAATGCAATGCAATGCAATAATAGGTCTTGTCGTCAATATAAATGAGCATTTATTATACTGAGGCAATCGGTTACTACTAAAAACTTTTCTTTTCTGTTGTATGCAAACTGATGAGATACTATATATGCCTATTGGAATTTTTTTCCTTCTTCTTCTTAGCCGTGCAGCATTACTAATCACCTAAATAACTGTGCTCCTATGTTGTTGAGGATTTCTTCGCAATCTGGAAAAAGTTGACAGGCTTGTGCATAGCAAGAAAACAGCTCCTGTAGGCGACCTGCATTCAAAAGTTCCTCGCTCCATTCTCGGGAAGCTAATATAAAGTCTTCCCTCAGTTCATTCCGAACAGAAGGAGCAAGTTCGAGAGTCAGAAGGAAGTTTTTAAAAGCGCGCTCGTAATCTCGGCGACTGATGCATGTCTTGCCAGTTAGAAGAGATTGTTTGGCTGTTGCATATGTCTCCCAAGTCTTTCCCGCTGATGACATATCGTAGACTAAATCCGTCCTGTCACACATGTGCTTTGTGTCTCAACAACAGCATCCTTAAACCTGACATGCGCAGAGACACATCCATCTTCCGGTGACGAACTCTCGCCCGCATAAACATGTCAAAGTTACCAACATTCGAAGAGGCAGGTTTTGCCAGCGTTGGATTTGGTTTTGGAGTAATCAGAAACTTCGCCGGAAAGCGACCAATTTTCGCGAGTGAGTGACTGCCTTTGTCGTCGTGAAATAATATGAGCAAAGTGATGTGTTTCACTGTTTGATGATATGGCGAAACAACAACAACATTGGCCTGTTCTTCAGATCCCACACTTCATTAGTTTCGTGGGGCTTTGATTACATATACTATCACAGCCATGCCTTGTTCCACAAGTTTACCTGGCACACCTCCTTACTTTCTTTGTTGTGCTCAATATGCTAATGATGTCTGCCAAATAATGTATCTTTTATGGTACCCAGGTGGCTATTTCAGCTCCTCTCTTTATCCTAGACCGGCGGAAAACAGTGGTAAACCATACACCAGTTCATGCCATGTGTGGTAAGCCCTTTCTAAACAATGGCTGCAGTCCAAAACAGGTGTCAACTTTGGCTCTTACCTTTCAGGACGCCAACTCATGCAACATCCCACATATAGACCATTCGGTAATGGCACACCAGCCTCGCATTCATGACAAGGCAAACCATTCCTAAACAAGGCGGCCATTATGAGGGCCCATGCCCTATCTAGGAACGATAACTTTTTCAACACCCATAACTGGCTACTGCTTTGACATTGACTGTGAGGTGAATATGAGGTTTGTGTGTCCTTACCAAGTGGAATATACATGAAATGTTGGGTGTGCAGGCGAGGTGAGAGGTAAGAACCAAAGTTGACGCCTGTTTTGGGCCGCAGCCATTGTTTAGAAAGGACTTATCACACATGGCATGAATCTGTGTATGGTTTACCATTGGTTGCCCCTGTTGTTCTGCTATGGATGGACCCAAACCAGCGTCAGAGTGCGCTCCATTTAAAAACATGATGCAGTTGCTGTGACATTGTGTCACAGCGTATGACCATTTCACTGAAAATAGCAGCTCGAACCTATTGTATTTCATTGTCAACAGTTTATCTTTTGAACAGCCAGCAGGTAATTTGTCAGGACGTGGTGGAATTTCAAGACTTGGCGAACGTTGGTTTGACTCTTTTTTTATTCAAAAGTTTAAACAGCTGGACTACTGTTAAAAAGGGTTTACTGATGCTGGCTGTGACATAACTACACTTCGGTCCACAGGGAATCGGTGTATACCGTAAGGTAGGGTTCGAGCTGTTATTTTTAGTGAAAATTACCAGTGCTGGGCACTTTGTTAGCATAGGTAGTGACCCAGCTAGCTGGACTAGTCCTGTACTGTGGGCGATATGACTCCGTGTTTTATACTTCTGACTTGACATAGTCGTATCGCCATGTTACATTATTCCTTTTCGAAAACCACCTCTCAACAACAAGAGCAAGCACCCAGGATATCTTCCAAAACACCATAAATTTGTTACCTGGGTAAAGCCAAATAGCCAAGGCATCAGTCCCAGTCAGCGTGTTTCCGTCATTGTGAGCTGCCGCTGTTTCAAGTCTTTCCTTTCATGAACCCAAATCTGCATGAAGATCCTGATTGCACAAGATACTACCTACTGGTCAACACATGCACACACTGGTCAATTTCCTGTTTATTGGCCCCAGACCATTGTGATTTACACATTGTAGTCTTTTATAAAATTGAAAGTTGGCTATTTTACCAGCTTACGACATTTACTCCTCTAACTGAAATATCCTTGTAGATTTTTAGACCCTCAGACTTTTTCGCCCTTAGGAACAGTTATTAATCTCCCTGTCAGCGTAAATGTAGTGGCTGCAGACTATACAATTCTAGTTAGTGCTGCCATGGAACTTCTGTGAAACAAAGAAAAATTGGTCTTTTTTCCTCAGTTAAAGGGATACAGAATGGATGTTGATGGGCTGACATGGGAGATTGGGTTGCCTTGGTTAAACTGTGCAGCTTTGGTCACGCTTGAATAAATCTGTCATGCCTAAAATTTAGCCTTTTCTAGGCATTGTCTTGCACATTTCAAACACCAGCAAATTAGAAATGACGTGTATCCCTTGAATATTAGGTTAATATCTGTTTCAAACTGATGACAGATGTCGAAAAGACGATACAAGGAATATGTTGATGTTTAATACTCTATTAAATTAGAAGTAGCTGTCTATGAATGAACATATTTGTGTCACTTTTTTGCTATACATGCACTTCTGTTGTTTGGCATTGCCTTAACTTTTGGTAGCTTTTGTTGTACTGAATATCTGAATTGAAATGTGGGCGTGAAACTGGCAGAAAATGTCCTATTTGTAATAATGTGTTCTTTTGATTAGGTATACATATCCACTTGATCGGAACTGCTCTTGGGTTTATGTTTGGACGGTACGTCCACAATGCGACGGAGAGAAGATACAGAGAGAAGCGTATATACATAGAAGATTACATGAGGCTTCATCCAGAAGACTTTGTGGAAGCCCGTAAGTTGACCAATCTCCAACAAAGAGAAACATAAAAACACTTAACAACATATCACATGTACTAGACTGTAAACCACAAATGTCTGAATGGATGGAGAATAATAGCTAAACAGGGCTGCCTATGGGTACCCTAGTTCTTCTGAAATTTGGGACAGGTATTAGTAGTGTTGAAAGTAGAATACTACATTTCTTTACATCCCTTTTGGAAAAGGGAAGATATGAGTGTGTTGTTCTTTAGATGGTCTAACCATGTGAGGAAAAAGAAACTCAATATTTTTGCTACTAGTCCATATATGTGGGTAAAATGAGAAGACCTGGTGTCCCAAAAATTAGAAAAAATATAGTAATGCCGATTTAGTTATTAGGGGAAGGACAGCATTCTTGGGGAAGGCTTCAATGAACGAGAATGGATTTGCTTGATTATCTCCCCTGATTCAGTTTAGCGGGAGACTGTTGAACATACTTGATGTAAACTAGATCCAGAGCTGAGGTGTACTATATGTGGTAGAGGCAATTCACTGGGCAGGAATAGACCTATATGAGAATTAAAATTATGCAGTATGCATTACTTGTTTACAGAGTCTTCTGTTTTTGCCTTTGTCTGTATGTATGAAATTTTCATTTTCAGCACCTAAGTACTATAAAGATGTTTTGCAGAAGTGGTATCCTGTTCGATGATGGATTTTACCTAGTGTGACATTTGGTATAAACTGTGTGAGTGTGACAGGCTCAAACCTGTGCTCAGCTCTGTTCAGCATACAGACATCATGAAGCCAGTTTGTCAGCTGAAGTAGTTTTGCTGTGTACGGAATAATGTTGGACTGTAGACGACATATTTGTTTCAGCAATCAGTGCTAACCAGGAATATGATAAATGTGCATCCATTTTATGAATAAAAATTTTTTTGTTGTTACCTTATTTTGTTGTGTGCAAGTTTTAGTACTGTAACTAATTTTTCTTCCTTCGTTGGGACTGTATTGAGATATCAGCTCTAAGATGTAAACGATCCATTTTGTTTCTGTCGGACCTTCCTTCAGAGGTCAAACTTGATCAGGAGCAAGTATCGTGTGATTCAGAATCGTGTACTTAGCACCACCATGGTGGAACCACTTTGTGGAAATGACATTTGTTTTCGTTTGCTGATATATTGTTCACTTCTGTTCCATGCACAATTTTGAAGGTACTTTGAAGCTTGGATTGTAAATTTTTCCTGGCGACTTTCAAAAATGCTGTCCCATTGATTAGTAAGTTCACCCATACCACTGGATTGGATAGATGTTGAAAGCTGACTTGCTGATCAGTTGCTCTGACTTAACTGATTGCCTGTGAGTGGTTTCTTGTTTCTCACACCTTATGTGAAAAGAATTTACTGGATGTTTGTCTTTCCTAGCATTTATTTATTTGATTGTTGTTTTACATTATACACAAGAATATTTCATGTGTGCAATGGCGACCAGCAGTATGGTGGGAGGAAACCGAGCGACCAGCATTATGATGTGAGGAAACTGAGTAACCAGCATTATGGTGGGAGGAAACCAAGCAGAGCATCATCATCACCAGTAGAAAAGATAAATACAGTAGTTGTCCTATCACTGGATGTGTGGCCTTGAATATCCTTTTGAATCCATGCAGAATAGTTCACACATCACCACTGTCTGAATGTCAAGTTTACTGTTACAGGAGGTAGTATGACAGTTCTGTTTTACTAAGTATTGTTGACTATAACTGGAAAGTTTGGCTTCCTGCCATGGGTTGGCCAGCAGGAAATAAAAACAATGGTAAATCACCTAAATGTTCTAAAACATTACTTTTGGTGCAGCAACTTCCATTTTTTAAGTAGGATCTTGCCTTCTAAGCAAACTTTGAAATACCTTTCTAATGTCAAAATGTGCAACTTGGTCGTGTACAAGTTTCATGTCATTTACTGACTGTACAAACTACCCAGAGTACAAGGGATCTGATCAATTGAGACTTGGAATTGTGTACTAAGGATAGTTTGTACCAGTGTAATCCTAGTGATCATCACTGAATAGACAAGTCAAATATAGCTTTTCAACACCACCTCAAATCCACAGCTCCTTATAGCTGGGGGACCTTTGTGCCTAGCTCGTGTGAGTGCTTTGGGTTTAACGTCATACGCAACAATTTTAAAGTCATGTGACGATGAAGGAGTCCTCAAAGTGCATGTATGTGTAATGTGCCTCCTTGTTGCAGGACGAATTTACACCGCTCTTTTGCCAAGTGCTTCCTTTTTGTAACTTTCTGTCAGTCGACGCGACATTTTATGCAGCCACACTATGCCAACACAGGCTGATCAGTGCTTGGACTTTCCTAATGTCCTAAACACCAAATAAGTACTGAAACTACCTATTTTGAAGAACTGTGTACAAGCTAACTCAGATGTGAATTTGGTTCCCCAGCTTATTAGGCATGTGATGCAGACAGGTAAAATGCAGACATGTGATGCAGACAGGTAAAATGCAGACAAGACATTACACGTTAAAATTATCCTTAAAGAATTAATGAAACAGGATTTTAATGGTAAATCCACCTCCAATTCCACTATGAAATCTAAGATTACATCAGTTCTTTGAATTACAACACTGGACCACTTGGATCATTGATGGCCTATCACCAAGACCCCATAAGCAATGAGAGCAGATGAACCTTCCATGTTAGTGTCAAAGGGATTGAATTTTTGGAATTAATAATCATGTACCGTGCCATGTCCAATTCCACTGACAATGTTGTAATACTTGTACGTCATGTAGTCATTCCATGAGGCTAACCACCTTCCAATAAATTAAAGCTATGCTTAGACAAACTCGCTTTAGGTATTAAGTTTGGTGTTATCCTAAGGTTTTCATTAACATTCAGGACAAATTTAATGTGGTAACACTATGTTGTCACTACTGGTTGTTCTGGAAGTTCCACGAATGCTATGCTGAGGGCTGCCTACAAGGGGACACTGGACACAAGTGAAACTATGATGGCGACAGCTTTACGAGGCGCGAAATTCGTGAGGCAAAATCAGGCTTTAGAGCAGAATTTTTAGGTCATTCGATACGTGTACACTGCTGTTCACATATATATCCTATCATTTTGAAGACCATTCACATTAAGTGGTATTAAACAATAGCAGAATGAACAAGATTTTCTACATAAAATTGCCCACAAGCACAGGTGACCACTGTTATAGTACCAAATTTACAACAGAGCATGGGAGCGTACAAATTTCCTGTCTATGGCCAGGAAACCTCAACAACCTGAACCTAAACAAGGAATTATCCCATGTGTTAGGACAGCCGCTAACTTAAACAGAAAAAAGCTGCATATCACGAAACTGATTCTCTGCTCATCTTCAAAGTGTTGCCGTTTCAAACCCTGGATTCGAACATGAAAGTTTGAACACAACTTTCTTATCCCAAAATGTATAGGACTAGTTGATGGAAACATTGGGAGAGATGCCAGTCACTGAATGAATGATTATGGCTTAACGCCACATCAGCAAATATTTCGGCCATATCATCGCGATATAAGTCAAAGCATTTATTGTACATATGTTAAAAATCCAAATTACAACAGTTGACACCCACAAGTCTTTATGGTAATGCCTCCGGTTCTATCAGAATGCACACGTAGAATTCGAAACTCCTTAACTACATGTAACTGCTGTGTGAAGCCTGTCCCAGAGTTACCTCTGATAATCAGAAAATGCTGGGATGCTTCAGAGAAATACCTTCTACAAAAGAATACCAAATGTTTGAAAATCAGTTCTGCAACATTTATTGATTGATCACAAGTGCAAGAGTAAAATCTTAAGGTTCAATAAAATGGCACAGTCATATTAGGCCAGACTAAATATGGTGGACAATTAATAAGACTGAATTCTGTAAGCAAGTCATTGTTAAGTCACAATTTTAAGATAAAGTAAAGTAAAGTATGTTAAGACTGGGCTGGCATAAAGCTTATACAGATTCAGAGAAGTACCAGTTTTACAACACTCTACAAGCAGTGCGTCACTGAACAGGGCAGTCCAAATTATTTGTGCATGATTTGAGTTAAATTCAGCATCCACCCCTCAATCGAAGAACCAGGTGAAGTGTAGATTCCTTCTGGATGTTGTAGTCTGAAAGTGTGCGGCCATCTTCCAGCTGCTTTCCAGCAAAGATCAGACGCTGTTGGTCTGGGGGAATTCCCTCCTTGTCTTGGATCTTGGCCTTCACATTCTCGATGGTGTCAGATGCTTCTACTTCCAGAGTGATGGTCTTGCCAGTCAAGGTCTTGACAAAGATTTGCATGCCTCCCCTCAATCGAAGAACCAGATGAAGTGTAGATTCCTTCTGGATGTTGTAGTCTGAAAGTGTGCGGCCATCTTCCAGCTGCTTTCCAGCAAAGATCAGACGCTGTTGGTCTGGGGGAATTCCCTCCTTGTCTTGGATCTTGGCCTTCACATTCTCGATGGTGTCAGATGCTTCTACTTCCAGGGTGATGGTCTTGCCTGTCAGGGTCTTGACAAAGATTTGCATGCCTCCCCTCAATCGAAGAACCAGATGAAGTGTAGATTCCTTCTGGATGTTGTAGTCTGAAAGTGTGCGGCCATCTTCCAGCTGCTTTCCAGCAAAGATCAGACGCTGTTGGTCTGGGGGAATTCCCTCCTTGTCTTGGATCTTGGCCTTCACATTCTCGATGGTGTCAGATGCTTCTACTTCCAGGGTGATGGTCTTGCCTGTCAGGGTCTTGACAAAGATTTGCATGCCTCCCCTCAATCGAAGAACCAGATGAAGTGTAGATTCCTTCTGAATGTTGTAGTCTGAAAGTGTGCGGCCATCTTCCAGCTGCTTTCCAGCAAAGATCAGACGCTGTTGGTCTGGGGGAATTCCCTCCTTGTCTTGGATCTTGGCCTTCACATTCTCGATGGTGTCAGATGCTTCTACTTCCAGGGTGATGGTCTTGCCTGTCAGGGTCTTGACAAAGATTTGCATGCCTCCCCTCAATCGAAGAACCAGATGAAGTGTAGATTCCTTCTGGATGTTGTAGTCTGAAAGTGTGCGGCCATCTTCCAGCTGCTTTCCAGCAAAGATCAGACGCTGTTGGTCTGGGGGAATTCCCTCCTTGTCTTGGATCTTGGCCTTCACATTCTCGATGGTGTCAGATGCTTCTACTTCCAGGGTGATGGTCTTGCCTGTCAGGGTCTTGACAAAGATTTGCATGCCTCCCCTCAATCGAAGAACCAGATGAAGTGTAGATTCCTTCTGGATGTTGTAGTCTGAAAGTGTGCGGCCATCTTCCAGCTGCTTTCCAGCAAATATCAGACGCTGTTGGTCTGGGGGAATTCCCTCCTTGTCTTGGATCTTGGCCTTCACATTCTCGATGGTGTCAGATGCTTCTACTTCCAGGGTGATGGTCTTGCCTGTCAGGGTCTTGACAAAGATTTGCATGCCTCCCCTCAATCGAAGAACCAGATGAAGTGTAGATTCCTTCTGGATGTTGTAGTCTGAAAGTGTGCGGCCATCTTCCAGCTGCTTTCCAGCAAAGATCAGACGCTGTTGGTCTGGGGGAATTCCCTCCTTGTCTTGGATCTTGGCCTTCACATTCTCGATGGTGTCAGATGCTTCTACTTCCAGGGTGATGGTCTTGCCTGTCAGGGTCTTGACAAAGATTTGCATGCCTCCCCTCAATCGAAGAACCAGATGAAGTGTAGATTCCTTCTGGATGTTGTAGTCTGAAAGTGTGCGGCCATCTTCCAGCTGCTTTCCAGCAAAGATTAGACGCTGCTGATCTGGGGGAATTCCCTCCTTGTCTTGGATTTTAGCTTTCACATTCTCGATGGTATCAGATGCCTCCACTTCAAGGGTGATGGTTTTCCCAGTGAGGGTCTTCACAAAAATCTGCATTTTGGACTGAAAAGACAGATACGGAAAGGTTATTACCACACAAGCATACAGCAATACATGGGGTACTGCAACAGTAAGTTTTCTCATACAAATTTGGACTGGATCCACTCCCAAGAACTCTCAATCAATCCTTAGAAATGTTCTCGTATATCCTTGAAAATCTTTTCATAACAGACTTGTGAAAAGAGTCTCAATGACTAACGAGAGGATCAATCTAGTCTTTACAACGGCCAAAATCATTACTCCATTACATTTGTTTGTGCATACTGAAAAAAAAGTTTTTCCGAAGTTGAAAAAAAAATTCTGAGGACGTTAGTTTGCTTTGACCGATTCAACAGTTTTAAACGGCTAGATTAAACGGCCGTATCAGGAAATCGGTAGATTGCAGAAAATATGGTAGGGTTCGAGCCGGTTTGTTTTAGTTAAATTGTCCGCGCGGAAGTCCATTTGAGCACAGTTGGGCGTTACGGTAGGAACGTCCAGCTTAGCTCTGGACTGTGTCTGGCCGTTAGTGAATCACTAAATGGCGTCGCAGGTGAGGGGAAAATAGGCAATTTTTCATGACCGTTTAAAACTCATTGTTATCATTTTTCAAAGCTTCATGAGGTTTTCACTATTCTCAGCCACACCCTATAGTATTGTTTGTCACTTGATCAGAGTATTTTAGAGAAGAGAAAGTCTCAAATCTTACCAAGATCCAAAGCCAAACAACCTGTGGACAGAATATAAAATTTCGGTATGACGCAGCCCAATTGTTCTTGTCACATGACCAAGGAGGATTGTGGGTCCCCGTCTAAAATTTACTCTCGGAAAAAATACTGGATTGCTTGCAATTCTGCGCTTTGAAATAGTGATAAAATGCAGAACTATTTTCCTTATTGCATTGAATTGTTCGGGTTTCAAACCATAACTGAACATAAATGAAGGTGCGAGTGATGGACGATGAGAGGGCATACTTTTCAAAGAATAGATTTGATTGGTGGAAATAAACTTGTTCATGTTGCTGTAAGAACGCCATCAAAACCAAATAGATCGTCATATTTTGGATACAAAGTTATCACTGTCACGAATAATAATTAATAAAACTTACAGCTTGGTTCTAAAAGCCGCAACTGTTGCACATTTATTACAAAGAACTAGCGATGTCCCCCATTGCTCCTGTTGGTAGGGACGTGAGCTATCCAATAGGAATAGCCGACACAAACGTTAAAGGCAATCGTCAACAAGGTACGAAGCAGTCAGCGAATAGGCTTGCACCACGCGTTATCTCAAAGCGTCGTATTCGCCAGTGAACAGGAGTCGCGTGTTACACACGGCGTAACTGGGTATGTATTTGCAGCAAATTGGAAGAAATGTTCGTAATATGCCTGTCTTATAATGGTTAACAATTGGCTAGTTAATGATTGTTCTGTTGGAATGCTAAGAGGGATGCATCTTGTGTCTGACGATGGCGATGTTGCATCGAGAAGATAGGATAACCACTGAGTGATTTGACATGATCACTGTCAGATTTTGTCGCCCATGTTGAAGAGGAACTGTCCGACATGCTGACTGTGACTGGCACAATCCCATTATGTATCCAGTCACTATTTTCCTAAAAGCATGAAGTATGAAAAAGAGTAGCCTACATACACCGTCTCTTGAATGTAAAGTTTGTGTTTTTGTTGCTGGCATTATGTGTGATGTATTTATTGTATTTTTATTGCATGTAGCATTACATTAAGTCCTCTTAGCAGTAGCTGCCAGTGGAAAGTCATTGAACATTGCAACAGATAGATTTTTGTGAGAGGGAGCATGGCACTCCCGACTTTGAGAGAGAGGGAGTATTTTACTTTCGGCTTTCCAGGTATGCACTGCCGCAGAACACATTTTTATTCAAGTACACAACACTTCACTATTTTGGTACACCAATAATACACCTGGAAAGTGTACAGTTGATCGTGTCCGAAGGGGATGAAGAAAAGACATAGGCCTACATTTGTATACATGTATGCATCGGCCGACACATCCAGAGATTCATTCCTTTGTAGTTCAGACTACTCAGTATACAAGTAGATGATAAATAGCCCAACATCATTTCTAGAATAAAGTAATTATGTCAGCTCTCCCCAAGAGGAATGAATTGGAATGAACTTAATACATTTATTTCGTATCAACCTCTGTGGGGTTTTGTTTCAATAACTCACTCACTGACAATTTTATTCTGTACTTTCATTCCTTGTGATTTAATAGTAGAGTTGCAATATTATTTTTTTTATGGTACCTGCCTGATGTGATTGGTAAATTTTCTTTGACTTGTCTAAACATTTTCTTGGCCCGTCCAAACTTGTTAACAACTGCTGTCTTTGGGTTAAAAGATGATTAAACAGTTGTATGTTGAAAATCAGCTAAATCCAAATGTAAGGAGTACGTACCTTGGAAGACAACAATTTATTATTTTGTGGTTCAATTTTAGCAGTATATAGTATAATATGAAGTGTTTCTGTGCATATGTTGCTAGCTGTTCTGATGATATTTTTTACTCCATCTTCTCTCTTCACGAAATCATAGGTAGATGAAAATGTCATGAACTGGAATCCCGATGATACTTTAACACTGCTGGCTTTCAGTTCAAGGGAATTGAAATCAGACATTTGGAAACCATATTAGAATGATGAACGTAGAAGCAGAACTTGCAGTATAGTAACCAAAAGACCATTTTTGACCCTTTGCTACATCTTCTTCATGGCCAAACACTCAAGAACGTCACAAAGACAAATATCATAGTAGGCATTCTCCTCAGCTGTGGATTGTGGCACAGTAGCTTTTGCTGAAGCCTGGTGTGTCTGAAAACTAACACATGGTGGGAGAACAGCAAACACATGATTCGCTGTGGAGATTTACTTTTGACTTTGTAAGGGCTGTCTGCTTTAAATCTTGCATGTATGCCAGCTTTAGGGAACTTAGGGACACACACAGATCTTCAGGCAATATGCAGTAGGCTCTGTGTTATCTAATTTTCTAAGTGTTTTTACACCTGTGCGCGCCTTATCTGTAGCTTTGGAGTAACATATCGCAGAAGTTACTCACTACAGAGAATAACGCCACAGTGTGCAGATTTTTAATAAGGAAAATGTAAGCTGTTTGTTTAAAGGTAGGACATACCGTATTGAGAAATTCTTGTGTTTCAGCTGCTAAGCTATGTTTATCAGTTACATTCGATCTTTGTCTTCTGCAGCTGTGTTATAATCCTTGAAGATGAAGTTGTTAAGCTATACTGTCCTGTTGGTGCTTATGGGAGGCCTTGTTATTGGTGAGAAGTGAGCCTCCAGATATGATGATAATGATTATTTGTCAGACATAGAAGAGGAAGAACCCACCAAGTCCACACCCCCTACCCCAGAGTCAAAGGTATAAATAAAACAGATAAACCGCACACCTTAATAAATCCCACCAGTGAATATACCATGGCAGATAATGTGCTTCTCCAGAGGATTCTGAAAACAGGCCAATCTATATAACTTAAATACACATTGCCTTGTCTGGTTTCTTGTCAGTTTAATCAATCATAGTCCTACAGGTGAAATATTCAATAGGCATCAAAATTGGAGATGAGAGCAGTCTGATTGGTATTCATTTCTGAAATATAATGTTTACATTTTGTATAATTATCTAAATGTACATACAGGCATATGTGATCGTGAATATGTGTAAAAAGGAGCATTTAAAAGTACTTTTAGTTAACATAACACATTGTAGAGATCCCTTGTTGTGTGGCACTAGATCACAATTGGTTTTGGTTGCCCTCACTGCAGACAGCCTGGCCAGAAGAGCTTGAGCGCACACACAGACACTTAAGCACAAAGACTTTGGACTTGTTCATTCGTGGGGTCATGTTGAGAATATATTACGTGCCTTACGCATACAGTATACAACTTTCTGATTTCCGACTTAAGCTCAGCTTCTAGCGATCATGTTATTGGCTCAGACTACAATATATGTTACACCTTCACATGTACAGGGTTTGTGGTGATGTTAAATTTGGACTAAAATGCGATAACATGAAAGGATAATTGAGATCAACATTTATGTTGGCTTGGCTGGGCTGGGTAACATTAAAGCCTAGAAGATTCAGAACATGCTTATGCCATACAGTTGTTATAGTACCAAGGTTTGCTTTGCTCTGTGTGTTCACAGCCTGTCTATAAAGCACCAAGATCAACCCTAATGTGTACTTTGCAGAACCATTCTCCAACCCAGCAAATTATAAAAAACGGTGAGTGTATCATTTTTTTATCTATGAATTAAATGTTACTTCACGTTTGATACATGTGTGTGCTTTGTTAATGGGCATTTTATTGTAATAAATTATTATTAACAGGTTGATTATAATAAAACTTTCAGCAGCCTGTGGTAGAAAATCTTGATTTAATTCCACAGCTGTATCTATATGTGTTTGACACCGTCAGTTTCAGATGTCAGGTCTGTTGCACTTCTCCTGTACTTGCTTCACTTGCAGATGGATTGTTTCTCAGGCAAAGAAAGACGGTGTTGATGAAGCCATTGCCAAGTATGAAGGTAGGTGTCCCAGCTATTGTTCCTGACTTACATGTACATGTAGCCCAGACATCCGTTGTTTGTTCACTGAGTTGTGGATACTGATACAAGTCCACAACATCTGGCCTCTCTATGGAAAGTCACTGCACACAGTCGTACAGTTGATGAAAGTGTCTATATGAGTTGTTTGATTTGAAGGGTTTAACACACATCTGTGATGCAAATTTAAATGCAGTTCTTATGTATTTGGAAAAATTTTGCTTCTCAAACATGAAGTTCTTAGAAAACAAGTTCAGCGAGCAGCGCTACTCAGTAACATTCCTTCTGAGTATGTACAGGAGAAAGGGTTGACCTGTCATTGTCAGGACTTCCTCCATACAAGGAAGTCCAAATCACATGCCCTGCACACAAGAAATGCTCCAACACATAAATGTTTGACTTGAGTGTAAGCAATGGCTAACACCTGCATGGAGGAAGCAATGACTTGAGATGAGTAATAAAGTCTTTTTTTCACTACTAGCACTATGACGTGCTAAGTGGACCAAAATGTTCTTCCAGCTTAAGGATTCTTGGTACGCTAAGGGCTCTTACTTGTGTAGGAGATTTTTCTATTACTTGTATATGGGAAACCAGGAGTTATAACAGCTGCCTGTAGAGAAACTAATGGATCTCTGTGGACCAGTTAACTACTAAAAACCATATGTCGGAGAACTGAATGATTCTCTGAATCCTGTTATGGTCTTGTCAGTTTGTATAATTAGAGCAGTATACACTCATCGATTACTCAAGATCTTTTGTTAGTTGCAGACACCGCTATATGTGGGATATATCCTCTGGGAATTCAAACTATTAAGAAGCAACATATTACAGAATTTCAGCTGGAAACTTGAATGGTGAATGTTAAATTTATGCCAAATATGACAGATTTTGCACATTTGCTTGGAAATCTGGGAAATCTGGAAATGGCTAGGGATGACATTGTCATTCACACACATCTTTACTGGATGTGGTTTACGCCATGTCCATGTGGGACTGGGGGGATCTGTGTGAGTGAGACATGCAACACATATTTCGCTCCGATTTTGAATTCTGGTAGATGCTTGGATGTAGTCTTTCAAGTCCTGGAATTTATTATCTTAACACCTATGCAAATCCTGTATTATTATATCTTTTTTTTTTTTTGATATACCCCCTTCAGTAGGCGAAGCGTAATATGTTATAGCGACTTTGTCTGTCTGTGCGTCTGTCCGTATTCGTATCCAGGCTATAACTCCAACAGTTATCTGTCTAGAGTTTTAATTTTTGATGGATAGATAGATAGATAGACAGATGACGATGTGTCGCGACTCACATTTGTCCATTTTTGCAGTTGTTTTGGTGGATGCATAGATACACAGATGACGATGTGTCGCGACTCACATTTGTCCATTTTTGCAGTTGTCATGGTTACCAGATTGCCATTTCCCTATGTATACTATATAAATAGATATATATCGAGGCTATAACTCCCAATTGTTTTTCTCAGAGTTTTAAGTTTTGTTGGATACATAGATACACAGATGACGATGTGTCACTACTCACATTTGTCCATTATTGCAGTTATCATGATAACTAGATAGCCATTTTCCTTATGTATACTATATAAATAGATTTGATTTTCATGTCCGGCATGTTCAGACAACTTAAGTCGTCTGTCAGGTAAATTTAATTTCGTGAAACCTAATCCATGTGATATTTAGATTTTCATGAGTCATTATTTAAGTGAGTGAGAGACAGATATAATGTAGTGTTCATTTAATCAAAACTAACAGTTCATGACATTCATGGAACCTAGTGATCATGATGATAAGCCACATTTCGAAATGACCTTTGTGTGTGGGCAAAGTTTAGGGAGGTTAAATGAAAACTAAATTACTGCACAAGCATCATAGACCTCATTTTCATTTTCTCTACTGTGCCTAAACAAATCTACTTTTGTTAGCCCTAATCATATCAGTAATTGGTGGCACCTTATTGTTGTATGATGTGTAATGCTATATGTATTAGTCCGGTGTGAGAGTCAGTCTTTATAATCTGATTCATCACTCTCTATGAGGGTTAATTTTAAACACTGGTAATGATATGTACATGTGCTTGTCTATATAAACCAAGCAGAAACATTTAGTTTTGTCATTTGCCTTTTGCAATCATGTTGTTCTACTCTTCAATGGTTGGTAGTTGTTGTCATTGTCTCTCATCTAAATTCAGTCATGGTATCATGTCACCTGCTAGTGAACAACATTTGTCTTGCTGACAAAATATCATTTTCCTAAAATTATCTAGCCCTTGACCATAGAGATTGCATGTTCAAATGGACAACTCTTAATGCTTGGCTCAGACTTCACTTCATAGCTGTTTTTTTTTTTTGTTTTTTTCTTTGTGATGTCTGGGTTATAACGTTAGAAGGTGATAAGACTAAGGAGAAAAGCTTTGATTACTACAGTGGGCCCTGAATAAAGTGACCAAACAGTTAAGCTTATGTAACTTCAAACAAATAATTAAGTTTGCCAAAAAAAGTAGAAAAAAGCTCCGATCTGTTACATGTATATATTGTATCGTCAATTCTCTTTCACATGCTTAAATTTCATGTTCAGTCAACAAAATACCATAATGATAAGAATGGCATCTGAGTGCACTTTGTCTTGTGAGTTGTTTGCATTTATTGTGCAGATCACTCAGAATCTGTCAGGATATAGCTTTATCTGTTGTTATTGGGAAGCATCTGGTAGTGTCTAAGATGTAGTGAGACAGCTGTTGTATGCATATTTGTACATTTTCCCCATGCACAGCATCCTGGTCTTGAATTTACATAAATCTCTAATAATACATGCTGTACGATAACATAGGTGGGTGGAGTGCAGGGGAGGGATCGGTTATATGGCGCAGAGTTGAAGTGGGGGTAGGGGTTAGGACAGCTGTCACCTGGTTGATTACTGGTATACAGTCAACTTTTATGGCCAGTCACATGTGTTCCTCTCCTACACCTGGGGCTTGCTGTAACCCCCTTCATAATGACAAGCCGTTAATTGTACATGTATAATTATGAACTACATGTAATTAATCACATAATGGGCCATTCCAATAGGATGCTTTAATCAGTGTGCATTTTAACCAGACCCATCATTAGACAGTCAACTTGACTATGGATTAGTGACATGTGTAAGTGGCATGATTTAGCCAGCTGTCCTGTATGAAATGAGCTGACCTCAATTCTAGAAGCGATGATGTACCCATAATAGGCCCAAGGGAAGCAATTTCACAGTTTGAATAAACTGAGCTCTCTTATCATTTAATCAGTTAAAACTGCAATCAAATACATGAATTCAATTTCAGTATGATTTATCAATGCCTCAGGCCTAGCCACATGTATTGTCTTCAATATACTTAGTATACTTCAAGAGGAACTTGTGAATGCAGCTGTGGGTAATTTTACCTATTTAAAACTGAGGTCTTTTCTTGTATGCACTTTTACCATTTTTTCTAAAGTTCTCAGTGTTAGTCTTTCATAACCTCACGTCAGTATGCATGTTCTTTATTTTCAGGTAAATGGTCGTTTGAAGAGCCTGATGACAGTGCATTGAAAGGAGATTATGGCCTTGTGCTTAAGGTATGTTTTTACGGAGGAAGTACTTTTGGATGCATTCATAAATCATCATCCATTTTGCAGATTATCTTGAAAGTTTTGCAGAACATTTTGTTTATGATGTCACAAAGTACTTATTTTGAAACAGTAGTATGATGCTGAGGAAAACACATCATCTGTTTATCAGAAAACATCAATTCATTTATAATAAGGCCCAAGAGAGTGCAAATACTACTTTCCTGTGCATCGCAACAGCTTTATAAAAGACACATTTGTTTTGCAGTGTTTTATGAAATACATGTAAGTACATTCAGAGCTGGTGTAGACATTTAAATAAAACTGTATTACGAGGTGTTATTTAAAATTACATATTAATTTTACGCACTTACAATTACAGGTGATAATGTGGCTACTAACGTGTAACATTTGAAACTTCATTTTTTATACCTGACCACAATACTGTTGATAATAATAATAAGAGCAACTGGCTTGATAAGAATGTTAGAATTAAAGCATTGCATAAAAATGAATGAGAAGTTATCCTTATACAAACCGTGTGATGTTTCTGTTGATAATATTAGGAGATCATGTCGTAAATTTATTTAGTATGTACATTCACAATGTGTTAGTGTGTTAGAATCTTACCATAACAATTACCTGATAAATTTGTCTTACTGTGATTCTTCTCATTTTTGGGACAGATATTATTAGTGCTAAAAGCTATAAATTAAATTTCTCTGCCAGTTTTTTTTTTCTTTTTGGAAAAGTGAAGAAATGGATATGTTGTTCATTACATAGACTAGCAATGTGAGAAAAAAGAAGCTGTATCCCTGTATGCACTGGCTGAAAGGAGCAGCCAAAATCTCCCAAAAACTAAAAGAACTTGGGTAGTAGATTGATTGATTGATGGACTGTCAATTAACATGTATGTACAGCTGTACCACATGTCTTGATTTTTCAGTCCAAAGCCAAACATCATGCTATTTCAACAAAGCTCGACAAAGTTTTTGAATTTGAAGGGAAACCATTTATTGTTCAGTAAGTATATAGTTGGTGGTGAGAAAGATGCCAATTGATACCAAGTTATTAGTTTTTGGTTTTACAGATATGTACATGCATGTGTATCATTTGGATTCCATGGTCTGAAATGTTTAAGTTTTATATGCAATGTTTATCTTTTGAAACAAATAAAGTTGACAAATAAAGTGTAACGAAGTGTACAGAATATCAATAAAGGGTGCCACCATCGGAAGGGTGCATGGGTCTTCAGAATAGATACTTGAACTGTTGATACAGTAAGCCTGCTATATCGTTCACAGTTTTAAGTAGCCTTCAGATGCAGGGTCCTGGTTCATGTTGTGGTATCTGGAGTGGTTTTGCTGGTGATTTTGACTCTTATTAAGTATTTACAAAATTACAATAGGATTGTTGTACAGCTAGATTCATGCTCAACTCTGAAACAAATGGAAATAAATCTTAACACCGCTGAGGCTGATCTAGGCGTTTGGCTGAAGTTTGTACTACAGTTTTGTGGTGGTGCCTTCTAAGTTGAGAGCAGTGCTGACCTAGCTGTGATGGACATCAGAGAAAGCACCCCAGCTTGAATGCAGTGGTTCAATAATTTTACTGTATTGTATGAAAGAAACCAGAAAGAATCATCAGTTGTATGCAAGAAAGGCAAAGGAGTATAATTTAAATTCTTCAATTCTCATAAACCTAGAGAAAAAAATTATAGCTTAAGATTTGATTAATTTTTAGTTCGGTGAAATGCTGTCTTCTCATTCCCTTCAACCTTAGACATCCCTAATGAATTTTCCACTGACTCTGATATTTGTTATTTAGAAACTGCTGACTAAACTATAAAATGAACGACAAAAAATGTATTTGTATAATTTGGATAGTGTCTCTTAAGTAAGGTCTACTGGGGAGATGAAAGCAGTTTGGGCCGAGACGGTATGCTACTGTCTGACACTGTTGTTGAATATTGTTCCACAACACAGTGGCCCCTTGGCTATACATAACTTAATCATGGTAAACAATCTCAAAATGATGTCGTATGCAGTAGTTCTGTGTTATCATATGTCACTTCATGGAGTGAATGGGTAAAGGCTATGCCACAGGTAAGGCCGGGCAATCTGATAGCAACATGTTTGATTGGTTAAATTTTGAAGATGCATGCCTCATTGACACCAGCCATTTGTGCAGTATTGACACTTTGTTCTACATGTTATTCGATGAAATCTCATTAAAATAATAAAGTGTGATACTTTTCAGCCGGCTTGAGAATCCTGCTGTCGATTGAAATATGCTTAAGCCAGGTGCTGTCTTGTCCTTCAACAAAAACAAATGGTTTTCACATGTGGTATGAACTCCAGGTCAATAAATAAATAAATTTATGCAGAGTGTTTGAATTCAGTGCGTCAAGCTTTTATATTCCAGTGCGGTTATTTGTGTATACACCAGTTGGTATGATTTTCCAGGTATGAAGTACGGTTTAAGAATGGCATCGAGTGTGGAGGGGCCTATGTCAAACTGCTGTCAAAGAATAACAAAATGGATCTTGTAAGTCAATGTTAATTCTCATGGTTGAAAAAATACAGTTTTCCATGTCAAAATTCAATTCTATCTTCAGTATACCATGTGTCTGTTACAAAGCTGACCCTTACGGTTCAATGAACTTTAAAACCTTCTAAAATAGAATTCCACCATTCTCTGAAACTCAGTTGAAAACAATGGAAGCTTAGTATCTAAGGGCAGAATGCAACACCATTCATCCAAGAATACCGTAACCAAAGCCATGTGTTGCAAAAAAATTTCATCGAGTTTACTGGGCCTTTGTTGGCTCATTGAAGTAAAATGTTCCTCTAGCCCCTGCCAGTTAGTCCCCAAAATTGCAAACCAAGGTCTCACCATCGACAGGTTTGTCAGGTGTCTAGGGAAGATCGGTGTTACACTAGGAACTCCACCCATAAACTTCGAAGATATATCGTCTGTGAAAAATTCTGACTAGAGCATTAGATTAAATACAAATCAAATAATTTGATCTTTGCTGTTTTGCATGACACAGAGCTTAGTCTGGTCATCCTGAAGTGTACTTGTTCTCTTTCAGCCACTTGGATTAATCTAAACTTGATAGTGGTCATTGTATAATTGGGACCCTCGTTAACATGTTGTAAATACCAACCAGGTATACGAGTCCAGATGTTTTGTGTAGTTCACGTTTTCATTATTTTTGGGCAGAAACATTTCCACGACAAGACACCGTACACGATTATGTTTGGACCAGACAAGTGTGGGATGGATCACAAGGTTAGTGAATTCTACAATACTGACTACATCTACAGTGTTTAACTGAACCAATTCCTTAGTTTGGCCTTAAACGAAGGTCAGAACAAGGATGGGTCTTGTTCTATTTTCTTGTTTCTTGTTTTTTTGTATAAATTTCATTTGTATAAAACTTTTGGGCATGTTGTAAGTTTTACCTTAAATAATACAGTTTATGTATAGGATAGTGGTACCAGTGTATCCGTATTGAATTTCACTTGTCTGAACTATGTATAGGTGAGATTATTGTAACGATGTGGGACTTCATATTTCTAGGGTTGGACAGCTTGCTTAGTCCAAAACCACCATACATTGGGGCTGCTGGAAAAGCACACAGCGGTTTCTAAAGATACAAACCATTGTTCTGAAATCTTGATTTTCTTCTCCATTATACACATGCAATGTCCTAATTTAAATTGTGATTTTTTTTCTTTCAGCTTCACTTTATATTTAGGCACAAAAATCCTAAGACTGGAGCTTTTGAAGTAAGTATAAATGCGTATGTTGCACAATTTATAAAGTTTTTTGGGTTTTAATGGATTATGTGGTCTGTTATTTCCTGTGAAGGGTCTTCATAGAGTCTGTGAAGTGACGACTACAAGAAGAATTGTAATACGTCAGTAATACATAGCATTGAGACAGCTATCAAGTTAGTGCAGATAAAAACCTATGTGTTATTGTTTACAGGAAAAGCATGCCAAGAAACCAAGTTCCAACATTGATGCCTACTTCTCTGACAAGAAAACACATCTCTTCACACTGAGTAAGTCTTACACGTACCTAAACCTCATGTAACTAAAGCTCATTCTCAAACGTCTTTCAGGTTGTAACAGAAATTCTCTAATGTTCCAGTAGATGTGGTGATCAGGACATGATTGACTGCGCGAGAATGGCAACCTGTATACAGTCATTGTTGTCTGAGCTTAACAGACAGTTTTGGAGCCTCTGTGGCCGAGGCCCAAGAGCCTCTCACCAGTGTAGTGGCTTATGTAAGGTCTGCCAGCAACCTGCAGATGGTTGTGGTTTTCCCCAGATTTCCCCAGTTTCCTCCTACTGATAAGTGAAAGTGTAATATTCTTGAGTACGCTACAGCCTAAAACATCAATAAAATAAATGACCAGATAAGTGCATTGACGTGTGAGCTCATACACCACTGTTTGTGTACTTTTTTTCCCCTCAGTTGTAAACCCTGACAACACGTTTGAAGTGTACATTGACCAGAACCTTGTTAACAGTGGAAGTCTCCTGGAGGATGTCTCGTAAGGAATTCAAAAGCTATAGTTCATCTACAGCTGTACTTATTTATGTGTACTTCATATCAAAACAACATGTCTTTGTTTCCCAAGTATCATGTGCTCTCCTGGTTGTGTAAGCTTAAACTGCTCATCTAATAGGGAAATGGGATGCCTTTGTGTAAAAGTTAACTCATGCTAACAGATATGCTAACTGGATAAATGACCTTGTGATGGGTATTCAAAAAAAAAGGGTTGCTGGAGAATGTCTTTGACATAATTGATCTGTTTTGATATGATGGTAGTTTTGTTTGTTCATTTATGTGTGTTTTGTTGCAAATATAACAGTCTTAGCCTTCCATCCCTGACAGACCCCCAGTCAACCCTCCCAAGGAGATTCAAGATGTCAATGATAAGAAACCCGATGACTGGGATGAACGTGAAAAGTAAGCTCATGTGCCTCCTATATGTGACATGTACGTGTAGTAAAGCATGACTGGGATGAACGTGAAAAGTAAGCTCCTGTGCCTCCTGTATGTGACATGTACGTGTAGTAAAGCATGACTGGGATGAACGTGAAAAGTAAGCTCCTGTGCCTCCTGTATGTGACATGTACGCGTAGTAAAGCATGACGCATGTAAATGTATCATTTACATGCAGTAGATGCGTTTATTTCATACTGTATGTTTTTCAGAAATTTATACTTACAGTAGTCTTCAGTACGGTGTAAAACACCAATGATATAAATAAATCATTTACACAACAACAAAGGTAAGCAGTGTGTTTATTTTCATTATCAACTTTTCCAAGATATCCCACAACACAACATGCCATGAATAAAACAACTAAACTTTCTACATTATACAGTTAATTAACACTTCATTGGTCCTGGATTCAAATCTAGCTCTTGCTGGATTGTTCATCTGCTCCCTTATCCAGCCAGGTCATGTGGCTATCGTCTGACTAATTCACCTTTTCTCTGTTCCTGTAGGATCCCAGATCCAGATGCTGAAAAGCCAGATGATTGGTGAGTACCAATTCTTTGCTTGGAGGATATTTTATAAATACTGTAATTCTTCAACCTTTTTGCAGTATGTTTATTTAAACATTTTCTGAGGACATTATTCTGTCTAGACTAACAAAATTATACTTTTTGTGAAGCCCTGAAATGGGCGAATCCAACCAGTGTAGTTTTGTCTCCAAAATCGAACTTGAAATATGCTGTAAATGGTGCTGAAAGTTGAACTTTCTTATTCGAAAAAGTTGAGGGAATATGGTAGTCATGCCCATCCATTCATTCTACAGGTAACTGTGGTACAAATTGATACACAGATTTTCAGAAGCTGTAATGAATATAATACCTGCCTTTCTATCATAACCGGGTACAGAAACAAGTATTACTAACCTCCTTTTACTTCAGGTTTTGTTTGCTATCGCTGATAACTGGTATGATATAATGCTAAGTCCTATGTCATAATTTATGGGATAAATTGTACCATGCAATCATACACATTACTCACTAAACATTCCATCTAAAATGTGGAATTTTGGCAGTACAATGCTATACAAAACAAGCTCATGGGTGATGGCTGAATTTTGTCTCTAACTCAGGGATGAGACTCAGCCTGAGAAGATTGAGGACCCAGATGCTGTGAAGCCTTCTGATTGGCTGGATGATGAGAATGAGCTGATATCCGACCCCGATGCTGAGAAACCAGAAGACTGGTGAGTGTCACAGCAGAATGGACTAATTAGTGCATGGCTGTTTGAAATTTGGCCAGTTTGCTGCTTAGATTCATTCAGGTAATTGGCCGAGTGGTTGTGATACTTCCCTGTCAATGACCCCTTGTCACACGTGGTTGAGTTTGCCAGTAATTCGCCAAAGGTTGGTGGTTTACTGAAGCACTCCAGTTTAAAAACTTGCTATGGCGTTCAGGAACAATCTGAGAAATAACTTCATGTACACACTCCTCGTGGAGAAAGTTATTGTGTGCTTGTGATACTGCTGGATGAATTATGTTTTGTAATGATAACACATACTGATGATTAGGTGAATCATTCATGGTTATTGATATATCCGTCAATCTGAGTTTTCAGGGATGAAGATATGGACGGAGAATGGGAGGCTCCAATGATTAGTGAGTAAAGTATATCTGCCTATCTTATTTTGTCTTTCATAAATGAACTTGTACACATGAAAAGTTAGGCCAAAGGATGCATTCTATACTATATATACATTCTATATACTATATGTTTTATTGTACCGAAAAAAAATCGCTGAACGTGTACATCAGTAGTGAGCAAGAATCGTTAAGCAAATCGTTTAATTTACAAACAAGCAAATGTCGGAGCACACAAAGGGAAATAACTGCAATCGAATGAATGCATGAGGATGTTGGATATTGGCACTTGATTGTTTGCTATTGCGTCATGAACATGGGGTCATGACGTCTCTTTGCTTGAACACACACATGGCCGTGCATCATGTTTTGTGGAATATTTTGTGACTACATGTATGTATTCACAATGAAAGCCAAGAATCCCTAAAATGAGCTGTAATAATATTTTTTAGCACGTTCACACAAATATTTCCTCACATAATATAATATGCATTGAATTGGGATAAAAAATATCCTTTTTAATACAAGTTTACATTTTGACCTGTAGGTAACCCTAAATGCAAGGAAGTGAGTGGCTGTGGAGAATGGAAAGTGCCCATGATAAAGAACCCACTGTACAAAGGCAAATGGAAGCCTCCTCAGATAGAGAATCCAAACTACAAGGTAACACTGAAATCTTGGGCAGGTGTGTTCATCAGAAAATATATCACTAACATGATCAGATTGAATTCAGAGCCTGAAATCTGGAAGTAACTTGATGTTACCTTGGTTTTGTTTTGTTAAAAACTATGATGTTTGTTTGTTTTGTATTTTTTGGGGGATTTTGGGATTTGTTTTTTTTATGATTCGAATTTGTCCGGCATCTAGCATCTGTTGAAGTCTTTCATCAAAATTGTTGTAAATGAGAATCTAGTGTCATCAAACATTGTTTCTACATGTGAATGATTTTATTGTATTCAACTTGATCTCAATGTTTTGTTTTTTTTTTATTTTTTTTTTTGTTTACAGGGTGTATGGAAGGCCAGACTAATCCCTAATCCAGATTACTTTGAAGATTTACAACCTTACAAAATGACACCTGTAGTAAGTGCGCTGTGATCCCCACCACTGCCATTGTAATTTGCAATTCCCGGAAAATGTTGCTCATTTAAAAGTGTTGTAATTTATATGTTTAAATTCCAGTATACCAAACTTGCAACATACATTTTATTTATCATGTGGATGAAGTAAAAGTGTAATACCTCAAGAAAACTTTGAGTGATTGACTTTGAATTCCACCTTGGGTGTGTCCTCCCTCAGTAGGATATCATTGTTTTGTAGGCAGCATTAGGCTTGGAGCTGTGGTCCATGACTGAAGACATCATATTTGACAACTTCCTGGTGACAGATGACAAGGCCATAGCTGATGAATGGGCTGCTGATACCTGGGAGGTGAAGCAGAGTGAGGAGAGGGCTCTGATAGCTTCAGGGGTAAGATTATAACCACACTAGCGGTAGTCAAATGCTCTCCAAGGGAGTGAACCAGTGATGTGATGAATATTACTTATTTCGATTTTTAACAACATACAATTTAGATAATTTTTGAAATTATTAATGTTTTATTTTTAATAAATCGTACTCGGCATGGGGAGCATTAAAGGAAAGTTCTCAGATTTATTTCATGCTTTTTAGTGAACTTAAAAGTTTGGAAATTAGAAGGCAATACTTAAGTTAAAAGTTCACAAGGCAATATTCGTCATGTTCACTTGTCAAATTTAATTAGTGGGATCATTCCATTTCTCAAGCTACGTTCAGACAGTGCTGGAATCGCACAAAAAAGTACTTGTTCTATTTTCATTTGGTTAGTCGAATTTGACTGGTTGACTCAACAATGTCATCTCAGTGAATTGGGGTTTGTGAGTAATTTATAAGTTTCAAAATATCTACTAGTTCTTCACTTGATTTCTTGTATTTAACTGTCTACGTGGTTTGTTTTAAATGAGTTACCTTGTTTCCTTGAAGTTTTGGCACATTTGAGAACATAGGAACTTTCTACAAACATTGTAAATATGAACATTTACAAACATAAAGCATATGTAAATTACAATCTGGGACAATCCAAAAGATGATTTCAGCCTCATAAATTTGAGGAAATGGTCAACTTGAAACTTAGTTGTTATTGTTGGAGAGCTTAACACATGAGAAGTCGGATCTCTAAGTCAGGAGGGTTGTCAGGTACTTGATGAGGCCTGGTGGATTTTTCTACCAGTAAACGTAACGACATATATGTCAAATCTTTAAGTATGACATAAACACCAGTGCAGTATATCAGTCAAGATAACAGGTGGTGGGGATATGGAAATTGGTATCAGCTAAATTGTTTCCATGTCTGCCTCATAAAAACTTTTGAGTGAAGGCAAGCAGTGTGCTTTCTGTGTTTTCTCCGTCAGCAATTGATGTGAGCAGTGTCAGTGAATGACCAAGCAAAGATAAGACATGAATGTATGAATGTAAAAGCAAACTGTTGAACCGGTGTCTATGTGTTGAGACTTGGGAAATCTTTCATATTTGTTTCTTAAATCAGTATCAGATGTATTCCCTGACGAATAAGCTCTGATCATTTGTTTTTATGCCTCGTGTCCAATCAAAATGAATCATAATTCTCAGAACATGGAGCTTTATTACAACTGTCCTTCAATTGTGACAATAGCTGTGATATTGATGCAGTATTGCCATAATGACATTAAGCCATAATCATTCATTTAGTTGTGACAAATACATGGACTTGATTTCAATGTTCTCAGCTAACCTGATCTACTTATGCCTTGATTCCAGAAAAGTTTAGTAGATGCAGTTGTAGATGTAACAAAAGACAGACCTTGGCTGTGGGCAGTATTCCTCATTGTTATTGTCCTGCCCATTGTCCTTATCATAGCCTACTGTTGTTTCTCAGGCTCCAAGGTAAGCGTGTGAAACAAGGCCCTATAGCTGGTGTTTATTGTGTTGTTGTTGTAACCAGTACTACTTGCCAGCAGGTTGAAGAAGTCAGAATGTCAAGGCAGGGATTAGCTAAAACCTTTTTATTTATAACCCAATTTTTATCAGGGTTGATTTTCATTAATCAGTGAAATTGTGTGTTTAATAAACTGTCCGTTGATTGTGAACAACTTTTCTTTGGGAGAAAACACAAAATTTGCACATGAAGATCACTGTTAAATCTTCCATTCATGGCCCTGTTTGAAAACTGACCAATCATCCTGCTAGCAACTTTTATACATATTCATTCATTATCTCATTATTATTTATATTTATTTTCTTTGGTTTTGTTTCGTTTTTCTTTTTCCTACCACCCAGGGATTTTTCCAGTCCTTAATGGATGCCACTGAGGGTCGTCCATGGCTATGGGCTGTCTATGCCGTAGTCCTTCTGCTGCCCATTGTGCTTCTATCTATCTTTTTGTGCCCTAAAGCTGGGCCTATCAAGGTGTGTCATTAGTTTGGCTCTTGGGTTCTGTCTTGTGTCTACATATTCTTAGCTGCCTATTCATTCAGTACACTTATTATGGATACATTTCAAACTAGGACCAAAATTTAACTTATCTATTTAGATGCAGTGGGCACAAAAGGACAGAGTTCTCCAAAGTATGTCTGTTGTGCATGAATTGTTACCGTCCGTCCGTCTGTCTGTTTGTTCATTTCCTTGTTAATACTCAATTTCTTGAACTTTTTATACCAGGTTAACCAAACTTACCCACTCTTGTACTTCAAAAAAATGAAAACGACCATTGTCTGTTTTTTTTAAGGTCAGTCACGTTGATGAAGGAAAATTTTGGTTGTCTCCTGAACTTAGACTGAAAAACAAAGTTGACGAATTCATGTCACTTGTACCTTGTAGTTTGAAGAGAGAACTTGTAGAAAGTTGCAGACCTTTTGGAGTTATTTTTATCAAGCTTATTGTGGTCCCTCCCTCAATGCTCCCTGTCTTATTCCTTCCCAAATTATAACACATGTACACTGCAAAGAATCCTATAAAATTTCTGGTAAATGAGCCTATTTTGCAAGAGCCTCCTTAATTTGAATTACCTGACAGGCAGTATGTTCCAATATTCATTTTATTTACATGTAACTAGCATTACAGTTCTACACTTGTGTTGATGAGTGAATTATTCCCTGTGACTTTTATTGCAGCTGCTGTACATGACTTGCATGGGTGTTTATTGTGAATGAATTATTCCTCTTTCCTTTATCTGTAGAACTGTTGTGGCTTTGGAATTTGTTAGGATGTCTTTGTGTTCTCTAAAACAAATTTTAAATCTCTGCATCATCATTAGAGATTTTGTATGTTTGTTCAATTTTTTGTATATTCATGTTTGTTACTTTTACGATCTATGCTTTGAACTTCTTCAGCATTATAAAGTTTTATGTTTATGCAAATCTGTATAAAATCATGATAACACTTTTGTCATTAGCACATACACAGTCTCTTCAGTTGTCCTGTTTTTACTCAGTTATTGCACACATGAAAAGTTTGCATACATTACAGTTTTGTCTGTTAATTAGAGCAGCTGTACGTTTATATTTAATTCAGTTGGCGCATTAAGACTACAAATCCATTGTTCATAGTCACAGTTTACAAATGGATGTTCAGTTGTTTTAATATATATATACTGTCTCTCCTGCTAGCCGGAGGATATTGCCGCAGCTCATAAGAAAACAGACAAGTCTTCACCCGATGATGTTGCAGAAGATGAGACAGGGGAGGGAACTGAGGAAGGTGGTGAGGATGTAGACGCCTCTGGAGATGCATCGGGAAGTGCAAAGAAAAAGAAATCCAGTAAAGCTCAGTTAGAAGAAAACCTGGAGGTTTGTAAGATTTCAGAGTATTCATTTGTTACCTTATGTATCTGGCTTTGCTAATATTTCTGATGGTTGTCAGTTAGTATGTCTGTATAATCATGGTCAAATAGTTGAACTCTGTGAAAATTTTTTTCGGATCAACTTTTTATAAATCACTTTTGTACTACAGATTGTCTGTAGACAGATTCTTGAATTTCTCTGAAATATTTTGTGAACCTTGTTCAAAAAAAAAAAATGAATAGCTTTATGTGATCCGTTTCCCGTCTTCAGACACCACTGTGGAATGACATCTTTCTCTTGGTGGTTGAGATTTGTGGATCAGCATACATGCTGTTGTTTTTGTAGGATAATGAAGAAGATAATGAAGGAGATGAGGAGGACGAGGCAGAAGAACAAACAGTCTCTGGTTCACCTAAGTAAGAAAATGTACATTAAACTCTAAATGATTTAGACGCGACAGGGTGGGGGTTCTCACAAATTGCTGTGGCTAAAAGACGTGATTTTACAGTAGGTGTCAACGGCACCTTGTCTCGCCTACATCTTCATGACCTCGCAAGACCCCTGATTTGCTGATTGGGCTTACTGTTGTTCTCACAAAAAGATTGTATCAGAGAACTTTTTTTCTGCCAACATGGCACGCACATTTAGCTCACTGTGAGGTGGAAATTATGTCACGTGAGAAAGTTTGTCAGTTGCTTGCTAAAAGCCAGTGGTTCCACTTGTTTCCTCTTCCCATTAAATCAACAGCATAACATATAAAATATATCTGTCTATCACTCTTAGCAGAAGTTTTTTCTTATAATTGAACACAATAAAATTACAACTGCATATAAAGAAAACATTAAGTGGAAAACACAAAATGACTGGGAGGTGTTTTGTCTGCTTTTGTTGGCCTTTGTTTGATAAAAATTGGTAACAATGGTTTTACTTATTTCTGTTATGGAATAATGTTACTTTTATATGTGTCAGTATTCAATAATTTTAGCCAAAAATTCGCAACAGTTTGGGCCGGATGGTTTTAAGATAGTTATGTTTTAATTTTGCAGGAAATCGCCCAGGAGAAGGAAAGCCAGGAAGGATTAAGCATGGATTCTATGTAAACAATCTCTCATCATTGTTCCATCATCATGTAGGTGCCTCATGATATTGTCTGGCCTTGATACAAAACTTGTACTTGGTCCTTGGCAACACTCATTGATACAACAGAGTATAAACTCATTTGAAGCTTGGATTTCTAGAAAAAAGAAAAACAATCTATGATAAAAAACATCAAGAATCTTCCTTTTGCACATCGTAGTGATTGTTTCTTCTGCGTAGCCTCATTGCCTGGCCTTAAAGTCGTTCAAATAACATAAAATTTGTATGCTTTACACGCTTCTATCTCTGGTCGCCAAAGCAAGGATTAACAGTTGTGTAGACCATTGCAAATATTAAGTATAGATAACCTAATGCGAATGTTCCGAAATGGAACTGATAATTTCACTAAATAAAATTTTGAAATTAAAGTAAACTAAAGATGTGCTGAGTGAAAGAAACAAGCATTCGATTAGCAAGTGGTTGTGAACAGAAACATCATTTGTCAACATGGAAACAAATTTTTACGTTCTGCATGAATGCTATTTTTTAAGGGCTGATTACTTATCATCTGCCCTTATCATCAGCAATAAAAAGATTCAAAGCTTTCCAACAATACTGCTAGTCTGTAAAGGTAAGGTGTAACTTATTCTCATTTCCCAATTAGTTTTAAGTCACTTGTAAATGCACATGTATTTATTATTGTGTATATTTTGATAGCTTCTGTGCAAATTTCATTCCTTGGTACCATTTTTATATTCATTGCTTGGTCATGTTATGTTGTCATATGTCTGTAACCTCAAAAATAGCTTGTTATATTCATGAGGTTTACCTGTCTATATGAGTATTTTCCTGCTATTTGTTCATATACCCAACGTTTTAAGATCTATACACCAGGAAAATCAATGTAAACCATTCAACCTGGAAATGACAATGCATGTCATCAGGCTTATTCTTTTGTTTGTTTTATTTTTTTTCTTCAGTGTTTGTATGTTTTTTGCGTGTACATGTATAAAGATACAAGATTTTGCCTCTAAAATGCTGAGTGTTTCTATGTATGGCTATGTATCCTGTGTAGGTTCCAATAAAGCACAGTGTTATATTTCAACACACTGCTGTGTGTTCCAGCACACTACTGTGTGACTCAGTGGTGTTCATATCACTGGGAACCATCAGACAATCTCTTAAGAACAAGAGACAAAACCAGAAGAGTGGTAATGTTTGTCATTGCTTCATTGTTTATCGTGTGTTAAAACGCTGAAAGGTTATTTGTCATACCAACAAAATCAAAATCAAGTTACATCCTTTGTAAGCAGTTCTATGTGGATATTGAGATGCCAGAGTTCTGAAACCATCTGCCCGATATAACCACATATACCTGTATTTACCTGAACTAAAACCTAGCTGTTTTGGCCTGTAAAGCTTGAGAGGTGAGAGGGATGTCTCTGTGAAGGCGAGATGACTGTGAAGAAAACCCAGGTGTAGAGGAGACTCCTGCAGATAATTTGGTTACGTGTAAGATGCAAGAAGTTTGAGAAGAGAAGAAGGAAATAGAAAGCTGCTCAGTGAGATAGTTGACAGTAGATAGAATTACGCCAAGCACTACTTTGTATTGAATGTCCATAATAAGGTAGTCAGACAAAATGTGATGAATTGTTGTTTATTGTACTCAGATGGAATATACATTGTAATATATGTATTCAGCCACAAAATTTGTTGTGATAGATAATTATTAAAGGGCAAATGTATAATCTGATGATTGTATTATGCAACCAGATATAAGTGTATACAAGTGTTCGGAGGGCCTGCCCCCGTTGATATTGTTCTAAAATAAGCCTCTTGTGAAATCCACAATGTGTAAACGATTTATGTATCTGGACTATGAGTATGTATGTGTGCATATATGAAATGTTAAAGGGAGGTAATTCTTGTGCAGGTCCGATTTTTTTTTTTTAGTTGAAGTGTACTTTGCTCAGTTTTGTAATTTTGAATTTCATACTATCACCAGCAGAATAATGTCTACAACACAACTTTGCCATGGATTGTTAGTTTTAGAAACAAGGTAGTCATCAAAGACAATGTCTCTGCCTTGAGATAAACTTGCTTGTAATTGATAATTAATGAGTAAGTCATGGGTCATTAAAACCTGGGTTTTAAAATTTTTTTCCGAGTTCTTCTGTAGTGCATAATGATGACATACAGTTGAGTTGAGGCCCGGAAGGATTTCGGTCAGCTTCCCTTTGGATTCCTAACTTCAGCTGAAAAATAAATTCTGTTTATTTATCATTTTGAGACATCTATTCAGGTGGAATAAAGAATTTATAAAGTGTATGCGACTGTTGCTGAATGTTGTGTTTTTCAACATATTAGCGCTTCAGCTGGGATGAATGTAAATGTCAGGATATTCATGTACAGTAGTTAGGATCTTGAAATTATATTATGTATTCAGACTTGTGTAATAATAAAAGGACTGCAGGTGATGATTGTGAGATGCTCTACTGCAGTGTAAAAGTTCAGGGTTTTCTCCATTACTCTTCAGTCTTCTGGGCGGGCAAAACTTTGAAAGCAGTACATTTTGGATGTGAGTGTGTAAACGGTACAAGCTTACACAAAGTTATCAGTACTTTTAGTGAACCAGGGTGTTGCTTTTATGTTTCACCTGTGAGCAAATCCACATCAACATTGAGATTTCAACATGGTTGAATCCGAGTGATGTTATTTGGGGCATTTCAGCATCAAGATACGTCATGTTAAACTGCTTTCACTGATTACTTGCTTCGCAGTTACTGGTCATTATGACAGATGTCAAGATTATATAGGTAAAGGAAAATGGGAAGAGAGGGGGAAATGGCACAGAGTCTCAATAGGTACTCCCCTGACCACAGCTGAACTTGGGGGAGATTGATTCTTCCCTGCAATTCGAACATAATCATTTCAGCTACATGTAGATGCAGATCCTCTGTAAATTATGAAACCCACAGGACAGGAAACTATGAAACCCACAGGGCAGGAAATGTTATTGTAGATGAACTACAAATACATTTCATAAATACCTTTAACACTTCATCTCTTGCATATATAAGCTTGCTGCTTCTGTAGATCATGGATGAAGGTTAGCTGTGGTTTCAAATGTATTTGCAGTGTAACAAAAGTCCTATGACAATAGTGGCAATATACTTCAGTGATGCCTCACTATAATGCCATCTGAAGAAAGGACTCCGTGTCCTGCAGTCAGGGTATATACGAGCAGATAAAGCAAGTTTGTGCATGAATGTAGTTAGATCTACTGGTTAATCTGGTAATTATTAAATCCACAGATGAGTTACTGTATAGAAGCACAATATTGTGGTACAAAACGAATTTAAAAGAAAAAAAACGCATACACACACAATTTACATGAAATCAATATACATAATGGGCATTTTTTGTTTGTATAATTTAACCTTATTGCGTTGATGTGTCATACTGGACTAAAACTTTGGTGCTCTAGAGCTAGGTTCCATCCTTGTCACTGTTAATGTAGAGTTCTGTTAATGTGGCAGGCAAGTCTGTAATGTGGAAATGTATGTCAGTAACTTGCCAAAGGTTCATGGTTTACTCCCAGTTTAATTTTTGGTTTTCTCCATCTGTAAAGCTGAAGTCGATCTGATAAATGAAAATTCATGAATAAAAACAATAGTCAAATAATTAAAGACGTGCAGCTACTCCAATAACATTCACCTGGGACACAGTGTGATGTCTCATCCCACATTTGATTGATTCATTCTTTCTTAATTATCCCCTCTACGTGCTGCATTCAATATATTATCCACTCTTTTTTATCCTATTCATTGGTTATTGCTAAATCACAGTCCAATGTCTCATTTTCGCTTTATGCTTTCGAAATTAAGATGACTGGGTTGCCCGATGATCTGCCAAAGCACGGTACCGTTGCACTGAGCTGCCGTTGGTTTATCACGTGTTCATGTTTACAGCCGGCACACGCCATCACGTGACATGCGATGATGCGAACTGTAGGCATCGTGATGACGGCGGCAAATCGAAAATGAAACCTGGTATTCATCGTGTGAACGTTCAAGGTTGAAAACGTTGGCAAAGACACGATTGTGAGTAATTTTTCAGCGTGGAGTACTACGCGTTTAATAGGTGAGGGGCTAACTGATTTGGATCATCGGAATATACGACAGTTCGGTTTGGGAGTTCCCAAAAGGTACAACAACAACAACAACAGGAACTGTCTCATTGAAATAGTCGTAGTACAGCGGTCAGAGAACTCGTAAAGGTTCGGCACGGATACTGCCCTATACAGAAATAAACAGAATGGAATAAACATTGATAGAAATGTATTTTTGTTAGCAATAGGTACAACATGGGAAGAGCAAATATAACTTAACATGTGCTATACATAACCATAATCAAAACCTAATCCTCAACATCGTCACCGTTGATATCATTATTTTAAGATTTGAGTGAAATAGTACCAGTCCCCAGCAAACACATTAGAACACGCGTATTATATACATTAAATATAATGCGTCACATTTTAACAGTGGTAAAATGTGACACACTCATTTTTGCTTGCATCACTTAGTCGTCGTCATATGACTGAAAAATTGTTGAGTACGACGTTAAACCCCAAGCACTCACTCACTCAGAGATTGTTTTGTCTTTAAGCCGTATGTGCATGGGTATAAGTGATTTAACATCGTGTGTCTGGTTGCGTTAACATGGCGCATCCCATGATCCTGCAGCCTCGCCAGAATTCCTTACTGCAGGTTGATTTATAGATTTACTCAGCACATCAGAAAATGTTGTCTGTGACTGCTTAGGTCTCTCTTTATTGATGTAAAATAAATTCTTAAATAGAGCGACAACAATATTATTGAAGAAAAAAAACAGAATGATGGCTGAATTAAGGTGGACATAAAGTCTGCCGCTATATATACACACATGGAAAAAATGATATAGGACACAGTTACTGACGGACAGTTAACTCAGAGTAGCCATGTTGAAGAGGCTCTGTGAGCTTGGCCAGTCACTAGTACTGTAAGCGTCATGTGATAATTGGCTGTCATGTGAAGAAACCTATTAGCTTTGGGATAGTGGATAGACAGATATCGATGCAATAAATGGGAGTTTGCTGTTAGTTTAAGTGTTAAACTGATGAGTTTTGAACCAAACATTTCTGAGCACGGTTGATCTGGCAGGAAGACTGCCTCGGAAGAGTCATTGCTTGAAGAATAATATTGTGACTTTGCATTATTTTTCCTTAGCACAGTCATTTTTATTATGAAAATATCTTCCCAAAATCTGAATGAAAGAGTCCGTTATCAGTCTGAAGATCCTGCTGTGTACGGTAAAATTCCCTAAAGTCGGTATAACCAGCTAGGCCTAATGCTTACATCCATGTAGGACAAGGACAAGTAGGACCATTAAAACACGACGCTCATGTCCACAAGCATCGCCCTCAACAAGGGCCAAACTGAAAGAAATGTCGGTCCTTTGAACATGGAAAGGAGCTGATACCCTTTAGTTGGATAATATTGTTTATATTTTCTCATTTTCATACTGTTTCATACCGATGGTACGGCAGAGCTCCTACGTTTTGTGATGTCTAGATAGCTATAACATGGCAAAATGGCGTCACCAAATGAGTGCCTAGGTGCTGATGATTGTTTGTTATTTATTTTGTTGATAAGCAGTGTAGAAGTTTTAAAACATTTTTGGAACATTTCTGAAATATTACTTCATTAATTAATTCAGCTTTAGTGGCTGACTTCATATTCACTTTAATCAATTTTAGTAATCAAGTACAATGAGCTGAGTCATAGTTTGCACTAGGTGGCATTTATCAGGAGATCATTGGTAGCCATCAGTGGCAGTTCAGCAAGAGCAGAACTAATGGTTTTAATACGTTTTGTCCTATAAAGAGCATGGCATTAAGTGAGGGTGGTGTTAGAAGAGGGGGCATTATGGCAGGGTTTGAGTATACATGTAATATGTTAACTGTTTACTAATGTTCAGGTATTGGTTTTGATAGGCTGCTCATGTCATGATGATGATTGTAACTGTAAAGTCTTGATACAGCACACATATGAGCCATGCCATTCAGAAGCTTACAATGTGACTGATAGTAACGATGAAAAGGTCATTGTCAAACGCTTTTTTAGTTCACTTATCCCATTTCAGGAGCTATAATTTCGTCTTTCAAAGTGGGCTGTCATGAGGCTAATAAGATGTCAATTTCTGCTATTATGAAGAATGTCCTATCATTTGGTGAGATTCTCTCTCAGTCTTGTGGAAAAGAAGCTGAAAACTGGGGGAGTCAGGCACTCCAGAATGCAGTCAAGTGGGCAGCCTACTGTGAACAGGTAATGTAGGAGGCTAAATGAAAGGTGGGGTGGGGTTGGTGTTGGTTGGGGAAAAGGTGAACAGGTAATGTGGGAGGCTAAATGGAAGGTGAGGCTTGGGTTGGTATTGGTGTAGGGGGGGGAACAGGTAATGTGGGTGGCTAAAGGTGGGGCGGAGGTTGGTGTTGGTTGGGCGGCGGGGAAGGTGAACAGGTAGTGTGGGAGGCTAAATGTGAAAGGTGGGGCTTGGGTTGGTATTGGTGTAGGTGGGGAACAGGTAATCTTGGTGGCTAAATGGAAGGTGGGGTGGGGGTCAGTGTTGGTTGGGGGGGAGGTGAACAGGTAATGTGGGTGGCTAAATGAAACGTGGGGCAGGGGTTGGTGTTGATGAGGGGGAGGTGAACAGGTAATGTATGAGGCTAAATGAAAGGTGGGATGGGGGGAGGTGTTGGTTAGGGGGAGGTGAACAGGTAACGTGGGTGGCTAAATGAAAGGTGGGGTGGGGGTTGGTATCGGTGTAGGGGGGTGAACAGGTAATGTCAGTGGCTAAATGAAAGGTGGGGTGGGGGTCGGTGTTGGTTGGGGGGGAGGTGAACAGGTAATGTGGGTGGCTAAATGAAACATGGGGCGGGGGTTGGTGTTGGTGAGGGGGAGGTGAACAGGTAGTGTGGGAGACTAAATGAAAGGTGGGGTGGGGTCGGTGTTGGTTGGGGGGTGGGGGGGTGAACAGGTAATATTGGTGGCTAAATGAAAGGTGGGGTGGGGGTTGGTATTGGTGTAGGGGGTGAACAGGTAATGTCAGTGGCTAAATGAAAGGTGGGGAGGGGGTTGGTGTTGGTGGGGAAATGTGAACAGGTAATGTGGGAGGCCAAATGAAAGGCGGGGTTGGTGTTGGTGGGGGGAGGTGAACAGGTAATGTGGGTGGCTAAGTGAAAGGTGGGGCGGGGGTTGGTGTTGGTGAGGGGGAGGTGAACAGGTCATGTGGGAGGCTAAATAAAAGGTGGGGCAGGGGTTGGTGTTGGTGGTGGGGGGGAGGTGAACAGGTAATGTGGGTGGCTAAATGAAAGGCGGGGTTGGTGTTGGTGGGGGGAGGTGAACAGGTAATGTGGGTGGCTAAGTGAAAGGTGGGGCGGGTGTTGGTGAGGTGGAGGTGAACAGGTAATGTGGGAGGCTAAATGAAAGTTGGGGTGGTGGTTGGTGTTTTGGGTGGGGGGGGAGGTGAACAGGTAATGTGGGTGGCTAAGTGAAAGGTGGGGCGGGGGTTGGTGTTGGTGAGGTGGAGGTGAACAGGTAATGTGGGAGGCTAAATGAAAGTTGGGATGGTGGTTGGTGTTGTGGAGGGGGGGAGGTGGGGGAGGTGAACAGGTACTATGGATGGTTAACTGGTAATTTAAGTGGCTTATTGTAGGCTGCTGACTGTGAACAGGTAGTACAGGTGGTAATGTGGGTGGCTTACTCCAGCCAGGTATTGTGGAGGGTTAATGGGTAAAGTAAGTGGCTTATTGTTTGCTGCTTACTGCGAGAAAGATAATGTGGGTCATTCACTGTAAGGAAATGATACATTGTAAACATGTTCATGTGTGAGTCTGTTGTGGAAAGAAAACCATTGCAGCATGTTTCTGACCTTGCCACCATTGTTTCCACAGGTCTGCAAACAAGCAGAGGAGAAGGGCTGTTACCTGGCTCTGGACAAACAGGTGCGCTTGTTAGGGATTTACCTGAAGCCTGCCACATGTATGGAACTGAGTGGGGAGGTGCTCAAGGTAGCCACACAGATACTGAGAAGGGTAAGGGGGCTTTGTCAAGAAAACTTTGACACAGTTCTAGGGCTGTTTACAGACCTTTATATGCACTATTTGCAGAACTTTGCAACTAGTGTTTGTGTAGACCTTTATAACCAGTGTCTGCCCAGACCAATTTGCTCCAACAGGTCTTTTCATAACTGCAGAGAAGGTGTTATTTATTTAGTTCTTGTCAGCAGTGTTAAAACACCTAAGAAGGTCAGGCAGCAACCTGCGGACCGTCGTGGGTTTCCCCCGGGCTTGGGCAGGTTTCCTCCTACCATAATGCTGGCCGCCGTCGTATAAGTGAAATATTCTTATGAGTGCGGCATAAAACACCAATCAAATAAATAAATGAAACACCTAATGCTTCAATTGAGGCTTAAAATCAGTGTGAATGATAACATATTTAAACATTTCGTCCAGGTCACATTTTTATCTTATCATTTTTATGAGTAAACCGCTAAAGCTGTGAGGATGGGAACCATACAGTACTGTAGCCAGGGATCTGCTCTTTTGTTCCATGCCAAAACTTGTTAGGAATGTGGTAATGATATTGAGTCACATTATTTAATCAGAAGTCCATTAAATATCTTCCCAAGAACCTCCCATGCTGTTTAAATGCAATTCCCTGCTGCTGACAATACTTGTATGTGTATGGTTCATTGAAGACAACTTTTGTGCACTAGTATAACATGCAGATGTGTACGTTACCTGTGGGAAAGTAACTGTCTGAACACCAAAGCACTGTGGTTTTCTCCAGTCATAATACTGACCGCCGTTGGATAAAGTGAAAGGTTCCCAAGGAGGTGGCATCCAACAGTAATCAAATAGAATAATAATCTTAGAATTTATGGTGATCTCTGAGTGATATCAAAGGTGTAGTGAAGGATGTTCACTTAGTAAGTGGATATAAAGATTGTCGTGTCCCGCGATGTGGTATGAAGTCACAGCAGAGATTTTTCTTGTTATTCAGAACCTTCTACAGAATCCTTACATCACAGATCAGCTGTTTGAAGAAGTGATGGAGCTGTACAGCTTAGAAGACACATCCCTGTCTTCCCTGATAACAGTGAGAGGATTTATTTCTTTGTTTGTTTGCTTTGTTCACCTAGGTCTTGGTCATGCCATTTTCGAAGATTCTTTCGGCACGCCACCATGAAATTTGTCCTATGCACCAAGCAAACGTACATGTGCTGACCCCAAAAGCCTGAGACATGACATGACTGGGAACTCAGCCAGAGGTCCCCTATTTAGTCAGATGCCTCATACACCGTGGTGTAACCAGCAAGATGAAAACAATTTTTTGTCTTTTTCTGATTGTTTTAAGGTGACATTTCCATCCAGAATAAAATTATCATTAAGTTTTTCTTTAAATGTTTTTCTTAGAAACTGTTATACTTGAATGTGATGGACTGGAATTTTTACATCAGAATTCTTCCGATGAAGTCTATATAGATTGATTTATAAAATCTTTTTTGAAAAGTTATAGGCGAAACAGATATGTGATGCTTAGCAATGGTGTGTTTTCCTGCTTTTATTCAGGAATGTTCAGGGATAGCCTGTTGTAAAGCAATGGCTCGGACAGCTGATCTCATCAGTACCATAATACAGCATACACCTGAGACACATCAGGGGAGATCACTGGCTGTATGTCAGGGGGAACAACTCCTTCAACACCTCGTCCAACAGCTTAAAATTCATTCAGATCATGGCAACAGGTAATGGCCAAACTTAGCTTTTGGTAAATAAACAATTCCTTATTTAAAACTTCACATCAACAGATATCCTGTTTTCAATGACACTCAAGTTAAATTGCATATCTGTGGAGCATATACAGACAGAAACTTGCAACACTGTACTGTAATTCTTTAACCTTTTTGATTCTTTACTAGGTGTTTATTCAAGCACATTCTGAGAGCATTATTCTGTGTAGACTGATAAAATGTTACTTGTTGTGAAGCCCTGAAATTGGGCTATCCAACCAATGTAGTCTTCAAACTCAAATTAAAAATGTGCATAAATTACATGGAAAGTTGCATTTCACGACGCGAAAAGATGGTGGAATTAGGCAGTGAGTAGTTTTTATCTCATCATGTCAGAAATTATCTTCTGAACTGTGTATTTTAGTGACTTCATCAATTATTAATGATAAATTTATGTTCTTTTTCATGAATTGATAATTTATCATTATCAAGTACTTCTCCTATTCTTATTCAGTCATGTTGTCATGATGTTATTTGAAAGACATGTTCAATTTCTGTTTCAAATAAATGAATTAAATCCAGTTCATTGAAAACTTAATCATTATTATTTTTTGTGTGTTCTCATGCAGGTTTGTTGAATATGTCTCAGGATTATGTAAGCAGCTGGCATCCTTGGCTAATGGATGGGTAAGCTTTATTCACTTGTGTTGGACATCTGGTATCTTTCTTTGAACTGGACTGTACATTTCTGTACAAAGAAATACTCGTGAGTACAATGTTAAAGACCAGTAACAGAATCCATCAGTTCATCAGTCTATCATTCCATCAGTTAGGATTGTTTACAGCAATAGAAATGAAATATAGGTATGTTGCTGTGTTCTCTGGTTTAGCTGTCAGCTTTGCAGGTGTAACTTATGCCTGATTATGTTTTTACAGCTTGTAAAATAAATTGTGTTTTCTCTCCGAATGCTGTTGACAGGATGTGATCCTCAGCATGGTCTTGTCTGACCAATGGGACAGCGTTGGTGAATCAGATCGTGTGAAACAACAAGTGACCTCATGGATTATCAGCTCCAATTCAAGGTATGGTCATGAAGTGTGTTAAAAATGGTAAGGCTGAGAATTTGTTGTGGGTTGGAATTGAAGCTCTGGTGATTTTCCCGGGGTTTTTGGTACGGAGAACAGTCAGGTGCTTGGTGAGGTGCAACGGTTTGCTGTGGACAGATGTCACTGATATCGTATGGATAATAAATTCTCCATTATGACGTAAAGTATCCATTAAATAGTTAATTACACTGAATCTTCTGTAACGCTGCTTGTACATAATACTACATTGACTGGGCTGAACATCTTCACAGTCTCTCAAGCAGTGTAATTGTTCGGGGCAGAAACGTCCTGGAAACAATGAAAGAGAGCCAGTTTTATTTCACTTTATTCTCCAGATACGGAATTAAATCATACAAATTTAATTAAATTATAATGTTATAATGAAATTTAATTATTCCAAGGTGGTTGACAGGAAAAGTAAGTTATAGAGATAGTGAAATAATAGCCAAAGACTGCAAATCATTAAAATTCTTGACATTGCTCACATTCAGGTTGTGGCAATCTCCCTACTCAGGCAAATGTATGACATTTCAACTGTGAATTAAGGAGAAATTGAGATAAATTGAACAGGCATGTCTAGTATTGTTGAGTACAGCATTGAACAAAGATCATCCACAAGCCTCTCACCAATGCAGTCCCTGTGAGTTCACGTCCAGCTCATCCTGGCTTCCTCTGTGGTCGTACGTTGGGATTTCTGCCAGCAACCTGTAAGTGGTCGTGCGTCTCTCTGGGCTCTGTCCAGTTTCCTCCCATCATAATGCTGGTCGCTGTTATATAAGTGATATTTTCTGGAATAAAACTAAAAAAATAAATAGACGCTCTGTTTAATTAATGTATCAGTCTTCCCACTCTGGGTTCAACTATCAGTATGTAAATTTACCAGAAATGAGCTATAATTTTGTCCATGGAAAGGTGCTCATGTTTCCAGATTCTGAGAGTTTTATTGATTTTAGAAAAGTGATGTTTGGAAATAGGATGATGAATAGGATGAAAAAAGCAAATTCCAGCTTTAAAAGTGAGTTTTTATGTCATTTAATTGCCTCAAGATATGCATTTTGTTGGTTGAAATTTTAGCTCATCTAGGGTAATTGAATGACAACATGCATGATATAGAATCACACAAAGGAATGAATAATTGAGGTTAAATATATTTCAGTCAGATCTTGGGAAGACTAAAACAAGGCAAAGCAACATTTCTAATTTCTTGGGGGAAAATGTTCTTGTAGGAAATAGTTTCTTTATAAAGCTAGTAACACAATTCAGAATCATGCTTTAAAATAACCACACCAAGAAAAATGGAGAGCCCTATAAGTACACCGCAGTGCCAAAATGATCTCTTATCTCTCACAATGGCTGCTTCCATCAAATTAGATTGGAATTAGATTGCATCTCAGTATATTTCTCAGTACTTATTTCCATGACAGAATGTCTCCTGGTACAAACATTTTCTGACCATGACACAGCTACAGTATTGCCACAGTGTATTAAAACATACTTTTTCATTCATTCATACATGATGATTGTTATTTTCTGGTGAAAGAAGAATTCCATTTGTCCAGTGCTGTGGAAATTTGAGTTTCTCAGGTGAGATGTATTTCGGAGACCAATTATTATCCTGTGTTATGTTTCATTGCCTTTCTGCAATTTAGCTGTAATTGTTCACAATCATCCATCACAGAGGTAAATGTTGATTTCTTTTATTTTCAGAGCTCTTTTAAACGCTAATACCAGCTTACTTTCTCAGGTGTCGGGCATGTCAGACACCTTTTTCCAGCATTACCTGGAGTTACTGGTTACCTGGGGTGGGGAAATGAGGCTAGAATATGGTCAGCCTGGAGTACACCCACTGTACACCTGGAGGTAAGACTAGCATTACCTGGAGTTACTGGTTACCTGGGTGGGTAGATGAGACTGGAGTATGATTAGTCTGGAGTACACACACTGTACACCTGGAGGTAAGACCAGCATTACCTGGAATAACTGGTTACCTGGGAGGGGAGTGAGACTAGAGTATGATCAGTCTGGAGTACACACACTGTACACCTGGAGGTAAGACCAGCATTACCTTGAGTTACTGGTTATCTGGGTGGGTAGATGAGACTGGAGTATGATCAGTCTGGAGTACACCCACAGTACACCTGGAGGTAAGACCAGCATTACCTGGAATAACTGGTTACCTGGGAGGGGAGTGAGACTAGATTATGATCAGTCTGGAGTACACACACTGTACACCTGGAGGTAAGACCAGCATTACCTGGAATAACTGGTTACCTGGGAGGGGAGTGAGACTAGAGTATGATCAGTCTGGAGTACACACACTGTACACCTGGAGGTAAGACCAGCATTACCTGGAGTTACTGGTTATCTGGGTGGGTAGATGAGACTGGAGTATGATCAGTCTGGAGTACACCCACTGTACACCTGGAGGTAAGACCAGCATTACCTGGAATAACTGGTTACCTGGGTGGGTAGATGAGACTGGAGTATGATCAGTCTGGAGTACACCCACTGTACACCTGGAGGTAAGACCAGCATTACCTGGAATAACTGGTTACCTGGGTGGGTAGATGAGACTGAATTATGATCAGTGTGGAGTACACACACTGTACACACAGATAATATAGCTGAGTGCTTGTATATTAGCTGTCGAGAGCTGACAAATTACGATGTTCCACTCTGAAACATGCAATAATTTGATAATACCTGATAACCCATCACTCAAAACTTTATTTCTGTTGCCTTTCGTGACTTGATGACCTGTCAAAAACAATGACTGTCAAAGAGCAACTCTTAAAACAGACGGCAGATGTGACTCAAAGGGGAGACTACCTAAGCGCAACCAAAAATAAATGTGATGAAGACCGTTTAGCGTGCTACATTGCATTTGTTTCCTTAATGACGTCACAGTGTGCAACATTACGAAATGCTGAACCCCACGTGACGTGATATTATCCAATGGGGAAACGATAAATTTACATTAGGTATAATAATACAGTTTAACAAACAAATTGCCTAGCCTGTCTTCTTCAGGACTTACCATCAGTGGTTATCTCCCTTGCGTTGGTGCATTGCTTCTCGGATGACATGGATGAAGCATTGCCATTGTATACTCATTCATTCATTCATTCATTCATTCTGAGCCTGCCTTTATGCCAGGCCCTGAGAAAGGCCTCACACAGTTTATGGGTTCATGTACAGTACGTACATGTATTGGTAGAGGGAAAGACGAAGGATAAATTACAACTCAGAGTGAACAGTTGATAATACTATTCACTTTTCAAGACAACTGCTTTTCTTGTTCTCAAATATTACTGTGTAATTTATTCTCATAGTACATGTTTGTATAAATTAAAACATATATATATTATCAAAACAGTTTTGATTAATTCCTTGAATAATCCTGCCAGCAACTTGTGGATGGTCGTGGGTTTCCCTCGGGGTGTGCCCAGTTTTCTCCCACCATAATGCTGGCCACCATCACATAAGTGAAATACTCTCAGAGTACAGTGTAAACCACCAATGACATAACTAAAAAAGTCAAACATTACCTGGGCAAGATGATGGACGTATTACATCATTGTCCATGTTGTGTAATAACAACAAGATGGACGTATTACATCATTGTCCATGTTGTGTAATAACAAGATGATGGACGTATTACACACATCACAGTTAAACCCCAAGCACTCACTCACTCACTCACTCACACAGCACGATAAGTGTTAAGTATTTAGACTTTTCCTTTAATGTATGGATTTACAAAGACATCACCAGATTCATAACTAAATTATCACCTTGATACTTCAACTGAATGTTTGTTTTTTTTTATGGCGAGAAAGTGTCAAATTTTACTCAAATATATATTTTTGTCTCGCATATTTTTCATTCACCTTTCAGGCCGCACCCCAACAAAGCGGCCAGTACCCAGAGTTTTGTGTGCTTGACGTCTCACTGGAGCCAGCTACTGTCCAGCCCCACCCTCGGGAAATCAGCCAGAGAGAAGCTGGGGGAGCTTGCCTGCCAAGATGATCCCAACATATGGAGAGATGTCCACAAGAAAGTTCATCTGAACAAGAAGAATGAGACTTGAGCACTTTAACAGGGTTAGATATTTATAGTTTCTGTTGTCTACACAAATGCTGGTGTTTTATGCAAACTTAAGCTGTTTTTTAGCATTTTTCTCATCTTTCAACCTAGAAAGTATGTACATGTATACTTTAACTATTCAATCCCCATGAAATACATTGCCAGTGTTGCAATAAGCCATAATCACTCACTCAAATTATTAAATTAGTGGCTACATGTTCACAGAAGCACTTTGGTGGCATGGACTCACCCTGCCACAAGAAGACACTCTATATGTACGCACATACCTAATGACTCCGTATTTGCCTGATTCTTCTAAGTTTTGAGACACCTGACCTGCTCATTTTAGCCAATATATGTAATTGTAGCAGGAATGTTGAGTTTCTTTTTTCTCACATGGTTACACCATCTAATGAACAACATACTCATATATTTACTTTTCCAAAAGGCTGGTAAAGAAGTGTCATATTCTACTTTGAACACTACTAATATCTGTCCCAAAAATAGGAAGAATGAGGGTGAGTGAATAATTGTCACATACATGGTCACAGCCAGTGCCTTCCACCTGTGACTTTACACCCGATAAACCAGAATAAAAAATGTTACTTTTCAAATTGCAATATCTTACCGACCGTTCAGAGAGAAAATAGTCATTTTGCACGTAATGGTGTACAAATGCAAGTGTTAGCTTTGAAGATACCCTGTAAGGTGCAGACTGACTTGTTTGTATTCTTCATTGATAAAATATCCCATCGGCTTTGTGTGCTTTATAGTGTACCTGACGTCAAAAAAATGTACACCCTAAGTTAATTGTAGTTGGGAACTGTGGCCACAAACACTCTTGTTTACATTTTGAGATTATATTATCTGTACGTTTCTCATATTGTTTTGGTACCTAAAATCCATTAAAACTAACTAAAATGATCCTAAAGTATTTTATAAGAGATGATTTTACGGAAAATAGCAAAATGTTACATAGAGAGATGGGGGAAATTCTAAATCTTATGGAGAAAGTGGTCTGCAGTAGACATGATTCATAAAGGCCGTAATATTTTATCCTTTTAAATGCTTTTAATGAACAAAATTCTACAACAATATTTATTTATTTATTTATTTGATTGGTGTTTTACGCCGTACTCAAGAATATTTCACTTATACGACGGTGGCCAGCATTATGTTGGGAGGAAACCGGGCAGAGCCCTGGGGAGCCTCATTAAGGAAACAGTAAGTGAGAATAGTTTTGGGGATAGGTTTTCCCAGTGCTTGGACTGATTTGTCACACTGTTTATCTTCACTTAATTTGTTAGGTTGTACCTGGATTTATGTTTGATTAGTTGTGTCTTTTGTACGGCTGCCAGATTTCTTCCGTGAAATGTGACAATGTCTAGATGTTAGCAGTTCTCTTCTGCTTATTTTTACAGAGTTAAACAGGAGTGCTAAAAATCATATCTTTGGTTTTGGAAGAAAGAAGGCAGCAAGCCTTGCAATGGTTCCTAACCTGCATATCCGTAGTCCCACTTGTCACAGCACAAGTGTGAATCTGCCGTGGGTAATTCTGGATCACAGACCTCATTGGTAATGCCAGGGTTCATATACAACCTTTAGACGTTTTGTCAACAGTCCAGTCATGATTGACCTCTAATGGTATGGATGGACATCCCAGCACAATATTCTTGAGTACTCCAAGCAAACAGATAAATCTTTGTTGCTGTTATTTCTGTTTGATGCATGGTGGTCAGCGACTCCACAGTATAATTAAGGTGTTATCCGCGCGATTCTGCCAGAAGTGTTCCACTACCATTAAAATGAATTTAGTGTCAAAAGAGTTTGCTGCGTATGATCCTGAAATTCGTGCCAACGAATTTTTGTACATGTTTCTTACAAGAAGTAAAACCATTCAAGTGTAATTTATTGAGCTGCTTAATTTATCCATTTTGACTTTTACGACTGTACGGGCAGATGGGTTTGCTGGATGGCCGTGGGTTTCCCCTTGTCTGTACCCGGTAACCCATCAATAATGGTGGCCGCCATTGTATTAGTGAAATATTGTTGAGTATGGCGTAAAACACCAAACAAATAAATAAATCTTAGAATTATAAGTTTGATGAAGTTTAACTAAAACAAAACATTATGTTCTGTGCGCCAAACATGAGAAGTGTGCATCAAAATGTATAAGCCAAACAATCAAGTCATCTTGATCGATCTTTTCTCCGAGGCTTTATCATCTGGAACTTGAATTCGGTTGAATTCATCCCAGATTCCTGGGAATATACAAGGTACTCCATTTAAAACGTGGTGTTAACATTGAAACAGTGTGTTGTTTTTCTCCTTTGTATGTTGGCTTGAATCGAAACTAGACTTGTTAATTAGAGAGATACAGTTGTTTTCCTTGAATTTCAGTCCTGTGGCAAAAATGAGGGGACTTTGGGTTGGTCGCAGAACACCAAAACCCACATATAGAGGCCAAACCTATCTCCACAGTCGGATTCAGGTTAGAATCCCATGCGCCATTCCGAGGAACTGTACCGACAATTGCTATGGAAATTGAAGAATGTTGTATTCAACACTGATTGGATATTATTGCTAGGATTCACGTGGCATTACCGTACGTTATACCTTTCATGCTTAACTCGTGTACACAGTTGGAGTTCGTCAGTAAAGAGTGTCAGCATCCAATAAAAGTTAAAGCAATATTACGTCAAATGGCATTAGGGTATAGTTTATAGCAAATACAAATGCTATCTCCAAAATGCATCACAGTGCATGTATCATAGGTGGCAGAATCGTCCAAACGGTATTTATACCTAAAATATATAACGCGGTACATAACTCCAATGCCTGAGACAAGACTCGGTTTTAAATAGCTGGACATGAAACACGGAAAAATCGTCCAATATCAACCAAACAACGTTCGAAAGCCGACACATTATGGTTTACATTGGCGTGTGAATCAGCAAACAAATATGCTTTCACTTGGCTACACGAAGCCAGAAACCGGTAAGTTCGTCGGTTTTTTGCTTGGTCGTACAAATCCGGTAACAGGGAGAAGACCGTCTCAGCGATGAAAGCCGCTGGAACCATCATGTTTCTGCCATCAACCAAGTGAAATGTTCTTTTAATAAAACATTTTGAAATACCTTGATCGGTTATAGTTTACGGGAGTTATGCCGCATTCTCTGTTTTTTACAACATAACTGCAAATCTGTCAGTTCATCTTGCCTCCACCACTGTAATCCGTCAGGGCGATAAAAGCTTAGCTCTGATTGGTAGTAAGCAAATCAGGAACCAATCAGAGCGAAGCTGACGGATTAGAAGTGATGAGGGCATGTTGAACAAACAACAGTGCATGTATGGAGTAAAAAGCAGAGAATGCCGCATAACTTCCGTAGATCGTAGCCAATTTCAAAGTGTTTTATTAAAATAACATTTCACTTGGTCGATGGTAGAAATATGGTGTATCCAGCGGCTTTCATGGCTGAGAAATCAAGCCAGAACTGTCGCCTGACGGCTTTACCCCAGTCAACCTTTTATCAAGCTTTATTCAGTTCCGCTACGTAAAGGGGTTACTATTCATTGGATGTCCTGTGCATTAACAGAGTTATTTGAATTTCTCAAACAGTAACAGCTGTATATGAAATACGGGGGAATCCATTCATCAGCAGTGTATAGCCTATCTATGTATCCCGATGGGTACAAAATGTGCCGGTCTCATGGCAGACCTGTGTGCCTGTTTTCGTGTAAATACGAGTATATGTAGAAATTATTAAAGGGAGACTTTTTAACACTCTCTTTTACTGGAGGATGCATATATTGATAATCAGCTACTTTAATCAGAAAGGGACGGGAAACAAATTTATTTGCATTCACTGCATTTATAACAAACTGCAGACCGTCCAGGTTGTACATCTTACTTGGGCTAGTACAAAGGTGGCGTATAAAGTAGCTTTTCATCACTAACATTTTGAAGTAGGTGTTCACCAAGGGAAATATTCAAGTAAGGTTGTTCAGGATATGCCCTTTTTCTGACGGTTTGTTATTAACATACGTTTTGGCTTTTCTGCGTTGGGACACATCCTGCCCATAGTACACCAGTTATTTACATTGTCCATATCGCGATTTAGCGTCTGTTCTAGCTCAGTTACAGATTTTCCTGATGAGAAAAGCGTAGTGTCGTCTGCAAATTCCTGTGTCACAGTGAATTGTACTCACAGACATGTCATTTACATACAGTAGAAATAAGAGGAGACCAAGAATGGAGCCTTGCGGAACCCCAACGGACACTTGCGTACTCTCTGACACACAGCCATTAAAATATACAGTCTGCCGTCTTTCACCGTGAAAGGATTTAAATATACACAGAGCATTATCTGTTATACCATACAGTATAACTTCCTTTAGAAGCAGTTCATTGTTCACCAAATCAAAGGCTTTTTTTCAGGTCAAGAAAAACTACACGTATAATGTCTTTCTTTTCGATCTGTACACTCTATTAGAGAGACTCTATTATTAGTCTATTAGAGACGTTTGACATGATTGGAATGACCTGAAACCTGACTGTTTGCCATATAAGACATCGTGGGTTTGTAGATGATCTATCAAATAGTTATGAACATGACGTTCAAAAATTTTAGACAATATAGGTTACCAACATCAATACGTTCCAGGGCTTTGTTTTGTTGGTTTTTGTTGAACGTTGTTTTTTAAATTGGTCTTGCGGTTATTAATCCGGAGCTGTTGATATGTTGTATCAGTACGACAGGGAGATTCACTTTCCGCGTGGTTTTTTATTGCTATGATTGGATATTCAGCTATTTAAAAGAGCAAAATATTATCTTTCCCAAACCCGAACAGGTCTGACTCGTTGGTGTAATTTTAAATTGAGTTTATAATGATCTTGTTGAAAATTGGCAAATATTGTTTTAAGATAAGTAGGCCCTGATTTAACCGTCCAAATAAAATGTTACCCTACATGCATTAGTGTTAAAATGTCCTCCCACAAAAAGTATTTTTCTCGTCTTTAATTTCTCTCAGACAATTGTGGGCTAAAATCCCAATCGATTTATGCGACAAATGCGTAAATGGATGCTCTATTCCTAATTACCACTTTCCAAATCATGGAGATTTCGCCTTATGCTATTTATTAAGATTAATGGCGTTGGTGCAGATGGTCAAAATATGATTTCACAATCTTGGCCGGGGTATTACGGCTGCGTTGTGAAGTCATGAGTCTATCGTCCGACGACTTTCATTAAATGAGCACGGGCGTTTTGAGCTTGTCACAGCAGCCCGGCAATCCGATTAAATACTGTCATCAACTATGTTTGGAGACCCCCGTGTTGATAATTACAGATGAGACGTGCGGGAGGCGGTAAAGCGGCCGTAATTTGCTGAGGAGGTGCTATTTCTAGGATTCTGTTCCCTACCCACTGATCGCCATGACCCACTCTGATCGGTTACACTTTGTCCCTCTATTGTCCCGTTACCCTGTCCGATCCTAACCTCGGCCCTAAGACCCCACAGCCTTACGTAGATACCCAGATCACCATCTTAAAGATTTGACGGCCAAATGTATCGCGTTTCATGAAAACATCAGTTACAGGACGTAGCACGTGCATGATTCCCATTCCCCCCTTTTCCCAGCTCCCTTTCTCCATTATCCTATTTCTGATTCCAATAAGGGGCAATGGTTAAAACCTAAAATTGATGTATTACTGTCAAGAAGATAGAGCATTATGTTTTGTTGGCGGGATCCAGCTCTCTGCATCAAATGCTTGACCATGTGGTCTCAGTTTCATTATTTGGCACTCCGATAGAATACGGTATGGATACAATCAGCTTTTCTGTATAAAGATAAGATATACATTTACATACCGTGAATTTCGCAACAAGTAGTACACGTGTAGTTTAGTCACTTTTTTCACTACACAAAGTAATCAAGGACCTAAAAATGTTTTACTCTCTATGCTCTAAGTCTTAAATTACATTATAAACATTTTTATAATCTAGTTGTTATTACAAAAAATACATCATTTCCAACCATTTTTTTTCTTGGTACATGCTGTTATTGCTGCTGGAAGCTTAGAGCAAGGAAACATAACCGGTGTCAGTATAATGTCAGTGGGTGGGGTGTCATGTTTGGTGTCTTCGACATGATGATTCAGTAGCAATAGCACTTTGATTAAAATACGTGCTTCCTGATTCCAAAAGTTCCCCCAATCCCATCAAACGGAGATTAAAAATTGTATAAAATGAAATTCTCCATGGAATAGGTCTGAGACGTGTTTCATTTTTCCCAGCTAAGCTTTCAAAAATACCCTTAAGTTGGGAGCAAGGCTAGGGTCTTGGCCAACTGACCTCAGAGAAGTACATGTGCTGTTAGCAATGTCCATATGATTTTGCAATCTTAGAATGCGGCATGCTTATAAGGAGACGCACTTCATTGGTGTTTCGCACAGCATTTTGCTGTATACGCTGCACAGTATAGTGAGTCTACTGTACAGTAGGGCCTATACTACTTGTCAGTCACATACATTAATGAAGACAACTTGTCTGTATAGTAGCCAAATTTACCGAAGTATAGAAACTGATTTAAAGATTACGGAACAATTGGCTGCATTCTCCTTCTGTGTGTACATAGTAGCTTAACGTATCGCGATTCTGTAGTGTTGTAACTTGCTCAAAATTATGTAAAATTGTGTAGAAATCCAGTTGTACATCATCCACAATTTATTGTCACTAAAATACCATCGTGTTTAGGGATCCGTGGTTTCGAGTTTCGTGGATAGTTTATATCAGGCGCAATAACAATTTGCATGAGTGTTTATTGTTTTTAGATTATTTTTGGCCAGAAATGAATCGCACATATATTAAAACTCTATAATTTGCTCAAAAGGCCAAGGTTTGTTACCCTTGGATTCGAAACATCATGACGTCAAAGCAGCCCTGGTTCATTCATCTGACCGTTAATGACGTCACAAAAAACAGTTGCATTTTTGTAAACATTATTGACGGGCATCGCAAAAACAAAGCAGAGATAAGTGATAGTTTTAAATATCTTAAAGTATTTAATGAAAAAAAATGTTTACAAAGAAAACTTTGACAATGCAACAACAGGAGAATCTCGTTAATAACAAGCTTTGAAAATTAAAAGCATTAAAGAATTTCAGGGACTGATAGTTGGACCAAGGCAAGGTCTTCACCTAATTTCATCCAAATCTGTCTATAATTTATTTCCGTAAAGTTCCTGTCTAACAGAGAAATAAACGTCTGGGGGAAAAACTTCGTTTTCGGATTTAAAACGTAGCCATGCAATGTTAAGAATGGTACACTTTTGATAAAGGGAAAGTTTTACACTTGCATCTGATGGAGCGGTTAAGTGCTTGCTTTTTTTTATTCGCTAGGTTACTCGTGACGTGGGTTCAATACCAGTCTCGGACATGGGATTTTTTCCATGTTGCTCTAAGGTCCTTAATTTTATTTATTTATTTGATTGGTGTTTTACGCCGTACTCAAGAATATTTCACTTATACGACGACGGCCAGCATTATGGTGAGAGGTAACCGGGCAGGGCCAGGGGGAAACCCACAACCATCCGCTGGTTGCTAGTAGACCTTCCCACATACGGGCAAAGAGGAAGCTCACTTGAACTTACAGCGACCGCATAGGTGACTGCTGGCATGTTAATTCCCTTTGGCCACGGTCCTCTTCGTTATAATAAGTGGTACAAATTGCTCTCATATGTATTTTTACATGTTCGCGGGCGACCACTTGCCTTCTACCAATGTGACATCTGTAGGAAAGTAAGCCAATATAACTTGCCAGTGGTTGGTGGTTTTCTCTAGGCACTCTTGGACCTTCCAGACATAATATGCTGGCCGATATGGTGTAAGGAAGACAATTCTTGAATGTGGGCGTTAAACATCAGTTAAGAAATGAAAAAAATATTCTCTTATACTCGCAACTGTTGGCCAGGGTATATATCTTGATGTGCGCCTAGTTATACAACTGCGTTGTTTTTGTGTCGGATGTTTACCGACAGCCGGCCAATATGTGTTTGTGTTTCATTTGTAGAGTGGTTGGTAGGCTGGCCTAATGACAGCTGTTGAGGAGACCGTTATAGCGGCACTTCAGAAGCTCAAGGGCATCGCGACGATTGTCTCCGTAATTAAGCACGACTATAACTGCCATTTTGGCCTGTATACACGTTCAATCGATATTGTCATTTTGTTGAAGTCGATTTCGAAGTTCATTGTTTAGTAAGCTGATTAAATCGTTTGGTAGTGCTCGATCCCTAAACACTGAAGGCTCTTTTTCTCAAGAGCCTTTCTTCATCACCTTGAAGCACGAGTTAATTCGCTGAACAATTAGACAGCGGCTGACCGTCATCTTGGCGGCTCGTCCATTTTCTTTTGTGTCTCTAATCGCTTCCCGGGCAGCTGATGGCTTCTCCCGCTCTCACATCGCCTTGCTCATCTGTTGTCTTATCATTACACATCATGATATACAATCCTATATCGTGAACCGATCAACGCAGGTGTTGAATAGACATGGGAACCTAAAACATTATCGGTAGAAATCTGCACGTGAAATAGTCAGGGGCGACCCTTGTCTTTAGCCGTAAATTATAACGGTAATGCCTGTGTTAAATTCTGGACCTCATAATTACCTAAAATACAACAATGTTCTGGGAATGCAACTGGAACTGATTGGTGTGGATTTCCATTAATTCTATACTAATTTTACCATAAAACTATAGAAGTACCTGTAAGGGATATTCTGTATACAGGAGGTCACAGTTAATGTTCACTAGCATTGATTAGATAAACAGTTTATCACTAACACTGAGGGAAATAATACACGGGCAAGTTTTAGTCGTGATCTAATCAGTGGAATTCGTATGGAAACTGGCTGCACCCGCCCAGATTTACGCGCCTGTCATCTTAAACACCTGCGCCCTATTGGTGTTTTTTGGATGATTATCATAACTCTAGAATTTATTTACTTATATTTTTGATTTTTGCTTAACACCATACCTAAGATTTTTTCATATAGCGGTCAGGTGGAGGAAACAGGCGTTCCCGACGTAAACTAACGACCTTTGGTAATCTATGCGTCGAAACAGATATTCGTATACCAGCCGTAAACCAATAAGGACAATTTACAAAACAACGTATAACACAAACCATCAAAGAACTAAGAAAATATATACGGTATGAAAATAGGAGACCATGCAAGTCAAGAGTTTTCAGTGATGCTGGAGTTTTCAATGATCCTGAGGTATGTTCTAGGCGAATGAATGAAATCGGTGTTGAAATCGTGTACCATGATAGAATATCAGTTGTCCATAACAAAATATGTATCTCAGTTGCGCTTTCATTGCAACTGTTCCTGTATCCAACGTGGCGATCTAATACAACACGATGAATATACGGCCCCTAGCCCAGGGTTAGGCGGAATTAAACACAATCACTAATGTCACACGTCAGGTACAGAGGTACATGAACACCACATTGGTAGAAGACAAATGGTCTTCAACGAACGTCAGATTGTGCAAAGGGCCTCATTAGTGGTGTCGACCTCTTATTATCTACAAGCCAACAAGCAGTGAGAGCAAGGAAATCTACAAAGTCCATGTCCAAGATCGGGTTTGAACACTCACTTCGTTGGTCCTGGGGATTGAAAGGCCCTCGATAATTCATGATTTGTGCCATCGTATCGTCGATAAATAGTAACAGGAAATGGAGCACCCCCTTTTTCTTTGAATGTTATATTCTGATGAATCGATAGTTGCCATAAGCATACCCAATTGTATATAGTCGCGACAAAGCAGATTTCAGCTTCAATCCACAGACGTAATTTATATTACTGGTTTAGCAAACTATTAACTTTTGCAGAGATTTAGTAAGAGATATCTTTGCTTTTTGGTGCATAATTTTTTTTGTACATTGGCTCCGCTGTTTTCGTCCTTTGAAAAACTCGTGTGAAAGGCGTTTGATATGAATATCACCTTACTAGGACATTTTAAACTGTGAAAATATGATACAGGTTCTATAATTGTCCGCGGAATTGTACCAAACCCAGAAGTTCTGCAAACCTTCACTTTATGTCGTAAAAGCTACACTGTATGTTGTAGTTCAACAGACCTTCCTAGATGCACCTCAGAAGACAAGAGGAGTTTTAATGACATGGGTTTTGTGTTTCGGTTCCCCAATGGCGTAGCGTATACAGCAATGTCTACTGTTGACGAGTGGATTGCGTCAACAGTCATCTATGGATGCTCACCAGTTATTTGTCAATGTTATTCGTGAGTTAGTTATAACACTGAAGTAGACAACGGTCTGCCCTGTGTATTAGTGGGGTACACTGTTCAACAGTAATATGGGTTGTATTACAGTTTAGTGTGTTGTCTCCTGATGAACATCCATTGGCTACCCGATACCGATGACAGTAATAAATGGTCGCCTGCCTAATCCCCTTTTTTGCCAGGACTCGTCGGGCTGGAAAGAACGGCGTGTAACTCCCAGTAACGCCATAGGTAAAGTGATTGCTGTTTGTCTGTTTATACAGCTCAGGAATCGGGACCGACTTCATTGAAGGCCCGGTAAGCTGGAACAGATTAAGCCTTTGGGAGACCGGATGAGAAGGACAGGCGGGCTAAACCCCTGCCCCACGGGACTCTTAGTTCGCCAGACGACGGCTCCGATTCACTCTGATTACCTTCATCAAAACGACAGGATAATGCAAACTAATCCCCGATTTGATAGGCAACCAACTGCAGACTTGGCTCCATTGAAAAATGGCCGTGCGAGTTCGTACGCGGAGTAATACTCTGGCCTGCATGCCATGTGCAAGTATTTGAAGAAAGTTTCAAAACATAATAAAACTCAACAGAGATGGTGTTAATTTTCACAACGCGTGTATAGAGGAAGACGTAATGACATTCATTAGACTTGTTAGTGCATGTATGACAACAGGTGTGCAGCTATGGAACTCGTTTGTATCTATACAATGCAGATAACATTTACACAGATTAAGCCGGATTTTCTTTATGATGAAAAGTTGTAATGAAATACATGTACATATATTCTAAAAGACATATTTATCGCATATGTGTGGCCTAGCAAAGAATGGATTTTCAAGAGAACTATTTATATTTGTGTCACAGTGTCTAAAGAGGTGGCTTAAGTTGCATTCATACATACTTAATTCGGTCTTCCGTTTGATAGTACTGACATTTTTCAAAAGGTTTCCTGGCCAACCTTGATGACCGTACTTCTAGTACAAACTCGATTCAAGAAACAGATCAAATGGGAAATTTGCCTCAAAAACTTTGCTTTGTCAGGTGAACAGATCAAACTCGTTAATGATTCTTTAAGCGGTTGTAAACCCTGCTCAAGTCTACAGTGCAGTGACATAAATGGCCTTACTCTTGACACGACACTAATGAGGCAGATAGGTGGGGGTTGACCTTGAAAAAATGAGGATTTTATCACCTGTAGTACAGGAAGAGAGTTTGGGTTGAGAGAAGCCCACTTCTGCCCCTGTCCCCTCCCCCACTCCGGATGTGTGTGATTGGTAGGACTGACAGGGAAGTGTCCGCGAAATAGACACGTATTTGTGTGTTAAGAGAGGGTGGCCCTCACTAATAGGTTGCTTCCTGTGCCCAACTCCAGCAAATCCGGCCGCCATTAAAGTTTCATAAGCGCGCGCGCCTCCCAGCGAGCTGACATTGGTGGAGAAGAAATGAGGGATTTGTGTCCTTCTTCAGGAATTAAAAATCACGTTTAATCCATCCATTCTCAAATAACGAATGATGCTATCACCAATGCACGACCCTAGCTTATGGTTGGCCACCGGTATTCTCGTCGTGTTTTTATTGTTTAAACTGTCAAAGGCGTGCTTCGTGTCCGGTTTTTTTCATACTACATGCACTATATAGGAAGAAAGATTCCGGTGTTCTGTCAGCACTAAAACAGTTTGTGATACTCGATTTACACAAATTCATCGACAGCAAGCAGTCCAAGGACCATAAATAAACAGCGACCTGTGGATGTTTGCCAGTACAGCTTAACTGTTCAGCAAAAAGATTTTTTTCTCCATGATGAGGGCACTACGTCCTGATGCACTGTTTTGTCTATCCAAAATTAGTTCATCGTAAAAGCAAGACTTGTTTATCTCGTGAAATGTTGAGAAAACGTATAGGTTCACCGTAAATTTCGCCGAAGCGATTCCTAAAAAGTGAACTATATGAGACAACACTGTTTATTTATAAACCTCAAGAATTTGGTCTGTCGATGTTCGCATCTCATACTGATAAGTAATGATATGATAGAAGTCTACTTTTTCGATGCATTTCGAAGCTTTTTATTTTGTCAAAATGCATGGCATACGAATATGTTATGCCTTGGATGTTAATAACAGTCTATATAGTAATGCTATATTATTTCTTTCATTTATGCAACGGAAACAGAACTTCGATGCATACACATTGCGAGTCGTTAGTCTGCGATATATAGTTTAGAGGTTACTTTCTGATATTTTATTACAGTAGGAAAACTGTATAATTTTGATTAGTTTAACCGATTCAGGTTCTTATATGTATTTCCATGCTTCTGTTACATGCGATTTCTCTACTCATAACTGTACTATATCTACTGCTAGAATATCATACAGTCACTAGAAAACAAGCAACATAGGTCTGCTCTGTTTTGGCGTGTTATATATCTTATTGTACGCAATTATACGATTTTATAAGTACACTGCATGTGATCATGGTCTCAAAGAGAAATCAGTTTGCGTTCTTTGTTCAGCATCTATTAAACAGTTTTTTAAACAGATAACTTTGTCATTCACTTGGAACGGATCAGAAGTTACTCAATTCTTTAAAACTTACACAAAGCGCTGTCTTGTTTTCCCAGAATGACTTCATGCAACCATGTTAGGTATAACGTCATGGTGAACCAGATAAAAGTTTTTAACACTTTTCAAACATATTCCAAAACCATATCTTGTTTTTCCAAATCTGACTTCACACAACCATAATATGTAAGGCACAACGTTATGGTGAAACAACCAAAAGATTCCAACACGTGTGTGTATGTCACGTGTGTGTATGTCACGTGTGTGTATGTCACGTGTGTGTATGTCACGTGTGTGCATGTCATGTGTGTGTATGTCACGTGTGTGCATGTCACGTGTGTGTATGTCACATGCGTGTATGTCAGGCGTGCTGTTTTGGAACGTACACATATAATGTTACTTACGCCTATTGAAATACTTCACCATGCTTAATTTAAGGCAATTCTTGTCGTAATATTGTTTAGGCTTACCATGTCGAATTTATTTGTAGACTCCTAAAATCACGTACATGCTGCATTTTCAGATAAACGCTATACCGTTACATTATATATATCGCTAATAGCTCGTCAGCAAAGCTCACACCTCTGTTGAATTTGCCGACAATTATTTCTTCCTGTAAGGTTTGACCTCATCCATCCTCGCCAATCACCAGGTTGATGTCCGTCACACGTTAAACTTGAGCTTAAGAAGCTGCCATTTTTGATTGCATTGTACACGTTTGCTCGTCTGGTAATGGCCAATAGTCGACCACTGACTGAGAGAGAATCTAAGGCAGCGAGACATTGGCAAGCAGTTTAGGATTCAGTAAATCTGTTTTTCGTATAGATTGCTGAGAATTGCTAGAACGTATCACAGCCCAGCTCTATTCGTTCATATCATTTTGCGTGCTCGCTAGGGACCTGCTCTGGCAAATTAACTTATGAATTTTTTATAACTAATTCTTGGTTCTGTGGGGATTTTCTGCCGACTGCAAAGTTCATCGTCTGAAGGCGCCGTACGACGTCGTGATTTTGTCTCCTAAAAAAATTTGGCTTGCTTTGCTTTTGACTGGTCCTGGAAGAAAGCCAAAGTCCTAGCCATATTGGTTATGAACCTGTTGGTGGCCGGGCTTCCGCCCTCCAATCTTAGGCCGCAGACCAGATTGGCCGGCAGTACAACCTGACTGTACACATCAATAATGTATGTCGATGTGTGGAAAATACCTAATTTATGTTTTCACCATATATACATTCCTTTACATAGAGTATAAACCACCGTAGATATATAGATTACTTGTTTTAAATATCTCCTCAAAAGTAGCAAAACACAAATAATGATAATACGGATGAAACTCTTCAGATAAGCATCTAATAAGCCAGGTACCGGGTACTAAACATGACAGAAAAATTAAGAGGTGGCATAAATACATTAAAGGAAAAGGGTCAAAACTTTAACATTGCTGTCTCTGGGTTCCCGTGTATATACACCTTCAGCTTTATGACCATTCGTCCATCCCACAAGCGTTACAATGTATATGCATATCTCGTCACCATAAACATAAAAAACATAATAATCATAATTATATAGTCCATTTAAAAGAAGCTTAATGCAAAAACATATAACATAAAACATATAATAACTATACAGACATTGTATTATCTTGTATTGTACAACTATACAACTATTAACGATGATATTGTATCAGTCTCATTTCATCGGCGACAAGAAATTTGATAAAACACAGGCATAGTTAGTTTCACACATAAATTATCACCGCTGGAATCAAAAGAGAAATCTTCATTTTAAGAATTCATGTTACGGCTTTTAAAATGATCTAATGTTTTATTTGTAAAATATTACACTTACAATGCATCATGCGAACTTATTCTTCAAACCATATAAATACATGATGGATTTTCTCATGCCTACATAAGAATACGATGAAATTTATGTTTGTTTTTATATGCCCATATAGAAGTTCTCCTCGGTGCATAATTAACATGTCAGTCTAACCTGTGTCATATGGGAATTTGTGGGAAAATGTGGAGCACTGTGTAAGCTCATTTAATTTACAGATTAAATAACTACATTATCATTTAGAAAGGGTTACGGCTGCAGTGCGTTTGAAATTAGCATCAGCGAATATATGTGTATTTTATCTGAATTCTCATTGTTGGAGAATTCTATAGATAACGCTATCTACATCAAACGTTTGTCCACGCGGATTTGCCATTATACTATTTCTGTAATAGAGATGAAATATTCATGTCGTGTATCGACATGTATAAAAAATTCGGGAGTTCCTTTATTTGTGGGGAAAAAATTAACAGCCTAAATCTTGACTGTGTATTGACTGAGGTGATATTAATTTATTATTCAAAAACTATATTTCAAAACAAATGTGTGCGTGCTATGTATAGCACAATTTTCATTTTATTTTCACACAGAGAAACAGTTTGCGCGTTACTGTGGATGATCATGGGTTTCCTCCGGGCTCTTCCTGGCTTCCTCCCACCGTAACTCTGGCCGCGTTAAATATTTTATGTACGATGTAAAACACCAATCATGCAATTAAACAAATAAATAAATTATGTACGGTAATGTATATCATATATTGTAGAAAATTTGTGATAGAAAGACAAGCTATGTATGTAGTTTATATGGTCCAGAAGTATCCTGTCTTGTCCGCTGGTGGCAGGTTTTCAACTGCGGCCTTACATCAGGAAGTTTGCCAGACACCTGGCGAGGAGCGGTAATACTTCGGGCCGTTCTCGTATTCCACCCACACCTACATCCGATGACATTGATATTGAACACCCTGTAAAATACAAAAAACAAAGAAATAAATTTATTGTTTATTTAATAGCGAAAAGTCAAGGTTTCAATCACAGATAAAATTCTTGCTTTGTACTGTATATATATTGTCACACTTTTATTACATTTTTGTTGCCACAAGTGATGGTATTGTCGACGATTTCATATTGGCCTAGTAACTGTCGACATAACGAATTCCTGGGTTATCTTTTATCTGTCACTGCAATAATATTCTTGATTATGGTCTATACGAAATGAGACGAGATATTTTCATTTATACTGAAGGAATACACTAAAATAGTACACGTCTGAATTCAGCAACTGTTATAAAAGCGTTGTTGTTTTTTTCTGCAGAGCCGTCATCGGATTAAGTATCAAAGATCCATTTGTTTTCTGGAAAACAGTTTGTTCTTTAGCCTGAGACATTATGTTATAATTAAGAAACAAAATGTGTCTTTTTCTTCTCAAGATTCTTCTTAATTTAGCTGCGTGTTTGCATAAGTCTGCAGACTGACATTGGAAGTAGACTGTCGTTATAGCATGTATGTTTACCATGAGCACATACTGGTACATGAATGTAACGCCTGGCTCGGAGTTTACTTATGTGTACGGCAGGTTCTATAACAGATCCGCTGAAATTGTTTGTGGCGTCCGGGCTGAGAGTATATGTGTAATTAACGAATGATTTACCACAGGCTCGCTCACTTGATTCCACGTGTAGTCTGTCATCGCTCCGCTTCAAACTGTCTTATATAAAATTCATTATTCCCCGACCTGGATGTCAAAAGCGCTTTACCTTTAAATTTTAATGTATTCCGGTTTCCAATGGAAAGCTCAGACTTGTGCGTTTCTCTTCAAAAGAAGCCTCTCACTCAGTGAACATCAGGCATGGTTAGAGAACAAGTCAACGTATATACCGTGTTAAATCAGTGTGTTTTGCAGTGGAAAAGTGGCCAGCTGTATACTTGCAAACACCAGGTATATGCTTGTGTCGCCCGGCGTTTACCTTCCTCTGCGGATTGCCAATCGTGGACTACCGATAGACGTCGCTCCAGTCGTTGGTACCTGCTCGTTGCTCAGGCCGCTGTCACGGGATGATGAACACTCATTGACGGCCAACTGAGTTTCCGTCGAGAGGCTTCTTAACCTACGTGACAAATTTAACCGAAGGTATTCAACCCTTGTTTTTCTCCCTCTGACATATTTCGATCGAATTTGATTGATGGATCCTTCTGAACTTTGACTTCACATTAAGCGCGATAAGTTAGAATTTCTTCCCGACAGGCTTGGGCTGTGGCACCGTTAGGGCGGTCTAGTTATCGTGAAATGTGGGTCTGTTAGGAAGAAGGGAAGAGGGGGATATGGGAGGATTAGACTAAGTTGGGGGAAGGGGCTGGTTGGGTTATCCCGGACCGGATATATGCACCGGTGAATAGGACTTCGCGTAGGATGTATAAAAAAGGAATATTTCACTTGTACGACGGCGGTGATTTGATATGTATTGGTGATACATGTACGTAGGTATACCCTATATATTACATAAGGGACATAGGTGTGTAAGTTAGTACATGTAGAAAGGGTGTGCGAGGGAATATAGTGATGTAGCCAGAGTTTTGAAGTTTCCACACATCTGAAGAATAACGACCTCATACCATGTGTAACGGTGAAGCTGTATGATTATGGCAAGTGACCATGTATGGGTGACCATGGACATATACAGCTTGTCATAATACTGTAGCATGATTTATGTTTATTGAATTTTTAATCTTTTGAAAGACCTTTATTCTTACATAAGTTTTTAGGAGGTGATATTATTACAATTATTAATACCATATTCCAATATTGTATATTGTGATTTGAAAGGTGTCAGCCTATACAAGCCCATGTTAGTCCTAAGTGCACCTGATATCGATCCAAGTATAATTCAAGGTGAAATCACCGTCTGTTATCTGAATCGAGTACTTAACATTTCAGATTTCTCTCTTAATTGTTTCCTTCTCAAAAATGCATTTAGAACCCATTTTCCTGTTCAGATCCAGTAAATCGCTCTTCATTTTGACAGATAAGCGTCAGCGTCATTTTATATTGTCAATTTCACTCGTCAAAATTATTCGTGCATGTTTTCCCACATGTACAAATTAATTAAGTTGGTGAATGGGCTATTACCCTGCAAACAAAATAATTTTGCTAAAAGTTTAATATATCGTAGTCTGGTTGAACTCTGTATACATTGCTTTAGTTTTGGATATTGAGCTCAAACCGGAACGGATTGCCTGTTACAGTGGATTCATTTCTCATCTTTTTGTCCTCGCATGGGATCTTATAGATGTGCTGATTTGATGCTTGTTCTACAATATTTACTTGTCTGTGTTTTCTGAAAATGTCAGATACCAGGTTAATACATTGCACGTGCAGGACACAAGCTTGTACGCATGAAGGTTTTTGCCTTCTGCCCGATGGCGGGCTGGTTCTATGGCAAATCCCCACCGCCCTCCTCAGACAATGTAGTTTTAACTTCGAGATGACTTGTGCACGTAAGTCGCCCTCACGGAGGAAAGATGTATCGTCGTAATTCTGGTTTTGTTTGAACAAACTGCGTCCTGGTGGTTGTTGATTGACGGTAATGTTGTTTAGAAGACACGGCGATGTTGGCGAGGAGCTCTTCGTTCGCTCTGGCACTCCCGGGGGACGGCGCTACTCCATTACGGTGATGGCACCGAGACGGGCCGTAATGGCAACAGAGTGCCTTTAATCCGCCATCATCCGATTTCACAGTCCGGCCATCCACAATCTACAGCTTGTATATATTTGCCGGAAAGAACAGAGAGAGAAATGAAAGTTGAGGTAATTTCATCCAAATGTCCGTCTTTTGTCTTCAGTTTAACGACGTCTCCCTTTAATGGTGTCGTCAACATGCGCCGTTCTTATCGTTGCGGAGACACATGATCGGCTCAGAGCAATATGCGCCACAAATTGTTCTATCCAATGAGACAAGCATATATCCGGAAGGCTGAAACACTACCTTGTTTATCAATATAATGCCCAGAATAACCACAAAATATCGACACTCTTACACATTTCTTATAGCATACATTGCGTTTATTTTGCGTCGAAATTGCTTAAAGTGTAGGCAGTTCTTATGTCATTTGTTCAACAGTTAAAAGTGATGTTGTAGAAATCAACCAGTAGGAAAAAATGCATCCTGAGAATTAGTTTAACAGTAGAAAGTCACTACTTTCTGATCATCGGAGATTTGAATAAAGCGTATTTCATTTTCGTTTTTAATAAAATTAAATCGTTAAGAAGAAATCCATAGAAAGCAATCCATATATGGTGCAATCGACTTTGGCTTTAAACTATTGTGTCATGCTTTCCTTGTGTAACGGTGGTCTTCATTAGTTAATTACCTGTTGTCTGCGTCGTGAAGGAGAAGTTGTAAGTCCATCAGATCGCTCGACCAGAGCTCGTCTGACCGTATTTATGTTTACATTTATGTGAACAGAGCGCATCCTGCATATGTTAACATCCATTTGACTATTACCTTATCCCTTTATCTTACAGAACTGTGCGGCCATTGTCTTCGTCTCTAAACATTTGCAGAAGGAGAATCTTAGTAAAGAATACATATTCTCATTTCCATTGTGGACAATTCCTTATTTATTTTTAACACCTATATTCTGTGTACATATGAGTACGAACTTACTAACAGCTGGTTATCTTTTTTACCAGTGTCCATTGTCTAATTTTGATTTAAACTGTAGTGTCCTGAAACTGCTACAACCTCGGTCCAGCAATTAACGTTACGGCGATCACCATTTTCAAATAACAAATACTGTAGTGTATGTAACTAGTTTAAGTTTTTATGTTTTTTTTTAAGTAAGCCATATATTTAAATACCATTTTGTACATATCGATAATAATATTTGCTGTGAAGCACCGTAACTGACCATATAAAAATGCAAAAGGACAAGTCGAAAATTATCTTTATTTTGCTAATAAATTTTTATCCAAACTTGATTTTTGAACGACAGTGCTGACTTACAAAGGTGTTGTAGTAAATTTATACACATGTTTCAATTTTTATCTATCGAAACTGTTTTACATTACAGACTTCGACACATGCGCACTGATCCTAGAAGACTCCAGGTTCAGTCAAAAAAAATTGGTTCTTAGATCAATCATCCGTTTGCAATTTTAAAAGCATTAAAATAACCTAAACGACCACCTTTATATTAATAAAGCTCTGGTAGCGGATCTAATGAGTGAGGGGACCCTTGGTCTTCCATCTCCGGGACACCCCCGGCCGTACAGAAGTACGGAGGGCTAATCTTCTACGGTAAGCTCTCTCTCCTACTCAGTGAGCGCCCCAATCCCCAGGGATATCAGCAGACCTCTGATACATCGCCCTCCGTCTCTAATCCAACTCTCTAAATTTCTCAGGTAGAAAATTGATGACGCTCTTTCCTTGTCAACACGATAGAGAAGTGCTCGTCCCGGCATTTAATCACATGGCGTTAATTTTTTTTATGTCTTGATGTATACCAACCCCTCCATACCTTTTAATTCCATCATGAGGAAAGAATACAAGCGTATGGCGTCGAAACAACGAGTGGGGAGCATTATTAAATAAGCAATCGGTGCGAATAATCCTGTGACGAACTGATTACTTGTGTTTTGTCAGAACAGAATGTCAATGTGCCACATGTGTCATAAGCCACCGTACTATCCCGATATCATGTAGTGTTAAGAACCGGGGTGATGAACTAAACTCGTGTGTGTGTTGAACAGCACGTGCACGGGACACGGTAATCATTCTGGGCCAGTGGGCAAACGGCTTATGTGTACAAACGATGATGTTTTAGGGCGAATGTTATCATGTTCGTTGTTGATTTGAAATTTAACATTTATGTAAGACTTTCTTCAGTTTAGTTCACGCCCGCATTCCAACCACATTTGTTTAACTGAATAAGTGGAGGTAACGGACTTCTGATAAGTTTCCTTCAGGTGTGCAGCGTATTGGTGGAGGTCACCTCCAATGAACGTTGTACTGAGCAAACGAACACACTAACGCCGCCGATTTTCATCATCAAGGCCCCATGCACAATAAAGATTAAGTAATCATTGAATTCCGTGTCAGAATACACCGGGATTGATCCAACATCTCGTTTGTTACGTGATTTGGAATTGTATCCTTCATTCCCTGCTCCACATCTCGTCCCTGGATGCTTTAAAGGACTTTAACGTAATCTCCTATCATATAACCGACCAACCAAAAAGACGTTGAAAATGTATGCCCGTATTTAGACACATATTTTCAAGAAGGATGTATACATGTATACAAAAAGTCATCTGTTGTAAGGCATTAAGATGTTTTCAATATTTCAGCCGCAGTGTCAAATTGAAAATCAGACTGTAAATTCATCTTTTTTCAAAATCACTACCTAGGTCAAAACGGAGTATATCCGAATCGGGGCTATTGGTGCATATCTGTGTTCAAATTGAGGACGCTGTTTATAACTCGTGTGCAGTTGACATGAAGAGGTTTACCAGAGACTTGACTTTTCACCTCGTACTCCTATTATGTATTCCTTAACGACATCCCTGTCTCCTTCTTGAGAAGACTAAACACCAGTCGATCACAAAGTACTAAAATTTCGATATGATTTTGGTGCTGTCTTTTTATGTCATGATATCTTATTCAGTTGAAAGATTATTTTGTGGCGTGTTGTAGCATAAATTCCGTTTAATGCATTCTGTTATACGGGACGTGTCCAATGGTAAATTTAAAATGGACAACATGAAAAAGTTTTTTCTCCACTTACAATCATATTTGGTTTAAAGATACGCCTTTCCTTCCCCTTGCTTGTCACTAACGTGGATTCCCTATACCTAGGCCACGTGACCTCACGTGATTCCGCGTTGAGTTCATCCTATATTCCCTTTGAGATTTCTTGACCAGCATGTAGATTAGGTTTACCTGAGATTTGTCATCACAGAATTACCGTGGTTCATACAGTGACTTATATAGTAACGCGAATTAGTTGTTCCTTGTAAAGTGTCTGTCAACATTTCTCAGAGACATTGTATAGGTCTTGCAAACTGTATACGTCTGACACTTAACCTAAAGCTTAACAAAACCAGTCGTTGATAGGCCAGCTTGCCTGTACCTGATATCGCCCACCCTCCCCATTGTTCCGGTGCAATGTTAGATGAGCTGGCGTTTGTCACTATTGGTATTTTAGTAAAATATGCCGTCATTTCCATTATTTTCCGGTATAAGTGGATTTGCTACCTTCGCCATAGCTACAAAGTTTCCCATCAAGTTGTTAACATTATTGCTATTTTTGATATAGCTACTAAAATATCCCATCATGTTGTTAACATAGTTGTTACTTTTATATGGACCTCTTCGTCCTGTTAAATGCTGTTTCTACAGTTTATGTTGCTAACATATCGCACCTCTCACTTATGGTCAACATGCCTGCATAACATATAGTGGGAGTAGGTCTGCCGATTGTGTTCCATGTGAAGCTCAGTTTGCCGTTAAACATATTCTTGGTGAATGTCTGGACTTTGTTAATATTTTTGCAAAGATGCCAAACATGCAGAGTTAATACAATATTCCAGCTGTATGACAGCATTGCCGGTGTTACTGTCTTGGCCATTAGTCTATATCATAGAATGTAAGCTTGGAAATAATTCAAGTGTTTTTTTTATTTTGTTTAAAAGTCAATCATTCATTCATTAACATATGTCACTGTATTTTATTCCTTGTTTTCTTAGTGATTTAATAAAGACTACTTCACTTAAAAATGACGGTGGACATGAGTAGCTGGTGCAAGAGCATGGATGGGCATCGAGTTCAGCGCTCTATAGCAATGAGCCAACTACGGGCGAAAATACATATCCTCTTCTTCATTCGTAATCAGGCTGCCTTTGATGTGGTTAGGACATCTCGCTTTTTTAACACAGACCACAGTCACTGCCACTTGTAGCGCATGGGGGATGACGGGGGAGGGAGGGAGGGAAGGGAGAGGGGATACTGTCGATAGTGAGGGTGATTCGGAGAGTCTACTGGATGAGATAACGGACTGGGGCTGCACGTGCAATCCACTTTCGCCACCCAGACCACAGCTTCAGGGGGCTCTATCGATAAATCAGGCGCGCAGGAAATGATGGCATTGTTCTCTGACTGAAATAGCTATTATTGCCTTGAGTTGTGGATCGAGCATTGTCTTCCAACTAATGACATTAATATTTCTTGTATCGTTGGGAAGTAGCCATGGCCCCACACGTGTCTCTGGTCAGTATTGTCAGGCCATTGGAGAGAGTCTCTTCTCCCACCCTGGAGAAGGTGCTGGTGGAAGGGAGGGCCAAAGCTTCCCTGTGAGCCGTAATGCCTTGCCCTCTTGAGCCACTCCAATTACATTGAGGGATAAATTCTGTATTATTATCGTAACCGTATCTGTACACCGTTGTCATATCTGTGTACTCTGGCATTTATCATATTAAAGGTCCAAACCACTTTAAAGGCAAATTGCTTTAATTTTATAAAATATATTTGTAAAACCTAGAAATGGATGTTTACTTTCACGGAAGAGTCGTCTCATTGGATAAATGTCATTTGAAATATCATTTTTCTTTGGCAAAAATGTGAAGAAATTAACACAACCGCGTTTATATTCACCGTAATACACTTATCAGTAAGCCTGTCGGGAATCTCACACTACAGTATGTGATGATATTTGGCTGAGATCACCTTAGGCCGAGGATCCCTTTAAGTTTCAATGTGTAACATGCTGTTAAGTGGCATCAGAAAATCTGACAACATTATCATCCTCTTGTGTATTATTGATCATAGATTGCCTTCCTATGGTGTGTATTACTGCATGGTCATATATTGTCTTCTTCTAATCCAGCTCATGCTGGCTTCCTCTCCGGCCGTAAGTGGGAAAGTCTACCAGCAACCTGTGGATGGTCATGGGTTTCCCCCACCATTTCCCCGGTTTCCTCCCACCATAATGCTGGCCGTCGTGGTATAAGTGAAATATTCTTGAGTACGGCGTAAAACACCAATCAAATAAATAAAATAAAATATATTCCCTTCCTTTTGTGTACCGCTGGTAATATATTCCCTTCCTGTTGTGTACCACCGGTAATATATTCCCTTCCTGTTGTGTACCACCGGTAATATGTTCCCTTCATGCTGTGTACCACCGGATATATATTCCTTTCCCATTATTCACAGATTTTCTTTATGTTGTGCACTGCTGCATGGTCATACATTCCCCTCTTAGTAGACCCTGCGTGTTGTGTGACGATTTCAATCAACGTTACAAGTTACAACTGCAAAGCCTAGTGTGTCAGTGTTATTCCATCAAATGCCTTCACTTCAAGTTTCTTAAGTTGTGCAATGAGTGTAGTTCTCTTGTAAGTAAATACGGCCAGAGGCTTCAGAATTTCTGGCGCTCTGCTTCATTTTTGTTTATAATTCCGCTTAACCCTGGGCTAGGGGGAGTATATTCATCGGTTTTAAATATGATCGCCCCTTTGGATATTTGATCAGTTGCAATCAAAACGCAAATGATTTATACATATTTTTTTTTATCGACAACTGATATTCTAGCATGGTACACGATTTGAATACCTATAGAACATTACTTTGCGTCTTTCCAACATCACTGAAAACTGTTGACTGCTTCTCTTTGCATGATTCCGTCCTATTTCGTACTTTATATACTTTCTCAGTTTATTTATTTATTTGATTGGTGTGTTGAGCCTATCTCGAGAATATTTCACTTATACGACCTCGGCCAGCATTATGGTGGGACAAACCGACAAGAGCCCGGGGAACCTCACGACCATCCGCAGGTTTACTACTGGGTAAGATTCCCTTTCCATTTATCGTTTTGTGCGCTATTAATTGTAAATTGCTTCCCTCTCGTGGAATGTATTTCTGTTGATATATTCCTTTCTTAATCTGTGCAACTTGTTATAGATTCCATTGTATACTTTATTGACCCCCTTTCTGTTATGTACTTGATGTCCGTCTTATCTGATGGCGCTCCCACCGCGCAGAATTCTTGATATTGATACGTTTCTGTATTATTTGTATTACCGTCTGAGTTGTCTTTACCGTCTCATTTTAAAAATCCATTTAAGCGGTGCTTTTTATCTCGTATTTCTAAGTCAATGATTTTGGACTTCTTTATTTATGTATTTTTAAGCATTACTTTACTCAAGGATAAGGTTATCACGAGTGTTGTAGACATGAAGCCGATCGGTTTTGTATACTCCACTGTTTAATTGCATCGCTCTCATCCATATACCATGCCATCTGTTCTTATGGCTATGCACTTATTGCAGCCCACAAACCTGGAATTACTTCCCTGCGGGCATTTGTGTGGAGTTGCGAGTTAAAGGAATTAATATTCCATGTACGTTTTGATCTGCCTATCACAAAGCATGACTTATCTTAAAATGGCACAATATCAGAAGTCTTATTTTTATAATGGCCACATATTTGGCCATTTAAATCTTTTGACTTTGTGTCACTCGTATATTTGTTAATTCCAAAAACTAGATCGTATCAACCGCCTATCCATTTACCAGATTGAAATTTTCTTTTTGTAAAACTATCCGCACCCAGGTGCATGAGGCATTAACGAAATGAAGAGTATGCCCAGGGAGGATTTAGCTTCAATCGTCGCTGACTACTCGCCTGTCGACACCTGGCCGCCCGCTAATCAGCGCCATTAAGGTCCGGCGAGCTCAGGTGAGCGTAGGGGCGAGGACTTGCCCAGTCTTCCGGGACCGTGCTTTCTGTTTGTGCGTCGCCAGTGTTGATTTTAAATACCAATTTTTCCAATTAGCAATATGGACAAATTGATGTAGGTATAAACATGTAAACCCTCAAATCTCGATGTCATTACAAATATTGACCCTTTGTAAGTGGCCTATTAAGCCGGCATTGCCTCCAGGTGATGGCCTCTCTCCGATCTACAATTTGATGGTGCCATCCGCTGTACAGGCTACAAAGCTTACCTGGCTGATGTGATGGGAGATCCTGTCGGGTTTGCCCAGTGCATCCTCTGATAACCATCAGCCAACCCGGCAAAAGCTGCTAATGGTAATTATGTATATCTATCTATATCCCTGCCCATGTATACACCCTGTACGCTGTGTGTCGAACGACACACTAGGCCATCATGCAGAACCGAAGGTCTGTCCCAGACCCTCCTCGGCCCACCTCAACCCCTACCCCCAGTCTCGTCCTCTCCCCAACGTTGACATGCTAATAGCCGCGGCTGACATAGCCTCAGTGCCATGATGACTGTAACGTGATAACATCTATCTATATCCTCGACACGATCGCGCCATTTTTCAGCACTTTGTCTGCTTGTGCTTTTAGAGAGAAAAAATGAAATAGGCTGACGGACTAGAATCTCTGTTCGACTATGTGTACATAGGGTTTCATGGTTTAATGCTTTTTGTACAATCGTTCAGATCAGACCAAGGATGCTCACATCGCGATGTTTCCACATGCGCGGAGGTGACCCGAGTTTACGCGGTCATTCAACCTGTAGTTTACACCTCAGTTAATTCCTGGAATATTCGATGACCGAAGGTCGTTAGGTAAACGAGTTCCCAGTCACACGTACATACGAGCGTTACTGTCACAAAAGGTGAACGTTTAGGCCTTATAACAACGAAGAAACAAACTCTGACTTCTCTACAAAAATATATGCAAATAAACTCTGGTGACATCACACCTCACAAATTTATGTTATCGCTCACTATATGATTACAGCCATTAATAATATAACAAATACTGATAAACCGCCCTCTTATCTGATTATAATTTTATCTGAAGTATGTTTGCAAATTGAAGAGATCACTGACAAATTATGACACCGTTTGCCTTTATAACTGCTAGAAAATGCCCAGTTTTTCTTGTAATCTCATATACTGTATTTTCTACGATGTAAAAACAAATTTAATTTATGGGGTAAATTATACTCCGGGTCTTTAGGATACCGGTTTTTTTTTTTTTTTTTTGGTTTTTTTGATTGTTGTTGTTGTTGTTGTTTGCTTTGTTTTGTTTTGTTTTGTTTTTTTGTGGTCTCTTTTTTGTGGAAATTTTGGTATAGTTCCATGATTGCTTACAGATTAGGAATCGATGAGAAATGTTTGAAATATCTGAACAGTGACCATGGGTTTGAGATACAATCTACACTTTTTGAACTTTGCTAGTGTCAAACCATTGCAATATTTCAGCTTATGACGGTGTTGCAAATTCAGTGTCCAATGCCAATGAGATACAGTCGTCATGTAGTGTTTTTATAGTGTAACGATACACCGGAGTAGTAGTTTGTAATGGTGTCTGAAATCCAGTGTCCAGTGACAATTTTCCGATTTTTTCTAGCGTCGCAGTATTCTGATATAGTATACTACAATGACGTCTGAATTCCATTGGCTTTGAGAGACAATCATTAAGTATTTTAACTTTGTAGCCTCTATATTGTGCGTATTTAAGAAATTTCAAGTGAAGGTGTTCGATGTATTATCGTTGACACACTAGTTTTTTTCTAATTAAAAACTTGTAACGTAGATTGAAATCATCACATTTTGTACATGATCTAACAAATGTTAAGGCAGGGTCCCTCCGTAGCCGTTGTGCAATCGCAACGAAATGACCCACTAGCCTCTAACCTGTGAGTTCAATTCAGCTCATGCTGGCTTCCTCTTCGGAAAGGTATGCAGCAACCTGCGGGTGGTTGTGGGTTTCCCCTGGCTCCGCACTTTTCTTCCCACCATAATGCTGGCCTCCGTATAGTATATAAGTGAAATATTGTTGGGTACAGCGTAAAACACCAATCAAATAAATAAAATAAATAAATCGACAAATGCTAAGGCGAGATACATACACGCCATATGCAGGAGCTCTTGATATATTACCATCCAAATAAGGATAATTTATAATTTCCAAACTGAAATTATCCCTGTTGTTACTATGCCGGTGTGACAGGAAACCTTGGTTATCCCTGTTGTTATCATGCCGGTGTAACAGGACACTTTGGTTATTCCTGTTGTTATTATGCCAGTGTGACAGGGCACCTTGGTTATCCCTGTACTTGTACAATTTCTTTTGTCCAAGAAAAGTATGTTCTCTTGGGAGTATAATTGCGATGTGTTCTGTGAATAATTGTGAATATGTGTCATACACCTATAATGTTACAACTAGTTATATTATTTTACATATAGGTATATTAAGGTGTGCAGTTTTGATGTATTAACTAAGGCACTTTGCCCTGTAAATCGAATGCAGTTTTTGGGGTAATCAAGTTTGCAATGTGTATAGCACATGCAGCTTGAGGGTCTTAATTTTACACAGAGATGGATTCTCTTCGATTATATTTGAAGGACATACACTCATAAAATATAGAAGATTTGTTCTGGAAGATGAAGCAGGTATTTTGAGTACCATATGATTTGTGTAATTATGTTGCCATTACTGCCTAGTAACTCTTGAACATGTCATTTAACACACTTCATGTATTTCTGCCTTCTGCTATTGCTTATTCATGACGTTTTCCCTCGGGATTGTATATGCATGAATAAATTACACCTGAAGTGTTTTTTCGTGTACTACAACGTGGAACAGCATTCTGGTATACTATAATTCTGGAGTCGGGCGTAAAGCACCAAATAAATAAATAAATAAATAATTTTGAAACAGAGTTTCCCAAATCAATTAGGAATTTTCTAAGTCTAAGGGACTATTAAAATATCTTGTAATCCAAAATTATAGAACTCAGACGGTGTGTGTTTTATGGATTATTTGTTGAGTATTATATATTGAGTTTAAACTTTAATATGCAGACGTAAATTGTCCTATTTCAATGTTCTTTGTTTAAATTTTAACTGTGTTGTACATGCAATCGTTATAAAATACACTTTAGCACCGTTTACAGCTACGGTTCTCTTTGCGTTAACAATATTGTTTGTTGTAGTAAATACTTCACTGTTTTGTAGAAACAGACATGTGAGTCGAATATATAATCTATATATACCAAATATTTAATCATTTTCAAGCCACTCTCTCCTCTCTATAGCTTGTATTTTTAACGAATATTTTTGTAAGTTTATAAACAAAACGCTCTAAATGCTAAAGGCATGCACACCGTCCGTAAATTTTTAACGAACATGATGTTGATACATTTTACATCGCAGTATTTTTTTATTCTCTGCCTGATTTGGGTCTTCCTTCAGATTGGCATTCTCACTGACGCCTCGGTTTTTCTACGTTAAATTTTTTTTTCAAATAAGTACCGACTGCTATGCGTGGGCAGTAGTAAATGCTGATGTTAGTACTGTGGATTGCTACATGCATTATTTGTGCCGGGGATGTTTTTTTTTTTCCACGCGTGATGTGCATACGTATAAATGCGTTTTCTGCTGCAGTATTCTGGTACAAGAAAATCTTATGCATGAATGTGTGTATATTGTATTTTTTTACGTTTAATACGCAGTAGTTGCTCTATTTAGCGGTAAAGGTAAATTATAATATATATGTACCGTAATCTCTCCCTGAAGAGAAGAAGACCATACATCTATTACGTTTTGTAGGACTCCCTTCCGTCATATAGATTAGGGACTGAAATCTGCATTAAGGTTTTTCAACGTATATAGCACCAACCTTGTATGTGGACATCGATGATATTCTGCTTGTATAACAGTAGTTGGGCCCCTCCACTTTGGAATTGTTCTGCAGTCGGTGGATGCGTTAACAGGGAGAGATGGACCAAATAGAATGCGGAAAGTAGGGAGGGGTCAAATCTGTGTCACCCCTTCTCAGCTGCCACGCGCACCACGGCCCATCCCTCATCAAATTTTCATACCGTTTTCCTTTGGGTTAAATAATACAGTAAGCTAGGTGTCTACAGTTAAATATAATCCTCACGTTCTCTGAGAGTGGATAGGAGGCCAGGAGCGGCCTACAGGACGAATGTGTCAGGCGGGGAGGTAATTAAAGACGCCAAATAATCTCCACTCTCCACAGCGTTTTTGGAGATTCCGCAAACAGATTTGGTCTTTGTTGCTCGTATAGATACCATGCATGTTCAGAAAGCCGGTGGCTTGGTGCATTTTACAATCCTTCAACAGATGGTTTCTTGATATTGAGGCATTGTACACATGTAGAATCAAGTGTGACCACCTGAACAAGAGACTTGCGTGCATGGGTGATATAAATTCAATGAAAAAATACCCCGTCCCTATTGATGCATGGCATAGGTACGAAATCACGGCTAGATATCTTGGAATTTTATGATTTAGTGGAAAAAAGATATCTGCTGTAACGTAAACCGAATAAACTCATGCCAAGTAAGTTCATATTATGATATATTTCGCGACTGAAAAAAAAACAAAGCACTGCAGTTAATTACTTGACTTTAAAAAGTTATAACATTTTAAACACCATAATCAAAAACCTAATTGTTTCAGTGTATCTTAACGAAAAGAACAATGAAAATGCCAATATCAGTACTAGTATTCCCTAAGCGTGCTGATCTGAATAAATGCATTATTATATATTATTCAGATGAGTACATACCAAACCCCACCTTGTATGCCCTATATACGAGACTACAAAACTTCCAGTACGCCCGGAGTGAGACTGGTACCTTTCTCCAGGACTTCAGGACGAAGACCATTTCCTGACAACACGTGGTCATTGTTAAAGTATTCTGACAATGTCGTGTCAAGACAGACGAACCAGCGGCCACCAATTACAGGAAATAGGTCAATATTGGGTATCATGTAGACTTAGACTTAGTATACTCACCAAACAACGTTATAGAGAGAAATATAGAAATATGGCAAATATTATCGTATATACAGTCAAGTTTTTTATGCTTTACTAACATTTTCGTAATAAAGGATAAAAGATGTAAGTGGCAAAAGTTAGATGGAAAAGAACATGAAGGGCAATGACAAAGGTTGTAACGTATGGAACTATTAGGTTTGGGGCAAGCACGAGGAAAACTGGAAACATTTGTGACTGAGGTAAACATATGCTTGTGACGTGGCATAAGAAGGCAATGATATAGGTGTGGTGTAAAAATGCTTGATCTTACATTTATGGTTGTCATATAATCGTTGAATTAATAAATTATTCAACCTTGCCGTATGTATCAATCTCTATAAGCATAGCTCTTAACAATGAGAACACTCATAGAAAAATATGTTGATCATTCTTTAGAGTACATAGATCAGTGCAAACTGACGCCATTGCTAGGTTTATCAAGGGAATACGGATTTTTGGCCCTATGACTGAATATTAACTGCCATAAATGTTTATTATGTGATTGCAATTGTTAAATATAAAGTTATCGTCCTTCATATTTGAAGAAAATATGAACCTTATCGATAGCCTGGTGTGACAAACTATGCCATTATGCCTTTGAACACAATTAAGATACTTGTATATTAATATTACACATCTATAATAAAAAAATTTACATCATCTTGCATAAAACAAGACTAAATAAAACCAAAAAGTATAGTGTAGGCCATTGTGGGAGTCAAAAATACTGGCATGCATGTCACAATTTTTTTATTGAGTACTCTATTTTATTCTTAAAAAGAACAGAGAACAGAAGTGGTGGAAACGGCATGCAATTACGATTGATACTGTAAAGCTGCTTGAAAATGTGCAAAAAAAACTCTAAACACATATTGCGTTGCACCATTTCGTGATCTGAACAAATTTTTATAGAACATTAACTTTGCCAATATAAAAACAATAAAAATTGAATGGAAAATGTTGCTGTTTTTTCTTGACAAATGTAATTGCCCGTAAAGAAAGACTGTGACAAATTGTGAAGAATGACATATAACAGAATACATGACATATATATGTGTTTGTGACACGCCAATATACCAAACACCAACCAACCGCAGCGTCAAATCCAAATCAAATTATTAAATAAATGACACCCCTCCATACAGCTTTAGAAAGGTGTCAACAGTTTTGTTGTTAAGGGTTTTGACAACCTTTTGTGCATGTATTGGTAATTTCAACATAGTTATATTGTAAGAAATAGTAAATATGCGAATCCGCCAAGGCCTATTATTGATGTTTGTGGCTATTCGGGAGTATTAAGGCCATCCGCTGCTCTACACTTCTATCGCTTGTATGAAGCCGTGAACTTTGGGCGCACTCTATAAATCTACGTCATACTAATTTTTTGAACTGTGGTTGCTGGAAGTGAAGTCATAGTGTTAAGTTACCTTAGTAACCTCCACACAGGTAGGTAAAAAGTTTTTAGTTCTATTCAAAACAGACAGAATTCTGATATATTTTAACTAGGTCCAAAACAATAGTGCAGAAATTTATAGTGTATGAACAACCTAAAATGCCTGCGAGGCAGTATTATCCAATCAGTGCTCCGTCAAACTTCAGGTCGGAAGCAAATTTTGGACCCAGTTGGCCGAATTGGGCATGTGTAACCGTAATTCATGAGACCACTGTTTCCTTTCCGGGAGTGTGAAAGCACCCGAAGGTGCATGGAAGCTGATATCGTATACTTTATACATATGTGGGTAGTGCCCGGTAGCAACCATCGCCAACCTTAGCTGACTATCTTATTAATGAGAGGAAATTGGTCTCTTCTGGACATTGTCCTTACAACTGAAGTCCTTCAAATTCAGTTGACAACAATTCTGGAGTATACGTGATAATGCTTGAATTTTACGTTACCTTTGTCAATCTTCTAACCCGTCCAATCGGCGTTTCTAGAGGGGCGGTAAAGTGTTCAGTATGGTTACCTACAATTATGTATCATAATATTCAAAAGTGATGACATCACTGCAGTTTGTGTCATTCTAGACGCCTAGTGATGCCTAATAAATTGCAGTCAACATGACTGCGTTATTTTTACCTAATTCGGCTTTAGCCACGGTGCTATTAGGCGTGTAATATGATACTGTATATACAATTACATGGACAGTTAGAATAAAACCCTAATTGAGGTAAATTGACAAGAGGCTGTATTTCACCGGTTACGTGTGGCCAGTTGCCAATTATCACACTGTCGCTGTTCTGGTTGACTATATTCTAATCTGTCCATGCATTGCTTTCATAGGAATAAAGGAATTCAGTATTTCACATGTAGGTATCTATACAAGAATACACTCGTGTTCATCAGTCTTCTAATCTGTACACGCGACGTATATATTTAAGCGAACAAAGATGTTCAGTATTCTGTATAGGTACGCAAATTTTACCTTGTTACAGTTTCCTCAACAATAATCGTTGAAAAAAAATTAAGACGCTGTTAACAATGGTATTAAGCAGCCATTAATCATTTTCCGGAGACGTGAATTCGCCGCGGATTTGAATGACAAAGCTGCGTGACAAAACAGCGAGGATGTAGCCGTGGATGATTATAGAGTACCAGGCGTATAGACTCTGTCGATACGTACACAGCGTTCTGTGTACCAGCCTTCAACAGCAACAACATGCACGCACCTGCTTAAATACATGTGTCGATTTCCATAACGGTGGGCAGATTCTCGGCGGGGACAAACAGAGCCCTGGCATGGCTGCACAGAACCATGGAAAGCTGAAAAAAGCCAACAAACTCCCAACTGTCCTAAGATGTCGATATTAGTAATGGAGTGTTTGCTGAACTCCTCTTGTCTTATTTTATGTAAATATAAGACGCCCCCCTGATCAAGTTATTCCCTCGGAACTCCCAAGGTTTGGCAGCGCCATTTTTTCTTGTTTCACCTTCGGGTCAAACGTTCGGAAAGTGGCGTTTTTTTATTTTTGACTGACTTCATTCTTTGCCTTAACAGAGACATTTGCATTGAGCTAGTAGTTAACATAAACTCGTATTATTTACCCGCCAAGCGTAATTTAGAGGTGTGTGCTTTTTTTTTTTTTTGCCTTTTTGGCGGGGAAGGGGCCCTTTTTTAAGTTGATTGACAACTTATCTATATGAACTTCAACTATATATACAATTCTTAGTTATGTTTCGTTCATAGTTTTGAGTTAAGTACCAGTACAAAGATACATAGTTTTGAGTTAAGTACCAGTAAAAAGAGGCATGTTATTCCAGCAGACAGTCCTTAGTTTAATATTATCGGCGTCTGCATATAGATCGGTGCCTTTATTCGTGAACATGTATTTGCTTCGTTAACCATTGTTAAGAACTGTTTGCTTCGTTAAGAACTGTTTTCTTGGAGGCAAGTTTAAATACGCGCCAAAGGTTTGGATTTTTGAACTAGTGAGCCTGAGTTGGCTCACTTCTGAATTGGATCGACCAAACCCAAAATGTCGTATATAATCGGTATAAACAGGCAAATTAAAGTAGACATGTTTGCACCTGTTGTATTACAGGTTCTTAAGTTGTGTTACAGAAACCGTGGTATGTTCAGCAAATAATAGTACTTTTTATCGTTTTCAAATTAATCTGTTTTCTACCACTGACCCCACCGGTCTCATCCTAATTCCTTGAAGGCTGGAGAGAAGAGATCGCACGTGTGTGTCTTGCCATTCCGATTTCTTTGCGGATTACTTACCTATTTCCGCTCGTTATAAGCTTAAATTCTATCCGCCAGGATTTTGTGGAACTTGTCGAGTGTGCGAGACACACACATGTGTTTTAGAATAAGTTGTTTTTAGTAATAGACCATATGTAACGGGACACCCAAATAGGAAATCTACACAATCTAGACAACTAAGACAATGAAATATTCAAATAGGCTAATGAGACGCTCATGGTAGACCAATGATGCACTCGAGTAGGACAATGAAATATTCAAATAGGCCAATGGTACACTCAATTATAGGCCAGTGGTGCACTCGAGTGGGACAATGAAGTATTCATACAGGGCAACGAGACACTTGAATAGGATAATAAGACACTTAAATCGGCCAATGCCACTCAAATGGGATGTTCAAATATGCCAATGAGACACACTAATATTCCAATAAAACTCTCAAACTGGCCAATGAAACTCGCAAATTGTCCAATGTAACACTCAAAAGAGATCATTTTTGGTTATGTTTCTTCTTTGTTGCATTCATCAGGAATTATATTTTCCCGTATAATAATAGTTCTATTGCTCTAGATCAAAACTCTCCAAATTACTTCATTTTGACCTCTATATTCACTTGAAATGTGGTATACTATGTTAAATACATCTATATTACGTAGATCATTACCCATCCATGAGTCAATTGTGTAATCATCACAAGCAGGTAATTTGTATTAGATAGAGATATTTTAATGGTTGTCACCTGATATTTTATTGCTAACTTTTGAAAGGCTATATGTGTGAAGACAATCTGAGTTTGCAGACAAGAACTATATATGATTATAACAGTTCGCAGAATATCAAAATGTGAATAATTTCAGTTTGAGACGAACTGTTGTCTCCAGGAAGAGGCAGCAGATTTGGTTTCCAGGCAATGACAATCTATGTTGTGTGCAAAAAAGATGTTTTATATCTTTCCAGAAAATTACCATCAAAATATGTAGACAGCCGGTGATTTTCAGACTGATGCTCGTTTTATGCCATGTTTACAGAAAAAATGTGTAAACAGTCTGTAATATATATAAAAATTGTTTTCTTGATTTCAGACATTATTCCACATTTGACAATATATATATGTATAAAAAAAGAATCCGTTTTAAGATTACAAATATAATTTATAAACTAAATTTAAAAATCCGGCAGTTTCTGGTGATGATCACCTGTGATCAAAGTTTTTGGAATGAAATGTTTGACTTCTGTATTTCTATATAAATATTTTTAAAAAATGCAAAAAGTAAACTCGAGTTAATGGTGCCAATTTTGAGTACATGAAATGCAGTTTTCAACATGTACATGAATAAAGCCGTCGTCCAGCGATAGTTCTTATCCTTGTCTGTGAGACTATTTCTTTTATTTCTGGAACTTATATGGAAAATATTTTAAATACACGGTAAACTGTTTGCATTTGTGCCTTTAGATTTGCGGAATATTTCAATTAGAGCTGACTTAGTATAATATAAGAGTATAATATTATGTAGTGTTAACGACAGGGCCTTCTGCTCCCTCCTGGTCTTTTCTCCTTTAGCCAGTTTACTTTGTTGCCCAATATATATCGGACGATTTCAAAGACTGTTAAGCCGTTTAATGGAGTAGGCGCGGGACCGTTACATCATTGTTCTTGGGCCGTTAACAAACATGGACGCTGGCAATCTGCAGATGGGAAATAAGAAAGTGTGCAAGCCAGCAAAATCGATGCCACCGCTTGTTTTCCACTCTTTCCGCCTTTCCTTTCTTCTCTCAGCGCACAAAAGTCATCGATTAAGCACGGGAAGGAGAGTTGAATAGTCTTTCAGAAGGAATAGTAGCATAATTGTATTTACCTGTGAACGTGAGCTATTGGTCTAACCTGCCCGGATCTGTCTACAAGATCTCTCTGCTGTTTACTCAAAGGCCACCTTCCCAATTGCCGGTCTTTACCTAACCCCTCTACAACATGATCCTGCCATCTTCGACCAGCTTCTGGGCAGGGCTGTTAACGATTTCTATCTCAAACTGATCTTAATCACCTTCATCGTTTATTAGGAATTGGCCATGTTGTCTTATTGGTCTACACAAATCCATACCGCTTGGTTAACGTAGATCCTGTATATAGTGTCTTATACATCCCATGGACCCGACAGGTTATTGCCGCTACATGGATTAGTATCAACATCCCATGGATTTGTCGCCTTGTCACTGGTATATACTCTGCAGTGTAGCATGCATACCTGTTAGAATTAATACCTCTGTATATGATGTGCACAGCGAGAACGTCAGACATTATTCAATGCGATGGACAACAGTTTGCTGTGAATCCGACTGAATACTCCAATATCACAGACCATTCTGTGATAAATCGAAACTACGAAAAAGACATGCCTTTCTTGTCGTTTCACTTTGGTGAATAATATTTGGTCGTATGAAGTGCGAAACCCACAGTGGTAATTTGTCCATATCTGTAGATAAATATGCGTGGTAATTTGTCCATATCTGTAGATAAATATGCGTGGTAATTTGTCCATATCTGTAGATAAATATGCGTGGTAATTTGTCCATATCTGTAGATAAATATGCGTGGTAATTTGTCCATATCTGTAGATAAATAAGCGTGGTAATTTGTCCATATCTGTAGATAAATAAGCGTGGTAATTTGTCCATATCTGTAGATAAATATGCGTGGTAATTTGTCCATATCTGTAGATAAATATGCGTGGTAATTTGTCCATATCTGTAGATAAATATGCGTGGTAATTTGTCCATATCTGTAGATAAATAAGCGTGGTAATTTGTCCATATCTGTAGATAAATATGCGTGGTAATTTGTCTCAGTTCCCTACTTGCAGAGGTTTGTCAGGGTCGGACGTTACCTGTTGCCCTTTATATTTTCCTGAAACACATATAGCAAATTGTCGGTGGATGTGACGTGGAGGATGTATATTAATACATCAGCGACTGAATGATCATGTGAACTATGTCAATGTGTACGTCTACCTCTCTTTTTCTGGCCTCTTTTTCAATGATTTTTTTACCTGATGTTCTCACATAGTCTATACCCATTGTACAAAAATAAAACAATTTAAATTGACATTATCACTATTAATATTCTGAAAATGTCTTTATATCAAAGGTAACTTTGTAAAATTGTAATGTCTGATGTTTGACTGTAAATAACACCCGTAAGGCCAATTGAAATTTTCTCTGTATGGATTGAATAAAGGCGTGTTGTGTCTTTCACATTTGCACTGCAAACATTCAGGATTCATTATTATTTTTAGAATATTTGGACATTTTCTCTTGAGAATTTTTAATTTATTTGCTACATGCATAATTATTCCATGAATTTTAACGCGTTAATAACTGTCACAATTGACATGTTTCATTTTGAAACGAATTGCTTTATTGCGCTGGTCTTTGGTCAGATTATCCGTTGATGATTCGCCAGATTTTCCTGTGAATTTTCTTTTTACAGTGTTATCTTGCTTGCTCTTTTCCGTCGTATTTTGTTCCCATAAAAACCTGTTAAAATTTGGTTCAAATATAATGGTTTACGTTTTTGCGCATGTGAAATTAAGACGTATACGTTTGCCCGGGGTGTCAGCACTGATAAAACGCCGTGTGCCCGCCTTTCTCTAGGCGGATCTCTAACCAAGTAACCAGCTGCTGGCGAGTAGACCATCTACTCGATTCAACAGAAATTGCGTGCAAACATACTCACACCGTGCAGTATCAACTTGATCAAAACTTCAGCTATTGTCTCTCTAAAGGGTTTTATTCAGCTAAGCCCTGGTCATTATGACCACTCCATGGGCTGCTAATTGCTAAAGCAACTCGAACCCAAAGTAACCTGTAAGAGGAAATGAACAGTTTGGGGATGAAAAGTTCCCTTCTCTGACTTTGATCGTGTTTAGATGTCTGCGCCCAGCTCCGCTGTAAACTGGGCTTAGAGTGATCTAAAGGAGCCTTGCTCAGGTAAGGTCGCCCCCTAACACTGCCTCTCGCCCTCACCCATTGTACTGGTCTCGCTGACAGGTGTCACACCTTTACCCGACCTTAACTCTCTCCGCCCAGGGCACTCGAGAACCTCTAAGGGCTCTAGCGTTTCTCTTTTCTATAGAACACTGTTCCCTATGTTTACCCTTGTATGTTTAGCCACTTTGCTGAAAATAAAACCACTTTTCTTTAAACGTCTTTGTTTTCTGCTGCTTTGCTCTTTTGCTTGTGTCTCGAGTTGATGGTGTTAGAAGGCTGGGTCCGTCAGGTGGTCGAGATCTTGTGCTCACCAAACGGATGGAGTGTCGCCGCGTACGCGCCACAACAAATCATTACATGCATTAACAGGATTTTAATGTCATTATGTGTAAAACTGGATTTAGCGAGAACACGTGCTGCAGTTGAAGAGGATACAGATTAATATTATCACTGTGTTAATACCGAACTGAGGACATTACCCTGTTTGCTTGACAGTATTAGTCAAACAAATGACTTAGCCTTCAAATAAAACCTATGCGGATTAGAGAAAGACTTGTGATTGTTAAGCTAAGTGCTGACATGGATACAAATGCCTCAATGGAGTCATATATAATGTTTTAATTTGCAATAAGACGCATGTATGTATACGTACACAACCATTATGTGTTTACAAACTATTGGCCCTTTGTCATGTGCATTATCATCATTGCTTCTTATCTTATGCTTACATTAACCTACACTTTTATCATTTTCTCTTCATTGTTTCTCTTCGTCACAAACAAGATACACGCATGCGTGTTCCAGAATACAAACCTTTATCTTTCCTCTGTGTTCGGCAAAACGGCAAAATTCCAAATCAACCAACCAATTTACAAAGCAATTAACCATCTGGCAAATCAATCAGCCTGTGATCGCACCATAGCGAATCATCCAACCATTCCATCGTACAGGAAGTACGTCGTGTACTTCCGTACACATTCCATGTTTTCACCCCACGCATGTAGAAAATATTTTAGACAGATATGATCTAAATGTATTTTCATTCTCCATTTCCTTAACAATCTTACTTACGTGTAAAGATCTTTTTCTGAGGTTTAACAAATTATATGCATATTTGTTTCTATCATTTTTGATTTGTCAGTAAGCTAGAAAAGAGCTGTGGTTTCTTCCCGATTCAGTTAGACTTTCTCCGCATTGTGTTTGGTTTCCTTCCCTTTCTGTTTAGTATCCTTCCAATTGTGTTCCGTTTCTTTCTGATACTGTCGTCTTTCAACCATAAATTTATACCTGACAACCGTTATATGTTACATGAAATACTCAACATTACGGCCTAAAACATCTGTCTGTGTCAGTCAATAGAGGATCTATTCAATAAACATGTCTACTTTATAGTCTTAAATTTCTGTAGTTTAATAAAACTAAAACCCAGCACCTGATTATAGCGTATATACAGCGTAGCGTAATTCCCTGTGATAAATATATAATCACTCCTGCTCCTCAGTGTCACCTTCATTGTTTGACCTTCACTCGGCGTGTAACATGTATAATAGATAATGCGGATTGTTTATGTACATATTGAACATCTTACATCACATACGACAACATCGGTATAATTGGGCATGCAAAGCACTTAACCTGTAACAGTGGCTCGACCTTTGACCTTTGGTTCTAGTGATGACATTTTGAACAGGATTCTAACCTTTTGCTAATCCCATTAATGCATATTGGATTAGTCAGTCTGCTATCATCTCGCTATATCCGCAAATGCGCGCGGTACATGCTCTGTACACGGACCAGTTGATGTGGCTCTATGTACACTCATATCAATGGCTCTTCATCTTCCAAATAGACTACATATCACCCCATGCAGTCCTAACATTTTCTTGCGTCTCTGAAGCCATTTAATCCACGCCTTGCTATTAGAGAAAAAATAGAATAACATTAGATAGCCAAAGGCATTATTTCTTATATTCGATATTTACAAATATTTTAATAATTCTCTTATTTCTTCATGTCAGAAGATTTGGAGTAATTCGTCATGGTACAGTGACTTCCCCAAATCTGTAGCCGGTTTCCCAGTGACTTCCCCAAATCTGTAGCCGGTTTCCCAGTGACTTCCCCAAATCTATAGCCGGTTTCCTTCACTTTTATAGAAAACTGATTGCCTTCATGCAAGTGAAACACTTTTGAGTGCTGATACGTCAGAACGCGAAAAAAAACCCCAAAAAACAAACACTAACATGCGACGTTGTGCTTGTTGCACTACAAGATCGAGAAGCACACTGCCAAATTCTTTCACGAATTAAGTATTCGTGGAGGTTGTAGGTTATTAGTATCATTAATATATAATATCACATTTGAAGGGCTAACATGAAGAAGTTTAATGCGTAGCACGCGCCGTTATTCAGCACTCGTGTTGCTATCGTATTATAGTAGCTGACATTTATGATACAGTCGTGTTCGTATTGGCTAATTTTCTCACTGGCCCCGCCCACTCGCGTGCAGTGTGATTAATTATTATCTAAATAACGCTTGTCCGAATACTGAGCGCAGATGCCGGCAAAGATCCCGGGGGTGATATATCAACGCACACTTTCATTTTGTGAAGTACTGCCTCGGAGACAAAAAAAATCACTCACACAAAAACAACTAATTCTGTACGGAGTGAAGATATACGCTTTTATTCTCATATACAGGGAGTAAGATTCTATACAATATGTACACACGGCAGGTCATATACAGAAGACTTGTGACACTTCTTATTTTCCTATTGTATAGTTGATATAGATCAAATAATTATCTATGTCAATCATATATATATATATATATATATATATATATATATATATATATAATGCATAAATAATTAAATATAAAGAATTGACATACAAATGTGTAAAGTAAGAAATAATAAAGAAATAAAAAGGCGGAGACTAGAAAAATAAGTAAAACATTTTAGGGTGGTGGAGTATGAATTGGTTGAATGAGCTATATGGGCTGTGGCTTGTATCAGTGTACATGTCAACAGTATCGCTGAAGAGTAAAACGTATGGCAGCAGGCAGATTGATTGGAACAAAGAGACTGGGGAATTACCAGCCTTGTTCAATAACGGGATGGGGAATGGGCAGGTGGAAAGTACGCCAGAGACAAGACGTACTCTCCCCGACAATTTCCTTTCTGAGTCCCCCATTTCCTCGATGCCTTCCGCTTGCAGAGCCGAGCTAGGGCGAATAGCAGCCCCAAGAAAGAGCCAGTCAGCGCTACACTGGCCAACTGAAAACCTTATATATCTAGTCAAGAATTCTATGATAAAAAAAAAACGAAGTGGTTTTTGTTAACAAAATCAGACGCAAAAATCTAAATGTCCAAAAATGTTATTCAGTGAAAAAAATAAATATAGAAAAGGGAAAATAAGATACATTGAAATTTAAGACTTATGTATTGCATTTTCTTTCGTCTGAAAAACATTTCCGGCAAATATTTTGGGGGAAGCGAAAACTGGAATTCATCTGTACAACGGAAATTGGCACAAGAAAAGCTGATAAGAAAAAAATGAGTTAAGATAAAATCCGCGTTATCCTTCTAGACAATTCGAGCATTGGAGAAATTAAGTGGAGAAGTTTATACCAAACCTGCCTGACAATAACGTTCGTGGAAAACATTCCACATAAATTCTGGTGCGATGAAACGAAAACAAGCCGCTAAGTGCTTACATGTATGGCTGACAGAGAATCAGTGCAATCAACAATAGGAAGAAATCTGTTGTCAACACTGTATAGTGGAATTTGCCCCATGAATTCTTAATAACCTTCGAAGAAAACGCTGTGTTGAATATTTTATCAGTCCGCCAGAGCTAGCCCTGTTGTACCCTATGGAAAACATATTGCGGTCTATTGTTTGAAGGTGTATTGTAGGGGCGCCGTTCAGCCGACTCCCTCTGGACCGCGGCCTTTACAAGGCAGAACACGAAGCTGGATATAGCCGTACTCACATCTCCGAACATTTTATAATAGAACCAAAACAGTTTTAATGTTTCCTGTGATTTTTCACATCAAAACAATTGTGTGAGTTAATGACCCAAAAAATGATATTGTTGGTGGGGAACACAGAAGTGGATGAATTTCATATTGATTCAGGCGAGGAAATTCCTTACCCCATATGTATATATATATATATATATATATACATATTGAGTGTAAAAAACCTGTCGCTTTCAAGTATGTATGTGATTAAATCATAAATATAAATAGCACATATTGATAGACGTAGAATAAATACACATATATACAGGACAAACATCTGTTACAAGCGAAATGTACAGTACATACTTTTCCACAAATTTATGAAAACGTTGACGTTAAATTAAATATAAAACACTAATCTCCTCTAGAGCGTGAGCAATTGCTGTTGGAATGCAAAACAGGTAAATGGGCGTGAGGTGGGCTGTGGTGTTATCGATGGGTAAAAACTACCGACCCCGAGGGCTAGGTAACCAGTACAAGTAAACAAATTTTCATTCGTAAATATGTAAATAAACAAACTTTCACATGAATAAATAATCGTCTCTGGTAAAAATGGTGGAAAAGTTTTTCTCTTTAGAACAACCGATGTAAAAACTTGACACGTATGCAAAATACTCAACAAAAGTCTGCTTTCAAAGGCAAAGCAACGGAATTGCCAAAATATACTTCTATGCAATAAATGTTCCGTGAGTGGTCATTCGCTTATTGTTTCCCTAGAACGTATATAATACTTATACACAGTATCATGCCTAGAAAACAATCCGCTACCCCATATGTATTACTCTAGATATAAATATATATATATATGTATATGTATATTTATGTATATCCATCTTCTCAAGACTCTGAAATATATCCCAACGAGGAATTTAACAGAGTATGTATCAGACACAACCCACAAAAATATCGCTTACGGTTTGGTGGTGAGGCTGGTTGGAGATTTCTCCGTCCCTGGGACTTCGTGTAGCCGCCGTCTTCTCATCCGCCGTAACCTATAATTGCATGGGTTCAAACATTCTCTGCGTGCAATATACACAGATTTCCAGGCGCCATTTACATACGAAATGTATATGTATACCACTCTGAGAACCACAGGGAATGTCTTAATTGTCACGATGAAAACACACCTTATAATCTTATCAGTGATTTACAGCGGAAAATTTCATTCTTTTCTGCTTTTGACGTTGATTACAAAACCAAACTCGCACAACATTTTTCTTTAAGTCCAATTTTTCTGCGATTTGAGCAATTTTTTCTCCCGATGGTCGAGGTTGCACCGCAAAGTATGCTTCCAGTGACCTTTTCTCTGGGGCAGCTATAGAGGTCCTTTTTCGTTTCTTGTCCCCGTTACATGCCATCATTCCATCTTCGTCCATTTTCCGCTCTCGCGCTTGTTTCTCTGCTTCCTCTAGCCAGGCCTGTAGGATGGGTTTTAAAGCTATCATATTATTGTGACTCAAGGTAAGAGATTCGAACCTGCAGATCGTACTCTGACTGAGTGCCCCGACCCCCGGGAGTTTCAGTTTGGCCAAAGCAGACCCCACGTCCGCCTGAGTTACCCCTAACTTTATTCTCCTCTGTTTGAAGCGTTCCGCAAAGGCCTCCAGTTCTCGAGGGTCACAATCCATGTCGTGCATGGGTACATGATGCATGTTATGGTGGGAGCTCATGGGATGGTGTGTGTTCATGGTGTTGGCACACGAATAGACCGGGGGGTACATCTGATGGGTAAGAGGGTGCGGTCCGTGGGGGCCATGGGGACCGTGATGGCTGTGGTGTGTGGAAGCTGCCGTGGGGTGGTGCTCCGGCATCGAACTTAGAGGCATGCCGGCGCCCGTGGGTGGGGCAGACTGTAGCTGGTCCAACATGCTGTCCGTGGGGCCGTACGAGTGGAAAGACATTTGAGGGGGTCGGGAATTGGCCGGGTTGTGGCCGCCCAAGTCGTGACCATAGAAGCCATCGGGTTTCATCAGCTGGGGGGATGAAGCTTTGGATATATCCACGGCTGCCAAAGCCTCCGCTCTCGCCAACAATCCATCGTCCAAACCGCCGAAGAAATTTCCCTGGGAATAAACAAAGAAAAAAAAAACAATTATTAAAAAGCACCAAAAATTGATTTCGATGTAGTCATCCCTCTGCGTCCCTCCTAATCGAAAAGAGTAAAAAAGTATTGTGTCAGAGAGCGAGTTAGCCCATATTACACATTGGGTATGCACGCTCAATGAACGACTGATAAAACTCACTTCATAAAATATGAAACACAGCAAATAATGACTTACACACGAACCCTTCGATGGAATAGCTAATAAAGGTGATTAAAAACGAGAGCTGCATATCGACTTAGCATAGATGTTTACCTACCGACGTAGTTGTCATGCAACGCATTCTGTCAGGGGGCCGGTAGGGAGGGGAGTAGCGACCAGGTAGGGGAGAGTGGTGGTGGGTGAGGGTGTGCGAGTGAAGCCCCACATGCTGCTTGACGTTCATGACTCTCCCGAGATCCGCTCACCGTTCACCATACAACTCCCTGTGCTGCTCTACTGTTATATAGTTCCTATACTGATTGCCCGGCTCCGAGCCGATAAGGAATCGCAGGCGAGAGTGATGGAAAGTTGACTAATGTGTTCGGAATAGGGCAAGTGAAAACCCCGAAGAATTGAATATTGCTTTGTATTGTATTGCTGTGAATGAGCGAGCACCTGTTCTCTCGTTTTGTCACGTGAATCACCAATCACGCATGCGTCATGGAAACTGGCGACTACATGCACGGCCAAAGCCAAAGGTAAAGCCCAGCCCGCGATTCCATATCTCTCCATAGAATCATTTGGAATAATCCTAGATGCTAGAGGCGTGTCTTATTTCATTTCTTCATATTATTGGAACGGAAAGGCTAATGGTTTGTTATCCCGTTACACTTCTCGGAGACTAGCCTTACGTCGGAACGGCTTTATCAATCCGGTGAGCTATATCTCTATTACCTATCTTTTTCCTAACGTTACGATTTACGCTTTGCAGTCGGGATCTTTATTGTACAATTTATGTCCGTCTCTCACTTATATATGCTTCATATGTGATCAAGCCGTACGTCTCAATGTTATATACGGTTTCAAAGTCAGAAGATAAGATTATCATGCCGAGCCTTGTGTATTATTTCAGTAGTACTGTGTGTTACAGTAGGAAAGTTTCCCTTTCGCAACTCATGCTTATAAATGTCTTCTTTTGCATAACTTTTCTGGAAGCTCTCAAAGATAACTTTCACCATGTTGGTTTTTTTAAAAACTGATGTGACTGTTGTTAACAGCGATTGATGCGGTGGGCGGGAGGGGGGATATGGGTAGCGGAGGGGGTGGGGCAGGGTGCACGTGGAGATACACGGAGCGCAGCGCGTGATAAACCAAGAGCAGTAATAAAATAAATTTTCGAAGATGTTCTGTTGACGATCGCTGGCCGAGATTTGATGGTTATCTCTCGACAGGGAGTGTGGATGTCTGTGGACAGAAGGTCTCCATCCCGCCGCGATGACATGAGCTACTGGCCCCACACCCGGCTTTGTCTTCATTTGTTTCTATTAGATACTAGGCACTCGTACATCTTGATGTTCGAACACGGCGATAGAGCCGCAGTCGGCGAGGGCAACTGTCCCCAGCAAGTTGGGAGAAGATGTCCCGCTGAGCATGGGGAGGGGAGGGAAGAGAGACCATTCCGGTCGACTAAGTGCGATAGATCGCATCTCACAGTAAGACGCCGTCACCAGGGGGTGGGGGGAGCCTCAGTCTCCTAGATATTTTCCGAATCAATCATTTTCCTTACAGGCACCCAAGTGCTAAAAGACTAACAAAAACGCAAACAGTCTATTCGGAGAGAGAAGTAAACCTGGATGGGGCCTCAGAAGAATGTTATATTGATGAGAGACCTGACATTCAACGCGAAGCTCTCCCTTTTTTTTGTAATCCCTAGTTCTGATGGAAAAAATGTTTGGCCTAAGTTTTCGGATACTAAATACATTCAGCCCATTCCTAATAAACATAGAAAAGAACTTGTAACACTCTTCAGTGGCTTGATAAGTAACATGTAGTGTCTTCAAGTTATGAACAGGCACTGCATGACTTCTATATCATCCCCTTTTCCACATAAAAATATCCTTATAGATATACATTTGACTCAAGGGAAAATCTGTACAAGGCTTCAACGCACAAGATCCCCTGGCCCTGGCTCAAATTAATAAGTTTACACAGAATCTTATAGTTCTCAAGAAACATGCTTTGAAAAGTGTTTCTTCAGGTTATGTTAACTCGTATATTTTTAATAAATCCCATCTTAAGAACAAGTCTTATTTTTATCACAAGATGTATGTATACATACGTGTCAGGGCATTCGATAAAGGTTATATTTTATGATATATACCAGTGGTAAATTGACTAAGCTGACATAAGTTTTGCTCACTCCATCTGTAGTTGACACTTAGCCTGGATGTTTTTCGGATTGGGTTTACAAAAGCTGCATATCCCATATTCTATACGATATGCATAGAAATGATATACATAATAGACACCTTCCGACATAATAGCGACTTATTAACTCATCTAGGTGTTTCTGCCTTGATTATGGTTGTTTTCTAATGTCTTGGATATTTATAAATGTTCGCAATAATTACAACCCTCTTTAGCTTGTGTACAGCTAATGAACAAAGAATCTGAGTATATTATAGTACAGTGGCCTTCCGACCAGATTTTTAGAAAGTACCATGAAGAATGGATGCAGGTGATGCTTACGTAGGTGGGTGTTAAAATAATGCAAATGAAACTTTGCAAATTGTAACTGAAAGTTAACATAATGCAAGTGAAACTTTACATATTGCACCTGAAAGTTTGCAAATTAAAGCTCAAAGCTAACATAATGCAAACTGAACACATAATGGCTCTGTCGTGTGGACAGGTACAAAGATAAAGCGTCAATGTAAACTGTTCTCAATTTCCACAGGTGGATATTTCTTTCTTTTTTTTTATCACTATCTCCAGTTGCAAGTTCATCACATAAGGATACTGCTTACCACCCAAGCCCGCTTACGGACAAGTCGTTTATATTCATTTGTCTGCAGAGCATCAAACCATTGCAACAATAGGGACAGAATTAAGGGCAGCCAGTCATGGCAAAAAGGTGATAACCCTGTAATATTATTACTATTTCATTTGGCACAAGGCCCCATTGGGCCGACGTCAAAGTTCATCGAGGCCGAGGGTATTGTAGCAGAGTATAGCGATGGTCGAACAGGCATATAGCCGCCTCGGTGGATGCCATATTAGCAGGCGGCACAAAGTAATTGTAGTGTTTTCTCATTATTGCTCGTCCACACCGATGATCGGTCGGGCAATGCGACCCATTGAAACAGGCCGTGTCTCCACGAGGATCGGCAGGGGCGACTGGGGTAATCATCAAATTGATAGCGGGGATGTATCGGGGCCAGAGAAGGGCTGCTGACTCGATCGAGTTCCCCGGGCCCCGAGCCCCTCCTATCCCTGTAATCGATTCGCCATCATCCCCGAGATACAGACCGATAAGGTCCTTCGAGTCCACAGATCTGACAGTCACACACAATACACCCAGGCCAAAATCTGCAGATGTTTTATTGTAATTTACACACATGCGCACAAAGAACCCCGGAAAGAAACGGAACATTTTGTTTTCCTTCATTTATCCGCTCAATAAATGTCGGGATAGCATTTACTTAAACATATATTTATAACAATTTTTGGACCTTAATTATATGCATATAAATGCAAACAAATCGTTCAGTACTTCGCAACACATCGGATGATTGCATAAAATATTTTGAGTATATTAAAATATACCCGTCGCTCTGATATATCGCCAGTGCTTTTCTAGATATTAAGTAAAGAAAATATTTATATTTTGCCTTAGTTTCTGGCTTAAATTTCAGTATTCTGGAAAAGGTTGAGAACAGTTGTTCAGTTACGCACGATGCAGAAATAAAACCCTCGGATCTGTAAATATATATCTGATGAATATCTCTTAATATTCTTACTTTTTCTTCGAACTAATAGAGCGATTTTCTATCCCAAACTCTCTCCATTTACATAACGATTTTCTCGGAAATGCCCTGTTAATCAGCATAAAGTAAAGCAGTATGGTTTCTTGTCTTGCCGCCACGTAATGACTGATCAAACACGCCCACATTCCTTATGCAATACTACTCTATCCTGTAAGTAGGTGGTAAAACCATGAAGGAGTTAATGAATAAGGCCCCCAGTGAGCTCCCTGTAGTGGATTAGGCCTGATGTTTGGGTTATCAAGTTGAACACTTTAACGCCGACGCTAAAACACGTGCCAGCGAAGCTGAAGGAGGGGTATCCTCCAACCCCCTCAAGGTAGGATACGGTTAGCACGTCAAGTGTGGCCCGCGGCACCTCTGTCCGAGCTCACTGTACCGTAAACCCACATGCTTAACAACCCTGCGTACATGGGGCATATTAAAACTCACAGGACCATTCGTTATCAGAGAGCTTGAAATGGAACAGGAATTTATCTTTCTAGGCGTTATGTGTTACATCGATAACGCTAACAGAGGCCAAGGTTTCAAGATAGCTACAAACACATTTTTCCTTCCGTTTTTCTTTCTTAAAATCCTAAGATACGTTGATTTTAATTTTCGAAGCCATAACCGTATCGCATTAGTAGCTTTTTATGTTCGTGTGTAAGTCGATGTAAATAATTGTCAGTAGTAAATTTTAAGGGGTAAACTGGTCTGATAACTAGCCTTGTTTGTGCTCAGTTTTTATCCGCAGTGTGCGTAGGAAAACCGCAAGATCGGGTTCAGGGAATCGCACGCGAGCACGTGCGGTCTCCTTTTACGCCGGATCAGTTGAAGCAGCCCTGGTTCGTGCTGAGAGTTCCGTACGACTAATACAACCAGTTTAGTGACAGTTATAGCGTCTTCAGATCAGACTGTGAGAGCCTTCGCCCCGACTGACGAGTCTTAAGAGTTCTCAGTTGATGAGAGGAAATGGATTTGTCATTCAGACTAAAAGAAGGCCTCTCGAACAAGCAATCACCTAACATTTCCTTCGGATCTTGTTACTGTCGGTTGGAGGGTAATTCATGATAAATATCTGCTTGTACACAGCCGCCGGAACACGGCGATGAAACGGGAAACTGGAAAAAACAATACAGGAAACATCATAATCCTATAATCAATAGGCCAGCGGAGTGTGTACACACGTTAATTAATAAAGCTCTGTTGAAATGTGGTATTGGACGCGCGCATGACAGACCAACATGCATGGAAAGTTCACGAGCGTGAAGATGTCTTTTCCACGGTATACCTCTCCACGATTTTTAATGACTGTAAGAGTTTGTAGAGTTGATCAGCTATTCCATGATGAGTTTCCCGCCAAAACTGTCAACATGTTCTTTGACGGAACGGCATAATTTTGCCATATTAGCAGTTAATAGCCAGTTCAAGCACGTCCAGAAACTCCAAGAAAGTTTTCAAATGTATTTTGGAACATTGTAACATTTTTGTGTATTCTACTGTGCTCTGTGAAATTTATGATTTTCTGTTTTGCTCTGCATGTAGCATGTACAAGCAATAGTGAACCAAACTTAAAGGTATTTTGAGGTATATGTCAAATTTAAAAGGCAAAGATGATAAATTGCTTCTTTCCCACATTTTAGCGCAAAAACTGTTCGAAATAGATAAAGCGTAGATATTCTGGCCAGTCTGATATTTTCACAGACATGGAGACCAAGCCCTGTAACTGCGCGTGAGGTGCTCTGGAATTGTAGCTCTCCCCAGGGGGTTAACAGCTACAGGCAAGAGCGACCGGAAATCACCATGAGAGTCTTTTATCTTATTTTTGCCCCGCGCATGGCATTTTGCTGATTGCTTGTAACTGATAGTTCCGCTCAAACCACTGTAATACAGATCGCACGCGCGAGAGTGCGGTACGGTTTGTGACCGAGTATGAAGAATTAGACTAAAACCTTGAAAGCAGTAAATATTAGCGGTATTGCATTTGCATCGACCAATCTCCCTGGTCAAATCTAGGCGTCGCAAGACACATTCCAGGTTAAGAATCACAGGACTAATTTTCAAAACAACTTTCCACACAAAGCACTAAAGAACTAACTTAAGACAGTATATATAGTAAAAAATTAAAACGAAGACATATTATGTAAGAAAAACAGTCAGTGATGACAGAAGATGTATGTTTTAAGCACATAGATTTAATCAGTGTCCAAATTTTGTGTATGTTAGGCTATCAAATTAAACATAAAGATTCCATTCATTAAATGATACATACACATCCCGCAACCTCAAGTTAAGCGTAATTAGACATAAGTATATAAAGCAGAGCGCCAACGATTCTTAACGCTTGGTCCATATTCACTTAGAAGAGAATTATGTCCATCGAATTTTTTTTAGATGAGAGAAGGCGTTTGATTGAACGGCCTCTACACATTATTTTTATTTATTTATTATGGTGGAAGGAAACCGGGCAGTGCCCGAGGGACATCCACGACCATCCGCAGGCTGCTTGCAGACCTTCGCACGTACCATTATTTTTAGTTGTAAGAACTAATGTCGTTCATTGAAATAGCCACTTAGTCAGAATCCAGTGTTAGAAGGCGAGATCGGCTGCTGTACGAGAGTAAGGCTTAAGGCAAGACGGTGTTTTTGAAAAAAAAATATACTAGACGTTTATTGTTGTGGTAATATTTACCGACTGAGAGGGAAGGTGAGGAGGGGGTCAGCCGTTACAGTGCTAATCAACCTTAAAGTTTAAACATACTTAAACGACAAATTTTCGTAAAATATTCAAATATAAATAATGTATAAATGTCATATCTAATGCTTTGTTAGAGAAACGTTCACAGCGTTCGACAAATAGTCAATACATTCTGTATATATATACAGGGAAGAAGGGTTTACGGGTGTTAATTTCAATTCCATTATACGTACACATGTAGATAAACATCAGATAACCTATTCTATGCCTACCGGGATTTTGTCTATGAATTTAGAAGGAACTCTAATGTATTGGGGTATGAAAATTATTCCATTGTTAGACTGTTTTGCTGGTGGAGACCCTGATGTTATCGAGAAGTTACAGTATAAGGTGGTTTATACTGTTATATTGCTTCTGTTCCTGTGTATACACCTCCTGTAAGCCGGGACAACTCGGGCATTAAGTGTGGATTACCGAAGGTGGCGGGCTCCCTATAACAGGCTTCTTGAAGGCTGGTTTAACAAGCTGACAAGAGGGCTGGGAACGCGCTCACCTGGTCTCTACCTGCCCAGGCCAATCGGGCTACATCGCTAATCTAACATGTTCTTATGCGCTAACTTGCCGTGTACCTGTTATCATATTTGCTTTTGCCACAGGTAAGCGACTATCGGCCGCAGCCCCGGGCATGACCACGGGCAAGACGCCTTGTTTAAATCGTTTAATTTAGGGTGTAACATTTAACAAAACCATAGCTATGGAAAAAGGAGCCAATTTCGCACGCCTCTGCCGAGCGCTCGATAGCTTGTATTGATGTACAGCTTGTGCACAAGTTAGATCTGAAGACACCAGTTACACTTGTCATAGCAAAATCACGTTTTTTCCAACCTTTACCAAAACTGTATATACCACAAGGCACGTGGTCGTAATGCCAGATAGCCGGACTCCTGACAAGAACGAACATCAAAACAACCGACACACAGCAAAACTATCTGGGTGGTGTATTTGAGGTAGTTGCACAAAGAGGAGCTTCCTGACTTATCACCTGATTACAAATCCAGATAAGAACTTAATTCTGTGATTTCTGTCTATATTTAGTGTCCACGCACTGATTCCAAGAAACTGCTCGTTTTTTTGTGAACATGTTATTACATAGTTAGTGGATTACTCATTGATAATAACTGTGTTTAGACGCGGAAACTAAACCCATGCGGTTAGCTCTACTTGTTGTCCATGGCCAGATTGTTGTCCCTGACCAGATTGTTGTTCCTGACCAGATTGTCTGGACAGGCCTCGAGGCTGCAAATTTGTGCAGAACGAAACAAAAGGTGGACACAAACTGGGCATGAATGGTGACTGTTATTCTATACGTATATTTTGATGGCATAGGTATTCACGAAAGAAAGGCGACGAGACTAAAACCACAACCTCAAAATGAACGCATTGCATAACTTAGACTGTTACCTTGGTGGTAGCAAATTTAGTATAGCCCCTAGCTCCATGTGTAGATAAGCATACACTCAAGTTCGCCTACGCCATATGCAAAGTTGAGTTTTCTGATGTTGAGATCTGGTATACGAAAAAACGAGAAAACTTTTCGAAGTTTCTCATCAGAGGGTACTGTGGAAAAATATATATATATATATATGGATATAAGGGATACTGGTCAGTTCTAACCTATACCTGTAATAGCCTCTTTTTCACTGTGGACCATTTGCCACAGGAAATAAAATCTTTTTACCGTTCTATGATCTTTCACACGTAAACCTGCCCACTACAGTGGGAGTTTGTAACTAGGCATCTAGAGGGCAATACGACACGGTCAAATAGATGACCACGGAAAACAGACGGCAAAGATGACTTACACAAAATGTCTATTTTTTTCAGAATATGGCGCACATGCGCTTGTCTTAAAAAATTTTACAAGCAATTCTCGCTTAACTGTACTTTCAAAACGTTAAAGCAGGCTAAAGTGCCTTGGACAAATAGGATTTATACTGACATGGTCGTCTCTGACTTATGTAGATGTGTCCGTTTTTTGTTTTTTTTTTTTCAGTCCAGATCTCTGCTTGTGACGTGTGTGCCATTACCTAAACTGGAACCATGGAAACAAATTAAGTTATACCATTCGCTCTGTTTCAGGGTACGGCCCCAGAGAATCGCTGGACAAAGAGCTTCTTGACAACATCCTGTAAGTTATTGTGTGGAAAAACTTGATCTAAAAGCTGTGGCTTCGTATGGAGCAGAGTGAAGATGCCACTTTGTGAGCGGGAACCTTTCTACATGAAGAAATGTCCTACCGTAGATCAAGGAATGGCGCGAAACGGACAAATACACAGTTGTGCGGTGCGACCTTTTATTTCCAGCAGAGAAGGACATGATTGTAAGAGACAAGACAAAAGTCATGTCAGCTAATGCCACCGGCTGGTCAAAAGGAACTCCATTTAGAAATGAGCTAAGGTTAAGCTGGTGAAACTGGATTGCAAAGCGAAGCTCCTCCATCTTCAGCGGATATGAAGGGAGGAGTGAGTGGAAACAAACCCAAATGAGCTAATTCGAGGAAAGAGGGTCCAATGTGGAACCAGCATCTGTTGGCCAGATAGCGATTTGTGCCCTATCCCGTGTGTTTGCGGCAATGTTTGGCCATGTAATCGCCCAACACTTAACTAAGACATTGGCTCTATCTTCAGAAACCCCGGATTAATTGTGTAGGGGTCTCTTGGGGTGGTGGAAACTTGAGGAAGCCATACACAAGAGTTGAGAGGGCATAACGAGCTTAGCGAGGCCACGAATGTAGGCAGCACCATATGGTAATGGTCGACAGGCGGCCAGGAAAACTCGGCAGCATTTGCTTGAGGGAGAGGAAAAGATCGACGCAATTCTCAAGGGCTTTTTGAGAACCCGACTTAATGACATTTGAATGTAGAGACAAGAGAGAAGCCCAACTTAATGTGTCTCTAGCTTTTATAGCCCTGTACTCTTTCACAAACTGATACAGCTTAAAACGAAACATGGAGGAGTCGTGTTGTTTATGGAGTCAACCCTTATATAGCACGTTGCCCTGTTACAGCGAATCTTACAGATGTATTTCTTTGAATGTATATTTTTCTAATAAAAAGCAATTCATTTCAATACAAAAACAAAGAAATCCTCTCATAGACTTGAATTAAATGCGCCATGCCCTTAGGGTGGGATTCCACACCAAAAATGAGCTTGTCTTCGAAAGATGAATATAGCATTTTGTGGCTCTGTCAAAATACAATAATTGTGTCAAATGGATCGTTTTATTCTGTGAAACGATGAGGGGCAAAGTTAATCAAAGATACCGTGCCGAGTTTTATACAGTACGGTTAATTTAGCGTGTTGACAGTGGGGACTGTGTAAGGTTGCCTGTATATAGCAGGCCGGGAGAGGAGAAGGTGTGTTTGACAGCCAGCTTTCCTGTGTCCATAAGCGCACCTGTCCTTCACCAGCTCTGCTACAGCCTAGTGATATATCAACGACCTGTCCAGATAGCTGTAAAGAAAACCCCCACCAAAGTGGAGTGGCCAACCGAAATATTGAACTTCATGTTCGAATTTGACAATAAATCATCGAAATTTTCTAGTCTTGACACGTGCAAATTATGAGAAGGCGTTCTATGATAAAGCCACCATTATGCAAATCTACAGGCCAATTTACAGGCCGGCCTGGTAAACGCTTTGGTAGATGGGTGGGAAAACTGGCGAATTTCCCGCCGGTGGGTTTGAGCGACGTGTAATTTTATCGGGACGGAAACCTGGTGCAGTGTTATACGGGTTGATTTGTTTCCACGTGAAGCTGGCGGGTTTGCTGTGATGTGGACCATGATACCACGGGACCCCTCAACTCACAGGAGAATGGGACGAATAGCCAGAGAAAAATTGACAATTCTTCCTTTACCGTATCTGAATAGCTAGTTTTGATTGGTCTAAGTGTGATCAATGAGCATCCAGAACTCACCGGGCCTGGCCAATGGGGAATTCGTGTAAAATCATTGGGTACTTTGGTGTATTGGGCAGACGACATATTAACGGTCCCGTCCCGTTCGCTGACTCCTCACTTTATGAATCCTTCGACAGGTTTGTCAGACTCGGGCCTTTCTGAGCACTTTAAATAAAGACGCGAGGATGGCTCCATCTTTTCCATATGATATAAAGAATTCCCCGGACGTGTTTTAGACGCCTCGCACAGCCTGCACCTCCGGAATCAGCCGAAGCGTCCGAGGACAGCGCCGATATTGGAAAATAATCTGGATCCCAATTACAACAAGTAAAGCGGGGGCCTCAGAGGGAAAAGGCAATAAATATTACTTTATGAAAGCTGGCTGATATTGTCATGGCTGAGGATTAAATTGAAAGAAATATTTCCGTTGAACAGTCGTGCTTGCACTTTTTGTCATTTCCAAGGATAACACATTTCGATTGTTGTATGGCATGTATGGCCTGGGACTAGAGAAAGCCGAACAGGGAATGTATCAGATCACAAGGGAGCAAAGTGTCTGATTTCACTGTAATACGGTCACCTAGATTATTACATCACCAAGCTGCATTACACCTATAGGATATATATATATATATATATATATATATATATATATATATATATATATATATATATATATATATATATATATATATATATATACATGTACGTTCTGAATTATATTAAATATTAATCCAACGTGAAAACCGATTCATCAGAAGGCGATATCTACTGGGAATCAAGCCCAAGCTTCTTAAGCGTTAGCTGCAAATTTCCATAGAGTACATATAGGCTACAAATTTAAATTCAGACAAAAATTTTATTCGCAAAATTAACCAAATATAGCGACAAGGACAAGTTTTCCTGCGTTAATACCGGCGTGTAAAATATATGATCAATGAACAGGTCGGGCTATAGGAAATAGGACAATTAAGATGGTCTTTTTTGTGTTTCTTTTTTTTAATTCCGGTGTAAGTCATTGTTACTGTTTACCAAGTAGTTGTCATCCTGTTAAACAGCAGGTTTAACAGTGCAGTGTCCATGTCAGACGTGATGGTAAGGCAATGCCATCCCTAACATTATTCTCCGTGTCAGTCAGTACCTTTTTTCCTCGGACTTGCGAGTGTTTTTGTGACTCTGCAAATTGTTTCAGAAGTGCTTCACGGAAAGCTGAGTCGGCTACTCTCCGTTCCAGATGTCGATCCTAATTTAGGTTAAACGCGAGTTATCTGAGTCACGTGTAATGCAATTTCACTTCACACCTTTGGTCGCAAACTTCCGACCATGGCTGGCCTAGGGTAAACCTACGTCTCAAAATGAAGTGGGCCACATGGGGGGATGTCAAGACACAGTCGAGCCAACGAGAGAGAAGTCTTTAATCTATCTTCGACCAGGCTTTCTACCCTCAAATGTGTGAAAACTAATTCAACTGACGGAAATCGGCCGTGGAACGCTCAAAACTGAAGATGACAGCGCTGTTTAATGTGGCGTTTGTCAGAGATAAGCAAGCGACCATTCCCTCCAGAACGGCTTTCACTAAGCCGTTGTGTAGACTCGAGTTTTGTGTCTTTTGCGGACGACTGCTTGTCCAAAATATAATCTTAAGGCGTGGACATACGAGATGTTGAACAAAATAAAATAAGCCGTTAGATGATGCCCTAGGGAAGAGTTACGTTAGGTGAAAATCCCGAATCCAGACATCACCAGACATACCTACGCCATTTTACACATACACATCCTCGTATACATTATCTGGTTTCCAGTATCCGAATATTACTTTTATTTTAAGAGTTTATATATTGAAATAACAACTCCGCCATGGCTTGAAATATTAATGAATTCTACGTCGCTACACACGCTCAGGTCTTTTCCAGTTTATGGGATTGCATCGCCAACAGCAAATATCAGTTTTCAAATGGCTCGTCGATGTCATTGGCAAGAATCATGAATACCCTGACGGTGATTTATGTCTTATTCGACATATTTAGTTCTTCTGTAACAAAATATCGGCGACATGGCATCGTGGTTTTTATACGGACGTCTGTTTAAGAAAAATCTGAAGACCTCGATTTACCCAAATTCAAATTTTTCTTTGAATGATTGGTAATCACAAAAATCTGTACTGACTGGTTGACGTTTGTGAAGGCAGGACGTATTACGTACATCCAGCTTTACACATGACAAGGATGTATAAAGCTTCAGTCGAACTAGCGGAAGCGGGATTCGAAGACGTGTCCAACAAATACAAAAAGACGGAGAAAATGAAGATATTACGATTCTTTGTAAATAGTATGGATTCGTAAGGCAACAAAATAGTTGAAGCTATAGCCATCTGTGGTTTAAACGATAATCTGTGAAGCAACCGGAAAGACGTGTCATTTGAGGGTATAGAGTGAGAAATTTGGGGAGATTTGAATGTGTGAAAATGGCGGGTGTTATGGTAACGGGAGCCTGTGCAAGTTAGAGCTGTCTCTGCCGATACAGCACAACCAAATCCCTAATCAAATGAAACAAACGTGATTAGGATAGCCTCTTTTATCCTCGCGGCCAGCTTTTTGCAGTCACACCTCTAGAAAACAATTCCATTAATCAGATCGTGCCTCTAATTGGTGGCTGTCTGCGGTGGAATTACCTTCGCTCTAATGTTCATCAAGACCCTATGAAACGACACGTGGTCCAAATCCAGTGTTTACAGCGCAGTCTAACAAGAAAACCTTTAGTGTTGAATTAGGCTATCTAAGACCATTCAGGAGAAATCAACTCATGTAGACAGTTGAAGTACCCTCATCATGAAACTACACGTGGTCCAGGTCCAAGTGTTTACCGCGGCAGTCTAATAAGAAATCTTTTGTCTTGAATTAGGCTATCTAAGAGTATTCAGGAGAAATCAACTCATGTAGACAGTTGAAGTACCCTCATCATGAAACTACACGTGGTCCAGGTCCAAGTGTTTACCGCGGCAGTCTAATAAGAAATCTTTTGTGTTGAATTAGGCTATCTAAGAGTATTCAGGAGAAATCAACTCATGTAGACAGTTGAAGTACCCTCATCATGAAACTACACGTGGTCCAGGTCCAAGTGTTTACCGCGGCAGTCTAATAAGAAATCTTTTGTCTTGAATTAGGCTATCTAAGAGTATTCAGGAGAAATCAACTCATGTAGACAGTTGAAGTACCCTCATCATGAAACTACACGTGGTCCAGGTCCAAGTGTTTACCGCGGCAGTCTAATAAGAAATCTTTTGTCTTGAATTAGGCTATCTAAGAGTATTCAGGAGAAATCAACTCATGTAGACAGTTAAAGTACCCTCATCATGAAAGTACACGTGGTCCAGGTCCAAGTGTTTACCGCGGCAGTCTAATACGAAATCTTTTGTGTTGAATTAGGCTATCTAAGAGTATTCGGGAGAAATCAACTCATGTAGACAGTTGAAATACCCTCATCATGAAAGTACACGTGGTCCAGGTCCAAGTGCTTACCGCGGCAGTCTAATAAGAAATCTTTTGTGTTGAATTAGGCTATCTAAGAGTATTCAGGAGAAATCAACTCATGTAGACAGAGTTCATTCATCATGAAATAAAAATACAGAGGTAACATTAAAGCAAACGATATAGGAAGCCATAATAAAGATTTCATTAAGATAAAATTTGTACCATTCGAAAAAAAAAATTCGTCTTCGGCGCTTCTATTTTCGAAACCTTGTCTTAAAGTGTGATATAGCCTCGTTCAAACGCGCGAGATTGTTTGAAATAGGCCTATTGTAAACGATATAAATGCCTCGGAGGAACGTAACTTAAGAGCACAAAGGAAGTACCTGGTCGGATGAAAGTATTAGAAAGAGATGTGCATTTATCACGTCACCGCTGATCTCCCAATTTTGACAGATGGCGAAAGTTATTAAAATGTTTTCATCAAATTGTGTGGTTTACAAGACGAAAATTTACCCACACAGGAAACAAGAAGAAATGTTGCAGGTTTGCTCCTTCTTCAGAATTTGCAATAAAGTTTGTAACAAACTTTTACTGGGATCATACGGCCGATCGAGCACCATTGCTAATGCTCGGTGCGTGCACACACACATAACGTTCAGCATTCGCTGGCCTCCAAACTGTTGGCCTTATACGCCGTAGCATCGAAGCCAGCCAGTCATTAGCGGTGGAGTCACTTTCAACCGTTATCCACTTGAAGCTTGGCAGGAAGCGAGCTTAGGTAAGGTCACGTGGCCAGGAAACGTCAATATTTGGTCATAACATCCACACGTGTCAACGCATTAAGTGATTCGCTAGACAATTATACTAATTACTTTCAGCCCTATGATAACGATATTAGAGAGACAACTGGTCGATATTTGTGCAGTTGCAACAAGGTTTGTCTCCCTTGACTTAGTTTCGCTACCTGACTTGGAATAGATTTTGATATCGTACTTATTCCACCTTTCCTTGAAAGGATAGGTGGTGTCTTTTTTTTTTAAACATTCATATATTTTGTTTTGCCGTTTTCCACGTAGACTATATGTATTTATAAAATATTTCAATAAGTTGTACCGGATATAATAAAAAAAAAATTAAATTTCTGTATTTACAAAGAATATTACCTCCAGTAAATACCAGACTAGTATACTTGTATACGTTTTATAAATTTTAGGAAAATTATTACCGGTTTTGAACGACCGCACAGACGATACTGATACTTTGGCAATCATTTGGGTTTGCCGGTAGCATAACCATAGCAAAAATTCGATTGAATTTGCTCCAATCGAGGTTTTGTCAAAAACCTCTCCGGTATGGTATATAGCCTAAGGTAAGGTATATAGCCTTTTTAGTGTACGGTCTAGGTTTAGTGCATCGCTATATTTGACCCACTAATTTGAACAACACTTATAACACACACAGCCAAGTATAACAGTGTTCAATATGATATGTGAACAAATTTCTCGTGTTTTAATTCCGGTGTAAGTGTATCTAACAATATAGGCCTTTATACAGTGGACATGTCTTCACAGAGCAAACAGAAACCTAAATCATTTTACAATTTCTCCTCGTGACCGATATGAACTAACCATTCGGGAAAATGTTCCAAGTGTGCAGAATTCAAATTTTCACGAACACTTCAACAAAACGTGGATTACCTACATTTTGATAAGGCTGCTCTGAGTTTTAAATCTGTGTTTTGGGATGGAGTTCATTATAAAACACATACAATCCATTTAGAACTGTGACATTAAGAGCTCAACTAAATTGATACAAAGGGAGGTAATCCAAGTCATCAGCGTCCGAGGAACCCATAAGAGTTTTTCCCCTTGGTTAAAATGGGGACTTTAGCATGAGCTCCAATAAGCCCTGCTGACAAGACACAAAATCCGTCTGTGTACTTGTAGAAACTGCATGTGTATGTATTGTATTTTTGGACGGTTTAGCATGTATATCTGGCTCGTAATAACATAAACAAACTGGCAGTGTTGAGATTCGTTCCTCTTTCTTGCTAGATGGAGTGTTTGATTATGGCTGCAGTTGTCCTTCATCAGGAGTGAGCGAGTGAGCGTTTGGTGTTTAACGTCGTACTTAACAATTTTCAGTCATATGACGACGAAGGAATCCTTAGTGTGCATATAATGTGCCTCCTTGTTGCAGGACAGATTTCCACCGCTCTTTTATCTAGTGCTGCTTCACTGAGACGCCTTACCGAAGGCAAGTAAGGCGCTCCGCCCGAGCCATTATACTGATACGGGTCAACCAGTCGTCGCACTATCCCCTTCATGCCGAACATCAAGTGAGGAAGTTACAACTTCCTCTTTTTAAAGTCTTAGGTGTACCGCTCCCGATGCGGACGATCTACAAACCGTACTATCGAGGCCTTTCTCATTAGGAACGCCAGCCCATAATGTTTTCAATATTTTTGTCCAATTTACCTGAAGTCTGGTACCATTCAGGACTTACCTGCGGTGTTAATCGACACACAGGTAATTACCCTTTGGTATGTATGGAACAGGGGATAAACCAACCGGGTCAGCTCTCCCCTGGGGTAATACAGGAACACAGGCCACACAGCTTCGGGCAAATATTTTAGTTATGATTAATTTTGCATGCCCTTTGAAGCCATGTTATTCTGCAGCTGTATCAAAGACTGGCTGGGTGTGTTCTAATACTGAAATTAAAGTATACATGACTTGCTTAGAGGGTCTTTTCCAGAAGCCTTGAGGGTGAGAGAGGGGTAGGAGAGGGGAGGGGGCGATTAAGGTGGATTATATAATTATGCATATCATCCTCTGATTATAAATTAGTTTTGGATAAACATAATCGCATCGTAATTCAAGAACGATTTTGAAAATGGTCTTTCAGAGTTAATAACTCATCGAGAAGGAAGCGGAGAAAGTGAGCTGCCCGTGTATCTGCACATCTTAGTGAACGTACAGGATAGCTTAAAATCCCGAGTCACATGTACGTATGGACACGGACAAATTTTAGGATGATGACATGATAGGATACAACTGACTCCAAACAAAGTGCGTGCTATTAGAAGAATATTTGTATCTAAGAAACATAAAGCAACGCGATGAAGACGTCAGAAAGAGCGCTGCTATCATGTTACGGAAGGTCTGTGACCAAAAGTACGCGTTATAAATGTAAACTATTTACCTAGCCGTGTACATACAGTGTAAACATTTAGGCTTATATAGTATATACACGTAGGGTTATACAGTGTATACACGTAGGGTTATATAGTATATACACGTAGGGTTATACAGTGTATACACGTAGGGTTATATAGTATATACACGTAGGGTTATACAGTGTATACACGTAGGGTTATATAGTGCATCTGGTTATTGCGCCGATTATAGAGATATAAATAACATCATAACAGCCTAATTATACTTCCACGCATCAATTGTCGATTGTTTTAAGGTATTTTATAAAATTTACTATAAACAATTAAGTTGAAAATTTTGCCAAAAGTTATAACAAGAAAGTGTATCAATGTTGGAAATACGCCGATTGTAAAATAACGTCAATGGATGCTTCAACTTTTCTGTGGCTAACCTACCCCTTATAAAGCTAAAGTACGCACCCGACTAAAAGTGTCCCTCCGGGCTGTCCAGATTAAAGACGGCCTCTAGCCCAAAGCATGGTGCTCCCGCCTCACACCTGGCCGAATACACCTGACGCGGCTCTTCAAAGGCTGTCGGCCTCAGATTTACTTGTGCTTACCTGGTCGGTGTGAATGATAAAAGTACGCATTACGTGTAAGTGATTGTTACACGTTACCACAGACTAACAGCACAACAGCGGCACGCGCAAAGTCACGTGACAGACACCAGTCGGCACGTGGCGGCGAAAGTTGATCCGCCGACAACAAATGACCACTTACAGTACGGTCGGCATTGAGACTGTTCTTTTAACACTTATACAAAGATGCATTCATTTTCCCAGACATACAAACTTGGGAAATAACGGGTTAGCGGTAGGGCGTATATTGTTAGCCCGTCATGTTCACGCTCGGTTGGTCACTCTCACACCTTCTCCACACCACCATATGCTAGCTACACACCGCCACTAATAAATCACAACTCACTAGGTAAATTACGTAATTAACACCTATAATTTAATCTGGTTACAGTAGTTAAAGGTTTTATAACGTCGCCGCGTCGATTATGTCACCATGTGGGCTCAGCTAATAACTTATTGACTTAAATCTTTGCTGTTATTGTTTGTAGCGTGTACACAAGTTATTACGGGCAAACAAATCCAGATACATACCAATGAAAAGAAATAACAACAGTTTCCTTCTAACAGTAAAATTCCCTTTAAATGCACATTATGATAATGGATACATAAAGATGTAGCTGGGAATGTGTGTACACAACTGTCTCCAACGTTACCACTGCATCGCAAAATCACACCAGCATTACAGCAAAAATTGTCCGGTTTACCATACTGTAAAACCAATTTAAAATAAAAAATAAACAGCGGCGATCGCTTTGTTTCCTGCATAAATATGCAAGGGTTTAAAATATTTTCAAACAGTGGGGGAAAATAAGAAGCGCATAGTTCCATGTGATCGGAATAGAGCATTTGGATGTGAGCAAATGTTACACATCTGTGAGTCAATATAAAAGTTGTATGGCCTGTATAAAACAAGTCAACTAATATATAACTTATGGGAGAATATAGCCACACTGACAAAATAGATATGCATTCCAGATATACAGCAGTTTTGAAATGTGTTTAAGTGAGCAATTTGACTTTGTAAACATTACTTAACCATGAAGACAGCAAGCATTACATTATTTGAAAATCAGTCCAAAAGCAAAGACTGAAAGGGATAGCAGAACAGGGCGAAAAAAAAACCACATCACAGCACTTTTTAAATTCATCAACTTGCCATCAGGTATACTCGTGTTAAATTTTTTAACTACATTTTTGTAAAGGTATTGTTTCATCGGTGTTTTTTATCTGATGTACATTTCTATAACCACGCTATTCGCTCACCGGAAGGTACACGAGTGTGAAAGATTGAGTGTGCTCTGTGCCGACATCTGGTAACTAGGAAAAGACGTCTTGCGTTTAAGATTGTTACGAACAAATCTTTCACACCGATATAGAGAACTGTTGACATGGACCCACCGATTGAAAGCCAACACGCAAATAACACATTGTGCTCAAAGTTTTGTTGCGCCTTTTTTTCGCGTGTCAAAACGGCACGTGCGCGCGCGCCGAAACTATCGTCGTTGCCGTAATTATGCGGCATCTCATTACACGTGTTCTATTCCTTAAGAGTCTTTTCTCCAGGTATAATGTCTTACCTGACGTTCCCGCACTTGACCCTAAATTGAGTACCGTTATGTCCAGAGCAGGGTTAAGGGCGGCAGGGATCGGGGTGACAGGTACAGAGAAATGGTGGGTATCAAGGCCACCACATGCACCATGAAAACACGGTGTCCGGAATTGTGTTCTTAATTACAGTGTGACGGTGTATAATTCTAACCACGACTATGTATTATTAACACAGTATATTTATACACAGGCGGCAACATAAAGTATCTCCAAACCCCAATAAAGTTCTGACAACGTCCAGGAGAAATGAAATTCCCAAGCAGAATGAATGTCTGAGAATTTAACTTTATGAGATGACGGTCATGAAAGTTTGGATAGTTATACATATAAATGCACACAAGTCATGACGACAGAGGTGTCTAAAAAAATAATTGGTTATGAATTTGAACTATAAACTCCACTTTGGAATACTAATGCGTAGCTGTAGGAGAACAGGAAGAGTTTTTCAAAACTGCTGACGCAATGATAAAAACCTGCACACTTGATGAATTTAGTATCCTAAACACGACGAACACACCTAGCAATATATCAAACAAAAGTTCCGCTGAAATTCGAATAATTCTTCAAGACCAGAGCGATTCCTGTCACTCATATTTATTCGCTTTAATTCACTTGAAAGTCATTAATTTAAAAGTCTATTTATTATTCACATTAACAGAGTTTAATTTTTTTGTTCGAAATGAGTACCAGTGTTAATATGGAAAAGAAATTACATGTGGCCAGACCTACAAATGCCTATCTCCCTATTGTATGTAACGTTACATGAACACAACATTAAATTGTGCTACAAAGAATAAAACTAACCAATAAATTTAAATATTTATTTGGTGAAATACAGCGTTCAAACCCACAACCACGATATGCTCAAGTAAACGTACATCCAAGAGGAGAGAGGTGTTGTATTTAATAAATTCAAACACTTATTAAATATAAATACCAAGAATATAAAAGAAAACCACCACCAAAGATCGAGGGCCAAATACGAAGGGATGACCTATTTGACAAGACCGTATATAACATTTGCTATAAAGCAAACGTCGATAATTGCTCTTCGTCATTATTAATTGTTAACGACGACGCCTTCTTCAGCGAGCTTATATATAATTTAACTAAAAACTGAATTTTTTAAAAGTGAATTATAGTGTCTTACCTGATGATGATGGTACAGGCTGTATGACGACATGTTCCTTGCCATACCGGTCTACACGGGCCGTATTTGGTGGCGTGTTTTCTGTTGTTTTCGAGCAACAGATACCAGTTTTTCAGAAGTATCAAACGACGGAGCAGGGTTGGCCTTACACTGAAGCTTTACAGCTATGAGTAGAGGGGTGCAGGGATAGACGAACGCACTCCCTTGCGATTGTCTTCAACTCTGGTCGCTTCACTGTGACGGAGTTTTTAAGAGTACATTAATAATGTGCTAAACTGGCTAATCAATTACCTTACAAAGGCCATGATTGGGCTACGGCGAAACCATATGACACTGTACAAGTGGGCCGTAATTAAGGAGAAACATCAAAGGGCTATCGGCGACAGGTAGGCTGGCTGAGGCCTCGTTTTGAGGCTCGTTTTCAATTGGCTGCTGGTGAAGGCGGACGGGGCCGGGGCCGGGGTACAGCACCTGTCAGACACATGCTCGCACGCGCATCAGTCCTAACGACAACCCCGCCGTCCCATCTTGAGGGAGGGGGATGGGAGAGGGGATGAATTTCGTCACTATCCCACCTATAGACTACATATTCCAGCGCTTTTGATGAAGTTTTCCCAATTTTATCCAGTCCCAATGGGCCGGTCATTCACAGAAACTGTATACTTTCTGTTATTTTTTTTTTTTAAACTCTACCAAATTCTTCGCATTTTAACTCCATTGCAACCCAATGCAAATATATAACACACCTAAAAAAATCTTCCAAGGTATCCTCGGATCTGTAAAGTTGTAGTTATGCATTTATTTTTACATATTTATATGGAATTAATTTCCATTATTTACATTATCTTAATTATATTACATACAAATTATACGCACAGTATAAATTGGTATATATATTCATCCACATGCTTCGAGACTAGTTTTACCAAGACTAAATTCTACCTACAACTCATTCTTAGAAACTAAATGCAATTCCTCTTGGTACAGAAGTATGTGTTTCAAATTTAGAATCTGTTTCAAACCTGAGCCTAAGGAGAAAATTTTTAAAAATGAGATTGCTTTGATCTAAAGCAAGTTCAGACCGTCATGTATATAGGCTTTTAGATGCTTAAAGATTTCGTATATATAACTGTTATAATACAAATTAATGAATACAAATGCACTTGTCTTTCTAATGACTGTGTAAACATTGGAAGGTTATAGATTTCTTCCCTCCGTTTGACAAGCCACGTTTTCTTAAATGTATTGCATTAAATGCAATAAATATGAGTCCATTTTTACAGCACTGGAGGAGAATGCTGCATTGCTTCAATAACTGTTTACTATAAGTAGGTTTATTTCTTTGACTGGTGTTTTACACCGCACTCAAGAATATTTCAACCACAATTACAATGTAAGGATAATATTGCGCCCATTGGTCTGCCATATATAGTGTCCAGGTTTAACTTCCTTGTTAGCTCATTATCAATACATAGCAGATGTGGCCTTATGAAGACATCCTAATTGTCACGCTATAGCCTGTACATTATATACCTGTACTTTCGCTTTCAGGTAGTGTATTAAGCCGACGGATATCTGTTAATTTGTCCGTGTCTCCCGTGGACTCCCGGAGTAATTGAGGTGCAAGCAGACGTTGACATATGTTCTTTTCCGTCAAGGTGTGAACAATTTCCCCAGCGACCTCTACTTGCGATTCTTTCATTCGTCGTCCGAAACACGAATGGTTTTCCTCGTCTGGACGTATATTAGGGTTCTGTACACCCGAGCAATACTCTATCGCCACACGTTCCTAGGTGTGAAAAAACACATGACATTTTTTTTCAATTAAAGTCCCGTTTTAACAAGGTCACCAACTGTAGCGTTTTCAGTAAAACGGACAGTTGGCCCAACAAAAACAAAACTCCCCGCTAGCGATCAAATTTTGTAGATGTAATCTAATTTGGCGTAAGTGATTTGGAGTATCAGATGTGATCAGTTCGAGCGAAATCGCTGAGATCTGAAGTTGATATTTCGATATCCATAAGTTACCTCAAAATTAATCACGACATAGTCACATGACCTTAGGCGATCTTTGTATCCAAGAATCCAATTCAATACAATCCAATAATTGCCACTTTTCTTTTCCTCCGTATATGAACTGTTATGAGACATTAAATAATAACAATATTCCTTTCATGCATGTCGTGTGTACCCATATACCCGTGTGTACCCATATACCCGTGTGTACCCATATACCCGTGTGTACCCATATACCGGTGTGTACCCACATACTCGTGTGTACCCATATACTGGTGTGTGCCCATATATCCGTGTGTACCCATATACTCGTGTGTGCAAATTTATTTATTAATTTCATATAATGAATTAATATATACTACAAATGATTTTTGCCGCTTCCACATGATAATGATTTTGGATCGAGCGTTTTGTTAAGTGTAGTACAACATTGGTTTCGAATCTCACGCCCCCAGAGGCAAACCACAATAACGCCATATGGTCTCGGGACGGGGGTGACAAGAGGTAACAGCGTCCCCCAACATTTAAGCAGGTAATAAAGTTAGGCCGACAAAATACAGGTGAAAATTAGCCAATCTAATTAGTGTTCCACGGAAGGTGGGTGACAGTCAGCTTTCATACCGTGGCTCTTGGCCAAGTATGATAACCAACGACCGACAATTGTCATCTTTTACTCAACAAGATCCCGTTAGAAGGAACACCTTTGTCGGAACACCATTGCTCTATTCCATCGGGTAGGGTGACATTTGGCACCACAGTTGTTTTGGATTGAACGCATAACAGCGGAACGTTATACAGCACAAAACAGTTACAGTTGAGAAAAAATCATGTTGGCAATCTACACTACAAACTGACAGCAGCTATATAACAAAAACAAAATCTGCATGTTAAATACTATGTCATTCCGACATTAGGAAGAATTCGATTTCCTCCAAAGAAACCTATCTGTCTTTGAAGTAAATGGTTTCGTGCAATTCATAATTAAGTATACGAAAGGAAAGCGTTATGTTTTCACTATAATCCAGAAAAGTGACCGCTCGCATGACAATAACGAGGGCACTTTTGTTCCATACTTGAGCAAGGATAACACTGTATCGGTCAGAATATAAGGTAGAAAATGCCTTATAACTCACAAAAGAAAGTAAATAAACATAAAATTATTAATAAACAAATAAAATGAAAGCAGTAATGGGCAAGTCATAGTGAAAATGAGAGTAGGTTGCGCGACGTTTGACAGATAAAGGGACTTCCATGCCCAGGTATATATATGAATAAATAATATGTCAAGAGGGCTTGATGGTTAGACTCGGCCTTTCCTAGCTCACAAAAATCATGGCTGCTTTTTACGTGACAGTCTTTGAAGTAAATGTATACGTAAAATGAATACGCTGTATTCATTTGATTACATGCCTATATACGTGACGTTCACGTGACTTTAGAGTAAGATCAGGTTTCATCGCCGATAGAAATGAATTTGCCTTTTATTTTGGTTGTGTTTGGAAATTTGTTTAAAATTTATATCACATTAAAATTGTATTTTCCGTTTATTTAAATGATAGTCCCTATATAATATATTAAGCATCGGGGCATCATGTCCCCGATATATATCCTGTTAAATACAATTAACCATTTCATAAAACTTTATATCCGGCGTATATATGTGTAGAATAATGTTGTGATCATTTTAGGCAATCGTGATGTGAACGGACGCCTATGTCCGTCAAGACTACCGAACACTTTTGTAAAGTTTGGACTGAGATATTTTAGCTTTGCACAAATCATGCCGGTACAGCTCCATCTGAAATGTGTATGATGTTATGTAAGATATATGTATTAATATATATATTTATTTGTGAAAATATCACATGTAATAGACATGCATATATTAGAAAATTATTTCCATGTTACAATATTACATTTTCTGCATGAGAAAACATTAGATTATATGTGCGTGACAGTACATATATAATCTGCGTGGCGTAAAATTACATTGTTTCTATATGAGACTATATCACATTGTTTGTGTATGAGATAATGTTACATTGTTTGTGTATGAGACAATATCACATTGTTTGTTTATGACACAATATTACATTATGTAATATACACTAAACGACTGTCGGACTATACAGTTTCTGAGAAGGTTTCTCCAGGATCAAACCCATCAAGTTTAATCCGTGTCTGTTGTATCCTGTTGCATGGTGTTGAACATACGGGGCGTACAGCTTTGAGTATTAAAGCGTGTTGACGGACATAAACATCAAAAAGGTATAAATATCCAGCCGTCCATTTACCTGGTGTAGATTTCTACAGGTGGGACTGATTGGAGGTGTGAGAGAGGGTGTTGTACAAAGAGGTCATGCAGTTGGTTGACCCCGTCTGAGCGAGACAGAGCAAATTAAATCTACAGTTAATTAACACGGTTTGTCTTAATCAGGAAGAGAACTCTCACAGAGAAGCAGGACTCACGCGATGTAACAACCAGACACCACCGTACTGCCACTCCCTTATACACATACACGCAGACATGAACACCTGAACTCCACAGGTAAATAAATATAATTACTTCTAGCAGTATCCCATAAAGGTTTGAGATGGCATTTCACCGATACACTAACAAAAGAGCCATTAATTTATTTGATAAAAGTCTAATACAGAAATGCTGCAAAAAACATCTGTTTGTCCAGTCATAATAATTAGTACAGAACTCAACAGTGCAGCCTATATTGCACTGGGTAGTGTTCTATGGCAGTGAAGCCATATGCACTCTCATTTGTGCTCATTTGACGATACACCGTGTATCGTCAGCAAACTTGTAAGAACGAAATGTTAAACAGACAAATGTAATTGAGCCAATTCATAGAAATTCTCTAAAATAAATATGTTGACCAAAATACCACTAGCAACTGACATAATAAATTCAGTTAGAAAACGAAAGGCCAAAGATATTCCAAATGATTACTAATTCTGCATTAATAAAACATATAGTGTATTGCTTCATTTACATATTACTTGTCATTCCAAGTTTATAACAGTCCCACTCATAGTACGCATATTACTCAGTTTTAATTATAAATGGTGTCGCAGCAACCTGCGGATGGTCGTGGGTTTCCCCCAGGCATTGTCGCCCCCCCCCCCCCCCCCCCACCCATCCCTCATAATTCCTGCTGCCGTCGTATAAGTGAAATATTCGTGAGTATGGCACAAAACACCAATCAAATAAATATGTAATCTTAGTTTTTGTTTTCTAAGCCTTTTTTTGGAGGGGGGGGGGCTCATCAATTCAACATCAGCTGCAATATGCCATGCGCACTGTAGAACGGCTGTTGAAACACTATCTGCCATGCTGCCTTGCATATAGAGCCAGCAGAATACGTATGAGTTTCATCTCGTATACTATCATTAAGTCTTTGTAAACTAGGAGGAAAAAAAGCGTCTGGTTGGCATCAGCGTTGACTTAGCCAGAAGAATTGCATGTGGCAAGTCCGAGATAGACGTTTGTTAAAGAATAGCCGGAGAAATGGATCAGTTTCGTGCCAGAGACCAACTGGAGGATATCCAGAAAACAATATGACCGGGCTACGACGGTTGGTAGATGAAGCTTGCCCGATAGGGATGTAAATATTTAATACATGCCTACATTTCACAGCCGGGCCTGTATCCAATGGCTCGGGTTACACCAGGCAGGTATGGCTGTCACGAAGCCAGGTTTACATTAGCCGCTTTATACTCAACTAACTGAGCGGGGTGGATAATGCACAAATGCCCAATCCAACATAAAGCATACATTCAGTGCGCCTCACTGGCAAATCTTAATTATAACAAAGAAGCAGCGATTATCCACATAAAAGTGTTTTATACGCGTGTCTTTAATTGACATTTAAAAAACCAACAATAATTCAAATCGTTAAATAATGTAATAGTGAACTGCAGTAAATAAATGAACAACGTATTTAGAGGTAGCGCACAGGGTGCTGTTTTTACGCTAAATTACGAGTGTGTTAAATGGGGGAATGCATGTATATGAACAACACCAGTGCACGTGATGTAGGTAATATACGTTTTTCAGAATTGGTTTTATATCAGTATGGCAAAAAAATGTTCTATTATTTTCATGTAGGAATTTATGATTTCTTCCACTATGATGGCTCGGTTGGCTAGGGTAAAGATTTCGTAGAAAATAATTATGTTCTATAATTAAACAGTCTTGAGAAAACAGTAGTGTTAAAATATGAGAAGGTCTGAACATATCACAGGTATGGTGATAAAGACAAGAAAGAAATAGGACATATCTGTGTGCACATCGTACAGATAATATCAATTGGTACAGCAAAGGTATTCATAAAGAAACCACCTAGTAACAATTAAATATAATAACTGACAAATGGTAACACGTAACCGGCAAAATACATCCCCTTGTCAATTTACCTCAGTTAGGATTTTTTTTCTAATTGTTCATGTAAATGCTTAAATATTAGCATAAATGAGATGATGTTCATCACAATGAACAAACAATAGCATTAAAACAATGCCAAGCGAACATAGCTTTGTCCACCATGCATGTTGCAAAATCCTTGGAATACAATCTATACATGTAGTTGAAGACCGCCTTCTCTCTGTTTACCTCAGTTAGAGTTTTATTCTAACTGTTATTCTAATGTAAATGCTTAAACAGTAGCAAATTACACAATAAAGACATTCGTTCTTGTTGAGAAATGTATCGGTATATATAACAAAGCGACATGGGCAGAATTGTTTCGAAAATAATGTTGAGCAATATTCAGCACTGAACTATGTAAACTAGTAAATGTCATTTAAATCGGGAACACGTGAATGTATGTACTTCAAAAGAGACCATGGAGAGTATACGCAACAGAGGAGTGAAGACAGTGTGATGTTGGGCCAGTGATCACATGCACGTATATGTAACAGCTAAAATACCGCCTCTTGTCACTTTACCTTAGTTAGGGCTTTACTCAAACTGTTCATGAAAATTCTTTAGACGTGGTAAATTACATACTGTATATATACAGTGCAACAAAAGTAAGTTCCCCCCAAAACGTTGTTTGATGATATCTCCCTTGATATGTACCAGATCGCAATGAAATTTTGCGCACACTATCCCAGTAACCCGGCGGACATGGTATATCAAAGATTAACGTGCAGATGCAGTTGTGCGCTAATGGGCATGCGCAAACTGAAAATCGGTCGATTTTGACAAAAGGATCATCCAGATTTTTCATCGCCAAATTTTGATTTCATCAGAGAATTCGTGTTACCAACCCTGAAATATTCGTGCCGATGGGCATTAAGGACATGACACACACCACAAGAGATTCATGCGGTTAAGCATGACCTTCTTCAGGTCTGAGACGCCACCTTCAGGAAGAGTGGTTAGCCATCCCACAACGTCAAATCACACGCCTCAGCAACACAATACGAGCGCGTTGTTGAAATGTGATACAATCTCGTGGTGGCTACACACGATATTGACAATTACTGGTCATCGAGTGAAAATGAAAATTTTTAAAATCGACCGATTTTCATTTTGCGCATGCCCATTAGCGCACAACTGCACCTGCACGTTAATCCTTGATACACCACGTCCGCCGGATTACTGGGATAGTGTGTGCAGAATTTCATTGCGATCTGGTACATATCAAGGGAGATATCATCAAACAACGTTTTGGGGGGGGGGGGGGGCTTACTTTTGTTGCACTGTATACTTTTCTTTTTCCAAACAGAAGGTCATGGTATATAGAGTTATGGACCGAGCTTTAGTGCCCGTATATAACCGTCGGCCCTTTCTTCCTGTGCTAATTCCGCTTAACCCAAGCTGAGACTTTACAAGCATCACAATCGCAACCTGGGGTATTTGAAGGTTTGCAACCAATGTCAAACTGGGATATATAGATTAGATTATTGACAACGTATACAGCGTCGCATACACGATTAGAATACTGGCCACATTTACGCGCCTAGAGCATGAAATCATTGAAAATTGTTGACTGCCACTCCTCCGCTCACATCATGGAAACTGGTCTTGTGATTATTGACCTCGGAGGCGCTTTACCGGTATTATGTGATTGGTGACTTGTATGCGAATATCTGTTATGGCGCCTGGATTTACAATTAAGCAGAAATACGAAGTATTTTCATGTAATAGCACAGTCGTTGCAAATGTCGAATATGATTCCGTGAGACCCATTCGGTTTGAGAGAAAGGACAGTCTCGCTAGAGATATCATAAGTATAAAAAAGAGCACACTTTTCACTTTTCATGGTAAAAATTGTCCATCTGTTTTCATGATTATTGACAGAGTCTTGATTTTAAAACACGGACAATGCCGATCGTATTTTACGTTGCCCATCGCCATATATATATATATGTTCATGTGCAAAGTGTATACCCTCTTTACATTACTGCATTTCCAATTAAACCCCATTTTTAATTTTTGGTTCATGTGAGGTTTTGTTAGAATTTAAAATATTAATTACCCTGTCTTATTGTCTGTTTATGTTTTTCGCTGTTTAACAGCTGTGTCGTATTCCAAGAACTCAGCGCTAGGGGCTCTATATGTATGTTATGGTTAGGAAGAATGGTATATAGTTGACCATCAGCAGTGGCAATTATAATGCAACTGGGGCATTTGCACAATATTATTTGTCTTACGATTAATCACCCGAAACCTCATTTTTGCTTGAGTTTCGACGCACATTGTATATATACAGGCCTCAGCCCAAGGTTTCTAGTGGATAATTAACAGAGCCTTGTGAAGTCGATTCCCCCCAAAAATATCCCTGAAAAATTAGAATTTAGAAATTTAGTAATGACTATAATATGTACTGAAGGTTGAATTAAATCAGAGAGTACATGTTTTCTTATGTCCAGGGGAAAGTTACTAGATGTTATGCGTGATGCGACAAGTGCCTGTCGTTACCATGGCAGCACACGTATCATGATAGATGTAACATGATTCAGTATCTTTTACAAAGTCAAACAGTGACAGTAAACCACCATCAACAAAATATATACTACAGATTTACAAGTGTATACTTACACAAACCCGACTATTTTACGATAAACTTCAGTGTTTGTATTGGTTCATGCGCTTACTGACCCAGAACGTTTTGGTTGACAATTGATACATGAAGGTGGGTTTCGACGCCCATAGATACATACACCTCACCCCAATGTTAATATCTTGATGATTACACCTTTTTAAAAAGACGTTCCCAGCTGATAAATACTTGTTAGTTTGTTGTTGTTTTTTTTTAATGTATTCTAAAGAATTATTCATGAAACAGAAATATTTGAGGATAAATAAAACTCTTAAACGGTATTATATAGAAACTACATAAATATGCCACAGATTCAAAATTCTCTGATCCCAAAAGACATTATACTCATGAGACAGTGAGATGTATATGATATACATACAAACTTATTTATTTATTTGTTTATTTGATTAGTATTTAACGCCCTGCCCTGGAATGTTCGAGCTGTGATGTCTAATAAATTGCAAGTAACATCACTGCATTTTTAAACCTAATTCTGCGTAAACAATGGTGGTATGGTACAAGTGAGTTGCTACTAATTATGCATTTACATGTTAGAATAAAACCCTGACTGAGGTAAAATTATCAGGGTTATTTCGCCGGGAAACGTTTGACAATTTACTAGCTAGCACACTGTCGTCGCTGCTCTGGTTTTACTCTGTGCTCTACGTCTTTAATTACATGTATATCATTATGGGATACGTTATTAAAGATGAATTGATGGAGGACACTAGAGAGAGCTTCTTATCTAAGTCGCTCTATGTACAAACATATGTAGATCGATAGAATATCGATATCTGGCCCCTTTGTATTGCCTTCATGTTATTGTCTATTGCATGTGACGATAACACAGCTTTTGAGTATGTTTTAGACTAGTCACATCTATAAATTAACTGGAGTTTAACGCACTTTATATGTACAGACTGGTGATTTCCATCGGCAGAATATGTGCCTTCTTGATCAGCAAATCCCGTTAAATCCAGAACTAAGGGATTCACTTTGAACCAAATAATCTGGACAGATGAACTTAAAGCACAATGAATTTATTGTAAGAGAGAAATATTCATCACTTACTTTTGTTAAAAAGATAAAGAAAACCCTAGAAAACATCCTCGCTTTGCATTATCCATCTTGTCTTTGTGCTGTATATTCAATGGTGCTACTACCCCCACCATTGCCCCGGGTAAAGCTGCTTTACATCACACAAAACGCCACGGATCAACTAAACATGCACAATTTACGACTTAACGTCCTCCGGTACACTTTGCACCTGTGTCTTACCTTGACGTCATTTCCATTTAGTATATGACGTTATATACATTACATTATGCTTATTCTATAGCACGACGGCATCAATTTGTCATGGGAGTAAACGAGTGCAGCGTTATGACTCTTTATTATATTACAAGTGAGGTAGTATTTAATCAAGAAAGAAGAAATTGGGAAATCTATCATCATTATAAAAAAGAAAACTTATATTGTATTACATGTGGAAGTATGTAATTAAGAAATTTATCATCAAGAAAAATCTATACTTGTCTCATCTGAAATTCAATAGCCCCCCATTGAATAATGCACTTAAAATCTATGCGTCCAAACAGACGTTCGTAGAATATCTATAATAAAGAGGGAAGAACGACTTAATTGTATCACATGGAATTCAGTAAAATTTTCCTGAAGAAATGTACTTGGGAAATCTAAAATGAACTAAAAAACTTTATATCATATGAAATGAGTTTTCCTAGGGAAAATGTCATTGGGAAATCCATAATCAAGACGGAATGGCTTCTATTCACATGAAATTCCGTAGGGTTTCTGTCTTAAAATTTAATTAGGAAGTCGGTGAGCAAATAAAGAAACATTTTACATGGAACTTCCTAGAGTTTCCGTTCGAAAATGTAATTAAGAAATCTATATCAAGGCAAAACAACTTGTGTATATTACATAAAATTCCGTAGAGTTTTCCGATGAAAATGTAATAGGAAATCTATAATCAAGATAAGAGTACCTGCATACATTACATGGAATTTCCGTTGAAAATATAATAGGAAATGTATAATAAGGATAAGAGAACATGCATATATCACATGGAATTTCCATGGAGAATGTAACATTATGCATCTATAGACAATGGAAACTCAGGCCGTTACATTAACCTAGTCACCAAACCTGTAACAGCTAGTAATTGGAAACTACTGATTATCAATGCCTTAAATGCTGTATAAACCCGTATTTGTGTGGGACCTGTTTGTGTGATACACTGATTGATTTACAGCATACTATCAACCGATACGACACCTGATGGACGTCGTGTGTATTAATTAGTTCCAGGTTGCACCGACACTAGCCCTTGTAATCTTGAGGTGTGTCCTGGATAGTGGTTGATTCAGGGGCCGATTTCACGAAGAGCTTTTTAACTTAGGTCAAAAATTGTTGAATAAATAAAAGTTTTCAGATTTTATACGAAAAGTTTACATTCTGGCCCCGTGGCATCCGCCCGTAGATTTTTTCCGGAAGAGGAAGAGAGTGCAGAATAATGTTTGTTTGAAGGCGTTGTATCACATGCTTGAAGCCGTTGTATCTCATGCTTGAAGCCAAAACGGTGACCGTTTGGAACACAACCAAGCAAAATAGACCATTTATTCATGAAATGCACTGTTAGCCAAGTTTTAAAGTGCTCTAGGCGCGTTTTGTTTTTAGTTCATGACAGTAATTGTATTAGCCGTTTTGGATCACAGCTTGGTCGATAACAGAATTATTGGTGTACTTTCCTCTATAAAGAAAAAGCATGAACTAAAACATTTTGGAGATTGAGAGGGTGCTTTGTATGTAGGTAATTGGCCAATCGCTTTACACTGACCACTTGAACAGGTAAAGTTTATCGCAAACCGTGTTGAATGTGTCCATTTAGATACATGATGGTATTAAGCCATAGTTGACATTGCGCTGATGGTCTGGACAATTGGATACCGTAAGGTGTTCCACTGTGTGCTTGGCGTATAACATATGTCGAAGTCAACCCGACGTGCCCCTATGAGCAAACACAATGACTAAACGAGAGTTCGCTGCTGTTCAAAGACTCGGGAACAAAGTAGAGGAAAGGCCCACTGATGTAAATAGTCGGGTTTTCAGCCAAGGCCTTTGTCCTTACAATGCTGGCCATTGTCGGCTGGGTCACCCGGGTTGACTGCCGATGCTACCTGTAAAGTTATGCTCAGAAGCGGATCTGCAAGGCTCCGACTTTTCGCCAGATGGTATTTATTCGACCCTAGCAGGTACATCGTCGAGCTGCTTACACGACCAGTACACAGGAGAAAGTTGGCGGGTCGCGCAGAAGCCTGTTTTACCCCCACACAGCTGTTAGTTGTAGCCAGGCCCGCGGGTCGCGGGAACAAGTATCCCGAGGCCGCGTGATCCCTGTCCATACGGCAACCATTTCATTTCATATACCTTTGAAAAAATCCGCCCATTCAATTCTTCGACTTTTGTACTGCTCATCTGAAACAAATAAAAGGCGAATAAATAAATCTGTAATCTATGTACGCACTTGGTCTTCGCAAGAAGTGAAAAATAGCAAATGCAATTAAGAAGGACGGTTGGGTCACGGGCCTGTACAATGAGGTGTGTTACTGCCACGCGACCTGGTGACGCCCATGTCATGGATAAGAACAGACTTTGGAAAAAATCGAAGATGAAATATTATTTTCATATAAAAGTATTGTTTCTTCGTTAATAACTTGTTCGCGTGCTCGCAAAACGTTTTGTATATGATATAAAAAAAATAACCCCAATTAATGGATCATTTCCACGCAATGGCACCAATACAATTTGCATAATTAATGATATTTACAAATTATCCATAATTTTACCTTTAAATGTCCAAAAGTCGTACCGAAGGCTTGTTGTTTTGGATTTTAATTGTTCCTTTATTTATGCCAGTGATGATCTCCGGCAAACTAACACCGCAAAGTGATGTCCAGCTTAACGCCTTGTTCCAATAGATTGTCTTCTCTGTCCAAATCATTAGATCTCTTTATTTCTCTCTATGACTTCTGACTAACATATGAATCATCATCATTTATAAAGACAACCGCCGAAGGTTATATCCAAGAACGTCTCTTTTCTGGTATATCAATCACTTCCTTAAAAAAATAACTAGATTCTTTTGTGTCCACAATAAAACCATATGCTTCGGGCGCCATTATTTCCACAAACTGTCGTGTGGCTTGAAAAACGGGCAATATCCGGAGACAAAGCGTTAACAAAATCTGGAAGACGGACTTGTGTGACGACGTTATCTCTCTAACTCATCTTTACAGCGGTAGGGAGTGTGGATCGCTCCCAAATCGTTGTGAGATAGACACCGACACGTGGATGGTTCCGGGCCTTCAGATAATCGAGATTTGTGAGACGTTCCTGTCAGACGATAGATGGATCTCGAGATTACCAAATAGCTTCGGGTGATCTTCTCTTGATACGCTCTTCTGTAAAATGATTTTTATTTCTGCTGCTTTCCATGCAAGATTGTAAACAGCAGTTAATCTCCGAGTCAACAAAGTAAACAGTGGTAATATATCAAAATATATCATCAAATGGCAGAAAATAACCGTTGTACTACTCTTCACATCATACAACCAATTGAACTGATGAATCTACCTGACTTGACGAGTCTATAGTACTTAACAGGGAAAGAGTTAACTGATAATTGCCAAGGCAAAATCAGGTACGCTTTTTTTCAAGATTTTATTTTAATGCATAAATATTTTCCGAATCCATTATTAATTTATAACGACCCTAATAATGCTTCAGAATATTAAGCCCTAACATTATTTTTTCTTTTCGTAAAGAAATCACCAACAAGCTAACATGTTCATCTTTAATTTACATACTTTTAATTCGTTTTGTTTTTCTTCCTTGTAATATAATCTTGAGGAAAATCTTGTGCTAATGTATAATATTAACATAATGATAATTATTATTCTTGTCAGTGTGTTTATATATTGTTACATTTCATCATGGGATATGGTTTTCGTTATGCGTTTACGTAAAAGCTACATGAAAGTAGACCGCAGAATAGGATGCAATTCAGTCAGGAACAAGATAATTAACAGCAGAATATGAAAGCTCCTAAAAGATGAATAAAAAAATTATCGCAACATATCCTACTACATATTCCAATAAAATTTAAAATCCTGTTAAATAATTAATTAACTTGTAAGTTTATTTTTCAGAAGTCCACATTCTGTCTTTTGCGAGTTATTTTGATTAATTATTTGTGACCTTTACACTGAAGGCCATGGGCGATGTTTTCAAAACATTAGTGCAACCTCTTTACAGCTACTGGGCAATAAGCCATAGTTAGGAAATGAGGTAGAAATACGACGGAATGTATAGCGAGATGGTTTTAATGGGCATTTACTCCTACCTTTGTATATAATATATTTGTTTGATTGAAGTTTTACGTCGTACTCAAAAGTATTTCACTAATACAACGGCTGCCAGCATTATGGTGGGAGGAAACCGGGTAGCGGCCGGGGGAAACCCACGACCATCCGCAGGGTGCTAACAGACCCTCTCAAGTACGGCCAGGGAGCAAGCCAACTCGAGCTGGACCCACAGCGACCGCATTGGTGAGAGGCTCCTGGGCCCAGTTGTTGAAAGTTTATCAGCTAATAGTGGTATTAAGTCATATTTTATATTTAGAATGAAACACTAATTCAGCAGCCAATGCAGCTCTCCACAGACAAAGTATAACAGGAGCAGTTTTAGTTCATATTTAATATACTGGTACACAATTTCTTTTAGGCTGAGTACAAAATTGAAGACTTGGTTGAAAGTTAAATCTGGTATTAAGTCTTAAACCAGTTTTGAACAACTGGAACCTGGATCATTGCACCACGCTGGCACGCTAATCACCTCGGCCTCGGAAGCCCCTGGATATAATATGTTAGAAATGTTATTTGATAATAAATATACAGTTATATAAAAGGACCATATCATAGGTCCCTGATGATCACAACTTTGTAATTTTTAAAGTAGACAACGCCGCTTCTTTGTTGTATTGTTGTTTTTTTCAGTGTTCAGTGAAATTGACCGTGAATAATCTGTATCAGTCCTGAAATTTTACCATTATCTAATGGTATAGTGATGATCTGCTATTGCTTTAGTTTGGTGTTTAGCAAAAAAAATTGAACGAAATATATCTATCTTCATTGGATTTAACTAAAACTGAAGTTGGTCTTGCTTTCGTATTGGATATTTTTAACCATTTATTTTGATAGCAATTATACCGAGGGGTCAGTATAGCTACGGATATGCGTTGAATGTACATATATCGTTCTGCACATCACGTGTGTTCTGTGGGGATTTCAGTCAACTTCAGAAGTTATTACGGCAAGTCTCCATGGCTCAGTTGGTTAGCGCGCTAGCGCACCGTAATGACCCAGGAGCCTCTCACCAATGCGGTCGCTGCAAGTTCAAGTCCAGCTCATGCTGGCTTCCTCTGCGGCCGTAAGTGGGAAGGTTTGCCAGCAACCTGCGGATGGTCGTGGGTTTCCCCCCGGGCTCTGTCCAGTTTCCTCCCACCATAATGCTGGCCGCCGTCGTATAAGTGAAATATTCTTGAGTACGGCGTAAAACACCAATCAAATAAATGAATAAATAAATTTTACGATAAGCATTTCTGTGCCAAGGGTATTTCATCATTCACTTTAACTCTGCCTATCTATAATTTTACGAGTATAATTGTCTTGTGAGTAAATATAGGCCTAGAATCTTTGCCACTATGCGTCATAACTGTGTATATAATTCCATTACCCGGGGTTAGGGCATCTATATGTTGAATACAACGTTGATTATAACTGACTACTGTTAAACGAATGTCTATTAGTGCGCCTAAATGCGTTCTAAATTTTCATGACTGCCTTGTTCACATTTTGCGTCTCAAAAGAACTGGTGCAAATTTGCTTTAGCTTCGCGTTTCAATGATTTGGGTTATTCCTTCGTATAAATCCTCTTTTGTCGCTTTTTCTAGAAAACTGCAGCAAAATTCTTGTGGATATTATTTTTAGGGATTTTGAACTTTTTACATATGGTAATTTTAGAGTTTTTAGGTTATTTGGTTTCAGTGGCTTGTAAAATCGAAGCTATGTAAGCTAGAAATTGGTACATTGGGCCAAATTATAGGCCAATGTATGCTCTTCCCGTGGTTTCTAAACATATTTTAGCTATGATTAATAGTTTTCGTGCTTAAATATGTTTAAATGACATCACCGCTTTTCAGAAATAGAAATTTAAGCCCAATCATTACTTTCTCTTGAACTGCCTAGTTATCTGTCCAAAATTTCTCAAAATTTTAATATTATTTTGTATAAATTACTCGGGAGCTGAACGGCTGTTACAAGCAATGTTATGTTGCAAACTGCCCCATACTGAAACAAAAGCTGGAAACCAATGGAGCGGATTCTAAGGATTCCCTCGTCGTCATATGACGTCATATGACGACGTCAAAAATAGATAAGTACGCCGTTAAACCCCAAGCACTCACTCACTCACCCCAGTGGAGTAAACTGCTTGAAAGCCGTGAAATTGCCACCCGTTCAGGCTGATATTTAAGCTTGATCCCTACATTTTTTCTTGTTGGGTGTCTAATTTTACCACCCTGCTGCTTGTCTGATTGCTGACAAAATAACCCTTCACCATTGAAGCCGCGAGTTCGAATTCAGGTTTGTCTGTTTCGGCTTCGACCTGACATCAGGTTTGTCAGGAATGAGTTAAGGTCAAGGTGTCAAGGCGTTCCTATGGTCTTTACACCTCACTTGTAAATAAGTGAAATTGATCTAACCACAGCGTGAAGCACAAATGAAATAAATAAAATATTTAGGTATATGAATACAGTACTGACCCTTGTCTTGTGACTAAAATAATCTGACACTATGGCACCAAAAAAACACAAAAAAAAAACAAAAAAAAAACAAAAAAAACAAAACACAAACATCAATACAATGAATGTTAAAATATTAACTCATTCTGACGTAAACAGAGTATCTGAAGATAGCTATGAGGGGAAATGTACTGAACAGAGAACAGAGCTGAAAACTGTTCTCTCGCCATAATTTAATCGTCAATGGTCGCCTAAAGATATTGAAACACAAATGATAACAACACTTTAGTCCTCATCAAGACATACTTCACAGTTGATTAAATGGGGTGCTTTGTGACAATTACGTCATTTCCTTCGCTTTAAAATCCATACTGTAAGGGTATTACACAAAGATCAACTTAGTCTGCACACACTGTTGATCTTTTTACTGCTTTCCTTGGTAGTCATTGAACCGCGTTATTTGTGCTCACAAACGGTCTATAGAACCGTATGTCCTACATTCCTCCTAAGTATACACTGACTATAATAACAGCATCAAGCAAATCATCCGCCCATTGACCTTCTCTTTCTTTGCCTAGTGACATCAACCCTGGTTCTTTGTCACGACCTTTATGTCCAGTCTCCCTAGCAACACGTGCGAATACTATGGCACACGTCGCACACGCGCATTGGCGGCCATCTTGCCTCAGATTACAATTTCACGCCTCTTTGACTTGACACATCGATTCACTTGTACAGCGGGTCACTCCGCCTTTTATAAACACACAGTGTAGCAATATTTCCAAGACACGTCCTTCAGGCTAACTTTGTTTGGCGACACGGATTATCCTCGTTTTTCAATGGTCTCAGTTATTTACTTAAGTGCCTTACTTCATCTTTGCGACATTCCGCCCTCACAATGTTTAGGATCGTTTGTGTTTTATTTTAGTGATCGTATTAGACCAAAATATTCGCGCTTTATTTACTCAGCACTTTAATGGAAGCTATTCTAATCATTCCTTTATTCCTTTTCATTTCTAATCTGTTGACATTTGAGTCATCGAACATCAAAACCTGATACACAGGCATTATGATGCATGTGTGCGAAATTTTTTCAAAATTTAAGGGAATACAACATTTCAATATCCTCATCAACTCAATCGTTACCCATCTAACTAATTGCGTTCCTATTTGCACATCTTTAAATTTGATCAGTAGAGTTATCCCAAGGCGTACATGAGACGCTTAGCATTTCGTCGAGAACCACTTGTTTTCCACTAATGTATGGAATGTGAGCCTGTAACCTCACACGCTGGAAAGTTCTTCAGGGACTTGGTAAATGTCAGTGGTTTATCCCGGACAATCTCGTATCCTCCACTCTTAAAATTTACCGTCCTCGAATGAGTGAAAGATTAATGCGCAAATAAACAGCAATCAAATAACTAAATGCATAAATTAAACATTTGTTCACGATAGTAATTCAGGCTACATACGAAAAAAACGTGTTCATATAACTTCACGTAACCTTGACAATTTCACAAACTGCTCAGACAACACCACCACCAAAAAGAGACTACAAAACAAAATGACTGGGTACAAGAATCTCAGTTCAACTTTCTATTTTCAAACCTTCTTGGAAACAATGGGCTTTATTAATATTATCATGTACAAGTGAACCTGTCAAGAAGAACTAAAGCGGCCAACAGTCATAAAAAATCTGAAGGTAAAAACGTTGGTATGTTTGGCTAATGCTTCCGTCAACTGTAGAAATGATCTCGTTGTACGACCGTTGCGAGATCCATGTGAACAATATATGTCATCCCACAAAGGTATAACCAGTGATCAACAAGGACCGTTACTACGAGAACGTGAACCACCAAAAGAATCAGTGATTCAGTCGCCGAGGCATGACACCCGAATCCATGGACACAGGTTTTTAAGTGCTATTGAATATATCTATATTGATTGCAGAGGTAAGTGGCGCGTATAGGATGGGTTTGCTGGGGGTGGGTGGGGGGGGGGGGGGGAGATACAGAAGTGAGAGCCGACCATAGGGGCTTATACCAGTAGAAAGATTCCAACTAGCCGGTTGCCACCTGTGCATGAACGCTTCCATCGACACAAAACAACCCTCTTGAATTATTAGTAAGCAGACAGATTTGCATACAGAAGCCGCTGAATTCACTAATTCAGTCTCGCTGAAAGTTTTCCGTCGAGAAAAAACAACTGAGTCTGAACACATGGTCTTTGGTTTTGAAACAAAATAGACATCTGTTTTATATCTCCTTCTCGCACCGTTTTTGGACCGGGATTTATAACATGAATGCTATTTTATGAGTTAGCGGTGAAGAGTAAAAAATAATGTTCCTTCAAAACATATAATCCAAAGACAATTTTTCTCAAATGTTGTTAATAAGAACAACCATATAAAACAAAGAATATCATAAACAGATATCAGCTGACATAGCAGGACAATTTTGATCATTTTGAATTGTTACGAATCATTCTTGTGTGAACGACTCCTTATCATATTTTTTGACTTATGTTAATTTTTCATGTAACAGATATTGATGCTATATAATGGGGTGGCTGTAATTCAGGTCCTGGCTTCTCTCCGCCCGTTTGTTGGAAGGTCTGGCACCAACCTGTGGATGTTGATGTTCGTGGGGTTTTCCCGGGTTCTGTAGGCTTTCCTCCAACCATAATGATGGTCGTCGTCGTTTGAGTGAAATATTCTCGATTACGGAATAACACACCCAATAAATAAATAAATACGTAAATAAGTATATAAGTAAATAATCCACACTAATTAATGACCAAATGACAAGTGTTCAATTTATTTATTTATCTATTTATTTATTTGATTGGTGTTTTACATCGTAACCAAGAATATTTGAAGTTCACGACGGCGGCCATCATTATGGGGGTAAGGGGGGTGGGGGGGGGGGGAATCGGGCAGGTCCCCAAACAAGTCTTCAAATACTATGAATTTTACAGCTACATATATTATTAACTGATATTAAGAAAAAACATTTCTTGCTGAGCAGAGGTGTAGTGACTAAGACGCGCAAGACAGTCATTTTTGTTAAAATACCATTTAAAAGAGATTTTTTTAGTATTGTTAATATGTAAACTCTGAGCTACGCCAAGGTTGGTTTTCAATTTCCAAATCATCAGCATCGAATTTAGAGATCGTAACAATATACGATTATTGCAGGATTCAGAGTGGAACTTCGTGATTTGTCACCAAACGCGCAGCGCGAGTTGTAAGTCAGCTGTCGAGAGACCGACAAATCACGATGTTCTACTCTGAAACTTGCGATAATTGTTTTATTTTACCGGATAATCCATCACTCAAGAGTTTATTTTCGTTTCCATACGTGAATGTGTTATCGAAGGGAAATAGACTGTCAAAACATCCGACTCTCAAAGTAGAGGGCAGATGTGACGTATTACAACACGAAAGAGAGACTACAAAGACGCGACCAAAAATAAATGTGATAAAGCCCGTTTATCGTGCTACACTGCATTTGTTTCTTCAATGACGTCACAGCTTGCAACATCACGAAATGCTGAACCCCACGTGACTTGATATTATCCAATGGGGGAACGATAAATTTACGTGAGGTTTAATAATATTATTGTCATGATCACACAAATGGTCGTGAGTATACATTGGTACAAATTATAAGGTACAACAGTATAAAGAGCGTTCAGAATCTCTGGCGCTTCTGCTTTATGGACTGTGTTAATTTCGCTTAACCGGGGCAAGGGACAGTATATTCATCGCGTTGAAGATCGCCACGTTGGATATATTAAGAGCTGCAATCAATGCGTACCTAAGATACATATTTTGTTATCGACAACTGATACTCTGCATGGTACACAGTTTTAATACTGATTTCACTCAGGTCGCCTTAAGTCCTTTCCAACATCACTGAAAACTGTTGATTGCTTTTCCGTGCAAAGGAAGGAAAAATATACAAATAATAGTCAGTGTATACAGTTACTACTTTGAAGAAACCAAAGTCGTTATGTATGTACTTAAAACTGAAAATACAGTTCTGGTGAAAGCAGTAAACAGAGATATTTGGTTGCTGTACTCATTTATATATAACGGGTGAATATTACAGATAACACGGTGAATATTACAGATACACATTTTCGAGGTTGAGAAAACTATACCTATCTACTGAAAATTAATCCAACTATATGAGCTGTTCCATATTTGCAACCTTTCGTTGATTCGCTGTTGGGCGGAAATTGAACGTTGATAACTCCCAATCCTGGACTCAGTATAGACAAAACTTTGACGAAAATAGATCACCATCTTGTAAGTTTTTGATCTTGTTTTTGATCCACAAACATGTGTGATGCACCTATATCTGTATACCTATATCTGTATAACCTATATCTGTACTACACCTTTATTCTGTACACCTTTATTGTACAACTGTATCTGTACACCTGATTCTGGTACACCTATATTTGCACACCTTTATCTGTACAACTTATATCTGTACACATTTGTCTGTAAACCTATATCTGTATACCTATATCTGTACACCTATATCTGTACACCTGTATCTGTACACCTATATCTCTACACTTACATCTGTGCATCTGTATCTGTAGATCTATATTTGTACACTTGCGTCTGTACACCTATATTTGTACAACTATATCTGTACACCTATATCCGTACACCTATATTTGTATACCTGTATCTGTGCATCTGTTTCTGTACACCTATATTTGTACGCTTATGTCTATACACCGACATATGTACACCTACATTCATACACCTATATTTGTAAACCTGTACCTATACATCTGTTTCTGTACACCCATATCTGTACACTTATATCTGTGCACCTACATTTGTACACTTGTGTCTGTACACCGAAATCAGTACATAAAGGGTAGGTCCAACGGATCTGTGACTATCGGCTGCAAAACATTAGGTTTTAAACGATGCCATTGTTTTTAGGAGATACATTCGTGGAGTGAAGATGGATGTGAATACGTGAATGTGAATATGAAAGTTGTGGATCAATGAATTTTTTCTTCCGACTTCAACGAGAGCAAGCCTGTAATACTGAACCTAGTTTCGGTAAATCGGAGCAGTGCCGAATCACTGGAAAGGCGACCATTTTGTATTATGCAGCTACAGAGTGCGAACAGACAACACCAATATTTTATTGAACAAAAATAATTTTACATGTATTTTATGAACTAAATACCTCTTGTAGCAAATTCCTTAAAGGACAAGAAAGCATAAAAATAATGCGAAAACCAGATGAAAGTTGAAAACATGGTTTTTAATATTTTGTCGATTATTTTTTTTTTCCAGGAGAAATGGGTATTTGAAAATATATCTGCATGCTGGGTATTTGGAACCATATTTTGGTATAATAATGTCCTAAATAAGGATATGACGCATGTCTAATAAATTTTTTTGAATGTAAATTTGTTGGTTATATCCAAACATATGTAACTAATCTGAATCATGATAATATTTATGAATATATTAAAAACATAACCATGTCAAAATCCAGGTTGAACACATTTCTTAGGTGAAAAGACCAAACTCGAGAGCAAATATATTTATCAAACATGTGATACATCCCCAGTGATAACATTATAACACATAGACTTCATGTATATATATATATATATACCAAAAGGCGGTCCCACTTTTTCTCTTTAAAGAAAAATCGAAAAGAATATTGAAGACCATATTTACGGTTAACTTTTCACACTCTTTTTTTAACTCTATGTAATTTTTATTACATTTAGTCCGAACAATTTTGTTGGTACAGCTTATTAACCATCTAGACACCATGTCTTTGGTCTCACTTCATTCACGTGAATGTACTGACTTACTTTCACGTCAGAAGGTCTGACAGAAACCTGCGAATGGTCGTGGGTTTCCCCCGAGCTCTGCCCGGTTTCCTCCAACCATAATGATGGTTACAAGCGGTTTTGGTTACAAATGAAATATTCTTGAGTACGGCGTGAAATACCAATCAAAATAATAAATAAAACTATATACCAGTATATAAATTTAAGTGTTTTCTTATTTTCTTCGGATACTCTCGCAGGCTCATTGGGCTAAATCGCTCCCTGAATCCATAACCTAAACGCTAGTATAGAGGTGAAAAATTCTTGCGCACAGCGTTGAGGATCATTTAAATCAATAAATAAATAACTCTAACTATTTCATAATTACACAGTTATAGACGGTCACGATGTCTAAACCTGAACAAATGTACAAACTTCCTGAAATGTGTATTGTCAAGGAAAAGTTTATTCGTTCCAGCAAACAAGTTATTTTATGTCAACTTGGTAAGTAACAGGTACATAGCATATGAATAACTTTGTACCAAGAACAAACTGAAGTAAAATACGAGAGAAGAAGGCTACATGGCGTAGATACACACTGTTCGCCCGGAGTCACAAATTTGACTCGCCTTGTTGCCATCCTTTCCCTCACATAAACATTGTTAAGAAGATCGTGCATTTCCATCTTGATATAAAACACTGTTTAGAAGACAGTGTAGTAATCAGGGATTCTCAGTGATGTTAAGTGCAGTAACGATGTTACCTGAGCATCTTACCTGCGGCGAAGACACCTGATACAGTCACGTCACCAGTAATGATGAGGATCAAGATCTATAGGCTTATAGTTGGAGGAAAATATCGCAGGTAAGCAAAGGTGAGGGACAGCACGAGTCATTACTATAGTCCTTATGCCAGGTAATTGTCCCCTCAAGATATACAGGTGGAATAAAGACAATCCATCCCTGATAAACAATAAGTGAACAATGATTTACTAGATCGAAACCTTCAACCGGACGGATCAGTTAAGACAATTTTTAGCAACAAGGTGGAAGAGATGGAACACATCAGCAATTTGTGCTAAACGTTATATCAAATATAAAAATAAACTAAATAAACCATCACACATTCAGAGGACAGTAGTCTTTGCGCTTAGATTGCGATTATTGACCTGAAAGGTCCATTATGGATCACGTTTGGCATACGAACGTCTGAAACGACGACTATAGATTCGTCTGCAGACAAACCACTGAACATTGTATCGAAAATACCAGATTTTACAATTACGTGAACATTATTCAGTGCATTAAAATACCTGAATTTTGCGGATCACTTTAGATTCTCGGTGTTGAATGCCAGTTACGTAAAAATGCTTTTGCTGTAAACTGACTGTGTTGTCAGACTAAGACTTTATACGTGCATGTATTATTGCACATTACATAGAATCCTGTGACCTCACTTGAGCCTAATTAAGAATATATTAATATAGGCCATATAGCTCATCTTAAAATTCTAATTATCAAATTCATTTTATTTCATTATACTCAAGAAATTATTTCAGTGTTTTGTGATGACATCTATATTATTGTCCTTGTGATTTTCATTAAATTATGAAGAAAATATACCTTAGCTGACGGATTTGATTTCACAACGTAATAATAATTATTTCAACTGATGCATTTAAACACTAATGCCTAAAAGAAGCCATCAACATTTCCCAAACACCAGAAAGACAGAAGCAGTTTCCATACGATTCTGCATGGAATGTATATTCTTCATGTAGCCTTTTATTTTTTTGCAGAAACACGTGTCTCGCGGTAGAGTGTTCATGAACTCTTCATGAACACAAGGTGGTGGGTCCCCCCAACAATAATACCAACATATACATACACAAATTAATACAAAAATCGAACAAATATACTTATTTGTTGGAAACAAATTTGTGGGTATACTTATTTTATGTTGGAAATGGTTGTAATACTACGCTGAGCTCATTTAATGCTGATCAATTTCAGGTTAGGAGCGTATACTGCATCTATGCTTAGAGTAAGTACGTAACACTGCTTATACTCTGTAACATGTGTTATTATATGAGTGGCATAATTGGGGCGTTCGAAGTAATATAACATATACGGCAGGTTTGGTCATCAATACTGTTACATTGAAATAGATCCCCGCGATTGCCCAGTCCCATCTTCATTTCACAGATCACGATGAAGGAGAAAGTGTTAAATAAATTTTATATGTCTATATCACGTTAGGGTATTTCACTATGATCAATGTTTAAGCTTAAATTACTTTAAATATCGAAAAATGATTTGTTTAAGGAGGCCCCCATGCTGTTTATATGTTACAAAAAATCAAACTATGTATTTCACGCTAATTGCATTATTCTAATGGTGCACGACAATCGTCCTTATGAAGTTATTGTTACATATATATGTGTTGTGGTTATGGGACCTACAGGAAAAATATAGACATAGTGCCCTATGTTTTAGGGCAGGAATTAATTGGTCACTGATGTGATACTCAAATATATTTCATTTAAAACAAACATAAACGTGGAGACAAAGTCTGTGCCATTCGAAATACCAGCTAAAACTGTCCCCATGCAAACCTATGTAATTCATTTGTGTTAGAATTTTTGTCCCCCATAAAATGTGTTGAGAATAGGACAAAAATGCAGTGTTCTTTGGGGCAACACCTAAATAATGTGACGTCTCGTCAGTTTCTTCATAAGAATTCCCCTAAGGTGTTAACGAACTAATTTTCAAACTAGTCTATTTCTGTGAAACATCTGTTATGAATTACCCTACACTCCATAATCCTAACTCTTGAATGGCATTTCAGATGCTCGAAATTTGGTCCCAAAAACCCGGAAATAATTACTTTCGTCTGCAATTTCTAGGTCATAAAAATGTGAGGAGAAAAAAGAAAAAACGAAAGAATTTCACGTATTCCTGAAACTAGTGTTCTCTTACATTTCGTCTGAGACCGAGATTGTTTTTCACTTCAAGTATACACTGTGTAGGTTACACTACATAATGTTGCTGCAGACTACAAACATGGATTTTGTCTTCCACAAGAGTTCCCGCTCTGGGTTTACGTCAGGATTTTTTTTATTTGTACAAGGATTTGTATTCATGGATACAATTTAATTATGTGTGATATTGAATTGCAGACATTTCATCGATTCGCTAAGACTCCCTAGTATGTCAGAAATCCAGTGCATATCTGTAAATATACTGGAATGATAGGGAGTCATAGCAAATGGACTGTGTATGGCTTGTACCACCGTTATTTCCGGCACCAGATATATATATGTATATATAGATAGAAGAGAGAGAGAGATGGACCCGGCATGTCGGAGCGCGAATCATTCTGTTACGGCATTTTAGTGTTACCAAGGCGCCAATGTCTGGAAGAGTGCATGGTACATGTTTGACATGCATGCAGAATATATATTTGTGCGTGCAAGTCAAACAGCATATGTATACATGTAGCTATACGTCAGTCAGTGGTCCTCGCTGTCTGTACGCACCTGTCATATCTACAGGTAACTTCCCTGTCACAGGTGACTTTGATGTATTTATTTGTCTGTCGGTTTACGTACCGTTAGCTTCCGACCCACTTCAAAGGTTCTTCTCTAATGCTCCCCCAGGAGTGATTCAAACAAAATTGATTGCTCACATTAAACGAACTGCTGCAGCACTGTTTCAAGTTGACATATCGACTTATAACACCACACAATATGACCAATCGATCCAAGTGAATTATAGATAAAGGCGTCTTTATGCAGTTCCACAGACAGCGGCGCAGGACAAGACTTTCGACGGCCGTGGAAGAACTGCGGCTCCACGAGGCGACCCGGAAGGACTATGAATGGCGTATGAATATTTCAGCAGGCCGCTGGCAGGCTACGCCAAAGCTCGATGACTTTGTTCAAACCTAGGACATGAATGATGGCTCGCCACAAAGAACTGTCCCGTTAAATTATCCTCTCATACTGATTATTATTTAATATGATAACAGAAACTTTGACAACAAGTCCTTTCCAAACACACAAGCAAACAGGCGTATTCCATATGTGAATCTGTATGGAAACAGGCCTTGGCTTAGTCCTAAAACCGTATATAGGACTCCCTAGTTAGGTTTTTTTAACCAGGACACTTTTCATTAGAGCCTTTCAATGCAGCCATTTGGATGATCAGGCCGAAATGGAACTTCTAGCTCATGTTCGGAATGCTCTTGGGGTGTTCCGGTATTGCATTTTACTGCTTCCCATTTTAGGACTTTTATTTCACTGCTTCTCCAAATATCGCGTGATAATTAAAAAATAATGGAACAATTATCGGTCGTTTCTCTGCTGTATCGCCATCCACTCTGTACATTTAATAGGAAAATTGACAGGTAAACTTTGAAAAATAGTTTGTTTGAATGCACCCGCCAGTTTTCCTCAGTTATGTCGTGTAACAATTTCATGCGTGGAACGCCAAGGGAATTTCACACAACTTCTGTCGCCATTATCCCATTTTCTGCCGGGGTTAATGGCTGCTCACCTCTCATTTGTTTTATTATGTTACGTCGAGTCTTTACGGACTATATACATACATAAATTACAATGTTATTTATATATAACCCAATCGCGCGATATGCAGAGATTTCAGTAAAGTCTATTGCCTTTATTTCTCTAAAAACTTTCCAAACTGTTTAAGCAGGTACATATAAATATTTTTGTTTGGTATTTTCAAAAGCCATATTTCTCTGATCATATTTTACACTCACACCATATGTGACAGTTTTACGTCACTTAACTACTACATTTAAGAGCCTAGCTGCATGGTTTGTGAATAGCTGAGCTCGATGTCATTCCGAATTACTTTATCATTAACTTTGACAACAATTTGGTGTCAGTCAAAAGTTTAAGCAGGAAGCAGAAACTAGAACAGAAACTAGTGCCACGGAATATACGACGCAAGAAGGGCAAAAATAGGTCCTATCGACATTTTAGATAGAATTTCTGCATCTGGATCGTTTAGATTCTAAACAATTAATGAGAACCTAATGTACGGGATTATTTTTTGTATTCACATTTAGATTTTGCTCAGCGTTCTGAAGCATTATTCAGTATAATTTTGCAATACATTTTTTTAAAAAAGACAATGGTATAAAAGCCTTTTCGTGCGTAAAAATGTATATATAAAAGCAATCGAGTTTAAAATCTGCAGCCATTTAAAATGTGTCAATATTTCATCAGTGATTTCATTGACATAATGAAGCGTATTATATATTGTAGTTCACAAATGACACCAGAAAGTTGACGACCAGAAAGGCGAGTGATCTCTTTTTCAATGTGATTGCCTTCAGGGACATAAAACATTGCTTGTTGTGTGAAATGGATTACTGAATTATTGACAACTGTCATAAATGAATGCCCATAGTGAACGTTTTTTCAAAGCATGCATGATTGCCAAAAAGCGGAACCAGCGATACACAGTCAATACAAAGGTTATAGGCTAATTATGATAGTATAAAGCACGGATATGCGAATGCAAAACCCATGACCAATTTTACACAAAAAACACTATATCTCACAATGCCAGCATTTTACAATCCCATCATGCAGCATTGCACAATGCCAGTAGAGCACAATGCCTATGTCACACACACACTGTATGCATGTCATAATGTTAAAAACATTTTTCTGTGTTTTTGCTTTCCCATACACAGTAGTTTATTCTAATTTTTTATCGTATAGAATTTTTGTATGCATGACTAAAAATAATTTTATTGCCAGATACAGCGCTCAAAAATCAATCACATTTTAACACACTAAGAAATAAGTGAAAGAAAAATATAACATAGGTATTTAGGTTTGACAAACTGTGTTTGTTGAGAATTGCAGCATATGAGTATTTAGGCTTGACACACTGTGTTGTTTAGAAATGTAGCATAGGCATTCAGAGATGACACGCTGTGCATGCTGAGAATTGTCTCATACAGGTATTTAGGCTTGACACACTGTGTTGTTTAGAAATGTAGCATAGGCATTTAGAGATGACACGCTGTGCATGCTGAGAATTGTCTCATACAGGTATTTAGGCTTGACACACTGTGTTGTTTAGAAATGTAGCATAGGCATTTAGAGATGACACGCTGTGCATGCTGAGAATTGTCTCGTACAGGTATTTAGGCTTGACACACTGTGTTGTTTAGAAATGAAGCACAGGCATTTAGAGATGACACGCTGTGCATGCTGAGAATTGTCTCATACAGGTATTTAGGCTTGACACACTGTGTTGTTTAGAAATGTAGCATAGGCATTTAGAGATGACACGCTGAGAATTGTATATATATATATATATATATATATATATATATATATATATATATATATATATATATATATATATATATATATATATATATATATATATCAGTGACATGCTGTATATGTTCCGATTTATGCCGCGTAGTGAAATGATATGCATAAGCTTAGCATGCTGCACCTGTCGAAATTGTCGTATGTAGCTATAGATTTACCTGACCGCTAAGGATGTTCTCTATACACAGTATATCGTCAAAGAAAATTACAAGCTGTTCAAATTAAATTTACACATCATTTGTAATTATAAAGGCAAAACACGCGCGGTAAGATATTCCCTCAGCAGACAGTTTTGTTGAACTTATAGACTATTATAATCTGATTTGTACCAAGACATTTATTTTTATTTTTATTCATAGAATGTGATACCAAAATGTAGAGGTATTTCTTGCACACTATATCAACGCAGTATAAACACAAATACCTATTCATGTACCTCATATACTTAATTTAAAACAACAGTTATTCAGATTATGCTACAAGTGGCGTATTTCTGTGGCTGTTGTATTGTACAACTGTGTGCTCAATTATTATCATTTGTGCGTATCTGGTTGATGTCATTGTCACTGACAGGATCTTGTGCGTATTTGGTTGATGTATTGTACAACTGTGTGCTCAATTATTATCATTTGTGCGTATCTGGTTGATATCATTGTCACTGACAGGATCTTGTGCGTATTTGGTTGATGTATTATACAATCGTGTGCACATTTTGTTGAAGTCTGTTTGTCAGCAATGTGCACATTCGGTTGGTGACTCTGGTCGGAGATGCTTGGTATACGATCATTTGCTTATTTTTGTTGGTCAGCGACACACCCATTTGGTTGATGTCATTGTCACAGACAGGGTCTTGTGAGTGTTTGATTGATATCATTGTCACAGACAGAATCTTGTGCGTATTTGGTTGATGCCATTGTCACAGACAGGACCGTGTGCGTATTTGGTTGATGTCATTGTCACAGACAGGACCTTGTGCGTATTTGGTTGATGTCATTGTCACAGACAGGACCGTGTGCGTATTTAGTTAATGTCATTGTCACAGACAGGATCTTGTGAGTGTTTGATTGATGTCATTGTCACAGACAGAATCTTGTGAGTGTTTGATTGATGTCATGGTCACAGACAGAATCTTGTGCGTATTTGGTTGATGTCATTGTCACAGACAGGACCTTGTGCGTATTTGGTTGATGTCATTGTCACAGACAGGACCGTGTGCGTATTTGGTTGATGTCATTGTCACAGACAGGACCTTGTGCGTATTTGGTTGATGTCATTGTCACAGACAGGACCGTGTGCGTATTTAGTTAATGTCATTGTCACAGACAGGATCTTGTGAGTGTTTGATTGATGTCATTGTCACAGACAGAATCTTGTGCGTATTTGGTTGATGTCATTGTCACAGACAGGACCGTGTGCGTATTTGTTTGATGTCATTGTCACAGACAGGATCTTGTGAGTGTTTGATTGATGTCATTGTCACAGACAGAATCTTGTGAGTGTTTGATTGATGTCATTGTCACAGACAGGACCTTGTGCGTATTTGGTTGATGTCATTGTCACAGACAGGACCGTGTGCGTATTTAGTTAATGTCATTGTCACAGACAGGATCTTGTGAGTGTTTGATTGATGTCATTGTCACAGACAGAATCTTGTGCGTATTTGGTTGATGTCATTGTCACAGACAGGACCGTGTGCGTATTTGTTTGATGTCATTGTCACAGACAGGACCTTGTGCGTATTTGGTTGATGTCATTGTCACAGACAGGATCTTGTGAGTGTTTGATTGATGTCATTGTCACAGACAGGATCTTGTGCGTATTTGTTTGATGTCATTATCACAGACAGGACCGTGTGCGTATTTAGGTAATGTTATTGTCACAGACAGGACCGTGTGCGTATTTAGTTGATGTCATTGTCACAGACAGAAACGTGTGCTTATTTGGTTGATGTCATTGTCACAGACAGGACTGTGTGCGTATATAGTTGATGTCATTGTCACAGACAGGATCTTGTGAGTGTTTGATTGATGTCATTGTCACAGACAGGATCTTGTGCGTATTTATTTGATGTCATCATCACAGACAGGACCGTGTGCGTATTTGGTTGATGTCATTGTCACAGGCAGAATCTTGTGAGTGTTTGATTGATGTCATTGTCACAGACAGGAGCGTGTGCGTATTTGGTTGATGTCATTGTCACAGACAGGACCGTGTGCGTATTTGGTTGATGTCATTGTCACAGACAGAATCTTGAGCGTATTTGTTTGATGTCATTGTCACAGACAGGACCTTGTGCGTATTTGGTTGATGTCATTGTCACAGACAGGACCTTGTGCCTATTTGGTTGATGTCATTGTCACAGACAGAATCTTGAGCGTATTTGGTTGATGTCATGGTCACAGACAGAATCTTGAGCGTATTTGATTGATGTCATTGTCACAGACAGGACCTTGTGCCTATTTGGTTGCATACGTACACTAAAGGTTAATGAGTTGGTCGCAGACACAATCGTTTCTATGTCATTACCTCACTATATACAGGAATTCATCAGAACAATTACAACAAAATTCAGTTATTCAGAAAATTTCAGTTAATTGAAGTGTTGTGGTCTGAGGTGATGATAAATCCTGTGCAAATGAGGCGTGAGAGATTAAAGAGGCGAAGAGGCAGGCTTCACGGAGGCGACTATATACGTCATACAAATTCAGTGACTTGGAATAATTGATCAGCGGAAATCCACACGAGTGTCACAAGTTCTCCGCTTGTCAGGGCTTATCGACGGTACGTCACATTGTCGCCTTCCGTTTTTCTCCCGCTGCCAAGTCTTGTAGGCCCGCCCCGGTAAGGCCGTTCCCGCGCTCCCTGCCTTATCTACGCGTACAACCCCAAAGGCTATAGAAGGCTGGGGCACTGGATACTGTCACGCTTCGATGACCAGGATTTCTAGGAAGCCTAGTACGAATGTTGACGTTGCTGCAATCTTTGTTAGGGGCCGGACACAAAGACAAGCGTACCAAATACCATGTCCCTCAACACGCGGGTTTCCCGAAGAAATAATACAAAATTTATTGGCCGTGCTAACCGCACACGTGTTTACTGTTTTTTTAACCATGAAATGTTGCTTCCTCGCGCTATAGCGACTTCATGCAATCCTCACATTTTTCTTCCGGCTTTATCATGGACTAAGCAGGTTGTTTGAGATAGGAAAGGACAACGGCGCTGCCTATGCACCGGGGATAGCCGGCCTGCCGTGTATCTGTGAGCCTCTAATGAAGGCGAAAGACAAAAAAAATGGGGAAAAACTTCTCTTTTGTTTTTGCCTACTTTGTTTTTTGAGTGTCATAACATTGTTTTTATTAAATTGGTGCACTTCTTCGTGTTTATATTTTATCTGTCATGGATGCCGCATCAAATATTGACAGCTTGTCTGATATGAAAGCTGATAAATTAGATAACTTTTGGATAAATTCCCTAGCACCTTCGTGCACAGTTTTCATGAGCCAATCCTATCTTTTCACACGCTGATCTCACATTTGCTTTTTGGACAGGAAAAACATTAAATAACGATATTAAGTCGTGTGCCTGGGCTAAATCATCCAACCATGACACCCCAGAGAGGAGTGGAAAGCAATAATGTCCAAACACAAAGATAAATGCTCTTTCTGCTAATTTTTCTCCAAAACATTTAAACTACTTAAAAATAAAAAATACTCACATGTTGTCTGCCCGTAATGCCTTTGTATTTACTATAGTGCCATTGATTTGAGGGCATATATGCATCAGAAACTTGTCTAGCTTCTCTAAGTTACCATGGATTTCATGCAATATCTGATCAGTAGTTAGCTTAATAACTATGAGAAATACTGTATATGCCATGTGACTGCCCAAAATTTTCTGCTTATATGTCTACTCCTGGTTCGTGCTGGGTTATATAAAAGCATATGTAGCAATAAGCATATTTTGTGAGCCATGTTTTGTATTGGCATCCATAATTTTACTTTAAATCCTGAATTGTAGTAAATCCAAAGTGTAGTTCCATCTGGAATAAGATAGTGAAGATAAATTGTGCTAAACCAAGATTTTTTTTATATACAATGCCTCCAAATATATAGCGGCATTTGTAGATAGTTTACCACACCATTTAATCTGTAAAGGTAGAGAAACAATAAAAAATTACATAAAGTTCAGGTGAAAGAGTGCGCAAAGTCACTTGTGAAAATGGAAAAAAAAAACGAAAATAATTTTTGTTTGGTGGGTATTTGATGCCACCTTTTGGTATATATAGTCTTTGTGTAATAATATTATAAGTGAAGATGTAACACATGTTTAATAAATATATGTGCACTAGAGTCCCGTCTTTTCAGCTAAAAAATGTATTCATCCCTTTTGATCATATTTAATACATTCTTAAATATTTTCATAATTCAGATTAAACGCATATGTTTGGATATAAGCAACAAATTTACATTCAAATAAATTCATTAGATATGCATCACCTCCTTGTTTAGAACATTATTTTATGGAAAGCCGAAAAATACAAAAATCGTTTCAAATAAACCCTTTTCTCTTGAAAACAAAATCGAAAAAAATATTAAAGACCATATTTGCAAATAGGTTTGACGCTCTTTCGTCTGATATTAACAAAATTTTCATCTTTTCTTTTCCATTAAGAGAGTAGGAACAAGCTGATGTTCACGATACCATTCATCTTCTAAACACTCATTTTAATATAAAAGACTACATCTCTGTCGTTTGGCGTAAAACATCAATCAGTCGAATGAATAAATAAATATAAAAGACAGCATGCAGTGTAGAGCCATAAGAGTATGTAGCGACAAAAGGGTGGTATTTGACAGTGAAATTCTGGCCTGTTGTCAATTTCACTCGTTTAGGGTTATATTCTAACCGCATGTTCATGTATAAATACGCGAATACAACAGACACGTATATAAACCTGCTGACACATAGGTTTAAGCTGAGCTGTTTAGAAGACGCCGTACTCAAGAATATTTCACTTATACGATGGCAGCCAGCATTATGGTCAGGGGGGACCCATGACCATCCGCAGGTTGCTGCAGACCTTCCAACGTACGGCCAGAGAACGTAGAACTGATATATGGTATATTAAAACACCTGTATGCATGGTATAGCTAATCAAGCTATAATAGCTACATGCAAGAATGGGAATTGTCAAATGTTTGTTCATAACCGCTTAACTACAAGTATATAGCAATTTGGTATTATGTGACATGGTTTGTTAGTTTAACTGTTTGTATCACTAACTGCCAACTATCGCGCCGCTGTGGCGGATCCACTCTGTACTCTTCTATATTAGTTAAAGTGCACCACATAACAAAGTTCTGTTATCCACATAACACAGTTCTGTTTACGTACGGCAACTATGTTGTGCATACACTTGTGCAAAATGGCGTTATTCCTTTGTAGGACAATATATAGCAAATATTCTTGAGTCACGAACACCATTAATATAAACAAAAAAACCCATAATAAATTCATTATACAAGTTTTCACTTTTAGTATTAACAGGGTACGATATATGAGACTACAGCCAGCAGAGTAAAATCAGAGCCGTGACGACAGTATATATGTAGGGCAACTTGTCAGTTTCCCTCAGTTATATTGTGATTTATTCTAACTGTTCGTGTAAAGGCTTAATTGCTACCAACTTTGACGCCCCTGGTACTATGCATATGAATTTAACTGCATATGGCTTGACTAGAACCAGACAAAAATTAGTGATGGGAACTGCGTTTTATTGGGCGTCAATGATCTACAATTCCCGCGGTGCATGACCTTTTGATACTGATTTGTATTTTGTTTCCAAGAACACGGATACTAGTGAGACCAAATAAAGGACAGTGTAGAAAAATGTCAGAAACGATGTAAAGTAAGTCCGAAATTTTTGTATTCCATGTAACGTATTTTTAAAACATTTGCATATTATCTTGTCATTTCTTTTACTATTGTTAGTTGGATTATTATTTATTTGTTTATTTAATTTTGTATTGGTTTTATTTTTTTTTTTTTCATTTTGACACTATAAATAACTCTAGTATACATTTCAATTCGGACTATAAATTTTTCCAAACTGCACAGATATACAATGTATAATCAAGAAAGAGTTTTTGTGTATGTAGATTCTTTATTCGGATGCTTTATAATTTCATACCTTTTACTTTAATGTCTCAGTTTTATTTATGCTCAAGGATGCACTTACGATGGCATCGTGAAGATGTAATTATGAATATGTATGAATGAGTTCCACCGTCCCGTACAGGGCTAACGGGGCATGTTGACATCACACAGCTGCAGCTGCATAACAAGATAAGTCCCCCAAAAAATATAGGTTAAACACAATTATATACATAGCAGCTATAGCCGGTAAGAGAGATGCGCTCATCATACAGTTTTCAGTTTTGCAGCTAAGGTAATCAGTTCACATTTTAAGTATGTTTATATCCAATTTAAATTTCAAACTGGTAGGCTATAAATATATGGTATGTCACTTCTATATAGTTATTTTATGATGGCTAGCAGCCATGTCTGGTTAACAGTATATGGTGTCTGAATAAGGCCCATGTATAATACATATATAAAGACGCGCTCTGATTGCCACAGTTCATAATACTTTACAGCATCAACTTCGATTGTTTGTTTCTTTTTTAGACAAAATAGGACATAAAAGACTACAAGCAGAAAACAGAGCAGGGACGACAGTTTACCTCAGTTAGGGTTTTATTGTAACTGTTCACGTAAATGCTTAAATAATAGCTAATGACCCGCCCTTCAGCACCATGTCTTAAGTACTTTCAGGTGAGCAAAAATCTACTAGACGTCATGTCATGATTAGAGCTCCTCCAAATACTGTGGTTTGCTGCTCACTATTCTTTTATAACACAGCTCCCTTCATGGATGGTACTGGTATCGTGGATACGCGGATACTGTTTCATAACCATTCTGATTACTATAATTAACATATTCATTTTAGAAGTGTTTTTAAAGATAGAAGTTTATAAATATTTTTGAAAAAAAAAGAGAATGATAGATTGTGGCTTAACACCATATCATGGTGATTTGAAAAATGAACAATTATTTCCATTATTTTTTTTTTTTTTTTTTTGCGCATCGCTATAATATATCCAGTCCATTCTGACAACATGGGCCCCTGGCATTTTACTCCTGAAAGCTTTGCGGCAAAATAGTGTAGAATTACCGTTAGATTGCTTTGAGTTATGATATGTCAGCATGGGATCTGATGTCTAAACCAAGGTGTAGGGTAACAAGTGGCTGTGATAGCAGTCATGTGGAAAATGGTGTGAAAAACTGAGTGAGTGCTGGCTGAATCGGGTATCTGTATTCATCCACCTGATCGATGCACATCACTGATCAGTTTATATTGTGGAACGGGGAAGGGGAGTGAAATCGTGTACCAGCCGTTATAAAAGTACCTCTCTGAGCCAAGCCGCTCTGTGGGGCAGCGGTACATGCACCAGGCTTTGATCATACCGGGTATGTACATGCTGTAGGCGACATCTGGGCCCCGTTGGTGAGGGAAGCGGGCTAAGATATTTAGGGTTCTGCACCCGTACCCCCCCCCCCCCCCCCCCAATTATTCAGCACTGACCGGGTGTTGCTGTTAGGAGTAATCAGCCATATTTCGGGCCTCAAAGCGGTCGGCTTTACCGGACAGGTAAAGCGTGAAGGGACGCCTTGGTCACATGCAGGTCTCACCCGCTGTACGGCTGCACCTGGTAATTGCACAAAGGGTATAACACTAAACTGTTTATGGTTACGTCAACTGCACACTTACCTGACGCAAGCCCGGTATTGTCAGAGTAGGAGGCGAGCTTCAGGGTGATACGTTGGCCAGTTTTTTCCCTGTGCTAGTTAGAGCCGCGTGTATATAGACTAAGGCCTACCTGCTAACGTCATGACATTAGATTTTCAGTTACTTCTAATTTGTGAACAAAACTATTTTCATTTTACTTTTACTTTTCTTACTTTTGTGGATTAAGATTTCAGTTCCGGTGAAATGGAAAACAGAGTTGTAAACATTATCATCACTACATCAGGACAGAGCTGATCTCCGTTGTACGTCAAGAGCAAGGCAATTCCCTTAACATTTCATTTATCATAATGCATCAACTTACCAACTTACATGCCCTCAAACGTATAACACTAAAACCAATTAACTTCCCCTGCACTAATTACTAACAACTACCATCACTGTAACATGAAAACTTATTCATACAGAATATCAGAAATCACAGATTTCAGCATTGGGTACAATATGTCAACGTGGGGTTAATCACATATTCGGCTTATTCGTGGCTCTCGCCGCCCCAAATGGGACCTCGGCCGATCAGGTAGTTGGTTCGAATCCCGCTCTTGCTATATTTCGGTTGCAGTTTAAAGTCAGGAGATTTGTGAAGTGCCTGTCACTTGGCTTTTGTTTTGCCATAATCTTTGTCAAGTTTATGTTCCAGCCAACATATCCACATACACTGTGATAAATGTGGAATAAATAAATAAACAAAACTGTACAAAACAATTAACTGAATTTGTTCCCATGTGTTGGCAGTTGCCAAAATGCACGCTCAAGAGTTACCAGATAAAAATCGTGCAATAACGAAGTCTGCAGGCCTTTTTGTACAATCCAGTTAGAATTGCAATGCCCGCACAACTTAATCTTTACTTTAACATTATTAAATTATAAGCCGAAATAGCTTTTGCTTTAGCTTTCTTAACTTCAAACAGAAGTTTCGTCGGCCTTGCAGCTATACAAGCTCTTACAAGGGTCTAAACTAAAGCGTAGTTTCAATTATTCACCAAGCCCTGTATGTATTACGATGCTTTTCATATAATTACATATGCAACCTTCAAGCCCTCAGGCAGAATCGGGGAAATCTAGGTGCTTTTTTTTTATACTACGGCTTTGGCGTATATTGATTCGTCTTTGCATAGCTTCGAAAGACTTCAAATCATTCCCTTCAAGGAATAATAAACAGCATTGTTTTGTTTTTTTTACATTTAGCCCTGTGGTGGAATACAAGATGCGATATATAGTTTAATGATCCAAAGGGCAAGTTCACCTATACAAAAATGCGAAAAACGACTCTGAGCCAGATATGACAACTATACTGTATTTCAACTAAGACTTAGCCTTTTCTAAGAGATATACATTTTCCTTTATTCTGATTGATTCTTAAGAGTTTTAATTAATTAATTTGTAAGTTTAATCTTTTTAAATTAATTTTTCAAGTATCAGAAAGACTTAAGTGTTGGCATCAAAAGTATCATTTTAAGGCCATTTTATGTTTATCTGAACGTGTATTTATACTGGCCAAACTTCAGATAAAATACAGAAGATATCAGGGCTTCTTGAGACATGCATGCTGTGCACGTCGTGTATTTATACTGGCCAAACTTCAGGTAAAATACAGAAGATATCAGGGCTTCTTGAGACATGCATGCTGTGCATGTCGTGTATTTTTTCCTGGCCAAACTTCAGATAAAATACAGAAGATATCAGGGCTTCACGAGGCATGCATGCTGTGCACGACGTATATTTTTTCCTGGCCAAACTTCAGATAAAATACAGAAGATATTAGGGCTTCATGAGGCATGCATGCTGTGCACGTCGTGTATTTTTACTGGTCAAACTTCAGATAAAATACAGAAGACATCAGGGCTTCTTGAGGCATGCATGCTGTGCACGTCGTGTATTTTTACTGGTCAAACTTCAGATAAAATACAGAAGATATCAGGGCTTCTTGAGACGTGCATGCTGTGCATGTCGTGTATTTTTTCCTGGCCAAACTTCAGATAAAATACAGAAGATATCAGGGCTTCTTGAGACATGCATGCTGTGCACGTCGTGTATTTATACTGGCCAAACTTCAGGTAAAATACAGAAGATATCAGGGCTTCTTGAGACATGCATGCTGTGCACGTCGTGTATTTTTTCCTGGCCAAACTTCAGATAAAATACAGAAGATATCAGGGCTTCACGAGGCATGCATGCTGTGCACGACGTATATTTTTTCCTGGCCAAACTTCAGATAAAATACAGAAGATATTAGGGCTTCATGAGGCATGCATGCTGTGCACGTCGTGTATTTTTACTGGTCAAACTTCAGATAAAATACAGAAGACATCAGGGCTTCTTGAGGCATGCATGCTGTGCACGTCGTGTATTTTTACTGGTCAAACTTCAGATAAAATACAGAAGATATCAGGGCTTCTTGAGACGTGCATGCTGTGCATGTCGTGTATTTTTTCCTGGCCAAACTTCAGATAAAATACAGAAGATATCAGGGCTTCTTGAGACATGCATGCTGTGCACGTCGTGTATTTTTACTGGTCAAACTTCAGGTAAAATACAGAAGATATCAGGGCTTCACGAGGCATGCATGCTGTGCACGTCGTGTATTTTTTCCTGGTCAAACTTCAGATAAAATACCGAAGATATCAGGGCTTCTTGAGACATGCATGCTGTGCACGTCGTGTATTTTTTCCTGGCCAAACTTCAGATAAAATACAGAAGATATCAGGGCTTCTTGAGACATGCATGCTGTGCACGTCGTGTATTTTTACTGGCCAAACTTCAGGTAAAATACAGAAGATATTAGGGCTTCATGAGGCATGCATGCTGTGCACGTCGTGTATTTTTACTGGCCAAACTTCAGATAAAATACAGAAGATATCAGGGCTTCACGAGGCATGCATGCTGTGCACGTCGTGTATTTTTTCCTGGCCAAACTTCAGATAAAATACAGAAGATATCAGGGCTTCTTGAGGCATGCATGCTGTGCACGTCGTGTATTTTTACTGGTCAAACTTCAGGTAAAATACAGAAGATATCAGGGCTTCTTGAGACATGCATGCTGTGCACGTCGTGTATTTTTTCTTGGCCAAACTTCAGATAAAATACAGAAGATATCAGGGCTTCACGAGGCATGCATGCTGTGCACGTCGTGTATTTTTACTGGCCAAACTTCAGGTAAACTACAGAAGATATTAAGGCTTCATGAGGCATGCATGCTGTGCACGTCGTGTATTTTTACTGGCCAAACTTCAGATAAAATACAGAAGATATCAGGGCTTCACGAGGCATGCATGCTGTGCACGTCGTGTATTTTTACTGGCCAAACTTCAGGTAAAAGACAGAAGATATCAGGGCTTCATGAGGCATGCATGCTGTGCACGTCGTGTATTTTTACTGGCCAAACTTCAGGTAAAATACAGAAGATATCAGGGCTTCTTGAGGCATGCATGCTGTGCACGTCGTGTAGTTTAGGGAAAGGCTTAATGCTGATTACCGTGATTTTACAGTTTAACAATAGTTAACTGTCAAGTGGTAATCTGTGACGCTGTCTTCACGTATAACTACCCCTACCTTCTCGCTGCTTTGGCCCTGGTCACTGCCCTAAATACCTGCATATGGATAAACGTAGGAGTATGAAGTTTGACAATATCTGACTGCTTAAACTACAAATGCATGCCTAACAGGCAATTTCTGGGCAACTGACAGTTGTAATGTTCTACAGAGTAAAACTTCTGCACGATCTACACCTCCTAGTATGGAAATTGAACCTACAATTACGGATTTGACATAAATATGGACGTGTAATTTCCCAAACAATGTTCTGCAAAATTGACCAAACGACGGGGAAGCTGTACTAAGAGTAACGATATATACATTAAATAAGACTATAATTCTGCTAAAAAATGATTTGGTGTTGTATGAATTAATGGAGTGCGAATGTCCTGTATGTAGCTTATGATATGTGTGTGTCTATAGGACAGGATATAATATATTAACATACTAATACATACAATGAACGTGTATACGAATGGCTTGTCCTAAACGCCAGGATCACGAGGCTGCATGTCTCAGACTGAAGTCGGACTTTGTCTTAACTTCAAGATACTTCACTGCACTAAAATTATGATTTACCGTAAGAGTTTTTATTTTAATACTTGTGGTTCTCTCGGGGCCGGTAGATCCAGGATCAATCCTTGATCGAGTCACACCTAAGACTTTAAAAGAGGAAGTTGTAACTTCCTCGCTTGGCGTTCAGCATGAAGGGGATAGTGCAACGACTGGTTGGCCCGTATCAGTATAATGGCTCGGGCGGGGCTGCTTACTTGCCTTCGGTAAGTCGTCTCAGTGAAGCAGCACTAAATAAAAGAGCGGTGGAAATCCGTCCTGCAACAAGGAGGCACATTACACGTACATACACCCTAATGATTCCTTCGTCGTCATGTGACTAAAAAATTGTTGAGTACGACGTTAAACCCCAAGCACTCACTCACTCACTCACTCACTCACTCACTTGTGGTTCTCTAATAGGCGTTCATGACAATATTGAAAATTTCGGTTTAAGTCCAAGTCTAGAAATAACGCCGCAAGCATGTAGACAGCTTTGTGATACAGGGGAAAATTTAATAATTTAAAATTTAATAGGATTGCATGCAATCTGGAAAGAGACGCGCCGAAGTTGAAGGCGCACCGAAATATACAAGCATAGACATTACAGTGAAACGCCTGTTTTCTTTTAAACCATATGGCTGAGACACTATTCCATCCATGCAGATGCAATGGCCAAGCTGCCCTTAACTTACCTGCACAGACAATGTGGATGTTGAACGCAGTGAACAGTGACTAAGTCGATTGTCAGTTTAAATATACGCCGGACAATAATTTATCCGGATTGTCAATTTCCCAGTGACACTGAAAGCGTGCTTGTATAATTGGCCTTCATTCAATTCGTTTGCGACACAACAACCAGCAACACTTATCACGGCGTATATTTTAATTTTAATCTAATGAAATTTTTAATGGCTTGGAGAGATTTCTTCATGAGTGGTTTCAATTTGCTTGTCAACTGACTGACTGGAAACGCGCTTGACAAAGCGGGTTATTTTGCCTAATAAACATATAGGTGTGCACGTAAAAGGAGTATACGTGATAGACACAGCGTGTTTCTCTATTCAGTCTGTTCTATTTTCTCCTTAATATGCCTTAACAATAACGACGTGTTTATTTTGGAAAAAATCTCCAGTATAACATACGTTGTCTGAATATAATGGGTAATCTATATAAATTTCTAATATATATATATATATATATATATATATATATATATATATATATATATATATATATATATATACACACCCACACACACACACACACACACACACACACACACACACACACACATACACACACACTGTAGCCGCAATAAACAATTGTAAACACCAAATACCAACTATCAAATATGTATTTTTTGGCAACGGTATTTCCATTAGTAAACTTTGAATACTGCTACATGGAGCCGCAAACCAGTTTGTATACTATCAATTTTTGGAATATATAGAATTACCCAAAATTCCAAAAAAAAAAACTATACTAGAGTGATATGGATGTAACTATATATATAGGTATATAAACTGCATGAAGCATATCATTGTCAAAACGCTTATTTCATGCGCACACATATATTGCATTTGGAAAAAATCATGAGAAGGAACAATCCGTTTCCCAGAAGAAGACAACATATTCGCCATAAGGGAGGGATCTTTTCTACTGTATAGCTCTCTTTCTATGCCACATTTTGTTTGCCCAGATATGGAAAGAACAATTCTCAGCACGAAGGCGAAACATCGTATGTATACATAAAGAACAGAGCATACGAGTGACACACGAATAAGACCTTACATCGTGGATAGTGCATAATTTGGCCACTATGCTAGAGCAACGTCGTGATTTCTTCCGACTGATGGCTTGGTTTACCTTGTATATTAACACATTTCCTTAGAATCCTAGTTTGGACTATTTTTGTCACAGGTAGCCCGTTTGGTATTTTTGTTTAACTGTATACGTATTATATAACTGTAAAAGCCTGGCATAAATGAGAAAATGAGAACTCACCCAGGGATATCGGTGCTCGTAAGTATACATGAAATCAATGGTAATCTCCTATTGCAAGTGACAAGTTAAAGCCTTACGCAATCCCAAAACACATTATATCATCACAACGATGTATATAGAAGTCAGCCTATATCCACCAGTTAACATCCCTGTCAGCGGGTTACCACTCCTTATCTGACACGACAAGATACGAACTCGGCAATGTGAGTGTACTATTTAAAGCTTCTCAATCGGAATTCATTACTATTTCAGATAGAAAATGACAGCCGTATCAAAATATAATGATATAACGATTTAGTTTTATTCAGGAAGCATACAAAGTTCGACAGCTTCTGATAAATAAGTAAAACTACAAGAGGATGAGGGTTAGGCTGTATACGCACGGATGCTGCCAGGCCTGAACTAAGACTTCCCAAGTTCTCATTAAAAACCCATGGGTTCCTTTCTCCACACTGCCCGACCCAAGCACTCCAAACCAAACACATCTACAACACTGGTCATCAATTTTAATATCTCTCACATATTGCCGGGAAGCCTTATTTCAACGGACATTTGTCACGGCTAGACCCGATAACTCCCTAATACCATGCATCTCGAAACAAAAATATTATACACACCAATTATGGACTATAATAAGTGATATGGCCTTTCTTTTGGAAATTTACAAAAACAATGCTTCTAATATCTTTCTCTTTAAATTTTAGTTTTTTTTTTTTTTGAAAGCTGTGCATGTGCCACGCCTACTTCAGGTTTGTTTGTACACACATATTTATGTATATATGTATAGCCCGTCCTGTATAGGACGGCCGGGACATGTGCGTGCATGCGTGCTTCCCCAAGTTATTAAGCATTCAAACTTACACAAGCGTGTCAGATGGGTGATGAAAGTTTGATGCCGTTCCCTGGTGCCACTGGAAACAATAAAAGACCATGTTAACACAGGAATAGCTGGAGAGCTTGTCCCGGCCAAGTCGTTACAAGAGAATAGGGAGGATATACAAGCCTGATGATACCTGTGTGCATACAGGCAAGCCGGAGAGATTCAGTCACGGCATACACGCTGGGCTAGGTCGATATTAACACGTATAAACCTTATCTATTGGAAAGGTGGGGGTTCAGTCTGACGAGGCCCCTGATAGCCCTAAAGCACAGGACGATAGAGAGATCTAACTAGAGATATACGGCTGATTAAGCGTGTGTGTATTGCTAATTGTGCAACCCGCGCTCTCTCTGGTTATAATTACTGTTACACACAGATCATGCGCTGCCCTTTGGAAGGTTGTCCCATGCCTGCCGTCTTGGAGTAAATACGGGCAATAGATAATTAGATTTGTTGATAGATTCTATGGCATTGATTTGTCAGAATATGTCCTTCCAATTCCATGCTAATGATTCCTTGCTGCAATCGTTTATTGTTACTTATATCGGCGTATTCCTGTCGTATATTTTATAAGCTGTTAATATCCCTTTCGACTCATCTATTTAGTTCTCTATAATTCTTTCTACTTCATTTCTGTTATTTGCCTTTTGGCATTCCTTTCCTGGACCATTTTGATCCTCGGTTTTATTGAGCCCATTACTTTGGTATATATTATTTAGATCTTGCATTGCTTTGGTCGTCACGATATAGCTGTAATGTTGTTGATTGTTGCCAAATTATTCATTCCACGATACATGTATGGTTGGGTTTTTTTTTCCTTCCTACGCAAAGTTCTTGTGATTCTTTCTTCTGTCATATAGCTCTTGTGATTACTTTCTTTTGCTATAGGATTTTTGTGCTTTTTTTTCTTATTGTATAGCTCTGCTCTTTTCTCATATGGTTTTTGTGATTTCCTTCTTCTGTCATATATTTTTTTGTGAGTTCTTTATTGCCATATAGTTCTTGCCTTTTGTCATATAGTTCTTGTGGTTTCTTTCTTTCTCTGTATAGTTCTGGGTATTATTCTCTCCTATCTAGAACGTCCGCTTCGGGAGCGCTAGATCCAGAATCAACCCTGAGTCGAGTCATTTCTAAGACTTTAAAAGAGAAAGTTGTAACTTTCTCGCTTGGCATTCAGCATGAAGGGGATAGAGCAACGACTGGTTGACCCGTATCAGTATAATGGCTCGGGCGGGACGGCTTACTTACCTTCGGTAAGTCGTCTCAGTGAAGCAGCAATAGATAAAACAGCGGCAGAAATCCGTACTGCGACAAGGAGGTACTCTAAAGATTCCTTCGCCATATGACTGGAAAGTTGTTGAGTACGACGTTAAACCCCAAGCACTCACTCACTCACTCTTTCATTCCATATAGTTTGTGCGATTTCTGTTTTGCCGCATGGTTCTGGGAATTCTTCTCTTCTATCATAGTTCTCCTCATTCAGTTTTCAGTGTTCCTGTCTCCTGTTGCATATATGTAACTCTTGAAAACTCAGGGGTGAATATAACATAATAACTTTGTACTCCTCCCAACTATGACTGGTTTAACACAATTGTTTAGGGCGCTTGTACAATATCTCATCGAACTGGGAATCAAAATGGTCGATTTCAGATAACAACCGTTGATAAATTTTGACGTATAAATATCACGGAAACACAAAATACGACTGGAACATTTCGTGGTCCAAATTAAAACAAAATAAATTTATGTTTATTGCATCTTATTGCAAGTGTTCACACATGAAGGCATCTTGCATAATACAACAAAAGTGCAACTGCTTACACTATACGTCGTCTCGAGACATGCATCTGACGTATCCTATATTTTCAATGACAAGGTTGTTAGAACCATCTGAATGCTGGCATGCGTGTTTGTGGAAAATGAATATAAAAATCGTACCGTTCACATGTTGAATATTACCACACGATGTCCTGAAACTTTACACTACGATGGCAAATTGTGGTATCAGAATGAGGCCGAATGCCACAGTTCATGCATATCCATTATCGCTTTGACAAAAGTCACACATATGCGTGCAGATCCCCTCCCCCCTCCTCCCTCCTCCCAAGTGACTATGGAACAGTACAGCCAGAATACACGTATAATGCCAGTAGACACTCTTCCACATATACGATACTTAAAAAACAGGCGTTGTGATGGATATTTTGACATTTTTAAAATATTTTATAGAGTATGTTAAATGCTATACTGCCCCAGGCTCTGTCCGGTTTCCTCCCACCATTCATAATACTGGCCGCCGTCGTAAAAGTCAAATGTTCTTGAGTAAGGCGTAAAACACCAATCAAATAAATAAATAAACAAATGCTCAATATACCATAAACACTAAAAAAATAAAATTTTGAATACATTCCCTGTATTGACCATGTGAGATGCTACAACTGTATATTTATCTAACCAGAAACATCAAAGCCCCCCCCCCCCCCCTTAAAAAAAATACGAATTTTGAAAGCTCCAATCTTTCATGATATGGCTCTCATATAGAAAGAACATAAACGCAGTTCAATTTTTTCCCGATTTTTTCCCACTTTTACCAGTGTTTTTACGGGCAGAAATTGAGTACATCTATTGTCTGTATCCCCACATTAATAAACAGGAAACAAGGGCTTATGTTAAATGTTAAAGGTGGAGAAAACATAAAAATTACTTACAGTTCATATGCAAGAGTGCAAAAAGTTAGTTGTAGACGCGGTCTCCAATATATTTTCGATTTTTCTTTAAAGAGAAAAAGATACTTGAAAATCATTTTTGTATGGTGGGAATTATACCCCAATTCATTTTTCCTTATTCCGTAAGCCAATTTCTTGACTTTTTGGCATATTATTCATAAGGTGCATTTTTGTAACTCCTATAGCAAGCAATTGAAGCTTCTGTAACTCTCAGATTATGCAGTACATATTTTGATACCTTTTTTTACACCTCTTATATTAATGCCAAGCTTGCAAGCCTACATTCACGGTGAAACCCATACTCTGTTCCGTAGACAGAATACTATGTCTTGAACATAGAATAGCGTATGTATGCAATCACTCACTTTAGTATGCTTGTGCCTTTCCCCGTACTTAGCAAATTTTCAGTTGTGTGTGTATAGGTGAGTGTAGGCCTACATGTACATAATCAATATGAATTCCATATCCACGTGATCAGCACCACTGTACTGTACAAAAGCCAATATGTCTTCATGGTGCTTTATACTTCATATACTACTATAAACGTATACGAGAATCATCCTATATGAATAGAAATCCTCGCAGTTAAATAGAATCCCCCTGATGTGTATAGGTACTCATAAGAATCAGCATGCATGTCCCTGTCGACTGTCTGTACATGAGCAGTTGAGATCCCTTGCTTTACTTAGCGGCATATACAGAGCGTTTATTATGAGAGCATGCATCTTGGCCAGTGTATGATGACATTCGGGGTAATAATAGCCCTCTGCCTCAGTATAATGAATAATAGATGTGAGTGCGTGGAAGCGTTTGTTTACCTGGAGAGAAATGCAAGACTTTCTGGGAAGATAAAATGGCTGGGAAAAATATGCAATATATGTGCACAGGCCTATAGGCCTATATATATATTGTATTAGACTAACAGGATATTATGTTGAATATGACACAGCACTATGTAATAAAAACAGAATAGATTCTTGCATCACTCAGACAACAGACATTCTGATAAAATTAACAAATTTTTTTGTTAGTGTAGGCATTTTATCCCTGTAAAAGATTTCTTTTTGAGTGTAGGCCCACATGTTCGAGTATACGTAGACTCCCGGCGAACCAGGAATGCATGCATAGGCCTACATTTTTTCCCCTTATGCACATCTGTGGTACCGGTATCAATAAATGGCACTCGGCTAAAAACATCACAACTGGGAGGAAATCATGCAAAGCCATTTCCTATCGGAGAACTCCTCAGATGTCAATCACCGTTTAATTGATTATGGCGGGGATTTTATTTATTTATTTGACTGGTATCTTCCTCCGTAGCAGTACTCAAGAATATTTCACTCACATGTGTAATACGACGGCGGTCAGCATTCTTGTGTTAACTGGGTTAAGACTAAACCCAGGTGTTAAACCCAGGAAACCATTTTGGCTGAGATCAAAGTCGTTTTGAAAATTTATTGACTAGAAATACACAGCCTACTTTTTGCAATTTTTGTACATATTTCATATAATTGTTTATTGTACGTTTACCTGTGTTTGTTGGACATTTACTACAGAAAAAAATGCGAAAGCAGTAAATTCATAAACCTAAATCGGCTTCTGTTGATTTACTGCGCCAGACGTGTAAGGGAGACAACTATGTTTGCAATATTTTCGGGAGCAGCAGTTTTTTCGAATTCTTTCCAGCGATCAGCTAGTATTTGTTCAAAAACCTTGTACTGAATAACTATTTATTGGCTTTAGTTGTTGGATAATGTGGAATGCTTTACTTTTCATACCGTATATTAAGGAAAATGTCTGAAAAAATATTTGAAATGTTAAAATTAATAACTTCTCCCTGTCAACTTGGCGGGAATGTGGTGCAATGGCCAATGTTCGAAACCAAAAGTAAATGCGGTGCACTTTAGACCACAGAACCTTTGTCAAAGTAAGGATCTCTTTCATCGCGGGCTTTTGTTTAAACATATATCCGAGCTTTTTTGCTTGTTATGTACAAAGTCTGTTGTCTGTTTTCAGGGCATTATTTGGGGAGTTCTGTAAACTGACTTGTGCAGGTTGAGGGTAAGAGGCAACAACAACAACACAACGTAACATTACATGTGTTAAACTCAAGGACCCAGTAGGGCAACTGCAGGCGATTGATTTCTTTAAATATTATACCGAATTATTTTAAATTAAAAACACTTTCATGTATAAAAGTAGACTCTCACAAGTATATTTTTCGTTAGCACATCTAGATGCACTTGGTACTCTATTTAAAAATTCTGACATTATTCATAAAAAAAGCAAATCAACATCTCCCAAAAATGGCTTGCTACACTGGGTGTCAGAATTTTAAGATTGCAGACTGAGTTCATCGGGATGATCTAATTTTTTGTAAGCTTTGGAACATGCCTCATTGGCAACTGGGACATTGACACATCCTGAGATATGATGAGGTGTTTGCACGCGTTCGTCAAAGCCGAATCTTGAACATTAAGAGAGTTTCAAACAAGTTTAGGTGAGATATGGTTGGGGTAATTATAAACTAACGCAGCTAAAAGCCAGGATTTTACAGGAGTCCCCACTAGTTTATACAAATATCTTGAAATGTGGATTTAGCTTATTTCAAATGGACTATGAGCGAGAAAATCATTTCTTGATATTATTTGCAGGGCCTTTATGGTGAGAAGGCAATCAATAGCAATCTTCTGTTGTGTTTTTGTGGTTTTGAGACATCCACCAAATCTCGAAGGGGGAGAGTTCATCAGATACATGCACTTCACAGAAGTTGATGGGTTTCTCCAACAACTCCATTGGTCCATAAACTAGCCACCCTGATAATACAAATGAAAAATTCTTGAATATTCATGGGCTTAAGCAAAAATTAAATAATAATATAAAAAAGGACTCCAGGAGTGAAAGTACAATTTGCTGATGCATTGACTTTTAAATAGTGCAATGAAGGTGATGAAAATAAATCTTCATAATTTAGGGCAATTCATATGTGCCCTTTGGGCTTACATTTAGATTGTAGTTTCACACTTTAAGTCCTGTGATTATGATGTTTCTATTAGAACATAGGTCCAGATTTACCGGTGGGATTGACTCGAATATGTCTGTATTTACAGTTTGTGGAGATTTAGGTGACTTAAACCACAATGTCGTCCATTCAGAAAATGGCCATTCAGGGTGTCCGTAGTTTTGGGCCAGAGGACAAAGACAAACAAGTCATCACTTTCTTCACACCACTGACACTGATTCTGGGCCCAAATGGCACAGGGAAGACGGTGAGTCTTGTACAGTAGTTATACACAAACTTTGATCTGTTAGAAGACGGTGAGTCTTGTACAATAGTTATACCCAAACTTTGATCTGTGAGTTTGGTAGAGATCTGTGAGACAGTAAATCTGATGCAGTACTTACATGTCTCAACCTCTGGTCACTATATGCACATAAATTCACATGTATTTGACATAAAATTTCCAACAAGACTATGTCTTTAGATGGAATTCCGTCTTTTTTTTTTGGTTGAAAAGATCGTTTCTGACATTCATGCAAATCTGAGAAGAAAATTTGGGGCGGGGGTGGGGTGGTGGGGGGACTCAGTTTTGCAAGAAGGGCCGTCATTTAACAATTGATTTGACGTACATGTATTTACTCGCGTCAGGTATCCATCACTTCAACCGGTCTAGTTGTTGAAAATCTTCTTGTACTGTAAATCAGTAATGTTGTTGCGATTGGCAGCACCTTGTTCACATAAGACTGATGCAACACTGAGGGACACACAACTGCGTACTCTTTCCAAGTGTATACGAGACTATGGGAGCAAGAGTATTGGGGTTTTCGGTAATCCTAAAAATGGAAGCGGACAATTTTAGAGCGAGAAGAATCGTATTTCAGGTACAGTAATAATTAATTCTGTGCCAAACAGTGGTGGATGTGTTGTCAAATCAGATAATGTGTAAAGTATCGTTTCTCTAACTACGTCGTGCTGTTAGTGCGAAGTTATACCATTATACTATGATACCACCAGACAATGTTCCCTTGCTGGAAAAGCTTTGCAAAGCTGTTCCCCTTTAGTGGGTTAACTTGTATTGATTTGTAAGACAGGACAACAGTATCATACATCTAATGATGAGAGTGATCAAGGGGTGCCATTTTTACATTGTTTTGCTATAATTTTAATCCGGTATGAAATTTTGTTAGAACCACAAACAGCTAATTTTGTGCCCTATTAGATTGCTTGATGAATTTCTGTCACATTTTGCGATTCTTTAGTAAAAAATACTGAAGACCTAAGAATTTCAGTTATGCATCTAGGCAACATTTATTTATTTTTCAGTTAATAGGTGAAAAAGTTTTGGCGATTATCATGTCTTTCGATGGGCAAATTGTTGAAAGGAGAAAGCAAGATGTGAAGGCTATTGATAACAGTGTCGAAAATAAACGGAATGGGAATTGGCTTGAGTGCACTGTGGTCGGCACATAAGCCTGCTTACCCAGAGGTGCTGGGTTCTAAATACTGACCCATTGTCATATATGTGAAATGTCAGTGTAATAAAACCCATTGATAGAAATACCAACTGAAAATTTGATAATTGTTGTAAAAACTGACTTATTTTATGTATTAAGTAATCAAGTGAGATTCAGTGAAATCATATTTTCCTTTCCTGTTTGAGCACCAAATTCAACTATGATTTAAAGAGATTTTCTGCAGCAGAAAGTGGGGCCATGCCCCCATCTAAGACACACACCCCACTCGCGCTTAAACGCTCTTGGGACAAGCGCAAGCGCCTTCCATGTTAACACCTGTTTTTCTCTAGTCATTTTCATGCCTAATGTTTCTCATTTTGCCTGATTCTGCAGGTTCTATTTGTCTTAAAAAGATGTTTGATGTTTGTCTGAAGAATAGGAGGATATTGTCATGAGCAAAGTGTCAAGACTGAAATTAATATTTGTCATTCATGACTGACTATGGCCATTTATTTTAATATTGTGATATTATCTCTATGGTAAGCTGGTATTACCACAGATAATGATGGAAAAATATGAATGTAAGCAATAAATAAATTTTTTTCCTTTCATTTATTGTGAAAATAATTTGTATATTTCATATTGGGAGTTATTATACAAAAGTATTACCACAGATAATAATGTGGAATGATCACCTACACCAAAATTTCATTTCGAAATGTCCTTAGGTATAATGTTGTATTCCTCCTAGGTTTGCCTACATAATCACAGCCAATTTAAAGTCTCGTGACAAAAAAAAAAGTGATCTCCCTTATCCGTGTGGGCTTCACAGAAGCAGGACGTTCAAACAGTATATTTTGTTCAGTAAGTCATTTGTTATCGCAGACCCTCTTAAAAAAAGAGTGGCAAGGGGTTATGAGATCTTCAGATTACCAGGTGATGTAGACTGCAAAGGCACCAAGGCAGACTTGGAACATGAGTTCCATGCAGACGACACAACACACGTGTCAGGAACAAAGATTGTTAGACGAGGAGTAGCAAAAATGTGTGTGACAGAAATTCAGTTGCCTCCCGTTTGACCTGGGTCAGTGTACATGGATGACATGTTGCCGTTAAATCAGTCGCCTATAATACCGGCACAACACAGACAGCCTGATACGGAGGTTACATTGCCTCGGATTTGTTATGATCAGGGTTCAGTAGAAATGACACTGTCTATATCTCCCCAGAAAGTAGAGAAAATCACACAACAAACACTTGTGACACAAGGGAAGACAACTGTGAGGGGCCTGGCAGCAGGAATAGGTACACTGACTTCCACAATCCTGGCAATACTACGGCAGGGTGCGCACAGTCCTTGAAACTCATTGAAAGTGCTTGAAAATGCAGTTTCATTTTCAAGTACTTGAAAGTCCTTGAAAATGACAAATACTCCTGGAAACTCCTTGAAAACCTGTGTTTGTCCCGAACTTAAATATTGTCTGCAGACCTCTGAGTCTGTCTATTGGGAGCTTGCTGATAATTCTCCCATATTCAGGGCTTCCGCTGGCACTCAGTTTTTTTAGATGGCGATAAAATTTGAAAAAATGTGAATGTTTTTGGCTGCAAATTTATTTACTTAAGAAAAAATACAAATGTTATACGAAATCTACCATGAGAGTTTTCTTGGGTTTTTAGCAGATTTTCACCATTTTTTGTATAAAAATAATCCACTTACTTTCATTTCAAATGGCCTTATCTCGGCAAAACAACAACACAGCTGTATGGCGATTACTCGACAGAAATCTACAAAGGGGGTTCAGGCTGTTGCAAGCCGACTTACATTAAATGACGGTTGAAATCATTTTTGTGAAATAACAAATGCGAATCATGGCATTTTGGGGGATGCCTTTTATTGCAAAATGTTAAAAAAAAAAAAAAAAAAATATCAAGGGAAATAACTCAAGGTAGAGTTACACCTGTAAATGAAGTTGCCTCCCATGAAAAATTTTAACTTTTCCACTTTATAAACTATTTTTGGGGGATTTTTTTTTTTCTGGTTTTTTCCTGTCAGACTGTGTTACTCCAATGTACTGATCATAATGTTGCATTTAAATAAACTGAATTTACAAATTAATTTTGTAACAAGTTTTTCTGATAGAGGAAATAACATTTTACTAGGATCCCACAGATAGGTTGAAAAAAGGATTGATTTTTTTTCAAACAAGAAAAACATGCTGCCAAGCATTGGGCAATTATTTTTAGGGCAATTGTTCTAAATGTAACATTTGATAAGCTCCTGATATAGCTGGAAGAGACCAAACTGATTCTAGCAGCTACACCAAGGCAGATAAAAACAAATTACAGAAGGAGACAAGTCATGTCTAAATAAAAATAGTATTTACTACAAAATCTACTGAAGTAAATTATTTACTGACAAAAAATGGGCTAAAAAAAATTCTGACCCAGAGGAAGCCCTGCATAATGATATATGGCGTTCATTTTTTTTACTGATCCAAGGCTGGGTCAAGGAATGTGTCACATTATGGAGGTGAAGGGGAGACATTACTAGCAAAAGCAAGCGTACTATTCAGTATACATGCATGCAAATTAAAGCATCTTTAATTCAGACTTCAAATATAGTCTATAATTTGCATCATGGTATGTGTAAAATAGCCTTGAAAATGACAAAAAACTCCTGGAAAACTCTTTGAATTTCATTTTCATATTCCTGTACGAACCCTGTACCAGCACCACTCCACTCCCGCTATCTGTAAATGCAGAAACCAAAGCATTATTGAATCACAGAACATATGAAACGATGATTCATCTGTTGCCAGAGCTCAGGTGGTGGATAAACCATCTTCAAGACTGGAATGCGAGGATGATTATCTCCCCTGTCCCAGACATGATAATTACGTCAGATGCTTCGAAAAAGGGGTGGGAGGCAGTGTATGCTCGGGAAAGGATAAGTGGGGCATGGTCACTAAATGGAGGCAAGAAACACACCAATCTCTTGGAGTTAATAGTAGCAACCTTTGCAGTGAAAGCATTCACAAAGAGTCTTGAACACTGTACACATACATTTACGTGCGGACAACAAAACCACACAAACAAAACGGTGGGCACACATTCAATGCCAATAGTGGAATGGACAAAAACACTACGAATATTGTCTGCGGAAGAGCATTCACTTAATCACGGAATATTTCAGCGCCTATCTGAATGTGGAAGCAGACTGGGAGCCATGCAGTCTGTCAGAATCGAGCCAATGGAAACTACATCCAATAGTATTTCAGGCCCTCAATTCATTTATGAAGAGCATGAAAGCAAACCGTCTCAGTTCTCAACTAGACAGTTACGTGAGTCGGAAACCAGATCCCTGTGTGACGAGAACTTTGCAAATCCCATGGGTAGGAAAGCAGGATATGCATTTCCCCCTTTTTCACTCATAGGTCGGTGTTTGGCATAAATGCGGAAGGAGAAGTGCCAGTTAGTAATGATAACTCTGATATGGCTGCCATGGTACCCTGCAATTCTGGGCAGGATGATGCTACCCCCAAATCCTCTTGCCCCCAAGACCCTCTGATATAGACCTCACCATGCATGGGGCAGGCTCACCCACTGGTGACAGAGAAATCGCTACAAGTGGCGGCAGGGAAAATATCAGGCAAAGAGCAAGGTCAGCTGGTGCACCAGAGCAATCTTCCAGCCTTCTTACCAAAGTAAGAAGGGTGGGGACAAATTCAGCTTACAAGAACGCCTGGGCAAAGTGGGTTAGCTGGTGTAGTGAATGACAGATTGATCCATTTCAGTTCTCTGTGACATATGTAGTAAACTTTTTGTCCAGTCTTTATAACAAAGGTTACACATACAGTTCAGTTATTATCCACAGATCAGCTATTTCTCTCTTCTGTGCAGAAGTTGTCCCAGTTAGAGTAGGAAAACATCATATGGTTAAAAACATCATGTCGACCATATTCAATGAACGCCCACCTCAACCAAAGTACAAGGAAACTGGTCAAATGGCAGACTGGTCTAAAGCTAAAACTTTCCACAAATTTCACTACAGGAACGCTTATGTCACTCCATCACACGATAATTTCAAAGCAAACTCCTTAGTATGGCAACTGACAGTTAACTTTAAACATACAATATTGTACCTACGGAAGTTTCTGAATGAAATTGGAAATCTTAGAAGTGAGTCTGGCACACAAAATGAAATTCTAATTTTATGAGAAACCGAAGTAGGTATAATATTGTATTCACATCGCACCTGCCCCGGACTTCAGTTTCTCAAAAAAAAAAGCAAGATATGTTGCTGAGAAGTTGTCTTTCGGGAGGGATGTATGTTCCCTTTTGTTTCATTTAAGCCCTATATGAGGGGGTTTCAATTTAAAGTTTTATCAGTGCAGGTACTTCTGTGTTGATCTTGTCCTTCCCTTGGCTCAGCAACTCGAGAAGAGAGATGACCAGATTTTTTTTTTTTTTTTGGCGAGACTTTAAATTGGCTGTGATTATGTGGGCATTCCTAGGAGGAATACAGTATTATACCTACTTCAGTTTCTCATAAAATTAGAATTTCTTTTTTTCCCAATTTGTGTGCAACATTTGCACAGAATCACTTTGCTTCTCTTCAGTGTTGTCATTATTTTGAAGCCTTGTTGTCATTATATTGTAGACTATCATAGAATGCCTGAAGTACATCACCACTGGGGATATGCCACCTGGATGTAAAGGATTCATGTTTATTCATGATCCAAAGGTTTGTGAGCAACAACCAATTGATTGAAGTAAACTCATGCCTTGGTGAAAGAAAACTAAACCATAGCATATCACAGATGGACACATCGTATCAGTGAAATCATGAACAACATTGACAGTTTCCTTGAAGATGTTACCGCACAAATGGGCACAGGAGCAGGACCTCAATGGCATATTATTGAAGTTCAGTGTTTTTCCGAGCCCAGTTTAAAGACCACATCTGTGCTTTGAGATCATACTTCAGTGATTACAGGATAGGCTGCCTCCTCAAGGACATTGCTCTACAGGACTTAGATAATAACCGTACCTTGTAAAACTTATGTTTTTATTATGTTTTCGATGTTTTCGATTAGGTGGCTAATGAGAGAGAAGTTAAGGGTCAAGTAAAGTTACTGTTCCAGGATGTGTCTGGCAAGCAGTGCATAGTGGAACGTTCCATGATCGTCCAGCAGAAAGTAAGTCAGATGTGTTCCAGTTAGGTTTTGTCCAATCTTTATGTGGAAGTATCATCGTAATGGTGTTTATACTGTTAATGACTTGAGAATGTGGACATTTATTACAAGCCTTGGCAAAATTCATTTGGGCCTGTAGGAATGGACCACGTGGGGAAAATATGAATTGAATTTATCAGGGTTCCCAGCAGGAAAACGAAGTTTGTGTATAAATGGAGCGGGGATGGGAAGAGTGGTAGGGATACAAGGGTAAGATATTTGTGAATGGTATTTAGTGAACATTTGCATTTATAATATAGTTGTGACCGTTTGTTGGGTGAGTCTTTTCTTTTACATTTTTTTTTTCGCAGTTGGGTGGATTATGTCTCTATAATACTGGGCAAAGCAAGAATGTCATCACAGGAACCATGTTCTTGTGAGATGCTTTCTCACCTAGCACCTGACAGATTTAAGCAAAAATCTCCTTGCTGGAACTATGTTCTTGTAAGATGCTCTAATATTGTTATCATTCTGAGTGTTTTAGGCTAAGACGCTGACATTCAAGACCCTGGATGGTATCATCACTCGCCTACGACCTGATGGATCTAAGATTAGTACTACGTCCAAATGTTTGGAGATAGACAGAGAGGTATGCACTCCCAAACACAACAGCATATACAGCAACAACAACAACTTGTCTCCTTTAGTTTTTCTCATGAGTTGAACATGACTACAAGAATATTGCTCTGAAGAGACCTGTGAAACATCCTAAAGCAGGACTCTATGCCATTTTATTTATGTCAAGGGTACCTTCCCAGAACATCAGAATGTAGCTGTATTAAACACAGAGTGACATGTTGTAGAAATTGTAAAATTTTATACATCGTGTTACAATAAATTTTTTGCTGTAACAAGGGCTCATGATCCTTCTTCACTCTAGCGCCACCTCAAGCAATGAAGAAATATCTGGCGACTTCATTACATTTTACACTTGAATATTATATTTATGTAGTTTTTTGGCGCGACCATTTTAAGTTTTCCAAGTTAAACGTTTACAAACATTCAGAATGAAAAAGGAGTTGTCTTGGATTCCTAGAACTTTGTTGTCGTCTAACCTATTTCTCTCTTAGAATTTTACGCCACACTCTAGATATAAAAATTACTTACCAGCATCCAGGTTGAAGAAATCCGAGGCTGGTGGAAAGATTGACACCTCTCCAGATGCCAGATGAAACCTGCTGTTTCATTTTCACCCCCAGTCTAAGTATATGTGACATGTCATATTTATGCCTTGATTGTTTTTATTTTCGCACCAGATGGTTACCTCCCTTGGTGTGTCAAAGCCTGTTCTGGAAAATGTCATATTCTGTCACCAGGAAGACTCCAACTGGTTTGTGTCCACGTTATTTACAATGCTGCCTGAGTAGCTACTAGTGCCTTAGATAGGTGTGATATAGTAGTGACCATTTTGATTTAAGGAGACCTGGTCTAAAGCAAAGGTTTTTTTTGCTTAATCAACATGTGTACTATACTTTGGTGTTTGCCTTAATTTTTGCAAGTGACTCTTCATGGTAGACTTTATGCGCAAAATTGCTGACTTCCGTAGTTTACTAAAAAAATAAAAAGTTTTGTGCAGCAGGGCACTGTTGCCTGCTATAGCTGAATGAATGACAAATATTATTAGCCGACAATTCAGCCTGAGACATATAGTTATTTTAAAGTTGAAACGAAGCATCCCAATATTTCATTAATAGAGTTATATCGGTTACAATGTCAAAATGAATGATTTATTATTTTTACGATTTTGTAGGCCTTTGAGTGAAGGGAAAGCTCTGAAGGACAAATTTGATGCGATTTTTGCTTCGACCAGATATGTGAAGGCTCTGGAGGCTATACGAAAGCTGAAACAGTCACAGGTGAGGTTTCTGTCTCTGATGTGTTCCATTACACCCTATCTCGGTATTACCTAGTGTGAGCAAAATAATCGAAAAAATAGTTGTAAACATGATGAATGATTTTCTGACAGCCAGTGACATTTCGCACAACCAATTTGGTTTTAAAACTGGGCGCTCTACTACCCACGTAGAGCTTGCACTCTGTACAACTACCTTGTAGCTGCCAAAGACGCCAAACAACTTTCTGTCGTGCCTTTCCTGTCAAAAGCTTTGGTACTTTCAACCACGAAAACCTTTTACAAAAACTTGAATACTATGGGTTTCGAGCTCAAAGCACTCAAGGGTTCGAGAGCTATCTATCTGGGCAATCCCAATCAGTACACCTTGCAGGAAATATGTCAAAAGGCCCTAAGGTAGACTGTGGTGTTCCCCTGGGCTGCATTCTTGGTCCTGTATTATTTTTACTGTACATTAATCACATCACAGCATCATCAGATACTCTGGATTTTACATTATTTGCTGATGATGCAAACGTCTGCACTTATGCACCCAGAAGCGCTGAGGCTGTATTCACTATGTCCGTAGAGTTGCTTAAAATATTCGATTTGCTGACAGCTATCCACTTGTCCCTTAATATTAGTGAGACGAAATGCATTCATATAAATGTATCCAAAAATAAGGCACTTCCGCCACCGTTATATTTACATGGCATGGAAATAGCCTGCCTGCAAGAACACAAGTTCTTGGGAGTTATCCCTTCTGTTTTGTAGGCCACAGTTATGAAGTTTCATGCGATATCCCATCTGTTTTGTAGGACACAGGGATGAAATTTCATGCGATATCCCATCTGTTTTGTAGGACACAGTGATGAAGTTTCATGCGATATCCCATCTGTTTTGTAGGACACAGTGATGAAGTTTCATGCGATATCCCTTTTGTTTTGTAGGACATAGTGCTGAAGGAGTACAGAGCTGAAATGAAGTACCTAAGACAGAACAAGGAGAAGGCAGCTCAGGTGAGAGGCAGGTGCTGGTAACCAGCTCTCTGATAGAAAACTGTGTCATAACTAAGGTTTGGTAATGATTGCATGAAGTTGTCAAAATTGAAAAAACAGAGAGGAGGTTCTGTTGACCATGTTGCTTAAAGGTTTAACACTGCTGGAGCCTGAGAAATCCTGAGAATGCGATTTAACGAGGTACAAAACAAGGTTCAGCGATATCGTATTACACATCAAACAAATAGATGAAGGTGTTAAAAGCCCATCCTACCCCCAAAAAATGAAGAAAATGGGGCAAAAACGGCATATTTCATGCTGCCGTTATGTTTTCCTTCCTCCATAGAGGTCACGCATTTTAGATCAATCAACAACAATCTTAAGCCATTGCAGATGATGTAGATATTTCAAAGCTGCGTATGTGTGACGTCATGTCTCATGTAAAAGTAGAACAAAAAAGCTTGTAGACACCTGCATGAAGGAAGTGTGAAATTCAACGAAAAATGTTTTTACACCTGCATTTTAAAACTCAGACTGAAACAGTCATTATCAGTGAGGATGTTTGAAACTGACATTTAGAGATTCCTTTATCCCTTGTGTGTTTGTGTTTTATTTCCCAGATAGCTGGTGACTTGGCAGAGACGGAACAGAAGTTTGCTGCCTCTCGAGAGTCTCTGCATGAATATGACGAACAGATGGCTCCTATTGAGGTATCCGAGATGTATATATGTTCACTCCTCACATCTGGTCTTTGCCTGAAGTTTCACGCGATTTCAGTTGGCGGCAAGTTGACAGAACAGAGTGATTACCTCTCCACCAGTTTGATTACACTGCATGGCACTTAGCAGCTCTGGTTGCTAATCCTCGCCACACGGGGTCAAGTAACTGACAGTTAGGCGTGCAGATCTCCCTCAAATCTAGGCGAACAGATCTGTCAAATCAAGTGACGTAATGCACAAACCTTGCTTTCGATGTCGCTGCTGTAAAAAGCATGGCACCCAAGCATATGAAAGATGTAATCTCAAGGAAGACGGTACATTTCTATTTTAGAGTGGCCAATCTCTATGACTAAAATTTCATATGCAAATAGATGAAGGTGTTCCAATTAGTATAAAGTAAATTAAGTATTCATGTTTATGAAGTACAGGCAGAAGTTGATAGTCTGCCTCTGGATGAACAAGAAATGTTTTAACTGCTGTGGTGAAAACACATGTGTAGGTGTCACTTTGAGCACAAATTGACATTTTCATCTCGTCTGCTGGTAGGCCTAGTCCTGCAGTTCAAAAATGGATATTTGACATGACACTCCACATGTTTAAAGGTAGCGGGTAGTATGATATTTTTGCTAATCACTTTTGACAACATTTGATTTCAGGAAAAGTTGAACAAGATTTATGATGCAACTCATAATATCAACAAACTGAGTTCCCAGAAAGGTAAGTATCATGAAATGCTCTGATTTCATTGAAAATGTTTCCAAGGAACATGAAACTAATTTGCTCATAATTTTGCTTTGATGGTGAATTTAGTGCAATTTGTACACCTGTTAGCCAAGCATTCTGGAACAGTGAGATTCTGATTGAGTGAACTTCAAGTCTGGATTTACGATAGGTACATAACATGCTGCCTCTTTTAGTTTCCAACACCCCCTGTTATATATTCATTTTTATTTATTTATTTATTTATTTTGCATATTAAACTACTTTTACCCAGTTTCTGTATGCAGTATGAACATTATGGAGAGATGGTACATTTTGTGTTTCTTGGATAGATCCAAACCTGATTAGAGGATTACACTGTGTGTGAAGTTTCTACAACCAAACAATCTGATCTCATTTGTTATTATTTCCCTGTTACCGCGTGAATTGTGCCTGACTGCACTAGTACTTCCGCGATAAAACAGAATCTGACCAGTTTGGTTCTCTTCCAGGTAAAATGGACGGAGAAAAGGAAATGTTGGAGAAAACAATCAATGAGATCATTGAAAATTTGGAGAATGAATTTCAAGGTAATCTTCAATGACCAAAAAATGACCAACTAAAAACATCGCAGAAAAAAACGTAGAAAATCTGTAAAATGGACATACATCTAGTTTTTCTGTAAATAGTAAAGATTTTCTACATTTTGGCTAAGGTTGGATTCATGGTAATGCTTTTAAGCTTTTCAGTACTCCTTTGAGCACAAAAGTGTAAGTAATGCATGAAGGTATGTATTTGAATTCAACTATTACTGGTCTTAGATGCCTTTAGAGGCTGTTTAAAATGAATTGTTGATTAACATATCTTCAATCCATACATCACCTCTGATTGAAAAATCTGTCTGTTACAGGACCCACAGAAGAATTAGAACAGATTTTGTCAGAGTTCCAAAACAAATTGGAGGAGACAAACAAAACTGTGGCGGAGGTAAATAGGGAGAACTTATGGACATGACAGAGTTGATCAATTTGAGCAGAGATTGTGTACATAACTGGTTTGCATGTTTATTCTTTCTGTGTATTACGGTACCAAGAATCACTTGTAATGTTGAAGCTTTGTTATGAACGTTCAGTGATGAAGCAGACAGTGTGAGTTATCTCGTCCCTGTAAGTTGGATACTGAATTTTGTACTGTGACTTGGCAGAAATGGCACATGACCGCAAAGCGAGAAGGCCAAGGTATCGATAACTTTTCTTTCCTAAATGTCGTAAATTGTAAGTATTCTACAAAATACTGGCAAATAGTGGCATATTTTTGCTTTTGATAATAGTATTGATTTGTGGACACTTTATTTTCGTCTCGATGTAGAAATTATTTTGACTTGCTAGTGGTAGTTTGAGAGTATGCACAGTTCCTGGTAATCTCCAGATAATCCACAGTTCACAGTTCTTGGTAATCTCCAGATAATCCGCAGTTCACAGTTCCTGGTAATCTCCAGATAATCCGCAGTTCACAGTTCCTGGTAATCTCCAGATAATCCACAGTTCACAGTTCTTGGTAATCTCCAGATAATCCGCAGTTCACAGTTCCTGGTAATCTCCAGATAATCCACAGTTCACAGTTCTTGGTAATCTCCAGATAATCCGCAGTTCACAGTTCCTGGTAATCTCCAGATAGCTCAGCACTTGGTCACATTTTCACAAATGTATGCCCACTTACAACTGAATTATGAACATCACCTGACCATATTCACCTGTCTGTGGATGGGTGAGCCACCTGTGACAATTGCTTCAAAAAAAGAAAGGAAAAAGTCTGATGACATGAGACTTTTTAAAATTGGTAAACACTTTCTTCATACTATAGTCACAATCTGATTAATATTTGAAGAACATTGGTTTATTTTTTCTATTATTACTACTATTAAAACTTTTGAACACTTTTTTTTGGTTTGAATTTTACTGTGTGAGACAGTCTGAGCTAACCGGTGCATCTGTTTCACAATATTCCCCGCATTAACTTTAAATTATAAATTATAATTTTTAAACACCTAGGGCAGCCACTAGTTCATTTTTCCTTTGTTCTAGCTTGAGAAAAAGTTGAGCCGCTTGAATCATGACCTTGACAAAGTGAATGAGGAGAGGTCAAAGATAGATGTGGATGTGGGGAAGATGGAACAGGCAGCTGCTGTGAGTATGGACACCTAGTTTGTGCTCAGATGGGCTTTAGGGTTCTCTCTGTTCAGTAACATGAACAGGTAACGTGACAAACAAGGAGAGATAGATGAGGATGTGGGGAAGATGGAGATGGCAGCTGCTGTGAGTATGGACACCTAGTTTGTGCTCAGGTGGGCTTTAGGGTTCTCTCTGTTCAGTAACATAAACAGGTAACATGACAAACGAGAGATAGACGTGGATGTGGGGAAGATGGAGATGGCAGCTGCTGTGAGTATGGACACCTAGTTTGTGCTCAGGTGGGCTTTAGGGTTCTCTCTGTTCAGTAACATGAACAGGTAACATGACACACAAGGAGAGATAGACGTGGATGTGGGGAAGATGGAACAGGCAGCTGCTGTGAGTATGGACACCTAGTTTGTGCTCAGATGGGCTTTAGGCTTCTCTCTGTTCAGTAACATGAACAGGTAACATGATGCGGGGAAGATGGAACAGGCAGCTGCTGTCAGTATGGACACCTGTTTTGTGCTTGGGTGGGCTTTAGGGTTCTCTCTATTTAGTAAGATCAACAGGTAAGACGACAAAGGAGGAGAGGTCAAAGATAGATGCGGATGTGGGAAAGATGGAAATGGCAGCTGCTGTGAGTGTAGACACCTGGTTTGTGCTCGTGTGAACTTTAGACTTGTCTCTGAGCTTTGATTTTTGTGTCTGTATATCCCGAACAAGCAAGATTCAATACCAAGTCAAACTCATTAAGTTGTACAGGAGGAGGAGTGCAGAGATTACTTGCCAAGAGTTCACTAGTCCCTTGTGACCTTGACCAAGGTGTATCATCCATACATCCAGTATCAGTCCGTCTTTTGAACGTTTGTTTTAAGTCATAAAATGCAAACTCTCCTTTAACATTTTGTGAATGTCAGATTTCATTGAAGCTTTAATCTGCTGAGTGTACTGCACATTTCCAATCTTATCCCCCGAAATGGATGTGAATGTAGTTTTTGTTTACTTATGTGTAGCTACCATAGTTCTGAGGGCGTCGTGATGTGTTACATGTTTATTTTCTCTCATTTCTAACAGGACCATGAGAACCATATCCGCAGACGTGATGCTTCTTTGAGACAGTTGGCATCAGAGTACGGATTTGAAGGTATTCATTACTTTGGCTTCATTTTACAAATAAAATGTCAAAGCCGTGATTTACCCTTGATGGTTCAATTGGTTGAGGCTCCAGTTCGGGGGCAGTAGATCTAGGGTCAATCCTCTATTGTGTCACACCAAAGACCTTAAAAGAGAAAGTTGTAGCTTCCTCACTTAGAGTTCAGCATTAAAGGGATACTGCACCAACTAGTTGACCGGTATCAGTATAATGTCTTGCGTGGGGTGGCTTACTTGGCTTCGATAAAAGAGGGGGGGTGGGGGGGGGGAATCAGTCCTGCAACAAGGACGCACATTACATGCACTCTAAGGATTCCGTCATCGTCATATGGCTGAGAAATTGTTAAGTACGACATTAAACCTCAAGCACTCGCTTCATGTTTATGTGTGAGGTCTTATGTTTGTTTAGGCTTTAGTCGAGGGGAGATAACTCTTGATCGATATCAACAATTTGAGGAGAGAGTCCGAGAACGGATTGAAGAAAATGTGGAAAAGCACAATCATACCAAGGTATGAACTCTGTGGAATACTGTGATCTGATCTTTGTAGGCCAAACTTTGCAAGCTTTTTGTTGGCTGATGTCATTTGAGATTTGGAATTGACTGGGTCAGAATATGATATATACTGTCTGTGTAGTGTTGTATTTTGGCGTTTGTGCTGTGAGATTTTGTACACCTGTTATGAAGATGTTCAGTTTATCTGAAATTAATTGGATTAGGATGAATATGTTGTGAAGATTTTTCAGAGCCTTTGGAAATGAAGGAGCCACAGCTCTGAATTGATGGTCACACACGAACTTGAATGTTTACTTTATATGAGCAAGTTTATTGTTCTGTAGTAAATGGCTAATTCTAAGTTCAACTTAAATTTTACTCATAAATCATAAAATATTTGAAGCAGAAGGCGTATATGTGTGTGTAATGGATGGAAACTTGTTTGATACTGGACATTGAACAAATGAACAAATTTTTGTCTCAAGGATGAATATGAGAAGGAAGAGGCCAATATTCAGCGGAAAATAAACACTGTGAGAGAACGTGCCACAAAAGTAGAACATGACATCCAAACGAAGAAAGACACGAGTGTAAGTTTCATCTTGTGATTTATCGCATGGTGTCTTACATTTCACCTTATCTACATGATGTGATATTAGAATTTCCGTTCAGCTTCTGGTTTTCAGTCTTTCGGTAATAGATTGTTGATAATGTGATCTACATGTACTGAAAGTCGTATTATGGAGTTGCAAAGTGTGTTTTATAACAAAGAAGGTTTGTGTTCGTCATTGTCTGAATTGGTTTCTTAAGCCATCATTGGTCTCTTACCTGACATTGCTGACCTGGGTGTTATCTTGGGAACTAAAAACTATAATCTGATATTGTTTAATTACTTGTTGATTTATGTGAGTAGCTTATATAGATCTTGTGAGGAGTTTATTGGGTTCATGTTTACAGAAGAAAAACATTGCAGAAATGAGAGAGATTAGCAGAAAGTTGAGTGAGGTGGACGCCTCAGCAGGCAAACTGGAGCAGATCAACCAGGACCTCAAGAAAGCTGTGAGTTGGTTCAAAGATAATAAGAAAAGAAAACAAAAACATCTGAATAATCTCTGAACAGTAACTTGCATATTAAAGTTGTATATTTTTTTCTGGAGTTTCAGTGTTAAAATGACCGGCCCGGATAGCACAGTTGGTAGAGCGTCCGCTTCGGGACCGGTAGATCCAGGATCAATCCTTGGTCGAGTCACACCTAAGACTTTAAAAGAGGAAGTTGTGACTTCCTCGCTTGGCGTTCAGCATGAAGGGGATAGTGCAACGACTGGTTGACCCGTATCAGTATAATGGCTCGGGCGGGGCGGCTTACTTGCCTTCGGTAAGTCGTCTCAGTGATGCAGCACTAAATAAAAGAGCGGTGGAAATCCGTCCTGCAACAAGGAGGCACATTACACGTGCATGCACCCTAATGATTCCTTCGTCGTCATATGACTGAAAAATTGTTGAGTACGACGTTAAACCCCAAGCACGCACTCACTCACTCAGTGTTAAAATGAAAGACAGCACCAGACTAATGTTTTTGTCCACTGAAATATTACCATTCAGAGTATCTTAAACTGACGATAAATGTTCTTTCTAGATTTTTTCAAACCAGTAAAAGTTTAGTGCAACTACGTCTTGTCACAGCTTCAGCGCGTCTCCATTATCAACAGCAAGGTGACTTCACATTTACTCTAACTCTCTAGCGTCGTTTCCCATGTAATAGTCTAAGCAGTAGCCTGTGGCAGATTAAAGTTCTGAACTTCTGCGATGAAGAAGATGAATAAGTGATAAATGGATTTCTCAGAAATTGGCTATACTGGAAGGATATTTCTTCCCCTGTTTGAACTGTTCATCCAGTAGGCCTACTATACCATCACAGTTTAGGGGTAGCCCGCAAATGCACGGCCGGGGTATTCCTGGTTGGAGTCGTAGCCTCTGAAGGGGTTGTGCTGGTATTACAATAGGATTGTTGTATGACTGGATTCATGCTCAACTGTGACTCATCTAGGCATTCAACTGTCGCTGGATGAAACTGCAACTGTCAAAGATGAAAGCAATGCTGACCTAGTTATGGCGAGGTCAGAGGAAGCACCTTGGCTTAAACATGGTGTTTCAATAATTTTAGTGTTTTTTATATAGAAAACAGAAAAAGACATCCCTTGCATGAGAGAAAGACAAAGAGCAAAATTTAAATTCTTGAGTTGTACTGAAACCAGAAAAAAAATTATATCACAAGATTTAATTAATTTCAAGCATTGTTCGATAAGATGCCATCTTCTCATTCTTCGGTATCCCTAATGAATTTTTAACTGACATCTGTTATTTAGCAAGTGCATGCTGACTAAAAGCTGACATGAACAACAAAATATATATTTGTGTAATTTGAACAGTGTGTCTAAGTAGGCCTAAGATCTGCTGGAGAGATTAATGCCGTTTGAGCGGAGATGGTATGCTGCTGTCTGACTTAAGTTGTGATAACGCGGTTTGTAAATTCACTGATTTTATGTCTGTGGTGGTCCATAAATGATACAGACCTGACCCACAACACTGTGTGAAATAGCCCTATGGCAACATGTAGATAAATCGCTGTAAACGATCTCAAAATGATGTCTTATGCAGGAGTTCTGTGTTACCATATGTCACTTCATGGAGTGAATGCGTAAAAGCTACCTCACAGCTTTGGCATGTACAGTCTGATAGCGATGTGTTTGATCGGATAAAATTCACAAGATGGCTGCCTCGACTCACACCAGCCATTTGTGCTGTATTGTCATTTTGTTCTGCATTTTGATTGGTGAAATCTCCACAAAATAATTAAGTATGATACTTTTTTAGAAAGCGGGACTATCCTGCTTTCGAAGGAAATATGATTTAGCCATGTGCTGTCTTGTCCTTTAAATAGATGACATGATGATGCAAATGGGCAATTGCAAAATTCATGACCTGACTAATTTGGCTTGAACTTTTTGCTTATTCTCTCTAGTAAGCAAAGAAATTTGAAACTTTTGTTTTCCCTTCGTGTGTTCCTTTTGTGTGATTTGGAGAGTTTCTGGTTTTTTGGGGCATGAATCAGGTTATATATGATTACTGACTGAAATTTTTGAATATTCTGCTAGGAAAGAGATCTTCAGGCAACAGAAGGCAGTGTGAATATAGATGACCTGAAAGCTGACATCAGCAGTTTACAGAAGGAAAAACAGACCCTGGATGCAACTCTCAGTGCTCTTAGGTTTGTCAGTTTATACAGACAGCAAGTGTTTAGACATCGTCAGCCATCTTTAACTTGGTATGACATAATGCTTTTGTGCAGAATTTCACGCTAAGATTGTATGAGAAAAGAGATTCTTACCTGTGAAGGTAAACATGGGTTAAGCACCTTTCTCGTCCCAAGGCTTTATTTGGTAAGGGAAATGCCATGGTTACAACAAAACTCTTAAATTTATTTACCATTAAGTGAAGTATTTGTGTGCTGAAAACACAACTGGGGCCAGTTGATCAGAAGTGTTTGAAATAGTATTCAATATGAATACTTCAAGTGTCATGCTGGTATGTGTACAGGATATGTGAATCTTTGTTCCAAATTAGTAGGCTTATTTCTAACTACACTTCAGAACAGTCATCTGAGCAGCAGGAGAAGAAAGTAACTTGTAGCTTATGTTGTGAACTCAGGATTTTTGGATGAAAGGATAAAATGGAATTGTTGGGGTTTAACCCCTTATTTGCAGTTCTTCAGTCATATCTTGCGGTCAAAGATTTCTGTTGCCTCTAAGAGAGTAAGTTGTCATAGTTGCTGTGAATGATATTGTCATGTAAGTCCAGTATTGTGGCAAGTTCCTTCTGCTGGTTCTCAGTTCAGAGATGAGTCGACTTCACATGGAGTCGAGTCTGCTGACGGAAGTCAACATGCTGAAGAAAGAGAAGACCAGTAAGGAAGAGGGAGTGCGCAAAATGTGAGTCACATTCAGCAAAACATCTTGAGTAAACCTTGTATGTCGTTAGTGAGGATGGGCATACATGGCCGGATGAGTGGGGTTGAGGGGTGGTGTTGGGGTTGAGGGGTTGTGGTAGCACGCCTGTGCAGTGCACAGACCCAGGAGCCTTTCACCAACGTGGTTGGAGTTCCTCTCGTGGTCGTACGTGGGAAGGTCTGCCATGGCTTTGGGTCGTGGGTTTCCCCTGGTTCTGCTCGGTTTGCTGACCGCCATTGTATAAGTGAAATATTCTTGAGTATGGCGTTAAACACCGGTCAAATAAATAAATAAATCTTTAGGTAGGTGTTTAACTCAGATTTAATCAGATCTGTATGCAAGGTGCAAGACATATTGGATACCAGATGGCCTTTGAACATTCGCATACCTGAGTTTAAATGAAGGTGTTTCTTGGGTATAACAGAATATACTCACTAAGTAAGTCAAAAAAGGGACACATACCCTAGTTACCCTTCAACTGCCCCTGCAGCCAATAGACTGAAACATTCTTACAGAACTATGGGGGGTGGAGAGATAATGGGCAGTGTCGTCTTTAATGACACAAACAATCATTTCAAGGAAATTTTAATAATAATTGTATACATAAATTCTACTTGAAAAGGTGCTTTAGTGGTTGAAAAGGTTGACGATTTACAGTAGTTAAATTTTCTTTTTGAAGAAAAGCAAAACATGAGGACACTCTGAAGTACCTACTAGGCCACATGCCTGCCCAGAATGTACGAGGAGAGTTGGATGAGTACACAGGGTGAGTTTGTATTAGACTCAGGGTAGAGGTAAACACTGACCACTTTTATAGTTTCTCCTAGACATTTTAGTTAAATACTAAAATTGATCCTCTTTTGTTAAATAATGTGGAAGCAGTTTTACGATTACAGTGTTGTTTATAAGCTTGGGTGAGAACTGAGGTAGTAATATTGGTCCTAATAGTAAGGGGTTTTTTTTATGTTTACCCCTGGTATGCAGCTGAAAACAAATTTCTCTAGTCGGTATCTCCCAAAATACACATAACTCCCTGAATTTCACAAATTTTGCTTTAAAGCTTGAAGGCAAAGAAAACGCTAAAATAAAGTATTTTGCAGATGTAAGTCCATTGAACACTGTTCAAGAAAATACTCTGATTTATATTTTTAGAATTTTTATAACCAACTAAAATGCATGTAAAACATAGGATTCTATGGTGGTCTGTTGGGACCAACTAAAATGCATGTAAAACATAGGATTCTATGGTGGTCTGTTGGGACCAACTAAAATGCATGTAAAACATAGGATTCTATGGTGGTCTGTTGGGACCAACTAAAATGCATGTAAAACATAGGATTGTATGGAGGTCTGTTGGGACCAACTAAAATGCATGTAAAACATAGGATTCTATGGTGGTCTGTTGGGACCAACTAAAATGCATGTAAAACATAGGATTCTATGGTGGTCTGTTAGGACCCAGAGGGTACCAGTGATGTCACAGTAGTATTTTTGGCTTGAAAAAGTTCATTTCATTGTCCAGTTGTGGAGTGATTCATAACTCTAAATGGAGATGCATTTTGAATGATGAAATATAGCAATCTGTGTGTGTCAAGTGACTTCACTGGTCCCAATATGGTCAGAAAAGGCCACAATAGAATACAAAGTTTTAAATGCATTTTGCTAGGTGGAAAAATATTCTAAAAAACAAGTCAAACTATTTTCCTGGACAATATTTAATGGTCTTTCATCAGTCATGTACTGCTAGTGTGTTCTTTGCCTTTCAATAATGACAGGAGTCTCTAGTCACAAATAATATCTGTTGATTTTCAATTAAGTTGTGACACAAATACCGCTATGTGAACAGACTTTGACTTGTTCGAGAGATATTTCCAGAATTACAGGGCCAATTTTATCGAAATTTGGGTATAAGGCTCATCTACATTGTGTTTTGGATTGCAGAACTTACCCACTTTTGGCTGGTTTGTATTCTTTTATTAGCATTACGTAACATGGGGAAGACAAATCTCCTTCTGTTCTTTTTTTTTTCTTCTTTTTTTTTTTTCAATGTCTGGTTACAAACTTTGAGCTTCTCATCATAATTTCGTTGTCCACAGCGTAAATATTACCACATCTTCCTATATTGAAGTCAGTAAACTGATCAGTCATGTTGTTGTTGTTTCAGGAGACAAAGTGAAGATGTGAAAAACATGGAGAGGTCATTACAGAGAAACAAGATGGAGTTGACCACCAAGGAAGCTAATCGTAAAATGATCAAGTAAGAGGGAAGCGTCGTGCTTAGAGAAGGTGGTTGTATAAAATATGTTCACATGATTCTGTTGTCTGTTTCTGCTAAGGACACATTCAAAAGTTATGTTTTTTCCTGCACTGAATGTCAGGGCTTCCGCTGGGTCTCACCATTGTCGCAAATTTAGAACACTTTTTTGAAATGGCGGTAAAATTTTTTTAAAATGCCAGTGTTTTTGGCAACAAATTTATTTACTTAAGGAAATGTTCACACATGATACAAAAAAACTACCTGGCGAAACTTTTGTAGTACTTTTCAGGCATGAGAGTTTTTTAGGGGGGTTTAGCAGATTTTCGCTATTTTCTGTGATGAGATCGATCCATTTGCTTTCACTTCAAACAACCTCATCTTGGCAAACCAACACCAACACCATTGTATGGTGATTTTACTTGACAGAAAAATACAAAGTGGGTTCAGCATTGTTGCAAGTTCGCTTACATTGGATAACACTTGAAAATCATTTTTGTTATATTGTGAACGAAAATCATGGCATTTTTGGGATGCCTTTCATGGCCAAATCTTTAACAAAAAAAAATTATCAAGAGAGGTAAGTCAAGGTAGTGTAAGAGATGTAAATGATGTTACCTTCCTTGAAAAATTAAACCTTTCCACTTTAATAATCTATTTTTTGGGGAGATAAATGTTTAAGAATGTGTGCGATTTTTCACCTGTGATATTGTGTTACCCCATTGTATTGATCATCATGCTGCATTCAAATAAACTAAAGTTACAAATTTATTTTGTAACAAATTTTTCCGATAGGGGAAAGTACCTTTTACTAGGATCCTACACAGATTGATTTAAAAAAGGATTGATTTTTTTTCAAAAAACAAAAACGCCTTACCAAACATTGGTCCGTTATTTTCCGGGCAGTTGTTCAAAATGCTGCGTGGGATAAACTCCAGATATAACTGGAAGAGACCAAATTGATTCTAGCAGCTATACCAAGGCAGATAAAAATGAATTAGAGATGGAGACCTACGAGAGTCATAGATACTGTTCCTATTCAGTCATTTGAAGATCACAAAGATTGTCAAGGTCGCTAAAAAAGTATGGCGAAAAGAAAATAGTATAGGCTACAAAATCTGATGAGTCACTAAAGTGACTGGCTAAAAGTATACTGACCCAGAGGAAGCCCTGAAGTATATTTCTTAAAATGGGCCACATTGACAGTATCATTTTTATGGCTTTGGGCCACATTGACAGTATCATTTTTATGGCTTTGGGCCTCATTGACAGTATCATTTTTATGGCTTGGGGCCACATTGACAGTATCATTTTTATGGCTTGGGGCCACATTGACAGTATCATTTTTATGGCTTGGGGCCACATTGACAGTATCATTTTTATGGCTTGGGGCCACATTGACAGTATCATTTTTATGGCTTGGGGCCACATTGGCAGTATCTTTTTTTTTGGGTTAAATTAGGACATGACAATTCCATATAATGTTATTTTTATTTTAGGGAGCAGTTAAAAAAGAAAGAGGAGGAGCTTAAAAGTGAGTTGCATTTAGAAATGCTACGTTAGTATTGAGGAATCTATTGCAGAGGTAAAATGATGAAGTAAAAAAGAAGACGACGTTTTACAACCACATTTAACCCCTAAAAATTTTGTTCATGAATTTTTTAAACTGCTTGTACTGTGGTTTGCCGAACTTGAAAGCTGTGTTTTTCATTTGATTCCTGTTTTTCTCCAAATTCAAGAATATATCTCAAACTATTCACTATGTATTTCTTGCCTTCTGAATCAGTTTGTTCTACATCAGCAAATAAAAGTATTTTATTTTTCCTAGCATTGGAAGAGAAGATCTTTGAAGTGTGTGGCAGCCAGAACTTCGAGGAATCCTTGACAACAGTTCAGAAGAAAATGGGACAGACTCAAGAGTAAGCTTCTCAGACGAGATATGTGTATTACCATATATTTTTTTCTAAATCTGAAAGAATATTGTAATATTCTACCTTTTATCTGTCTGTAGGTTCTGAATTAATTTATGTGGATTTTTAAACTGAGGACACTTTGAAAGTAATCACACATGAGTGATCAGTCTAATTTATGTGAATTATGTGTATTGAGAAAATACTTTTTACTGTGCTAGCGCTAGCCTTTTTATTCCTTTCGCCAATGTAGCTAAATTGGTCAGAAAGATTTTAGCCATTTTAACAATAATCTAGTCACAACAAAATTCACTTTTTATGAAAAGAATCTCTAAGCAGAGCAATGGATCAATCAAAAAGTGAAGTGTCATACAGAACTCTGGAATCTCTTGCCATTGCAGTTGCTGTGAATTTCTCATGCTGGCTTCCTATCTGGTTGTGAGCCATCAACCTGCTAATGGCCATGAGTTTCCCCTACCATAAAGGTGGCTACCAACATATACATAAAATGTTTTTGAGTACAGCATAAAATGCTTGTCGAATAAATAAACAATAAAGCTATTACTTTTAGTCCCATTCTCTTCTCATCTCCCCAAATTAGCACGCTGGTAATACTGCTTTAATACCACATTGACTAACATTGTCCGCTTGACTACGCATGATGTCACATTTGTAAAGGGGAGTAACTCAGACAAACACATACACATGCTAACATACAGACCTGATGCTCTTCTAAGGCTATTTCCTTTAAATGGGAAGAACGTACGTAGTCAAGTACAGACTTTGAACTTACATGAGGGCTTTAACATGGTAGGATAATGTTGTTTCGCCAAGGTGGAGAAGCTAAGTAAAAATAGTTTCACCAGACTGAAATTACATTCGCAAAATGGAACAGTGATCAATATCGCTAGCACAGTGTTTAGGTTATCTACAAGTTCTGTACAATGTCTGAATGTAATGCCAATCTTGTGGGTGTTTCTTCTGCTTATTCAGCCAGAGAGGGTCATTGTTAGGAGCTCAGCATTTCTTCAAAAAGTATGTGGAAGACCTAAAGAAGAACAACCCATGCTGCCCCCTGTGTCATAGAGAGTTTGATGAGGAACAGGAAGTTCGAGAACTTGTCCTTGAGGTAACCCTGGTAACCCATATGCTGTGGATTGTGGGAAATAAACCGCAGCAGTATGTGAATGTTACTCAGTCATAAATTCTGTGCGAGTTTAAGGACATTATGAGAATAAAAATGGGTATAATGGAGTATGGCGTAAAACGCCTATCAAATAAGTAAATAAAGAGGTAGATAATATAATGGGAAAATTTACTTAAAAAACTTACAATGACCAAATAAAAATGTTGAAATATTGAGTCAAACATGTTTTCTTCAATTTTAGGAGCATATTTTGCTGTTAAATATTATGTCAAGTTGGAAAGTGGACCCAGTGGGTTATAAAGATAATCATGACAACATTTTTGTAGGAGTTTTGATCCGATTTTTTATAACCATTTAAAGCGCATTATTGATAGGTAGTTTTTGAAGTATCAGTTTTTAGTAGATTCACGCCATGACAAAACTGAACACCTTGTACCCAGGGTATGTGATCTGTTATAACTATAAACATATCCTGATTTGTGCACATCACAGCTGCAACAGAAGCTGAGGATGGTGCCGGGAAAAGTGGAGACGGCTGAGAAAGAACTGAAGGATTATCAGCAAAGATATGATTCCATGCTTCAGCTACGGCCATTACGAGCCAGTGTAAGCTTCTTCTTGTGTTGTACATTCATGTGGTCTGTGGGTGAATGTATTATTTGCAGATGTTGGTAAGGACCTTTTAGGTGTAATTTGTAGAAGTAAAGCCCACAAAATTCAGCTACCAAGCACCGTAATATGGAAACTTTAGGCCCATTGTCATTTCCCATTAAAATAATAGGTCTATCTTTAAACCCTATTAATTGCTATTAAATTCTTTTTAGAGAAAGGCTTACATCTACTTTTGTTTACATAGGTAAATACATGTAGTGTCTCAAAAAATCAAAACTTGGCTTGCTAACTTGGCTTTGGGTCTTAGCATGGATCTGACCACATCCCAGATCTGTTGGATGAATAAGAAATAACTTGAGGTTTTATCTTTGTGTGTTATCCATAGATCTCCACCCTGAAAGATGCAGATATACCAGAAATGAAGACCAAGCTAAGCCGTGTGGGGACAGAAGTGGAGACACTACAACAAACTATACAAGAGGTACAGCAACTGGCATTATCACACAGCCATTACTGTGAACTGTACAAGAGGTACAGCAACTGGCATTATCACACAGCCATTACTGTAAACTATACAAGAGGTACAGCAAGTGGCATTATCACACAGCCATTACTGTAAACTATACAAGAGGTACAGCAACTGGCATTGTCACACAGCCATTACTGTGAACTGTACAAGAGGTACAGCAACTGGCATTATCACACAGCCATTACTGTAAACTGTACAAGAGGTACAGCAACTGGCATTATCACACAGCCATCACTGCAAACTATACAAGAGGTACAGCAACTTGCATTATCACACAGCTATTACTGTAAACTGTACAAGAGGTACAGCAACTGGCATTATCATACAGCCATTACTGTGAACTGTACAAGAGGTACAGCAACTGGCATTATCACACAGGCATTACAACAAACTATACAAGAGGTACAGCAAGTGGCATTATCACACAGCCATTACTGTAAACTGTACAAGAGGTACAGCAAGTGTCATTATCACACAGCCATTACTGTAAACTGTACAAGAGGTACATCAACTGGCATTATCACACAGCCATTACTGTGAACTGTACAAGAGGTACAGCAACTGGCATTATCACACAGGCATTACAACAAACTATACAAGAGGTACAGCAAGTGGCATTATCACACAGCCATTACTGTAAACTGTACAAGAGGTACAGCAAGTGGCATTATCACACAGCCATTACCGTAAACTGTACAAGAGGTACAGCAACTGGCATTATCACACAGCCATCACTGCAAACTATACAAGAGGTACAGCAACTTGCATTATCACACAGCCATTACTGTAAACTGTACAAGAGGTACAGCAAGTGGCATTATCACACAGCCATTACTGTAAACTGTACAAGAGATACAGCAAGTGGCATTATCACACAGCCATTACTGCAAACTATACAAGAGGTACAGCAACTGGCATTATCACACAGCCATTACAACAAACTATACAAGAGGTACAGCAAGTGGCATTATCAAACAGCCATTACTGTGAACTGTACAAGAGGTACAGCAACTGGCATTATCAAACAGCCATCACTGCAAACTATACAAGAGGTACAGCAAGTGGCATTATCACACAGCCATTACAACAAACTATACAAGAGGTACAGCAACTGGCATTATCACACAGCCATTACTGCAAACTATACAAGAGGTACAGAAAGTGGCATTATCACACAGCCATTACAACAAACTATACAAGAGGTACAGCAAGTGGCATTATCAAACAGCCATTACTGTGAACTGTACAAGAGGTACAGCAACTGGCATTATCAAACAGCCATCACTGCAAACTATACCAGAGGTACAGCAACTGGCATTATCACACAGCCATTACAACAAACTATACAAGAGGTACAGCAACTGGCATTATCACACAGCCATTACTGTAAACTGTACAAGAGGTACAGCAACTGGCATTATCACACAGCCATTACTGTAAACTGTACAAGAGGTACAGCAACTGGCACTATCACACAGCCATTACTGTAAACTATACAAGAGGTACAGCAACTGGCATCACACAGCCATTACTGTAAACTGTACAAGAGGTACAGCAACTGGCATTATCACACAGCCATTACTGTAAACTATACAAGAGGTACAGCAACTGTCATTATCACACAATCATTACATTAAACTGTCATGATCACACAATCATTACAGCAAACTATATAAGAAGTACAGCAACGTCATTATCATGCAGCCATTACTGCAAGGTATACCAGGTGTACAGCAAGTGTCATTATCACAAGCTTTTGTACCCAGTTATGCAAGAAGTACAGCAACAGTCATTATCACACAATCATTACTGTGAACTATACAGGAGGTACAACAGCTGTCATTATCACACACTCATCACAGCAAACTATACAAGAAGTACAGCAACTGTCATCATCACACAGCCATTATTGTAAACTATACAAGAAGTACAGCAACTGTCATTATCAAACACTCATTACAGCAAACTCTCATTATCACACAATCATTACAGCAAACTGTACAAGAGATACAGCAACTGTCATTATCACACAGCCATTACTGCAAACTATACCAGAGGTACAGCAACTGTCGTTATCACACAGCCATTACTGTAAACTATACAAGAGATACAGCAACTGTCAGGGTGAAGGCCAGGTATGAAAATGAGTCAGTAATACATGAATTCAGACTTGATGTCATACACAACATTATTTTCTGATGATCTGTGCAGAAAGTGGAAGATCAGCAGAGCACTTATTTATTTATTTATTTATTTATTAAATTGGTGACTGCAGAGAAGTCGTAGATTCTGGCATGATGTGATCATACGTGATGCGTTTTCTGATGTTCTGTACAGAAAGAGGAAGACTTACAGAGTAAACATGGTGACCTGAGCATGGCAAAAGAGATGGCCGCTGACATCATCCTGATGGACCGATACCTTGGAGACATTCGCGATGTGGACAAGAGAATCATCGCAAAGTCTGCCAAGCTCTCAGTGGGAGGTAACTCTCAAAACTAACTGTTAACAATTTGAAAAGCTGCTACATACCTGGCAATGTTCAGAACTTGTTAATGACCTGATCTCTTTTTTGCTCTGAACAATGAGTTTATCATCACAACTGAGCCAATTCATTTAACAAAAGTGTATTAAATTTTAAAGGTTAGCGTCAGTGATGTTTTTTGTCTTTTACCTTGTGCAGTTACATGTACATATGTCAAAAACATCCAAGCAAGGTAATGGATATTGATTACACATGGCATGCAGAGCCTTCATGTGGCACACAGATAAGCACACTATATTGGTGGAAAACAAGTGGTCTGCGAACAACATTGTGCGCAAAGCAGCCAGACAAGCACCGTTGACTATTTATTATCACCAGTGAAGCCCCCACACCCCACCCATCCCCACCCCACCGACGCAACCCTACAAGCACTGAGAGTGGGTGAAAATCTACAAGATCCCTGTCCAAGGCTGGTTTTGAACCTACTGCTCATGTGTGGTAGCAGTTAAAAGGCAAACATCCTCCATCCTTCAGAGCATGACCTGATCCATAGATGTGAATTGATGCAATAGTGTATAATTCAGGCTGGAAAAGAGATAAACTTTAAATAATAACCTTAAGGATCATTTATTCAATTACTTGGCCATCCATTGACACTGATTTATGCTGTTATTGTACAGTGTTCTGATTAAGTTTGAGCGTGCTTAATTGTTACAGACTCTGACAGAACGATGGAGAAGGTGAATGACGAGAAGGAAGAGGCCCAGATACAGCTGTGAGTCTTGATGGTCTGGTTAACACATGTTACAGACCTAGACAGTATTCAGCAGCTTGTCCATTAGGCACACTTAGTGATTAGGTATTGGTTAGACCACACCACTGGTTAACACATGTTACAGACCTAGACAGTATTCAGCAGCTTGTCCATTAGGCACACTTAGTGATAAGGTATTGGTAAGGCCACACCACTGGTTAACACATGTTACAGACCTAGACAGTATTCAGTAGCTTGTCCATTAGGCACACTTAGTGATTAGGTATTGGTAAGGCCACACCACTGGTTAACACATGTTACAGATAGACAGTATTCAGCAGCTTGTCCATTAGGCACACTTAGTGATTAGGTATTGGTTAGGCCACACCACTGGTTAACACATGTTACAGATAGACAGTATTCAGCAGCTTGTCCATTAGGCACACTTAGAGATTAGGTATTGGTAAGGCCACACCACTGGTTAACACATGTTACAGACCTAGACAGTATTCAGTAGCTTGTCCATTAGGCACACTTAGTGATTAGGTATTGGTAAGGCCACACCACTGGTTAACACATGTTACAGATAGACAGTATTCAGCAGCTTGTCCATTAGGCACACTTAGTGATTAGGTATTGGTTAGGCCACACCACTGGTTAACACATGTTACAGACCTAGACAGTATTCAGCAGCTTGTCCATTAGGCACACTTAGTGATTAGGTATTGGTAAGGCCACACCACTGGTTAACACATGTTACAGATAGACAGTATTCAGTAGCTTGTCCATTAGGCACACTTAGTGATTAGGTATTGGTAAGGCCACACCACTGGTTAACACATGTTACAGACCTAGACAGTATTCAGCAGCTTGTCCATTAGGCACACTTAGAGATTAGGTATTGGTAAGGCCACACCACTGGTTAACACATGTTACAGACCTAGACAGTATTCAGTAGCTTGTCCATTAGGCACACTTAGTGATTAGGTATTGGTAAGGCCACACCACTGGTTAACACATGTTACAGATAGACAGTATTCAGCAGCTTGTCCATTAGGCACACTTAGAGATTAGGTATTGGTAAGGCCACACCACTGGTTAACACATGTTACAGACCTAGACAGTATTCAGCAGCTTGTCCATTAGGCACACTTAGTGATTAGGTATTGGTAAGGCCACACCACTGGTTAACACATGTTACAGACCTAGACAGTATTCAGCAGCTTGTCCATTAGGCACACTTAGTGATTAGGTATTGGTAAGGTCACACCACTGGTTAACACATGTTACAGACCTAGACAGTGTTCAGCAGCTTGTCCATTAGGCACACTTAGTGATTAGGTGTTGGTAAGGCCACACCACTGGTTAACACATGTTACAGATAGACAGTATTCAGCAGCTTGTCCATTAGGCACGCTTAGTGATTAGGTATTGGTAAGGCCACACCACTGGTTAACACATGTTACAGATAGACAGTATTCAGCAGCTTGTCCATTAGGCACACTTAGTGATTAGGTATTGGTAAGGCCACACCACTGGTTAACACATGTTGCAGATAGACAGTATTCAGCAGCTTGTCCATTAGGCACACTTAGTGATAAGGTATTGGTAAGGCCACACCACTGGTTAACACATGTTACAGACCTAGACAGTATTCAGCAGCTTGTCCATTAGGCACACTTAGAGATTAGGTATTGGTAAGCCCACACCACTGGTTAACACATGTTACAGACCTAGACAGTATTCAGTAGCTTGTCCATTAGGCACACTTAGTGATTAGGTATTGGTAAGGCCACACCACTGGTTAACACATGTTACAGATAGACAGTATTCAGCAGCTTGTCCATTAGGCACACTTAGTGATTAGGTATTGGTTAGGCCACACCACTGGTTAACACATGTTACAGACCTAGACAGTATTCAGCAGCTTGTCCATTAGGCACACTTAGTGATTAGGTATTGGTAAGGCCACACCACTGGTTAACACATGTTACAGATAGACAGTATTCAGTAGCTTGTCCATTAGGCACACTTAGTGATTAGGTATTGGTAAGGCCACACCACTGGTTAACACATGTTACAGACCTAGACAGTATTCAGCAGCTTGTCCATTAGGCACACTTAGAGATTAGGTATTGGTAAGGCCACACCACTGGTTAACACATGTTACAGACCTAGACAGTATTCAGTAGCTTGTCCATTAGGCACACTTAGTGATTAGGTATTGGTAAGGCCACACCACTGGTTAACACATGTTACAGATAGACAGTATTCAGCAGCTTGTCCATTAGGCACACTTAGAGATTAGGTATTGGTTAGGCCACACCACTGGTTAACACATGTTACAGACCTAGACAGTATTCAGCAGCTTGTCCATTAGGCACACTTAGTGATTAGGTATTGGTAAGGCCACACCACTGGTTAACACATGTTACAGACCTAGACAGTATTCAGCAGCTTGTCCATTAGGCACACTTAGTGATTAGGTATTGGTAAGGTCACACCACTGGTTAACACATGTTACAGACCTAGACAGTGTTCAGCAGCTTGTCCATTAGGCACACTTAGTGATTAGGTGTTGGTAAGGCCACACCACTGGTTAACACATGTTACAGATAGACAGTATTCAGCAGCTTGTCCATTAGGCACGCTTAGTGATTACTTATTGGTAAGGACACAATGATTTAAATTGTGTTATGGGCAGAATAAATCTTTTTCCATTGTCAGGGGACAGTATAAAAATGTAAAAAAAAATTAGTTTGTGGGAAGTATGCATTGTCTTGGCAATTTTTCCTGTTGAAGACATATAACTTACATGATATAAAGGCTTTGGAAAATAAGATAATCTTAAAAATATCATGATTGGTCAAAATGAAAATGTGGATGTACAGTTTTATTTTTATTCCGTTGTTAGATTCTTTTAGTGTTGGGGTAGCCCGTAGCTCACAAAATGATATCGGTGCGGCCAGTATTTAGTTACTGCTAGTTCAGACTATATAATCTTTGTGTGTCCGATGGATTCGTATTCTCCCCAAGGCTCCGGGAACTAAATATTGTTTACATTGTGTCATGGTGTGAGTTTTCCTTCAGGAGTTACTTCTCTTGGCTTATTTGGCTTAAAAGTTTCGTCCTGCTGCAGTCAATCTGTTTGGCTGTGACTGTAAGACAGAAGTTTTTGACAGCAGTGGTTTTATCCATGGACGCATGAAAAATTGTTAATAATGTGGAAGTAGTAAATCTTATTTAACATCACATGGAGGAAAAATTTGTCATTGCCATATGTTGTCTTTGTATTTCGTGGATTAATGATTGATGAGAGCCCTGTCATCAACTCAAATAATTTGAATAATGATTGTGAAAATCTTTGTTTACTCCTTTCTTCCCAGGGAGAATGTGAACCGTAAGTTGGATTACAAGCGTGAGAAGGTGAGCAGTCACTCTGACCAGGTACAGCGTCTGAAGGGTCAGGTGAACGACCTGACGGCTGACAAGCTGAGGATAGAGCAGGATGTACAGCAGAGGTGTAAGCTGGAGGAGAGGAAGGTTCAGCTAGAGGCAGAGAATAACACACTCGTTCTCGATATACAGGTACAGGCATCAGCAGTCTTGTCTAATAATAAATGATGTGATTTACCAGGAAACTTACAAAAATTAATGTATGAAGTTTTGTAAAGGTGACACAACTTTCTGGAAACTCAGAAAATTGCAGATACGGACCATTTGAATTTTTTCTCGTAAGCAATGGGACTGTCTGGGCTACATTGCCATAAAGTGATGTGATTTACCAGGAAAGTTACAAAAATTAATGGAAAGTTATGAAAAACTGATGTATGAAGTTTTGTAGAAGTGGCACCTTATCTGTTAATAGGAAAATTTTCTGGAGTTAAAATAATTATAAACTCAGAAGATTGCAAATGCTGAAAATTCATCTTTCATATTTCCAGTATTCATCAGACTGATGAAATAATGCATGATAGTAATAAACGAACTTGTCATTTTATAAATGTCAGATGCATGTAATGATTACATGAGCTGTTGAGTATGTCTGTTTTCAGGATCAAGAAGATCAGCTGGGTCCTCTGAAGGTAAGAATTAGAAAGCAAACTTTGCAAGTTGTTGGTTAAACATTAAGCGTCCACATGAATTGAATAAATGTAGTAATCTTTGATTACAAAAGCTTACCTGAGCACCAACAAATTCTGAAGTTTGGAATGTTCTGTTTTGGAAAAGAGCAACTGCCTTGCTCATGGAAGCATGGAACATGGAACTGCAGAAAGAGATAAAACTAAATATGACTTTAGAAAGTTATCAAATTAGTACCATTTTACCACTTGGACTGCTTTGGTGGCCTAATGGTAAGCACCTGCACCCCAGAGTTGAGAGACCTTGGGATCATACCAAAGACACATATATGGCACTTGTGGCTGCCTCGCTTTATGCTCGCACTGGACTGGCAAGTCCAGTGTCAGCATAATGTGACTGGGTGGGTTGTCATGTCTGGTGTCTTCGGCATGATGCGACAGCACTTTGGCAGAAGGGACTCGCCCTGCTACATGATTAAAGAAGACAGTATACATGCACACATCTGATGATTCTTCATCATATGACTGAAAAATTGTAAAGTACTAGAAGGTGAAACAGCTTTTTGACAGTCTGTTGATAACTGGGATTGGAAAAAAAGTGTGTATATCTTTGTTACAGTTGCAGATAGACCGATTTGAAGAGGACAAGAAAGCAGTATCCAGAGAAAAAGATGACAAACTGAATGAAATCAAGAGTGAGGTAATAACCAGCAGATCATTGACATTGTTTATTTGTCACCAAAAATGACATGGCATCATTGATTGTTAGTAACTTCATAATTAAAGATAGATTAGACATCGTTGTTACGTGCCTAAAACAATGAATTACATGGGTCTAATACAATCAAGCACAATGACCCTGGAGCTCCTCACCAATGTGGTGGCTGTGAGTTCAAGTCCAGCTCATGCTGGCTTCATTTCTGGCTGTAGGTGGGAAGGTCTTCAGCAACCTGCATATGTTCATGGGTTTCCCCCGTGCTCTGCCCAGTATCCTCCCACCATAATGCTGGCCATTGTCATACAAGGGAAATGTTCTTGAGGACGGTGCAAGACACCAATTAATATAAATAAATAAATAATACAGTCAGGAGTCACTTTGGAGAGAGTCTATTCTTTTTTTCTATTATACTTTTCTACTATACTAAATCAGAGGCAGAAACTTCAAAACATACTTGACCTTGGGGTTCCCTAAGGTGCTCATCAAATTTATTAACAATAAAGTCACACTAATAAATGATCAAGACAACATGGCCACACATACAGAGAAAATTTTGCGAAACCTAATGAGAAATTCAGGAAACAAGTAACAAAATTGATTTGCTGTAAACATATTTCACCATCCCCCTCTTTGAGTGGGAAGTTGGTGATTCTCAGAGGCTTGTTGATAGCGGACGAGTGAATCTAGCGGCGAATGGGAAAAGGTTGTTTAATATGTGCTTCATGTGCTCACTTGTCTAATAAATGTTTAAAAAGTTAAAGTAGGCAAATAGATTAGGAAGTGTTTAATTTGGACAAGCAAATTTGGAAGAGTTGAAAATTAAGATACTTGACGGCGCATTATTTCTTTATTTTCAGAGTCCTGTTTTTTTTGTTTTGCCACTGTGTTTTCACAAAGTACATTTATGCATCCCAATGTTTTTATCATTTATACATTGTTAGGGAGAGTGAGTATGAATGTTTTTGGTATGACATTTTTAGGGAGAGTCCACAAGAACAAAATGCAGAGAAGTTCACGCCATAAACAAACTGATAAAAGGGTAAGTCTGTGTTATTAAGATCATCAGCTTTGTCAGAACAGTTTGGGGTATTAGGAGCTGCTGTGGTAACCCCTGAAGTTGAATATTTTCTGTGTGAAGTTTTCAGGAAAATTTAAAGCTCTGATACATTTTGTAAAACTGTAGAAGTGAGTAGATTTGAACTGAGGACAAGTTTTTATTATGTCATCTAACATAGGTGACATTCATCTTCAGGGACACAATTGATCAGAGGGTTGTAGTGGTTATTTTAGGTATTAGGTTATTTAATTACTTCAAAGTGAAAATCTCAGACTGTGAAACACTGTATCAAGAAAGGTGTCCTGCATACTTTCAGGTACATAAGAGAAAGCAGGGCTGAGGCCTTACAGAGCAAAAAGGAGTTACAGGTTGAGAATGCCAAGAGGGTTGAAAATCTGACAAGCGAGCAGCAAGACATACGATCTAACCTGGATAAGCTGAGGACAGAGTTAGCCAATCAGCAGGTGAGGTAACCACGCCTGAGGTACAGGTGTTCTGCTACATACGGGGGATGGTGCTGCTCTTAGGGACACAGGTGCAGCTTTTGGGGACTCAGGTGACACAGGTGCAGCTTTTGGGGACACAGGTGCAGCTTTTGGGAACACAGGAGCAGCTTTTGGGGACACAGGTGCAGCTTTTGGGTACACAGGTGCTGCTTTTGGGGACACAGGTGCAGCTTTTAGGGACACAGGTTCTGCTTTTGGGGACACAGGTACTTCTGCTTTGCCTGTGATTAGTTGCTATGTAACAAGAGTGCACACTATGAACAGCATCACAGAAACTGCAAGTTTCGTCTGGATTAATTGATGCTACTCTGTAACATTTGGGCAAGGGACAAAATGCCTCCAGCCAAAAGTTCCCTGTCCTTTGACCCATCAGGTGGCATTTTGAATCTAGCGCTCACTAGCTTGGCTCTGACCTGAAGTCTGCAGATTTATAAGGTACCAAATGAGGTGCTGTAGTTTCACCTGGCTCCTATTTATCAATCTGACCATTGTGGTATAAATGAAAATATTTTAAGTATGCTTGCATTGTCTAATCAAATATGTACACCCTCTGTTCATCGTTATGTGCTGCAGTACTAAAAACCTGGCAGTGAGTTGATGTATGTTCAGAGGTTCCCAGTTGTCTTTGAATTCTCTGATAGTACTTGAATTCTATTTAGCATTTTTAAATGTTTACTGTTGGATACAGTGTAATCCCTTGAAAGTACCATCTCACATTGCATTTGAAATGGGTTGATAAATAAGCCAGCAAAATAGTATCCATTTAACCCCACTTGAAGAGCTGTACTTAACCTGAATGTTCCTTGAAAGTGGTAGAAAAGCTAGGATGTTAGATCCTTTTAAAGTCCTTGAAAAACATTTTGTTTATGGGTGGGAATCATTATTTTTGTCTGTGGCAGGTTCGAGAACGTGAGTTCCAGGATAATCTGCAGCTGAGGGAGAAACAAAAGGAGATGGAGCGTCTCCAGGGGGAGATAGACAAGCTGATGCAGAAAATCGGAGGGTTTGACCCCAAAGGGCTCAACAGAGAGAGACAGAAGTTAGAGGAGAAGAAAGATGAACTCAGAAACAGGGTAAACATCCCAATACCCCAGCTACTGGTGCTAGCCCTAAAAACAAAGTGAAAAAAAAAACACAAAATCACATCCCGGAATGGTGTTTTAATCCATATCATTTCACAGAAAAAAGTGACCTAAGAATTGGATTTATGTAGTGGATAAATTAAATTTGCAGTTATGGATGTGTCCTAACATATAAAGTTACAAGAAAACTTGATGGGGTTGAAAGCAGCTTTCATTTTTAAATAGTACATTTTTGCTATTTAAAAGGAAAAGGACTCTGGTGATATGAAAAGAGGGGTTTTTTGGCATAACTTTATTTTCTCTTGAATTCATCATCTTTGTTATAGATTTCTATTTCATATATCTTTTAAATGTTGAAAAATTAGAGCTTTTAGTATAGCTTAGTTCTTCAGGTTCATTACTAATTTCCACGTATTATGTTTTGCTGTGGTTTCAGAAAAACCAGGTTGAGGGTCGTCAGAGAGGTTTCCTTGATGAGATCAAGAGGTTTAAGCAGGAGCTGAAGTCTGACCAGTATAACGGGGCTGCGGAGAAGTGTAGGGATAAGGCTATAGCCCTTAGGGTGAGGAACACGGGCTCAGGGGCTGAGGGCATAACAACAAAGAATAATACTGTCAAGGCTCTAAACTTGTAGTGGAATAAAGAAACCACCCAGTGTCTGTATGTCATTGTGCGAGAAATGTTTGAAAAAAGTGTATGCTCATCCAAAACCTAAGTTTCTTCCCAAGTTTCACTAAGTTGCAATATTAATAAATTGTTGATCAGTTCCTGGGTGTAGGGGGAATGAAGTGACTCCCTCTAGATTTCTTTTCAGCAGTTTTATCTGTATGTAGTTAACATTCTTGAGGCGAAATTGTGATTGGTTGGCATGGTTGAAGTTTTCCACAGGTTGTGTGTGGCTTCTGAATATCATAAGTTGGACCACCTGTTTGTGCGCAGTGAACATTGTCAGGCTAAGTCAGTTGTGACTACTGAGGATGCATGGGCAAACTTCAGATGTGACTCTGGGGAATTTGTCAGGCTTGTCAGATTTCCTGGAGAATGGCAGTATTTTACTTCAAGTATTAAACACCAATCAGAATAAACAAAATTAAATTCTATCCATAGACAACATTGAAATGCTCCAGAAATCAGAATATTAGCTTACTTTTACATAGGCTTTGAATACTTTCAGACAACAGAGCTCGCCAACCTGGATCTGGAGAAGTATTACAAGGCCCTAGACAGGTAAATAATAAGAGGCAGGGTTGAAATTGAATGATTGCATCCTCTTTATTTCAGTTATTTCAGTATTGTACTGTCAAGAACTTTATGTTGGCAATTTTCTGTATTTGTCTTGTTTATTTATTTGTTTATTTATTTATTTATTTGATTGGTGTTTTACACCATAATTAAGAATGTTTCACTTATATGACAGCATTATGGTGGGAGCAAACCAGACAAATCTCAAACAAAACCCACGACAATCTGCGGGTTTCTGGCAGATATTCGCACGTACGGCCGGAGAGGAAGCCAGGCAAAGCTCAGGGGAAACCCATGACCATCTGCAGGTTTATTGGACTTGTAATCAAAGCACTTGTACATTGATATGAATAACAAAAGAAGAAAGTGGCCTCCGTGGGCTAGTGGTTAGCGTGCTTGTGCAGCACAATGACACAGGGATCAGTGCGGTTACTGTGAGCTCATGTTGGTTTCCTCTACGGTGATACATGTGAAGGTCTGCCAGCAACCAGCATATGGTCATGGGTTTCCTCCTGTCATAATGCTGGCTGCTATGGTATAAGTGAAATACTCAAGTATAGGGTAATACACCAATCAATAAATAAATAAATCAAGGTAAATCAAAGGTATGTTCGTACTATGTAATATTTGTGCAATATCAACCAATATCTACCTTGACTTGATCTGTCGTGTTGTGATGTTGTTGGAGTAATTGGCCCGCATAAAAAGTCTACGCCTCAGTGCAGTGCTGCCACACTTTTATTAATGTTCCTTGGGCTCAGTAAAGGTAGGCATATTAAACAATTGTCATATAGGATGGTGTATCCTCTTGCTGAGAATTGCTGACTAACCTGCAGTGTGAATTGCTGACTAACCTGCAGTGTGAATTGCTGACTAACGTGTAGTGTGAATTGCTGACTAACATGCAGTGTAAATTGCTGACTAACGTGCAGTGTGAATTGCTGACTAACGTGTAGTGTGAATTGCTGACTAACCTGCAGTGTTAATTGCTGACTAACCTGCAGTGTGAATTGCTGACTAACATGCAGTGTGAATGCTGACTAACGTGCAGTGTGAATTGCTGACTAACGTGCAGTGTGAATTGCTGACTAACCTGCAGTGTGAATTGCTGACTAACGTGCAGTGTAAATTGCTGACTAACCTGCAGTGTGAATTGCTGACTAACATGCAGGGTGAATTGCTGACTGACGTGCATTGTGAATTGCTGACTAACATGCAGTGTGAATTGCTGACTAACATGCAGTGTGAATTGCTGACTAACATGCAGTGTGAATTGCTGACTAACCTGCCTAACCTGCAGTGTGAATTGCTGACTAACGTGAAGTGTGAATTGGTTGCTAAGATTCAGTGCTGATGCTGTTTGATATGTATTTGTAGGGCCATTATGAGTTATCACAGCATGAAGATGGCCAGAAATCAACAAGATCATCAGAGAGCTGTGGAGAAATACCTACAGAGGCAATGGTTAGTCGTCTAACAGGGTGGGGATTAATGGAGACTCCTGGACGGGCTGCACAAAAGGGTTCAGATCACAGAGGAACACATTGTTTTCTTCTGTGATGTTGTGCAGTGCTTGCATACTATGATTTTATGAGTACACGTACACCGATAATTGTGACGTAATAAAGGACGTAGTAATCGTAGCTTTGGATCATTTTGTTAGAGTCAGGAAGGAGTTTCCCCATTTGAAAACATTATGATGTTAACATGTCCAATATATTCAAAATCTTGTTTTTTTGTGTCCATGTCCAAAGCAAACTGGTTTTTTAGCAGCTATAAAAGTTGTGGATTATCTATGTTCCTAAAAACACTGCAGGGGAAACAGACAGTACTGTGGGAGACCTGAATCTTTAGGTCCACATATAAACATGACTTTTCTTCTCATGGGTTAAACTGAGTACATGCCTGAATATATCAGATCCAGATTTACATGACATGTCAGGCAGGTTCTGAGGTATTTGGGGAAATGAAGAGCTTCCCTGGTGTATCTGCCCATTTCCTGTTTGTATCTGACCTGTCCACACTTTGTATCTGCACACTTCCCACTTTGTATCTGCCCACTGCCCACTTTGTATCTGCCCACTGCCCACTTCACACCTTGTATCTGCCCACTGCCCACTTCGCACCTTGTATCTGCCCACCTCCCACTTTGTATCTGCCCATGTCCTGTGTGTATCTGACCTGTCCACACTTTGTATCTGCCAAGTTTCTCACTTTGTATCTGCCCACTTCCCACTTTGTATCTGCCTACTTCCCACTTCGTATCTGCCCACTACTCACTTTGTATCTGCCCACTTCATATCTGCCCACTGCCCAATTCCCACTTTGTATGCCCACTTCCCACTTTGTATCTGCCCTTTTCGCACTTTATATCTGCCCACTTCATATCTGCCCACTTCCCACTTTCCACTTTGTCTGCCAACTTCTCACTTCCCACTCTATCTGCCCACTTTGTATCTGCCCACTTCCCACTTTATATCTGCCCACTTTCCACTTCGTATCTTCCCACTGCCCACTTGCCACTTTGTATCTGCACACTTCCCACTTTGTATCTGCCCTTTTCGCACTTTATATCTGCCCACTTCCACTTCCCACTTTGTATCTGCCCACTTCTCACTTCCCACTCTGTATCTGCCCACTTCCCACTTTGTATCTGCCCACTTCCCACTTTGTATCTGCCCTTTTCGCACTTTATATCTGTCTACTTCCCACTTCCCACTTTGTATCTGCCCACTTCTCACTTCCCACTCTGTATCTGCTCACTTCCCACTTTGTATCTGCCCACTTCCCACTTCCCACTTTGTATCTTTCCACTTCCCACTTTATAATATTTGTCCTTTCCCACAACTGATAACCATTAGTTTATCTTGTGTGAAGCTGGACCTAAGTAAATAAATAAATAAATAAAGAAATCCTTCCTTGTGATCCTGGCAGACATTGAGACAATTGAGATCCGCTCTGATGAAGACGATTCAGGAGCCATGAAGGCACGGCGGGTGTACCACTACCGTGTCGTCATGGTGAAGGGCACAACAGACCTGGATATGAGGGGGCGCTGTAGTGCAGGTCAGAAGGTACGTGTAACCATGGAGACCATAGTATGGGTATGTCTCACCCCCTCTTCTCTCCTGATGAACAAGGTTCTAGCATAACTTATCAACTGTTCTGGCTTATGTCCTTGCCTCAGTGATTCTACATTCTACTTCCGGTCAAAGCTCTTGTCTGACTGAAGAACTGTTTGTTATATTTTCCCTCACAAGGTTCTTGCCTCCCTGATAATTCGCCTGGCGCTGGCAGAAACATTCTGTCTGAACTGTGGTATCTTGGCCCTGGATGAACCCACGACCAATCTGGACCGGGAAAATATTGAAAGTTTGGCCTTTGCTCTGGTGGAGTAAGTCACACATGCAGATATGTTGTCTGATGGAAAATCATCTTCATGTACTTGTATTTATGTTTCATGCAAGTTTTGAGAAGCACTCAAGAATATTTCACAAACACATGTAGGAGTGAGTGAGTGGGGTTTAACGTTGTACTTAACAATTTTTCAGTCATATGATGAAGAAGGAATCCTTAGAATGCATGTAATGTGCCTCCTTATTGCAGGACAGATTTATTTATTTTCTTTTATCTAGTGCTGCTTCACTGAGATGCTTTACTGAAGGCAAGTAAACCGCCCCGCCCGAGCCATTATACTGATTCGGGCCAACCAGTCGTTGCACTATCCCCTTCATGCTGAACGCCAAGCGAGGAAGCTGCAACTTCCTCTTTTAAAGTCTTAGGTGTGACTTGACCCAGGATTGACCCTTGATCTACCGCTACCGAAGCGGACCACATGTAGGATGTTTTTCACATTTATGGGTGGAGGAAACAGGACAAAAACCTGGAGAAAACGACTGCACTTTGTCAAGTACCTGACTAACCTCATAACTTCAAGGCAGGACGGACACTGTGAGAGCTGGATTATTGTATGTGACCAGCTTTGTCAAGGGTAGATTGGCAGCGAAGTCCACAAAGTATCCAAGTGAGCCAGTGAGGGCCCAGTATTTAGATGTAGATATCACTGGTAGAGTACGGTGTTTAATGTTAATGATGACATGGAACGTACAACGTCACATGATGAATCAACCTTCTGTACCACATTTTCTACAGCCGGGTGAAGTCGAATTCGACTTGTGAAATGAAAACAGGACAAGCGCTTTTGTGTAAGATTTGTAGAATGTGACAAATCACCCTGTATGTGATGCAGCCTGTTTTATTGTAATGCGACTCATGGGATAGAACTTGTCGATTCAACAAATTGCATCATGTGAATGCAGCTATTCTAACTAAGTTATGTGTTCTGCAGATTTGTTTTAATACATATACAATGAGCGGTTTGATGAGCTTGCCACTCCTTGCCATGTAGGATCATCAAGAGCCGTTCGCAGCAGAGAAACTTCCAACTGGTAGTCATCACGCACGATGAGGACTTTGTGGAACTGCTGGGCAGGTCGGACTATGTCGAGGATTTCTACAGAATTCGGAAAAATGCTTTGTAAGTACTGCCAGTTTTTTTTAGATAATGTTCTTAGCATGCTGAGCTTTGTCAAAAATTTATGTAACATCAGGGGTAGAAAGAAGACCTAAAATTAAGTCGCTCTTCCTGAATTTTAAAGTGAAAGACAACACCTGACTAATGTTTATGCCCACTGAAAGACTACCATTAAGAGTATCTTAAACGGTCCTTTAGTGGGGGTTTTTTGCAGCATGTCTCCATTAGTGGGAGCCAGGTGACATCACATTTACTCTAGCTCTTTAATATCAAAGGTATTTTGTGTATAATACTCTAAGCAGTAGCTTATGGCAGATAAAAGGCAATGAATGATAAATATAGTTTTCTCGGAAATTGGACATACTGAAAGATAATTTCTTCCACTGCTTTAACTGTTGATGCAGTAGGCCTACTATATCATTTACAAGGAGCTCCAGCGACCCTGTTTAAATAGCCAAGCTGCAGATGAACGGCCGGTGTATTCCTGGTCCAGGTCGCAGCCTCTTTAGGGGATTATGCTGATGATTTTGACCCCTATTAAATGTTTACAAAATTACAATAGGATTGTTGTACAACTAAATTCATTCTCAATTCTGAAATAAATGGAAATAAATCTAAACACCACTGAGGCTGATCTAGGCATTCCACTGTTGCTGGATTTTATGCTTCAGTTTTGTAGCTCTGGCTTCTAAGATGAAAACAGTGCTGCTCTAGTTATGGCGGAGGTCAGAGAAAGCACCTCGGCATTTCAATAATTTCACTGTATTTTATAAAACAAAACAGAAAAAACATCCCTTGTATGCGAGAGAGATGAAGGAGCAAAATTTATATTCTTCACTTGTAGTAAATTCAGAGGAAAAAGTTATAAGATTTAATTAATTTTAGTCGTTGTCCGGTGAGATGCCGTGTTCTCATTCCCATAAACCTTAGGCACCCCTAATGAATTTTGCACTGACTCTGATATTTGTTATTTAGAAACTGCTGGTTAAGCCCTAAAATGAATGACAAAAACTGCATTTGGGGGAGATGAATGCGTTTCGGGCGAAGACGGTATGCTATTGTCAGACATAATTTGTGATACCGTCATTCAGTATTACAAGGCTTATAAATCAACTGATTTTATGTGGTGGTCCGTATATGATACAGACCTGCCCCACAACACTTTGTGAAACGGCCCCACGGCTATATGTAACTAAATCGCTGTAAACGATCTCAAAATGATGTCTTACGCATTAGTTCTGTGTTGTCATATGTCATTTCATGGAGTGAATGGGTAAAGGCTACGTGGCAGCTTTGGCCCCGGGATCTGATAGCGACGTGTTTGATTGGATAAAATTCTCACAATGGCTGCCTCTCCTCACACCAGCCATTTGTGCAGTATTGTCACTTTGTTCTACAAGTTATTCAGTGAAGTAATAAAGTGTGATACTTTTTAGAAAACCTGAGTACCCTGCTTTCAATTGAAATATGTTAAAGGGGCCTGTCATGTCCCTTAAAGGCCTTTGGATATAGATTTCTTTTATTTGATTGGTGTTTTACCCTGTACTGAAGAATATTTCACTTATATGACTATGACAAGCATAATGGTAGAATGTGTGGAGAACCTACAACCATCTGCAGGTAGACCATCCTACATATGACCTTAGGTCGTTCATCTGTTTATCATTTAGGATACAGATGTAGGATTGCTTGGCCTGGGGCCAATTTCGCAAGGCTGGTTTTGTCTTTAATTAGTCAAACTTGAAAACAGATTTTAATGCTTATTTGTAGATCTTGAGGACAGAAATTGGGAACACCAAGCAAGAATTAAGGGAAGACATTGTTCTCGCAATTTAAACCTTTGTAGCAGTTTTGATATGTATTATGTTTGCATTTATATTATAAATTTTTGACTGATGTCAGAAATCACTCAGGTGTGGAATCAGCCTCTGGTGTGTGTACTAGGACTGGTTGGTGAGTCTGGTCTGTTTATTTATTTATTTGATTGGTGTTTTACGCCGTACTCAAGAATAGTTCACTTGTACGACGGCGGCCAGCATTATGGTGGGAGGAAACCGGGCACAGCCCGGGGGAAACCCACCACCATCCGCAGGTTGCAGACCTTCCCACTTACGGCCGGAGAGGAAGTCAGCATGAGCTGGACTTGAACTCACAGCGACCGCATTGGTGAGAGGCTTCTGGGTCATTACGCTGCGCTAGCGCGCTAACCGACTGAGCCACGGAGGCCCCTTGTCTGCTGTCTGTGGCTGAATGCTTCACAGAGTAATATTATCATGAACACATTGTCTTTCCAGTGGCTGTTCACAAATTAGCTGTGCTAGGGTGGCTGACCTCCATGTAGAGACCAGGTGAGCTCTGCTGAAGACGTACCACTCTGCTGAGGATGTACCACTCTGCTGAGGACGTACCACTCTGCTGAAGGCGTACCACTCTGCTGAGGAGGTAACACCGGCAGAGGCATGACATCATTTATCAGCATAAGTGTAACAACTGTAGGGACACCAGCTCAGTCCGAACAAAATGAACCAGTGTTAGTTTATCATACGATTAAGATAATGGACATTTCACAGTAAGATTGTGTATGATTATTGCTGTTCATCTCTGTAATATAGCGCTTTGGGAGACTCTGGGAAGCTACTCAGAGCTGTTCAAACTGCAGCGGAAACACTCATAAAATTATACTTCTTGTGAAGCCATAAAACTGGCCAATCCAACCATTTTAGTTTTGTCTCCAAAATCAAATTAAAAATGTGCATGAACTGCTCTGAAAGTTTCTCTTATGGAATTAGGGCACTACATAAGAATTTTTTGAGCACACACCAAAAGTGTGATGTTCTAAAAGAGAGAACAAAAGAGTACACACCTTTGATAAAGGCATAAGCTCAGAGTTCTCTATTGAATGTTTGATATATGTGTGGGAAAGTGTGAGGGGGCACATCGCTTAATTTGCTATGGTAATACATAATCTGAGTGTACTTATATAACCGTATTACTCTATTCCAGTTTTCTCGGTCACCATTTTATCTGATTTTGCAGGTAGAACTTTATGATCTAGGTTTTGAGTGAAAAAAATGGTATGCTAGTGCCAATTTCAAGAAAGCAATTTTCTAACTGTCATGACATTGAATAATTATTTCAGTAATTACTATTTATGTTGAATGTTATAATTTTGATATTTTTGATTTTTATACATCTCTTATTAACAAGAGACTTGTGCGTGATTGAAGATCTCAGATCTCCTGTGTACAGCATCAGACTTCACTTGTAAAATCAGTTACTGGTTGTCACAATCAACTTGTAAAATCAGATACTGGTTGTCACAATCAGTTACACGCTCTGAAAATTCCAGTATATATACTTTATGAAAATATGCATAGAATAATAGAGTGGATATGCTTGTAATCTATAGACTTAGATCTAATCTATAGTACATGTATATCCCAGCTGTGTACATGGGCTGTATATTCAAAGTTGTCCCAGTATGATAGAATGGCCTTGATGTATGTACATGTAAGATTGACCGAATGTTCAGTAGATGTTTACAGATTTTATTTGTTTTCATTCCATAATCACTGGCTGCAATGGCTAAAATGGAAGCATTTACTAGATATTGCACTTGTTACTGTGTCTAAGGTTGCAATTCGGTGCTACCGTACCCATGTTGTTGTTGAGATCATGCTCATTGGTGTACCTGCTTAAGATATAAGGATGCTGTTGCAGTGTTAGTGATAATTTCCAAACGTGTGATAAATTTTTGTGTGACGTGTCTGTAATAGAGCCAGACACATGAAGTTGTTTTGTTATGGTTTCAAAATTCAGAAATAAATTGCTTGGAAGAGAACTGGTTTGATTTGGTGTACAGTACACAAAAAAACCCACTACAGTTGGTGTGCATGTGACCAGATTTGTGTAAATCATTGTGTACATGAAGACCACATGCTTGCGGAGTTGGAGAAGCTGTGCTTGCGTTGCTCATTGTACAATTTACGACCAGCATGCGCAAGTTTGCAACTATACATCTACCTTAACTTGCTCAGCGGACCTTTGAGCTGCAGGTACCTATCGAGGGTTACACAACCGTGCATGGATGAACAACGAAGATACAATGTTGCGTTTTCGAGCAACACAGTGTCTAAAGCAGCAAGCGGTAGGTTACTATTTAGAACCGCGAAGTCCGGGAGAAAGCCCGGTTCGGGTTATACCAAACACTTCTCGCATGACACTGAACACACTCTGGGTTAGAGGAAACGTGATTGGTTGGCGTGGTCATACCACTGGGTGTCGGTGTCTTGTCTAGTGTCTTCGGCGTGATACGTTTACTTCAGTGTCGGCAACCCTTAATTTTGGCGGCATTTACTCGCCTGCCACCTGCACCGTAGAGACATGCAATGATTCCTAGTTATCAAACGACTGAAAAATTGCTAAGTATGCCGTAAAACCCCAAGCATATATACGTTCCATTTAGAAACTGAGACAATCTGCCAGGCAGAATTGGTAAATATATAGTTGGCCCTGTTCGGCATATTAAAGATTCCACGTACTCGGGTTCGAATCTGCGAGATAACTGTACATGTGGCCCTTATGGTCGCAAGAAACCGAATGCTGTATCCAGGAAGCACGAATCCTTATACCGTGGCGGCGCACGATTTCACACCACTTCTGCACAACTTCAATGGAACCGTCAGGCGAACTTTTCGGGTCAATTAAATCCTTCATTCAGAGCTGCCTCATTAGTGATCAAAGACGTTCCTGAAGACCAATCAATCAACCAGCCGTCTTCGGCCAGACGCTGATCTCAGAAGGAACAGTCATACTAGCTGGGATCAATGGGCTGGAGGATAGAGCTAGTTCCCGCATATAAACCGCGCTGTCGGTCAATTTGGCGCTCTCCCCCGTCGTCTACGAACTGGGTGCTAGACTTAAATAGCCTCCAAGCTGTGCCAGCATTCTAAGCGAGTCATTCTCACTGGGTGACAGATGGTAATCCACTTCACACGTAACCCAAGCTAGCTTATATTCGGCCGACAGTCAAATAAAGATGGGTTATGTAATATGGAGGGGCTACTGTCAACTGTCCCCTGCATGTCGCTTGTGATAGGCATTTTCCAGATCGTCGAAACTTCCGAAGTGACCTGAATAAGCCAACATATTACCGGTATACAAAACCTAACGATATCCAATACACACATTATGTCCGTTGCGTTTCTCGACAGGTTTAATCTGAAGGAAATGAAAACGCCAATGAAAAAAATGTGAAGAAGAAGGAAAATGTGAAAGGCAAAACTTAAGATTATATATGCAGCAGTCAGTCATCTCATATCAATATTTATGCGCACTAAAAAAATGCTGTAACCCATCAACAGTGAAAATGGTGTCAAGAGGTCGAGATGGTGTTTTCATACAACTCCCGTCATTAAAGAACAAAAACAACAAAACATTCGTTCGTTTTCTGTTACTTTTTCCCTTTCAGCTATATTTTTATATTGTCGATTGATCAGGAGTTATATACAATTTAAGCCACTATGAAGTTTTATTTCTAAAGTTAGGTGGCCTGTACATACAGGGGTCTATATACTAACAACCATCCGACCCTCGACCGCTTGTTATATTCTTTCTGTTTTGAAGACAGTCTTTTTACGCCTAGGCCTATATCAGATATATTCCCATTAACAGGGCCTATTCATGTTCAGTCCGAGAATTTTTATGTGGTAGGCCTACCACGTATGCAGTTTAGAAGTACGTACGTAGGCCCTGTAGGGGCCGAATGCGCATAGGAAAGAAATGATGCAGTTCACAATCGTTTGGGCCAAATGTTCATGCGTTCCAGTACTGGCAAATGTTCAGACCATTTCACAAGTACAAACCTGTTCTTAGTCATGCAAATGCTAATTACGCCACGGATGAGCAGAACGAGGTCAATGCCAGTGCGCCGATACGTGAATGACCATTACGTAACAGATACTGGGGCAGTTGAATTGGAGTTGGAAATTCTCATGCACCTGCTTGCCCGCACCGACCAAAATCGGTAGATAAAGCATGCCCGTCAACAGCTAGAATAACTTACTTGAAACGCAATGCTTGTCTAAACGTATAAATTCTAGGATGTAGGCCTATACATGTACATGTTTTCAATAGTTAAAATGGATATGTAGGCCAACTGGCCTATACTCACAAGTAAAATCTCGGACGTGAAATGTATTGAGTTACGAAATGTTCCGCTCGATAATTTATGTAGGTTAGGTGAGTGAGTGAGTGAAAGTTTTAACGTCGCTTTCAACAATATTTCAATTTTATCGCGACAATAAAACGTCAAGTAGTGGATCTACTACGGATAAGGAATTTACTAGTCAGTCAAAAGGACATCCGAAGTCACATAACAAACACAGACGGTAGTTTAAAATCACAGCTTTCCTACCATACCAATGGCAGAGAGAATGTAGGTTAGGTCTAACGTCTTCAACAAAAACGCAGACCTACTATAGTCGACCCCGTTTATCAAGGTGAATGACCATGAAATTAATAAACACACATCAGTATATTTCATCATGTACGTACATGTACATGTATAGGCCCTAATTAATGTACGACTCAGCGTACACACAAAAAAGTGAATTGTGGATAAATTATACATCTTTACTTATTTATCGGACAAGCCCGAGAGTGGAGAATGACGTTCATTCCAAACGGATATGGAGATTTTAACGTCACCATATGCTTTTGGCATCTACAGGCCATATTAACACCATAGGCCTACAGCTTAGCAAATAAGCTTGGTATATACTGTAGGCCCAATAGCACTACAAGTTCCACTATGTGATTCACTAAGCTGTATATTTAGCGACTTTCAACACTACTGTCGCGATACATAATTCGGAGAGTACTAAGTATGAATACTCATTGTGAAAAAAAAAAAACATAAAAAAAATACGAGCTGAATAGAGGAACGACAACGCCAGTGACACGCTATCACATAAAACTAGGTTGGTTACGTTTCAAACAGGTGAAACTGACATGTGAGAAATCCCTTGCTAACACACCCACGTGGTCACGGAAATATACACGAACAGCACGCAAAGCACGTAGCACGGGCATCGAGACTTCTCCTACGTTATTGTTATGTTAAAACCTCTGCTAAGAGAGTTCTGCGTAGCCTCGTTATTTAACATGTTTATCGGCAACGAGTGAACCGCGCGATTTGATTGGCTGGTTTATACCTCGCGGGGAATTCAACGGGCTGCCTCTCAGTGTTCTGTCAGTAGCTTCATTGTCTTCACAACTGCTCCAGATTTTATATCAAGCGCTTTAAACGAAGGCACATTAGATCTTGTCGACTTGGGGAAGCTTGAACATCTTGTTGGTCTGTACGAGGAATCTACCATCTTTGATAGGAGTTGTTGGGATTTCGCTAAAAATCTACTTCTTTCCACGCACCCGCAAGCTATAGACATGTTTTCGGTCTCCAGTGTGAATCCTTCCCTGGACGAGAACAGCATGGAGACTCGAGCTCAGGGGCAGAGAAGGTCTAAACGAGAAGACTTTCAAACTAGGAATAATGGACCAATTGCACCAAAACGGGCAGCTTTGGGAACTATTACCAACCAGTCTCAAAGAATTCAGCCGTTTAGAGCCGCTAAGGTGAGGCCTACATGTATGTTGTTGTTGAAGCCGGCAGCCATGTCGCTTTTGAATTTTCAACGGCTCTCCTTTCTCGTCCAAAACTTTGTGTACAGATATGTCCATTCATGGTTGAAATTGTAAATTTTAATGTGGTATTAATCTGTGGTGTAAGTGTTAAACTCGTGACACTTATTTATCTCTAGATTTTTGAATTTAATATTTCATTTTCTGGTCCCGCGCAGGCATCCACCAATGAAATTTGCTCGGATAAGGAGAACGCTTTCACGAAAGCTGCTGGAAAATCCGCTTTCGGAGAGTTGCAGTCGTTCAAAATCCACATTGACCAAGAGAATGTTGGAATTCAAACAAGGCAGAGATCGCAGGTTTCTGAATCTTCCGAGCCTAAGCTGGAGTTGAACGACGCCATAACCGCCCTACCGAGGGTGCCATTGTCCACAGCTCAGGTGGACGACCATGACATATCTATAGACGAAAAGACTGGTATGCTTTTAGTACTGTCGTAATGTTTAAACGGTTCTGCTTTTATTTTTATTACCAACCTTGTTATGTCAATTTCTTTTTATTTTCATTTGTTTTATAACTTGCCCAACGCAAATTTTCCTAGAGGTCTTCTGCATTAACACTAATATTAAATGACCAAAGTATGAAGCCTACAATTTCCTTGACCGAAGACCATGTAGATAAATCGATCACGAAAAAATTATGGTAAACCCGGCCATAATCTGCGAATTGTAAAGTTAGCGTGTGGATCATAATTGTCAGTTTTTAACATTGGATATACGATATTATTGCAGAATCTCCTATGGTGTTGGATACTTCTATAGAAGAAAGGGATGAAAAAGCAGATCGTGATGCCATAATAGTGGGCGTGCCAGAGTATGCCGCAGACATCTATGCTTACTTAAGGGAAGCAGAGGTATGTCCACAGGTCAAAGTAAAATAATTCAACAATTAAAATACCGGTATAGTCAGATTTGTACCATGCAAATATTCGTAATTGAGTCAATTATCTTCAATTATTTGTCTTCACCTTGAGCTTTTTTTTTTTTTTTTAAATATTGAATGATGACCCCTGGACTAAAACATTCACTGAATCTGTGGTTATGCACGGCTGTTAATGTATTTTTTTTTTTTTTCCTTTTCCATTTTCAGACCAGAAATCGTCCAAAAGCTGGTTACATGAAGAAGCAGCCAGATATCACGACTAACATGAGGTGTATATTGGTAGACTGGCTAGTAGAGGTTGCAGAGGAATACAAGCTTCACAGGGAAACTCTGTTCTTGGCTGTTAACTACATTGACCGGTTTCTCTCACATATGTCCGTCCTTAGAGGAAAGCTACAACTTGTGGGAGCAGCCAGCATGTTCTTGGCAGCGTAAGTGCTATCTAGTTCTGGATAGACGTTTGCCTAAATTCCCTTGATAGGAACAGTGATCTGGCCTCCAAGGGTGCCTATTTTTTTTTTTATTTAATGTTCAGTTTTGCATGGTCTGCTATTTGGTCATCTGCTTTTTGTTTATTTGATTGGTGTTTTACACCATAGTCGAATATTTCACTTGGTGGCCAGCATTATGGTGGCAGGAAACAGGGGGAGGGACCCACTAACATCTGCATGTTGCTGACAGACCTTCCCACGATCTCAGTGAGGTCCGCACTCACAGCATGTTTTGGATTGAATTAAGGTTGAAGTTCTTGGAGATGGCAATAGAAATAGTATTCTTGGATTTCAATACCAAGTCTGTTGCATTTCAAACCTGAAAATGTCATTTCAAAGTGGCTGTAGACAGCAAGGCACTTGGTACCGCAGAAGTTCTAGCAGTCAATGACCGCTCATGCAAGTTTTATAGGATAGTATCAGATTCCATCATAAAATTACATAGATGATGCCACAATTGGAGGAGATGGGAGTTTGAAATCCTTGCCATTTTTTTTTTTTTTTGGTCTTGACACTATTTCAAAATGGACATTCATAGGAGTCCATCTAGATGGACCAGTTTTTTGTCCACTTCTCCCTGTTGCTCTCGAATTGCTATGTTGGATGGTCTTGTAAGGCTGAAAGTTTAATCCAGTATGCTTATAAAACATATCCTTCATTCCCTAATATACATTAATTAACTTTGTTGCGCTCCGTTTTTTTTTTTCCTACAGAAAATATGAAGAAATTTATCCACCAGATGTTGGGGAATTTGTTTACATCACTGACGACACCTATTCAAAGAAGCAGGTAATGGCCACATTGTTATACCGAGACATTTAAGAAGCAAGATGTGAATGTTTGTTTGTTTTTTTTTGTTTTTTTCTGGAGTTCAAGTTATATTTTACCCGTAAATTGTTTAACCTAATCTTTTCAGGTATTACGAATGGAGCACTTGGTGTTGAAGGTTCTGTCTTTTGATGTGGCAGTCCCCACCATTAACTGGTTCTGTGAGCGCTTTGTTAAGCAATGTGGTGCTGATGAGAAAGTGGAGGCTCTGGCTATGGTGGGTAATTTATTTACTTTAATGTAGGACTAATATTTGAAATATCTTCTCGGCTACTGAGAATTGCCTGGCAAAATTTGCATAACAATGTTCAAACCAACTGGAGAGAAGACAGTTTTGGAATTGTCCCGTCATACCGAATATTCAGATAATCGAATAATAATTCAGATAATGTTGCATAACCCCCAACATTTTAGTTATCGGTGCAACCAACAGGCCTATTCCTGATTGCCATATATGCTGACCAGGCCATGCCTCCATACCTTAAATCTGACTTTTTTTCTTTTTTTTTTTTTTCCCAATTTTCAGTTCTTGATTGAATCGACGTTGATAGATGCTGAGACTTATATGAAGTTCTTGCCCAGTACGATAGCTGCAGCTGCTGTCTGTTTAGCCAACCACACATTCCAGAAAGAAGCCTGGGTAAGCCTCGATGTGTTTAAAATACCTCGTGGTACATTAGACACGAGAACCGGGGAACTTATAAAAATGTCCTGCTTGTAACGAAAAGGTCCAAAGCTATAAACTCGTTTTTACATCATAATTCTGTTCTAAACAGCTGGGTAGTAAAAGTTTGTTTTTTTTTTTAATATGCATCCAAGTAGCTTACTTGATCGATCTGTTTTAATTTGACCCATTTTTAACATGGACCATACTAAGAATCCAAATATTCTTTTTGTTATTACTGAAGTTTCCGCCATCCTTTTCTCTTCAGTCTAGTCAAATGGTCCAAGAGACTGGTTATGACATCCCTCAGTTGAGTGAATGCCTGCACCAGTTACATCGTACCTTCTGTGAGTCTCCAAACCACGCACAACAGGCTGTGCAGGAGAAATACAGACAACCAAAGTAAGCCAAATATACTAGTCTTGCATACATGTATAATTGTTTTGCATGATGGGACTTGTATTCGTTCATTTCTGCTTTTAAAAAAGCTGCAAATTACATGCATGCACACCAAATTGAAGGCAGATGTAACCAATCATTTATGTATTTACATGCACCAAACTTTTTATGTTTTCACAATTTTTCAAAAAATATAATTGAAAGTTTGTTTCTTTCACTCTATTTTTCCAAATAAACTCAACTTGCATCCATTGCCCTTTCTCTGTTGCAGATTCCACCAGGTGTCGCTCATGCAACCTCCCATGTCGCTACCATTGTAGCCAATCTCAGTGCTGTACTTCCATTGGACATTTCCCCAAAATGCCATTGTTCTTTCATTTACTCCTAGGGTATCAGGGGCCCATGTTCACTTTGCACATGTGGCTTGTTTCAATACTGGAGAACCAGTTGATTTTAAGCTGTCTGTGTTTCCTGAAATGGGCTCATCCTTCAGAGCATAACAGTGGACAATTGTGTTTTTTTTTTTTTTTTTTTTTTTTTTTTTCTCCCCTTTAAGGAGCTGACTCGGTCCAAAGATTTCACCAGGCGGGGTTTTCGAGGAAATTACTATAGCCAGTAATTTTGAAAATGTAGCTTCAAAGTAATACTTAACCAATCTGGACTTCAGTAACAAATGCTCTAGTCAGATATTGAACAATATTTACAGGTTTTCCAGGATGAAACCCATACAGCTAGTTAAAAAATTCTAATATTTTTGGATTTTCTTAAATCTCTAAAAAAAAATTTTTTTTTTTTTCCACCCCCCTCCCACCTTCTGGATTTACACAACTAAATTTATGCTGGACTGAGTCAGCTCTTTTGATACTTAGATTTTTATGTGATGCTAGAATAGGAAATGCAATATTTACAAAGCATCATAATCATGATCATTTTCTAGCTATCATGTGGAAATGATTTTTAGCGATTCCTTTACGATGTAATTACTCGTCTACAGATATTTTAACCATGTGTGAATGAAAAATGAATGAGAAAGTGACTGGTGATAGAAACGTTCAATCATGTACGACTTTTATGCATTATTAATTTTCATCCCTGATAAAGACCTTCATTTTAGACAATGTCCAAATCAGTATTTATTAGGATTGGATACCTGCTTGTAGAACAGATAACTTAAAGTAGTATATTAGAAAGCATAACTGAGCCTAAAGGGAAGCCTCCATTATTTTTAATTTTGTTTTGTTTTTGTTTTAAACTATGCCAAAGCTCAAGTTCTGTTTATTGTTTCAAAATTTTAATTCTTGGGTACTTGAAAAATGAATCGTTTTTTTTCTTGTTTTGGAGGCTTTACGTTTGGCACTTTTCTGCCCATAGGAATCTGCTCTAAAAGTCAGCTGTCCAATTCTGTACAGTGCATTGGTTAATATTTGTACAATATTTTAAGATTAGCATGTTTTTTATGTTTGTCTCAAAGGACAACTGTTTTGTACAGCTATGGTACTAACACAACAAAATAAAGACCTATACATTTGAAAATGGCTTTTTTAATTTCTTTACCTTAACTAAATGCATACTTTGACAGTTGATTTTTTTTTTTTTTTTTTCTGATCACCTTTGCACTGGATCCTTGAATCTGATTGGAGAAGTATTTGCAAAATCATTTTGGGATTGGCGTTTTACCCATTGTAAGAATGACAGTGTGGACACTATAAACAAGGGCTGGGGATTGCCTCTGCTGATGCTGCAGCAGAACAGTCTGACCCTATATTCCCTACTTTTGCAGGTGTACCTCACATTCAGTGTCTGACCCTATATTCCCTACTTTTGTGGGTGTACCTTTTTTACACCAAAGGTTGAAAGTACTTGAGTAACCCCAATTTTCGTAGATATCTTATCCTACGATTTTTAGAAATTTCCAGACTTGCATTTAGTGGCAAGGCTTCCAAAGAGCTCACCTGTGAAAGACTAATGACGGTAACTTAATATTTACACTATGTAGAAAATGTCTTCAACCACAAAATATATGCTCAAATTTGTTCATTACTGTGCCATACAACCACATACAGCTTACACTTTAAGTGTCAAAAATAAGCTGCTCACAATGTCTACATCAAGCTGGTTGCTGGAACAGTTTAATCTGGTAACTTCCAAATGGGTAGTAACACTGGGTTAAAAAAAACAATCTGCATCTGGACCGAACTCAAAATTTTTAACTACGTACAAAATGGTGCAGAAATGTAAATTTACCCCCAAAAAAAATAAAATTGGCACAAAACCTGTAAGCACTTGAGATACCATCCCCTGCCTGCCAACATTTTGTTTTAACATTGCTATACTGCCAGCTTTACCGGCTGGAGGCCAACCTTAAGCCACGCCATTTATGTACAGCTGAAGTATAAGTTATAAATTCGAATCTCTGCAACTTGCAGTATATTTGAGTGTAGCACACAGGAGTAAATACCATGCAGTCCTCGTGTAAAGACTTCATTCCCAGAACTGCACCTGTAAGCTTCGGTGGGCGTGCTGCGTGCATCCTGCCAGTGACTAAGCATTATAATAATGGCTGAAGTTTATATTACAGTAGAAATTAATCCATTGTGCTAAAATCATTCTATGGCTCAGTCCCCCTTCACCCTAGCACCACCTCCACAAGATATAAAAAGAAAACCTAACTTCAACATGCACAATGGTTGAAGCAAAAGTACTTGTAATATCTAATAATCTCCAACACTATCCCTACTCCCAGGGGGAATAGCCACCGGGGTAGTGACAAATGTGCTAGCACAGCGCAGTAAAAACGGCCTCTCGGCATTACTGAACTTGAGCTCATACTGGCTTACTCTATTGTACATGGACCGGCCCGGATAGCACAGTTGGTAGAGTGTCCGCTTCGGGACCGGTAGATCCAGGATCAATCCTTGATCGAGTCACACCTAAGACTTTAAAAGAGGAAGTTGTAACTTCCTCGCTTGGCGTTCAGCATGAAGGGGATAGTGCAACGACTGGTTGACCCGTATCAGTATAATGGCTCGGGCGGGGCGGCTTACTTGCCTTCGGTAAGTCGTCTCAGTGAAGCAGCACTAAATAAGAGCGGTGGAAATCCGTCCTGCAACAAGGAGGCACATTACACGTACATGCACCCTAATGATTCCTTCGTCGTCATGACTGAAAAATTGTTGAGTACGACGTTAAACCCCAAGCACTCACTCACTCTATTGTACATGGGAATGTCTGAGTCGCCTGTGGTTGATCGTGGGCTCCACCAGCCTCTGCCTGTGCTCTCCTTATTTGTTACTGCACATCACTATGCAAGTTTGAACAGAAATCTGGAACAGTGCAATGGGAACTGATGTTGGAAAACAATTTCTCCACCTTTTATTTCTATTAATACTTGATAAACATTTATTCTCATCCAAAGTACACACAAGATTAACAACTGATAAGCGTTACTTATAGGTCCACATGAGGCCATTGGTGGTGTCAATAAGACAAACCCATATGCATGGCAAAGTTCCCAGATGTTAAACTGGTGTAGTGGTGGCAGTGATGTAAGGCGTGTCTAGAGAGTGGCTAATGTGCTTTAAGGAGTATGCTGGTTTTCTCCCACCCTAATGCGGGCCGCTGTCATAAGTGAAGTAGAGCGTAAAACACCAAACAAATAATACATAGAGGAAATGGAACATTTATTTTTAGTGTACATAAAAACAAGTAGCTGTGTCCACAGAAATTTTATTTATTCTTTTAAAAATTGCAAAAAAAAAAAAATGCAACATGGTCAAAATTTATGAGTTGTATTCACAATAAAAAGTACGGCACTGACTGGCGCACAAACACTCAGTCACAGGTCACAGGCTTTAATGACCACAGGACTTCATGATTTCAAGACTTCATGATTTCCTCTTTTTCTTTTTTTTCGCCTTTGGTGCTGGAGAAGTAGCCTTGGCTCCTTGGGATGTTTTCTTGACTGAAGACTCGTCAGGAGTTTCTATTTTCATCTCCCTGCAAAAATTGTAAGAACTGAGTTATTAGAATTTGGTTTTTACATGAGTGAATTTTTGCAGAAAGAGCAATCTCAATACACGCCCTGCTGGCACAAGTACATTCATATCTTCTACGGATGCATTTGCAAGGTACACCGCTTCAAATAATGATTTATTCACTTTCATACTGTATTTATTTGCTTGATCCATTTTCCACCCATGATTTTTTCATTTCTTCTCAACAAATGCAATTTTCGGCAACATTTCCTCACTTTTCATAGTGCAGGTTTCAATGACTGCACATCTCGCGCCCGTTTAACCCACCTCAGAGTGCAGGCATCAATCAGATACCTGCGAATGCCACTGGCTATTTCTTTATGTTGTGCTGTAGAATATCTCAATGGCGGAGATGACCCTGCCTTGCCATGTAACAGACAAACTGGACACTGAATACAGTAACACTAGCTGTAGCTAGACAACATCACCTAATTCAGGAACTAGTCCTCCCTTACGGGTGGGAGAAGTCTATTCGTGGATCAGCTACACACACTCATACAGAGAGACTTAGAGCTATTGGAGGGGATGGGGGGTAGGTGGGCTGACAATAAATGTGCAGTTTTGAAAGTTGATTTCAATGGTCTTCCAGCTGGCCCTCACTAGTTTCACTTTAAACACATCCTCTCAATCTTGCAAAGATGAAAATAAGTCCCATTTATGATTCAGAATGCTCTCACCCATGCGGCTGCTCTGCCCAATTTCCTCCCACCTTAATGCTGGCTGCTGTCATATAAGTAAATTATTGTTGACTATGGCGTAAAACACCAAATAAATAAATCAAACTTACAACGGGCATCCTTTCATCAAGCACTGAAAACTGACCAAATGACCACCATCCACCAACCACCTTTGCACAGTTTGATTTTAAACAAATTGTTTGGGAGTACATCCATATTTGCTCTTTGGTGTTCAAAATAGTCAGAAAACACTAGGGCAGATGTTTTTATAGTTGATCTTAATAGGTACAAATCATAATCGTGTAAAACCAATTTCATATTTCACAAGACAAACTGACCTTCTTTGGACATACAAATCTTCATTGTTTAAAACAACAGGCTCTTCCTCACTGTCATCATCCATATCTGTAAAGATCACTAACAAAATTACTCAATACTCATTGTTTCACATATACCATGGTGGTAACGAACTTTTCGCCTTAAATTCACAACCAAATGTGCACAAGGAGGATTCAAGCACATGTGGCACTTTAGAAAAGAGGTTCCCACACACCAATCCTTACACCATGAAACACACAATTAGATTTATGACAAAAAGATTGTCATGTCCATGGGAGACTGATCATGTTAATTTCTCAATAATCATCCACACGCTCTTCTAAATGGTGCAAAATAAACAATTAAATAATCACCATGTATTTATATCACTGGGAGACTCCAGGACCAGCTACACAGAAGGTCCAAATGACAGGAGAACTCATCACTTTCTTCTGTGACATTACAGTGCCTGTGTACTTCATATATGTTTTATGAGCGCACATACACCCATAACTGTGATGTAATAAAGGGAAGAATTAATGAGTTCACGGCTTTGGACTGTCTTGATACAGGGGGAAAGGAGTTTTATGAGCACACATGCACCCATAATTGTGATGTAATAAAGGGAAGAATTAATGAGTTCACGGCTTTGGACTGTCTTGATACAGGGGGGAAGGAGTTTTATGAGCACATATACACCCATAACTGTGACATAATAAAGGGAAGAATTAATGAGTTCACGGGTTTGGACTGTCTTGATACGGGGGGAAGGAGTTTTATGAGCACACATGCACCAATAATTGTGACGTAATAAAGGGAAGAATTAATGAGTTCACAGCTCTGGACTGTCTTGATACAGGTGGGAAGGAGTTTTACAAGTTCCCCATTACTGATAAAACTTCCCCATTTTCACATACGCTAACCATTATCTGTTTCAGAAATATGTAACAGACAGTTTTTGTTCAAACAGGAAGTAAAATCAATTCACAATAGACAAGTACACTATTGTTTATTGTGACATTATCTAAATATGACCCATCAACTCACCTCCACCTGCAGGAGCAATTGGGATGCTCTTGGTTGCAGAGTTATCTCCCTTCTTCTGCAAAATGGCCTCCTCTTGCTCCAAGTCTTTCTCCAAGTCCTCATCTAACAACCATGAGTTGGGTCCTCCCTCTCCAATCTGACCGGTCCCAGGGGCCTGAGGAACAAGCAACACACATGTATATTCCAATACTGACTCACCAGTTCAGTCTGGATTGCTTTTCAAAATGCTGTCCACACATAATGAACTTCACCCACTTTAGAGAATAACATTTATACAAACATCTGCTCAATTCAATGTCATATCAGAAATTACATTTATTTCACATATAGCAAATTGTGCAAATATTTTTTTTGTTTTCCATTATACTATAAATCTTTTTGAACCATGGTGTCCGTCTGTTCAACATAAAGACGTCATTCACACAACTTTAACAATTCAGTCTAGGTTCTCTCAGAACTGGAGGAGTTCTTAAACATACACTGAAATAATATCCAGGACTAAAGGATATTACACACTACAGTCTTCATGGTCGGCTTCCTCTGACAACTTCTTACCGCAAATTCCAGGCATCCATTTCTCTACACTGACAAAATTAGTGTTTGTTCTGAATGTCAATGTACATACACATGTACATATACTGCTCTGTTTTGAAAACAAATTGTCATGAACATTCTACTTACCACAACTTTCACAGCAGTTTTCTGGCTGAGTTGCACAGTAAAGGGTAAAATCATGGCGGGTATAAATGACATTGTAGCATTTAATACACAGGTCATGTACATATACAGAATACCACACAGGTCATGTACAGAATATTACACAAATCATGTACACAATAATACACAGGTTATGTACAGAATATTACACACGTCAAGTGCCAGGTACAGAATATTACACAAATCATGTACACAATAATACACAGGTTATGTACAGAATATTACACAGGTCAAGTGTCAGGTACAGAATATTACACAGGTCATGTACACAATAATACACAGGTTATGTACAGAATATTACACAGGTCATGTACAGAACATTTTACAGGTCATGTACAGAATATTACACAGGTCATGTAGAGAAGATTAGTCCATACATGCACTCTGTAATGTAACAGACTCTCTATTATCAAAAGAAGGATACCTTTCTGAGGTTTTAACAATGTTTGTAACCAGTAGTAACCAGATTACATCAGGAGAGAAGTGGCCAAGAAGACCTAACAGACAACCGAGATTTTGAATTTGAACAGAAGTAGCCAGCCAATCACAAAGGGCAAAACAGTAGGATTTACTGCACAAAAATCTTGGACAAGTCCACATAGGACATCTTCCCCAAAAAGATGCTATCTTGTGATTTTCAAATGTAATCTGTGTATCCTCACACACAAAGTATGTGCTCACATGTTTTTGTTTTTTTTTCAAAATAGATTAAGACTGTCAGTACTTCTGGTCAATTGGTCTACAAAAACACTTTCAAACATTTAAGCATCATGTTTCCATATCTGACAATTATCTGGAGGGCGGGGATAGGAAAACTGCACACATTGCAAAGGATACTTGAGTTTGGCATCCTCTTTTGTTAATTCTTTGCCCTGTCTAACAACCTCCATTGCTGCATCCTTCACATCACTGATATCTACATCCTCCTCCTCTTTTGCGTTGGAGGTAATTTTCACTGCTTCATATAACTCCGTAAAGCCAACCTTATCCCCAGTGCTTCTGCAAGTCAAAGTTAGCTATAGGTGAACAATAAAGTACTCAACACCCAAAAGCTCCAGTTCCATGGTGATATCCCTAGTATCCACTGTGAGCAAATGTGGGGGGCAACAAAATATGTGCATCCTATTCCTTTTATGTCCAGATTTTTCACAAAAGAGCAAAGCTTTTATAACTTTACACTTGTGTTCTATCAATATTACAGTATAATTTAGAAGCCTTTATCTTAACACATTCAGCAAACATATCAACCTAGATACATCTATACTGCTTTTATAGCTTATATAGCTTTTGCTCATATTAGCTGAATCAACTTATACTTAAAATGTGGTAGTAAAAGAAGAATCAAATAATCAAATACAATCACGAAGAACCCACTGACAAATATCACTTACCTTTTTGCGGCATCAGACTTGAGAGCCTTCTGTATCAGTTCTGTAATCTCTGTGACTTTTACAACAGCAATATTGGAGCATCTCAACACCTGTTCAAACAATGTTGATGTTTTAATGCAAACAGGGTAATTTGAATGTGATTGCTGATTTAAAAATTTAACAATGACATCTGTTAATCAAATAAAGCAATATTAAACTCTGAGAAAGTCAGTAGCACATGCGGGCCTGGTCTTTCAGCAGTACGCAATATCTATAGAAATGTACAGTAGGCTTGACAAAATGTGTACCTGGTCTTTGTGGCATGTGATGTCTGCCTGTCTGAACTATTTACAAGTTTGCCTGGTCTTTGTCGCATGTGATGTCTACCTGTCTGAACTATTTACACATGTTTATCGGGTCTTTGTGGCATGTGATATCTACCTGTCTATACTGTATGCAAATGTGTACCTGGTCTTTGTGGCATGTCATGTCTGCCTGTCTGTCTATACTGCATGCACATGTGTTCCTGGCCTTTGTGGCATGTGATCTCTACCTGTATATACACATGTACCTGGTCTTTGTGGCATGTGATGTCTGCCTGTCAGAACTGTTAACACATGTGTAACTGGTCTTTGTAACTGTTTGTCTGCCTGTCTTAACTAATTACACATGTGTACCCTGTCTTTGAGCAGCAGCATGTCCCCGGTCATCTGTAGTGTTCAGATTTCTTAGTGCCCATGTACCTGGTCTTTGTGCAGTATGTGATGTCTACCTGTCTATACTGTATACACATGTTTACCTGGTCTTTGAGGCATGTGATGTCTGCCTATCTTAATTATTTACACATGTTTACTTGGTCTGGGGCCTCCGTGGCTCAGTTGGTTAGCACACTAGCGCAGCATAATGACCCAGGAGTCTCTCACCAATGCGGTCCCTGTGAGTTCAAGTCCAGTTCATGCTGGCTTTCTCTCTGGCCATACGTGGGAAGGTCTGTCAGCAACCTGTGGATGGTTGTGGGTTTTCCCCGGGCTCTCCCCAGTTTCCACCCACCATAATGCTGGCCGCCGTCATATAAGTGAAATATTCTTGAGTTCGGCGTAAAACACCAATCAAATAAATAAATAAATAAATAAATTTACTTGGTCTTTCTGGCATGTGATGTCTACCTGTCTATGCACATGTGTACCTGGTCTTTGTGGCATGTGATGTCTGCCTGTATGAACTATTTACACATGTGTACCATGTCTCTGAGCAGCAGCATGTCGCCAGTCATCTGTAGTGTACAGACTTCTCCGTGCTTGTGTACCTGGTCTTTGTGGCATGTGATGTCTACCTGTCTAAACTATTTACACATATTTTCCTTGTCTTTGAGCAGCAACATGTCCCAGGTCATCTGTAGTGCACAGATTTCTTTGTGCCCATGTACCCCGTCTTTGTGAAGTATGTGATGTATACCTGTCTATACTGTAAACACATGTTTACCTGGTCTTTGCGCAGCAGCATGTCCCCAGTCATCTGTAGGGTGCAGACTTCTCTGTGCTTTTGAACATGGTCTTTGTGCCATGTGATGTCTACCTGTCTATACTGTATGCACATGTGTACCTAGTCTTTGTGGCATATAATGCCTGCCTGTTCGAACTATTTACACGTGTACCCGGTCTTTGTGGCATGTGATGTCTGCCTGTCTGAACTATTCTCATGTGCACCTGGTATTTGTAGCGTTTAATGTCTGTCTGTTTATACTGTATGCAAATGTGTACCTGGTCTTTGTGGCATGTGCTGTCTGCCTGTCAGAACTATTTACACATGTGTACCTTGTCTTTGTGGCATGTGATGTCTGTCTATACTGTATGCACATGTGTACCTGGTCTTTGTGCCATGTGATGTCTACCTGTCTATACTGTATGCCCATGTTTATCTGGTCTTTGAGCAGCTGCATGTCCCCAGTCATCTGTAGTGTACAGACTTCTCTGTGCTTGTGTACCTGGTCTTTGTGGCATGTGATGTCTACCTGTCTATACTGTATGCCCATGTTTATCTGGTCTTTGAGCAGCAGCAGGTCCCCAGTCATCTGTAGTGTACAGACTTCTCTGTGCTTGTGTACCTGGTCTTTGTGCCATGTGATGTCTACCTGTCTATACTGAATACCCATGTTTATCTGGTCTTTGAGCAGCAGCATGTCCCCAGTCATCTGTAGTGTACAGACTTCTCTGTGCTTGTGTACCTGGTCTTTGTGCCATGTGATGTCTACCTGTCTGAACTGAATACCCATGTTTATCTGGTCTTTGAGCAGCAGCATGTCCCCAGTCATCTGTAGTGTACAGACTTCTCTGTGCTTGTGTACCTGGTCTTTGTGCCATGTGATGTCTACCTGTCTATACTGAATACCCATGTTTACCTGGTCTTTGAGCAGCAGCATGTCCCCAGTCATCTGTAGTGTACAGACTTCTCTGTGCTTGTGTACCTGGTCTTTGTGGCATGTGATGTCTACCTGTCTGTACTGAATACCCATGTTTACCTGGTCTTTGAGCAGCAGCATGTCCCCAGTCATCTGTAGTGTACAGACTTCTCTGTGCTTGTGTACCTGGTCTTTGTGCCATGTGATGTCTACCTGTCTATACTGAATACCCATGTTTATCTGGTCTTTGAGCAGCAGCATGTCCCCAGTCATCTGTAGTGTACAGATCTCTCTGTGCTTGTGTACCTGGTCTTTGTGCCATGTGATGTCTACCTGTCTATACTGAATACCCATGTTTATCTGGTCTTTGAGCAGCAGCATGTCCCCAGTCATCTGTAGTGTACAGACTTCTCTGTGCTTGTGTACCTGGTCTTTGTGCCATGTGATGTCTACCTGTCTATACTGAATACCCATGTTTATCTGGTCTTTGAGCAGCAGCATGTCCCCAGTCATCTGTAGTGTACAGATCTCTCTGTGCTTGTGTACCTGGTCTTTGTGCCATGTGATGTCTACCTGTCTGTACTGAATACCCATGTTTATCTGGTCTTTGAGCAGCAGCATGTCCCCAGTCATCTGTAGTGTACAGATCTCTCTGTGCTTGTGTACCTGGTCTTTGTGCCATGTGATGTCTACCTGTCTATACTGAATACCCATGTTTATCTGGTCTTTGAGCAGCTGCATGTCCCCAGTCATCTGTAGTGTACAGACTTCTCTGTGCTTGTGTACCTGGTCTTTGTGCCATGTGATGTCTACCTGTCTATACTGTATGCCCATGTTTACCTGGTCTTTGAGCAGCAGCATGTCCCCAGTCATCTGTAGTGTACAGACTTCTCTGTGCTTGTGTACCTGGTCTTTGTGGCATGTGATGTCTACCTGTCTATACTGTATGCCCATGTTTATCTGGTCTTTGAGCAGCAGCATGTCCCCAGTCATCTGTAGTGTACAGACTTCTCTGTGCTTGTGTACCTGGTCTTTGTGCCATGTGATGTCTACCTGTCTATACTGAATACCCATGTTTACCTGGTCTTTGAGCAGCAGCATGTCCCCAGTCATCTGTAGTGTACAGATCTCTCTGTGTTTGTTCATCCCTATCACCATCTGGCCATCCATCACTAACTCCTCCTTCCTCAGAGGGTCCACCAGTAAATATCGCCTGTACAACAAACCATGACATGATAACTTTATCCTCAGTATTCTGTGTTATTCCTACCTGGTTTTCTATTCAGCGTTTTGGTGAGATTTCTCCAATATGCATTATGGCTTCTAGGGTAAGTGTACATGAACAGAAAACTTCACCACTGAAAACCTATAAGTTTTGTAACTTTATTTCATTCATGTGCTGTAAAGATTTCTTTTCAAGAAACTGAAATCAGGTTTACTGGTACAAAAATCCTAGCACAGCGTGATTGAAACAACTAGCCTTCCACAAACACCTGGCAATCTTCTTTACAAAACATCAGGAGCTGGATTTGAACACATGACCTCAGTGGTGAGGGCTGATTTGGTTAACTCAGCCAGTGCTGGGCCTTTGACCTTACAATGAAACACTGCACAGATTTTACTTTTAGTTAACTGTTTGCATGGGGAACATTCTTCCTCTCCAAATACAATGTTATAGCGACTGAAAGGTGACCAACCAGAATATAACACAATACTCATGAACTACCATACCCTTGCTCGAAGAATCCGAATGTGACTGTAAGAGGCATGTGCAGTACACTGAGGGGTACAGGGTTCTTCTCCTCAACAGGATGCTGGGCGAAAAAAAAAATAAAAAAAATCAGATGTCAGGAGAGATCAATGGAGGTATGATAAAGACTTGTACAATTTCAGTTCTTCAAAAAATAAAAAGCTGTTAAAATATTTATTCATTTATGAATTTAATTTTTCACTTTAGGAGGGAGGAGAGTGGCTATAGTAAACCAACCACCTTTGCCAGGTGCCTGACAAAACTGCTAACTTAAAACCTCAAAAATGAGCGAGACCACAACTGAAACATAAAACCTCATTGGTTATTGCTCATTGCTCTGTGGCTGTAGCTGGTCAAACCTATGCACAGTACTAAGCACAGATAATTGCACAGATGACCGGGATCAATTCCATAACACAGTTTCTGACTTAAGTCAAAATCTGAAATACCAGCACGATTTTAGAGAGACTATTTTTTAACCCAAGAAATTAAAATTTTACTCACCTCTTGTGGGACATTCCAGCCAAAGGCTCTTGAGACAAATGTGTGAAAATTTAATTTCCAGCACAAAAAACTAAGCATTATGATGAAGTTTAATATTTTGACTTAAGTCAGAGGGGACTTCATGGAATTGGCCTCTGTTGCTTACAATTACCGAACAATACGCATGTAAATGTACCTTAATTCTTCAACTTTTCAAAAATGTCTACAACAGATATTTCCAAACATTCTGATAGTACCATGTGGTTTAGAGAAATAATCTGCACAGGAAGCTTGCACCTTTGGTGACACAAACCAATGATTTCAGCGTTATTTTCATAATAATTGTAAGCAGAAATTCCACTAAAAAACAGCTTTGAAGGTTGAAAATGTTGAAGATTTACAAATGTATATGTAACTACCTGCCTGTACTTACCACTGTAACCTCATCTCCATTCACAGTCACATCAGGCCTCCTAGAACAGACAAAACATCAGGCCTTCTTAACTTTGATAAACACACATGCATACATTGTGTATTTACTTAAACAACTGTGTTTGTATACAGATATATTTCTGTTTTATCAACTTGAGTATTTTTACACATGGCCTATGAGATAAAGTGGTTAAGAAAATAGAATGAATTTGTGCAAATTACGGCAACCAGATGATCATACGCTATGCTACATTTTTTCAAAAATGTTTTCGTATGTATATTTGATTGGTGATTATTTGTTATACTCAGGCACATTACACTTATATGATGGCAGACAAACTGGACATGAAATTCTGGCACACCTGACAGAAAAGATGATTCAAACATGACTGCAATGATCTTCACAGAGAACCTATTACAAGACATGACCAGTTAGGGCTTCTCAATAGTGTGTCTTTAATGACACTCAAATTTTAAAAGCAGAGAAAGACATAAGATGGCAGCAGATTTGTAGTCAGAAACAGGTAAGACATAAGAATGTGGGCAACAAGTAGGAAAACAGAAAATGTCCACTGGTCAGTCTTACCTGAAATGTGCCAGTGCTGTGATCGCAGCCACACTAACACAGTCCAGTAGATTCCCCTCATGGTTCAGTACATGGACATCAACTCGTATGGTCCACACCTAAACACACAGACATGAAAGAATAAATTACAAATAGTTTCTCCTGCTAAAAAATGAACTAACCAGTATCAATACAACTGGGCTCCTTCAAAATCAACAATTTTACATGCACACCTTTTTCCCCACCACAATACTTAACGACTGAATCAATACAACTGGGCTCCTTCAAAATCAAATCTTGTACATACACACCTTTTCCCCTGTCACAATACATGACGACTCTGTATCAATACATCTGGTCTCCTTTAGAATCAAACCATTGTACATACACACTTTTCCCCTGTCACAATACATAATGACTCTGCATCAATACATCGGGTCGCCTTCAAAATCAAACTATTGTACATACACACCTTTTCCCTTGCCATAATACATAATGACTGTATCAATACACCTGGTCTCCTTCAGAATCAAACCATTGTACATACACACCTTTCCCCTGCCATAATACATAACGACTCTGTATCAATACACCTGGATACCTTCTAAATCAAACCTTTTTACATACACACCTTTTCCCTTGTCACAATACATAACGACTGTGTATCAATACACCTGGACACCTTCTAAGTCAAACCACTGTACATACACACCTTTTCCCCTGCTACAATACATAATGATTCTGTATCAATACACCTGGACTCCTTCAGGCACCGTTCCAACAAACGATTTAGTTCCACACCAAAGTCTGACAATCTGAAAATTAAGAAATGATTGAGTTCTAAAAACAGTCTTGTTTCACAGTTACTTTGTCTCTTTGTGTGTCTCACGTAGGAAAAACCTCAATAACATTAAGAAAAAAAATATCCTTTTATCAGTCAAGCAGACACTTTAATTATTTTTCTCAAAGAAGCAAATCTATGCAAGCATATGATACAATCAAACACTGTCATGTTACATTCATCACATATGTTTACTCTCTTTTATAGTGGAGTAACAATGGTTAACCTTTCCCATCTAAAGTAATTCAGACTTAACCTGTATAGTTCATTCTTTGTTCTGGTACACAGATTTAGCCAGAATTTGACATCAGGTCTTCTCATTTCCAGTTTTCTCTTATTTTACCTATTTCAACCATGTTAATTTTGTCAGATTATTGCAATTCTTCAACCTTTTCGCAGGTTTCCTGGGTGTTTATTCAAACACATTCTGAAGACTATTCTGTGTGGACTGATAAAATTATATCAGTTGGATTCAATCCAACCAATGTAGCTGTGTTTCCAAAATCAAACAATGAGAGCAATGGATAGTTTAGCTTGGACCCCAGTTGCCACTACACAGAAATACATACTTCATTGTGCTTAATTACCTTCCAGGTTCAAAGCTGGGACACGCCATAGGAGATAACTCCACATTGGTGAAGAGGATGCCATCTGTTGGACGGGTTTGTTTGGGGGCTGTGATTTCTCCTGACACCTGAGCCAAGCACCTGTACACATAAACACTTCATCAACAATATATTTTTACTATTTTTCATATTATGAGCTAATAAGGAAATGTATTATCAAAGATACAGTGTAAAGCACTGAAAAATATATATAGCCACATCAATAGTATAAAATCCTCGATCTGCTTATTATAGCCTCCATCTCATTTGTTATCTTCATCATATCATGTATATTTCTCTTTATTATACCGTGTATCTCCTATCTCCACTTGGCTGCATCCTCTGTCTAATCCAAAGCTTATCTTCATCTTCCTGTAGTCATAAGGCTGCCTCCCATCAAGTCTCTGCTTATGAAGAAGACCACAAGTCAGACAAGTGAGTGACACACAAAAATATGACTCTGTTTCCTATAAACACACTATATCATGCTATATCTAATTAAATGAGCAGGATATGTGTTCACTCGCAAACCTTATTGTTGTGCTCAAATTACTCAAGCAAAACAAATATGATTTTGAAATTTTTAAATAAAACTTAAGAACATACATGTAATGTTATTTTAACACACTTCCACATGCTCGTTGTGTACAGATAGAGTCAGATAAATTTTGCTTAGAACATTTAAGAGCCTGTCCAAATTACAGTTATCTTAATATCACCATTTTACCCAGATAACTACGGTGTTGTTGTCAGAATACACATGCTCTGAAGTGGCCTACTGTTGCACTTGTCTTCAACAGTATGGTCCACAATGACACGTTGCCTTAGTAACAGTACAGTCCGCAATGACATATATTGCCACAGTAACAGTCCAGTCCACAATGACACATGCTGCCATAGTAACAGCACAGTCCACAATGACATATGTTGCCATAGTAACAGCACAGTCCACAATGACATATGTTGCCATAGTAACAGTACAGTCCACAATGACATATACATTAATCATAAACAGTTACTTGGTTTATCCTTTCTTAGGTTTTGTTGAGGTATGACCCATGGCCACTGAGTGAATCTCTGAGATTTTGTTCTATGTAATATTTTACCAGCTTCTGATGCATCACCAACCAAACGGGTACTTAGATAAACAAAATTTATGACACTAAATCCATCATGGAAATCTTAATACCCAGGTAAGTATACCATGTATTATTGATCAGACTAGCTCATGACCGGAATGAAAACAAGGAATGGAGAAAACCCCAGAATAGCAGTGCCCAGGTATCCACAAATGGCGATTTCAGGTGGCCGCAGTGTTATCCATGAAAGTAATAAATGTAAGTTTTATCTCAATCAAGGGGCCTCTGTGGCTTGGTGGGTAAGCATGCTAGCGTAGGGTAATGACCTGAGGGCTTCTCACTAATGCAGTTTGTATGAGTTCAAGTCCAGCTCATGTTGGCTTCCTCTCTTGCCGTACATGGGAAGGTCTGACAGCAGTCTGCGGACAGTCATGGGTTTCCCCAGGGCTCAGCCCAGTTTCCTCCCACCATAATGCTGGTTGCCGTCGTATAAGTGAAATATTCTTGAGTATGGCGTAAAACAGCAATCAAATAAATAAACAAATATATAAATCAATGGGGTATTTTCTCTATTTTCAGGGCCTTTGCACCCCGCATATATTACCACTATTAACATAAAATCAGACAATGCATATATATGATTTTATGTGATTCAGATCATATTTTGTTTTCTCAAAATTAAAAGAACCATCCACATCAATACACAGACGTAAAAGTACTAAAATTGAAAACGGGCAACTTGGAGGTGGAAAATAGAAGCGTAGATGCGAACCATTCATTTCGCACCTGTTTTTCAGCTATTGTTTTTAAAATAAAATCCCTTTCGCATGATGAGAGAGGTATTTCTCGCATGTTTTCGTCTTGCGATCCCTAAAACGTGACAAAGTGGTACCACTCCTGTAAATTATCACATCGCCATGTGCTGCCAATGTTTTCACCGGAAGTTGTAATTATGAGTACACCAAAATGAGGCAGCTTCCTTCAAAATGGCGACGACCGGCGACACCCGGAAAGATACCAGGATGCATTCACAGAAATATTAGATGCCAGCTTTTAGCCTGGAAGCCGTAATTTGCAAACAGGGCAAGAGAAATGACCGGAAGATCTGAGTATACTGACTTAACACGACTAGATGGTAAGACAAAATTTAGAATTAATTAATTAAATTTCCTTGTGTCCCTTTCTGAAAATGTCACTTGTCATTTTCTGAGAATTCACTTCCCAAACGCCAGCTTTAAGTAGTGCAGTTTTGTTTTCAACATGCACTTCTGTCATTACTGTTTGTTTCATAAAATCCATGCAACTGTTGATCTTATGAATCATCCGTGACGAAAATGCAACTGATTGTTTCCTTCGAGCAGGTGGTTGCCAGTGGATTTTTGATCTAGGCCTATACATAAGTGATAAAATTAAAGACGTGTGTCGAGTTCTAAGATAGAGCAAATAAAACCTGTCACTTGATGAGCAAGAAAAATATAACCAAACTGAAAGTTAAGAATCACTAGTTAAGTACTGGTAAATGAAAAACTGACATGCAATGTATCATTCTTGTAATCCTGTGCTGAAGGCAAGGAGCCCAAGGTGGCTGATGGGTAAACCATGTGGCATTTCACACCAAGCGTCCCATTAATCCTTTATAAATGATGTCAGCAGTCCAAAAGAGGTGTCAACAATGAATTTTAATTTAAATTTCAATTAAATTAAGTGTTGAGGTCTATTTATAACAATTTTTGATATATACCTGCCTCAGTGTGTAATCATTGAACTGAAAAATTCCGTCGGTCCTTTGAGGACTTTTAAATCCACTCTTAAACAGCTGCAAGCATCCATTTCTTGTGTGGTTTGAGGAGAAAAAAGATCTTTTCAATCATAAATCCATTTCAGTGTTGACTTTTCTCTCTTCAAAATCAGAGTGTACATGCGCAATGTATTGGGTGCTTCCAAAATCCGGATTGTATCTGAGGCCACTTGCAGAAAACGTGGATACCAAGACCACTGCACAGTTGACATCTGCAAGTCTTGATTGAAATTTTTATAGGTGGCTTTTCTCTCTCAACTGACTGGACAGTTGTTCCAGCCAATCTGCATCCTCGATGACCGATGGAACCATTGCGCTAAATTTGTCATTTATGACTGGTTGCATGGTCCTTTCTTGTTAGGTTGATTTTCATATTGTTCTAGCATGTGGTTTCAAGAGTTTAGTGCACCCAACTCGGCACAAAACTATTTTCATGAGAGAGGAGGGAATATTTGTGTGGATTTCAACAACATTTCCCCTCGGGAATAAGCTAATACTTGCCGAAGTTGTAACACAAGTCCTATTCTCTTCGATTCACACCAAAAATTGGACTGTGCAGGTGTTTTATAATGGATTTAAAGCCCATCTTCATTCCACAAATTGTTTTGTGGAACAGACCGACTGACTTTTTCAGTTCAATGATTAGACGTTGAGGCAGGTGAATTTCAAACATTTTTGAAAACAGACATCAACCTTTTAATTTATTTGAACTTTGTAATGGCATGCCAGCCCCAGATTCACAACACAGCAATTGCTGAAGTTACAGCCATGTTGTAATAACCACAGCACAGTTATGGGTCTTGAAAGGGTTCTAAATTGGGTGGTGGGTGTTACTTACATGCTGAACATGGAATACCTGACCTTGACTTAATTTTTCAGTCTGAATTTCACTTAGTCTGCCTTATCTGAAAATATAATAGCAAAGCAAGATGTACAAGGGATTAGGAAGTGTTGTTTGTCATACATCACAAAAAAGCTGCTTAAAGAAAAAGACAGCTCAGAATTAAAATACATGATTGTTAGCATTACCTGAATGGATGGTTGAAAACGGCATGTCACAGTACTTTTATTAATACTGTTAAGACTTTTTAAGGCAAAATCAAATGTTAGAACTTTAAGGCAGATTTTGTGGACCATACTGTATGCAGCTTGGCACTCTGACATCATATCCCCTTTTTTTTTGCACGTTCAAATGTATGCGAACATTGCTTACATGTTAGAGCCTTATACTGAGGGAATGAACCATATTTTATTTTTTGGCTTTCTTGAGTTTAAAACATTCTACTATTCATGATAGTGTGCAACAATTTTCAAGCGATGAACAGCTAATGCCTAACACATTTCATATATGTACAGTTACAAACTAACCATGCATGCAAATGATGAGGTCTTCTGACATATGTCGACAGTACAGAGAGTGATAAGATGCTTAGCTCTTTATGCTGGAGTATATATAACTTTTCATTAATATTTTGCCTCAGGCTGCAGTTAAATTCAAATGTCATTGGAAAACCTCACTTAAATTCAATCACCTGATTTCGCTTTGAGAAGTCTTAATATCAGTTCATTGCATATTAAGCTGTAATATCATTTAATGCTGCATGTAGTGTTTTTTTATTGTGTTAAAATTTTTTTCCTCATCACTAGTTCTCATGGTATCATTTAAGGCATATTTAACAACTTGAAGTGACACTTACCTTGTCATATGTAAATCTATTTTTATCACATTCACCAGTTTTTAATTTTTCAGTACAGTGTACATGTATATTGTTCAAATTCAGTGATTTTGTGAAATTACTTCCTCTTTCTGCTTTCTAAGGGGTCATGGTGAGACCCTCTACACCCAGAATCTGATACAGCATGCATTGTTTTGTGTAAGCATTGAAATGTACTCATAGTCCAGAAATGCCAAATTACATACCATGCATGTGTCGCTGTGTCTGGAAAGTGTGGAGTGCCTACCAATGTTTATATCAGTTTGTCTCCATAAAGTCATGTAATCATTTCATTTCATTTAGCACTGTCAGCGCGATCATTGTTGGGTAAGTGAGATGATTGTCCATGGGAGATGGTGGATTTCTCCTAAGTTCCTATTCTATAGTTACTTGTACAGTGTATTTAGCTGGGATGAGTATGACTAGAGTGGAAATTTAGTTCCACATAATGGTATAGATATTTGTTGTGGCACTAGCAACTAGTAGCAGCAGAATAACATGCTGTAGCATACATGTACGCAAGTCATTGCAGGAATTAAGTTGTGCATGGTTACTTTTCATTTGACTTATGTTACATGTAGCTTGTGTCTGTTTCAGTTTAAATGTGTAGTCAGATACACATGTACATTGTTTTGATGTAGAGGCAATTTTATGTGTTCTGTTGCGAGAGATAAACATGTGAGGTACATTGCTGTTGTTTACATTGATTTATAAGAAGTTCTCCCAGATTCCCTGATATGTGTGTGCAGAATGTTAGGTAAATGTCATTAGCTGTAGCTACATGGAGCAGCATTCCTCTATGGCCTTAGTGTGTTGTGAGGTTTTGTTGTAAGGATATGGTTACATGTTGTACAAATTCTAAAGACCATATGCAGTATCGTGGTAAGGTAATGATAAAGGATACATGTACATGACATCCAAGCTAGTGCAAGGGCAAACAGCAATGACAAAGAAAAGGAAAGGTGACTTGTTATTTTGTGTGAATAATACTATGCCAAAGGGAAGAGAAACTTAGGCAGGATGCAATCATGCATGGCTTTGGAGGCATATTGATTATAAATAAAGGGATAGCTCTTGACAGGTACCTTTTTATCTTTTTTTGCAGCTTGTGTAATTATAATGTGAGGAGCAATGAAAAGTTGCCATAAGGTGTATTTTCATTGTTAGCAATAACATTGCCACTTTTTAGGTCTTAATGTATCAGTATACATGTATGTGTGTATGCACAATATCGTGATTGTACATGTAAGAGGTGAGATATCGCACATTTACATTTAACTCTAATTTAATAAAATCTAGATTTCATGATTCAGTGAATAATAGAACTATTCACCTGTACTATAATGTGAGTGAACAAATTTAATACATCATATTACTGTGCATGCAGAGTGTTGATGAATATTTTACTAGTGCCTGTAATGCCTTATTGACTCAGGCTATGGACATGGCATGATTTGTGTCACTGTTATGATCCATACTGGCTGTAGTGTTATTGTATGGTTGTATGAATATTCATGAGGCAGCATTTGTTACCAAGACTGCATGCAGTCTCCTGCCCATAGCAGTGCAGTCTATTCTTCTCTGGGGATGTTGTGCACAAACGTACCCAAACCTACACCATGGTATGGTAGGTTGTTTACACTGAGAGTGACTGTAGCCATTCAAACCACATGTGTGAAGCAGAAAGCTGTGTATTGTTCAAATTAATGTGCTGCTAGATAAACTGGCAAACCAAAACATTAAAAGTGAAGCTATTCAAACCAAATATGTGAAGCAGAAAGCTGTGTATTCTACAAGTACATTTGCTACTATCACTAGACAAGCTGTCCTATTTTATACCTAAACCTTTAAGGCTCATTGCAGATGTATCCCTATTCACATATATAATGTGATATTGCTTCAGTACATCATTCATAGGTAGGCCTTTTGCCTCAGGCATTTAATAAATCCACAATGCTACAGTATATCTGAATTCAGTTTCCAATGAATTTCTTTTTGCTCAGCATCATGCCATGTCCTTTGGATGTTAATGAGTGGTGTGATATTTTGCCTGTGGCCTACAATGATAACTAAGGAGATAATGATTGTGTACCAGCTGGCATTTATCTATCCATATGTGTATGTACAGAATGCTTCTGACTGTGACATGGCTGCCCCATCATCCCTCTACCATTGCCTGTCTGTTGTTATTGACACTTGTAACCACCTTAATACATAATATATTGTGCTGGGACTTGGCATTTGTAGCCCCTATCAGAGGTTTCGGCTATTTGTACCCATGAGGGTATAGACCATCAGTGATTAGGTCAAGTGGCTCTCAAAACATATCGCATCTCTTCGGAAACCACAAAAATTGCCATCTTCTGATAGACACCTGCTCTTGTGATTGTGTTGCTATGGTGTAGATTGTAGAGTACAGACATGAAATAATTTCGGTAACTGCATTAGAATGGCATGAGGACCTCCAGTCCAACAGACCAATCTAACCTGTCGAGTCGTAGCTTTGGTCACCACACAGGCAGGCTAATGATTACCTGACTGGTATTGATTTTAGCACTTTGTTGGAAAAAGCCTTAGGGGCTCCAGAAGGGAGAGGAGATGAAGACTGTACCAGTTAGCTCTCCCTGTGCTCTATGTAGTCATTGGTGTAATGATTGGACACCCCGTTGGCATTGGACTCACAGACCGCAAGTTTAGACACCATTAGTGTGGTGGTATTTAATTCTAAGATACATTCAATCCTGAAGAATGCTATGGCATATAGCTATTTAATTACAAACAAAATAAACACTCATACCATATGGGAATTAGGCATTCAGCCAGGTCACATAATGCAGGCTGAACTGAATATCTCCCAAGAAATAAACTCAACCTAAATTTTTCAAAACAGTTATGAATCTCTTCTGTTGCACTCACAAGAAAAAGAAGATAATCTGTACACTGTGCAAGTTGACTGTTGTATTCAGAGCTGTGCAGGTTGTGTACTAACGCTATTGTCAGCGAGTGTCGGCATGTAAGTACCGCACAGCTGTATTTTCTATGTAATATTATATACATGGATTGGTACATGTATGTTCTAATGTACATCTATATCTAGGAGCAAAACAGACACAATACAAGCAGTAAAACTACAACTAAAGCAGCTTGCACACAACACAAGCTTACACCGTGTATAGTGAGAAAGAACAGATAAAATGTACTTTTTCAGAAAAGGTTTCAGTTTTGAACAGGTGCAAAGATTTAAAGGTTCAAAGTACAGTATATTTTGACTGTAGCTAAGATTAGATTGTGGCCAGTGTAAAGAGCTCTGATATCAGTACGGAGCTTATTGTACATGTAAGTATTGTCCCACTAAGTGTTCACCCAGATGTACCTGTGGGTGATGTTTGGTTTTACATGTACCAAATGCACATAAATGCACATAAATGCACATAAACCACAGTCCATCTGATGCACGTCATATGATGTTGCATGTGTGCATTGTATATAAACACAGAGTTTGAATTCAGGTTTGAACCTAGACAGTGTAGATAACTGGAAGGGTTGACACCATGGACAGGATGAGTATAAAATAACGCTCTCTGTATAAACCTTTTCTTATTTTTTTCCCCACTCATTTCTAAACTGCTTGTTGTATAATATTTTATTGTACTTCAGAATAATTGGTCTTCATAAAATATGCCAGATTTCCTGCATTGGCAAGACAGTAAATGTCTAAAATGTATAATGTTGTAGTGAGTAAGGACAAAAATATCAAGTTTCTTTAACAGTTTTTTTTATATATATTATTTTCTGTATTCACCCTATTTGTAAGGATATACCGATGTCTTTAGATATTAGAATCGTATGGCAGAAGTAAAGTGCAGTGAGAGACTTATTGTCCCACACAAATAAATTTGCAAACATTTCTGAAGGTTATTATTTCAGTTTGATGGTAGAACTACACATATGGTCATCTTATTTTCATTAATGCTTATATACTGGAAAGTGAAGGCTTTGGACCTGTCATGTTGAGTGTATGGACCCAGCTCTCCCCGGTTTATCAGGAGCTTTGTCACGGGTGTGCCAAGGTGCAATCCCCTACCCCTACCCTCACCCATCAGAGTAAACCAATAGGTCAAAGTGATGTCATCCATTCAAGACAGTTTGGTGTGTAATATGTTAAGAAAACATAGGGCAACTGTTCTAACATTGATCTGGCAACTTGATCACCATGGAAACCAGAGAGACATTGTTGCAGATGTAGCAGACCTTTGTGACCTTTGTGGGGTGATTTGAAGGGAATGTTGTGATTGGTCTGCCTCACCCTGTTTCTGATTCACATAATCAACAGCCTATGTACAGACATGGACAGTGTGTAGTGTACATATCATTTGGGTATTTACACACGCTCATACACTGTCACACACACTTTTGACTATACATGTATAATCAAATGAACTTTGACCCAAACAAGCATGTTAGCACATTGTGTTTAGGATTTATGCTGCCCTTAGTTAAAGAAAAGCATCAACATTAGTACACATGTATTTCATGTCATTAGAGCTTCCTGGTGTCTACATTGACAGCTTCATTTACAAGAGTGCCTCTTCCCCATCCATGTTTTTTGGCATATTTGGCCAGTAACACGTGTAGCTGTTCTGTTTAGATCTTCATTCATGACCAAATGAATGGATGTTGAACTGTCAGTAACTTTAAGTTATGCTAGGTTTTTCTTCAGAAAATCTCATCAGCTATGCTTGTATTTTATACCCTTTATATACATAACAACATGAATCGTATTTGTCATAATAAACAAGGTAAGTACTACTAGTTGTTACCATGTGTACATGCCTGTATGGTTGAGGAAATATGTACATGTAAGTATAGGTGTATGGTTTGATTAATCCACACAGTATTACACATTTTCTGCTATGTTACATACATGCACATGTACATGTGTTACAAATCTGTGACTTACATGTAGTGAGGTCTGGGGTGTGGGTTACTGGTAAAATCCCACACTATGCATGCACTCCATGTGAGACTGAGAGGTACCAGATTGTGGGGGGGAAAAAGAGGTACAGGGTTAGTCATAGTATGTTATATGTGTGTACATGTAGATGAATGAAGGAGTTACTACCAGATTAGAATATATACATGTGACTTTTAAATGAGATTATATTTCATGTATGTATATGTTAACATAAATACATACTCTTCTTCTTGGATACATTACACATGTATACTGCTGTGTTTAATGTATTGTTTACCTGCATTTTACACAGCATTACCTTGAAATGTTTGTTCCTATTTACTACCTGGAATGTCCAGGTAAGCATGTTGTAAGCATGAGGCCCGCGTTCAGTCTAGAGTCTTGCCAGGCTGAAGACTTTAAAATGGACAATGTTACTGTGAATGGATGTGGCTTCAAGTCAGCATGGTGTCTTTGATGTAGCATTTCAGTGAGGCAGCACTTGTATACAGATAGGCACATGCATATGAGACTCCCTTGTGGTACATGTACTTCTGTGTATGAAGAAATTTTGTTGAATCTTGAGTTAAACCTCAAGCAAACAAACAGATGTGCTAGGATATGCAGTTGAGTCATGTACATTTACACCAAGACTGTGTTTTTACAGTTTCGACTTGACACAGAATGCTAAAATAGTGCACTACTTGCATTTAGAATGGCTAATTAACTAAGCAGTCATGCCATACTTCGTTGGGCCGTGCGAATTCACCGCTTTACAAGTTGTTAACCCCCTCCCCACCCACAAACTAGCAGATTAGACTCCATGTAATCCATCATGGTTACATCATCCCATCAATCATAACACCCTAACATACATAATGATATTAACTACCCAGGGGATTAACTGCGTCACACTCGCTGCTTGTTGAGGCAGTATATTAAATCTTCCACCACAGCACTCAGCCTCTCGCAACGTTTTAAGCTTAACTCTGTACACCTGATCAAACTCTTGTGAGAGGTTGCATGCTCCATGAACCAAACACATCTCACTATGCTGTTGGCCTATTTTATTTCTCAAAGATTTGCTAACATTTATTATTTGACTTCAGTCACATACATTGTACATGTATGTTCCATGTTGCATCGTTAACATTGAGGGGATTACTTCTGCTATATGTGATCACATGGATATTTTGCTGCTGCAGTGGTATTTTATTACATGTTACTATTTTCATTATTCATATGGTAGCTGATTGTGTGCATCTTGTGGTATGTTAAAATGAATGTAACAAGTGAGAACTGAAAACAGATTTGATTCGTTTAATTCTGATCGTCGAACTCTTCTAATTAACAATGGAATTGTGAGTCTGATCGTGCATGATACAAGTGGAAAACTTGGTAAAACGATGTCACTAGATTTATATATTTATATTGTGAGTTTTATTTCCTTTGTTTTCTTTTAGTCTTCATCACTTTATGTACATGGCTGATTTGATTTTAGAACCGTGTTTGTGGGTGTGGCCGTGATTCATTACCTGCTGAGGTTGGTTAGCTGAGCTAAGTGCTGCCCCTTCAGGTGTGTACAGTAGTCATACCACATCGCAGGCCTGTCAACGCTACAGCATGATAACTTAGATGTTTAACTTTCTCTTTTTCTTGTATTTCTGTGACTTTCACTTTCAGATGTCAACCCCTTTGACAGATATGACGCAAAACACAAACCACATACGTGAGTTTTGTTTTGGTTTGACTCAGTTTGTCCTATGTGTTTAAAGGTGCACTCATGGTATACATTTAGAGTTGGTCTGCTTCTTAAATAACCAGTAACAAGACTACTTCTACTAACTGAAATAACACTGGGAATTTAACACCTGTTTTGATTGTGCTGAGTAAGCACCTGTCAGTGTTTCACCTGTTGAGATTCAGCTGTTACCATGTCAGAGACATCTCAGGCTTACCCCCCCTGTGCCTGGGTCTGTGTAAAGCTAATGTGCCCAACCCCAGTCTGACAGATGTGAAACACTAGGAGGTCTCAGGAATACAAACTCACTGTGGGAGCTGCATGTTTTGTTTCACTTTTGTTTTGGCATGATTATGTTTGTATGGCTTTTGATATTTTGTGTTGTATCACTGTTACACTGTTGACTGTGTAAACAATAGTGTAAATAAATATGCATGTGCCTTGTAATTGGGTTGCACAAACACTAGACTTTAACCTGACTGAGTATCCCTATTGATGACTATATTGGACAGTATTGACTTTTGCCAGGAAGGAGAGTGGAAAAAGTATATCATGTTTGTGTACATCAGCATGATATGGTAATGGAGAGCTTAACGTAGTAGGTTGCAAAGGTACAGTAGAGGAGTTTGGATACATGTCATACATTGTATGTAAAACGTCATAAGAATGTGTGGTGACTTCATCGGAGTACAACAACCTGTCCCACGTACATGGGGAGGACTTTTGTGGGGATCGTGTTTTTCATGTAAGTTGGAAGGTGATTATTTTTTGGGATTTCTATGCGCATGTATGAGTTATAAAAGTGAACTGAATATGCTATCCAATTTTCCCATCTGTCTCTGGTTCAGCAATATAAGTTGTTTGTAAACATTTGGATGAGGAAAAGCAGTGCAGTGTGGTATTTTGATATTTGTTGAGAGACTACAACACACACTAAATTAAATGTGACCCCAAAGTGTTGCCAAATGTCTAATTGCAACATACAAGTGAGGCCCTGCATATTAATGATCACTTTCGGATAAAGCTTTTGTTAAACCTCTCTTATAACCACAGGTAAATTAATTGTATACTTATGCCACTTGAAAGACTTCTCATGATATGCTTTTCCACCCACAACAGCACTGTGGAATTGATGCATACAATTATTACGAATATGACCCTTAAAATTATTTGTTTATATCATTAAAGAGGGAAGATTAATAAATCTGTGCGAACTATTTTTCTACACCCAATAGTTTTTTCAGAATGTTTCAAAATATGGGTTACAAGACTTTATACATGGGCAGAATATACCAAGACAGGTTGTACCATTTATGTATTAAGATGTTGAGGGTACAGATATCTCATGGCCCAGCATGCTTGACAGCTTCCCCTAGTCCCATATCACACACACATATATGTATATATGTGTCATTGTTCTGTTTTTTGGCCATCAAAAATGGTCCAATCAAATCCCTGTTTGGTATCCTTAATGCACTGCATCCTCAAATTTCTTTTACAATGGATGCAAATGGTATCAGTATTCCATCCTTAGATATTCTGGTTGTTGGATCTGGATGCATTTTTACTGCAGATATATTTTGGAAACCAACTGATGCCCAACTCTATCTTCATTTTGGCTCCAATCACGCTAGACACACATAGGAAAATATCCCTTATTCACTGGCTAGACGGATGTGTACTATTGTCGTCGACCCAACCATTTGGAATGAGCGACTTACTGAATTAAAGTCTGTCTTACTCTGTAGGGGATATCCAAGGGGATTAATAGACGTTGGGATAAGAAAAGCTTTATCTCACCCCATAATTGTGTTAAGACAAATTTCACCACAAGCTGCTAATCAAAAAAGTATATCTACTTGCAATCCCAACAATAATATATTCCCCATAATACTGAATATGTTACCTATATTGAACAATAGTGTCAAAATGAAAGATATCATTTCCAAATCCGCAATTATTAACAGTAAACAACGGAGCCCAAACATGAATAAAATGTTAACGATGACACATTTTCAGAAAACAAATGAAATGCAAGCAAGTAGGTAAATGTAACAAACCCAGGTGTGGGGCATGCATCCATATATTGGAAGGTCCAAGTGTTAAATTTACAACAACTGACTCCTCATTCACTGTTAAAATGAACATGTCCTGTGAATCTAAATATGATATATACGCATATGATGTACAATACACTGGTCAGACAACAGATTTAACAGATCCCCGCTAGCTGTACACAGACAACAGATTTTCTGTGAAAATCACTGTTTTCTTCCTGTTAGTTGACACATTAGACAGTGTTCTATCTCTTTAACACCACCTTTCAAAGTTTTTCCATTTTACAAAGTTCAGGATGGAAACCAGACTTTGTTAAAGAAACTTAGTTTATTACTAAGTATCAGTGGAAGCCATCGGCCATAGGTCTCAACCATTTGATCACACCTGTGTTAATTAACCATGCATTGTTGTACATTATGTAAGAAAGCCATGTTTAATGTACATAATGAACTGTATTACATTGTTTGATTTTTGTACGATCAGTATTATTATCCTTTTTGATCTATATCTGTGTATAGCTATTTAAAAGGCTTTGCCCGTACTTGACAATTCATTGTCCCATTGACCGTTTACTCCCTGGAAACATGCCCATATATAAAGCCTGTCAAACTGTTACACTTCATTCCTTGATAAGAACAAGACGTTCAAAACTTCAGTCCGAACACAAAGTCAGAAAGTCGAGTTGTTTTTTATTCTATCATTTCTCCACATCAGAAAAATCTTACTTTTAGGGGATATATATATATATATATATATATATATATATATATATATATATATATATATATGCATGATGTGTTTGTCATATGACGTCAGCTTGTTTTACAGCATGTGCACAGCATGAATGCATGATTTCAATCATTCTTCGTTCAGTTTTTCTGCTGATTACTTTAATAATTTATTTCTATTTTGTTTTTTCTAATAATTTCCAGTACTTCATGTCTTGATATCTTTCTTAGATAAGCTTGGTTTATGCATGTGTGACCTTTGACCTGTAATAATTAAGGACTATGAGTATGGCAGAGAGTATAAATGCGAAAATAAAGATAAGACTCCGAAAATAAAACATAACCTTTTCTCGGTACTTCAAGAGATCAAGTCACTGGCTGGAGTGTCATGTATGGTGTCTTTGGCATGATTCTTCAGTCATGCACTACTCTCAGCGTGAGGCCATGGGTCCATTAGATACAAGTACATTTGGATACGTACAGAAATGGTACTAGATCTGGAAACGATGAGTTTGTGAAACACTTAGAAAGGTAATTATGAATCAAGGGATAAAGCATGCTGAGGACAGTAGGGTGGATGTACATGTATCGGTAAGTACAATGACATGATTTATCAATAATCCAGGTATTTAGGGCAGTGATATGGATTAAGGGATTGATTAAGTGATATCATGGCCCAAAGTGTTGCAAGCAGTGATATGATGATTGGATATTGAAGGAAACATGAGATCAGATATTGATGGAAGTGAAATCAGTTTGTTAATATGACTGATCTGTTCAAAGCAGAAGGCATTTCTTTGCATACAGTTACTCACATACAGAAAGCTACATCAGTGCATTCAAATGTTTTGAAGTTCATAGATCCACAGTAACACCCAAATGTATCATTAGTGTTGTAGTGAGTGTATGCACAGTACACAAAACATAGACCTAATATTGTTACATTAAGTGCACAGTTTAGGCCCGGTGTTAGTGAAATGTGACTGGGTTTGGTGTCATGTCTGGTGTCTTTGGCATGATACTTCAGTGGAAGCAGCAGTTCTTCTGCAACAGGGACTTGCAGTATACAAATACACACACAAATGACTCCATATGACTGAAAAAGTGTTAAGTAGAACATAAAAACCCAACATGCATTCACAAGGAAGATGTTATCAGGAGTACTTGTCAGCTGAACATAATTTGTTTCGTTCATGTAATAAATTTTTCAATTTGCTCAATTTTGCACATGTAATTTGATACGGTCTATACGTACATGTATCCTTTTTTGTCCGAAATTAATAAATGTTTATGGATATACAGCACTGCCAATGTAGCCAATAACTTTAATTATGAGTACATTCATGATAGGTAATTTATATTTTACTTTCACCTGAACAGTCTGTACAGTCAAGTGTGCGTGTCAAATATGTGGGAATGTTCTGGGGAATGTGTCATCCAATGGGATATGTAAGAGATGCATCTATAATATATATGTTTACATTTGAATACATAGCAACACTTTTGATTGCTGTGATGTAACAACGTTTCTTTATCGCTCTGCTTTATGCATATTGGGTGATGCATATCCATTTGGACTGCATTTTCTTTTCCAGGTGGCAGGGTATTTACAATCTTTGATTATGGTAGTGGTAACACTGGCATGCCTATGTTAGGAACCAGTGAAATACTCAGTATACATATATGAGCCAATGACTGTAGGTAGAGTTCTATGTGTAGAAGGTATAATGTAGATGTAGTTAAGTGTAGTTGTATATGGGTTCTGTGTGAGGTGGGGGGTGCATGACACATTTATATCAGGTACATGTAGTGTAGACCAGGCTGTGATCAATGGCAATCTGAGCTGCAGAAACATTACCCACCTGAAACAAGTCACTCCATGTGATATCCTTTTGTGTTCTTTTCTGTAATATGCGACATTTTTAGTTCAGTTGTGCTCATAAAACAAAGCGGTTTAATTCACAAGCACTGCAGTGCTAGAGCAGAGAATGATGTGTTGATACGCAGCTTGGAACCAACTGGCTTAGGCAGGTGAAGAAATGTAGCTCATTAACCTATCCAGCTGAAATTTAATTAAGTGGGTCGCTGTAAGTATCATCAGAGAATTTCATGTATGTGAAGCTCCTCAGCAGATCCTAATTTTGGCTCACTGATTTACAGGTAAACAAGCATCTTTTCCGTGCATATTCAAATAAAAGTTTATTTCAGTTTTCATTTTAAAAGTTCATTTAAGTCTGTTTTATAATGAATTTGTGAATTGATGCAGTTACATGTATCATACAACGTGAATAGGGAGAAGGAGATCAGGACATCATAGTAATGTATATGTTGTTATTATAGCGGAGTTCCAACATCCTCCTGATGGGGCGGAGTCAGAAACGACGGAGGAAGTGGAGCCCCAGAAGACTCGTGTGATCCACATCAACGCCCCACAGCCTCAAAAGTACTGCAGTAACCAGATCAGGTAAACACTGGGTGCACACTAACCTACCCAGGGCACAGTCACCCTCAGTCATGTGTTGGTAGATTTCATGTAGGGGGTGCCACCAGCTATAAAAACTTCTTCTGGTGTTTATCTGTATGTTGTAGCCTGATTGAGCAGCCCAGCCTGACAGAGTTAGATGCACATGTACTTGTAACAAGACACCGCTCTTCTGACAAAGTGCCAGTGGAGCAATTTGAAATGAATCCATGTAGAAAAACAATGCACATCGTTCACTGTCAAACTTACTACTTTTCATTTAGTCGGGCTAAAGAAATGTCAAGTATTTTGACTCATTCAGGAATTTCAATTCTAGAATTCCATTTAATATGTCTCATTGTCATAAAAATTTATCTTCTAATAAATTTCTTTTTGTTTCAGCACTGCAAAGTATAGTTTTATATCCTTCCTCCCAAAGTTTCTGTTTGAGCAGTTCAGAAAGTATGCCAATATTTTCTTCCTCTTCATTGCACTACTGCAGGTAAGTTCCCAGTACATATGAAGCCAATATCTGAAAGGAAAGACTGGCTGCAATTTACATGTGGGTCAGGACAGAGTGATTATCTATAACGGACGGAAATGCTTTCCTGAAACAGATAACGATTTTGTAATGGTTAGAATATGTTTAATGCTACAATACTTCTGTGGAAATGATTTGAGAAGTAAATCATCAAAGTTGGAAATATTGATACCAGGATTTATTCTTTGGTAAAATTTTGTGAAGGGTGACTAAGAATGTATTTGCAATAAAAAAGAAGAAAAACTTCATTTGGTCATTTGTACATATAATCTTCATAAATGGAGTATTTAACCTCTAAATATGTCTGTTTCCAGCAAATCCCCAATGTCTCTCCCACTGGGCGCTACACCACAGCAGTGCCCCTTATGCTCATCCTCTTTGTCTCAGCTGTCAAAGAAATTATAGAAGATTTTGTAAGTTACCTTCTTTAGTGTGCCTAAAACATTACCAGAATTAGTTATTATAATATATTTCTGGTGGTGCACATCACTGTCAAAAGAATACATTTTTTACCTTGTGATTTATTTAATGTTCTGTCTGGGAAATGTGAAAAACAGTTGGAAGTAATATATATTTATATATGTATATTATTTATGTATTGTGTTTGATTTATGGAGCCTGTAATTGGGACCTTTTACCATTGGCCTGGTATTCCTGGAAATAAATAAATAAATGAATAGATTAGCACAAACTCTTCACGGGGATAGATTGACACAGTGGTGGAATGAACGTTTCATACATATAATCTTATTGGCAGAAGTGGTAATGTTACAAAACTGTAATGTAACTGGTGACATATTTGTTCTATTTCAGAAACGCCACAGAGCAGATGATGCCACAAACAACAGAGTGGTCAGTGGTATGTTATCTGATTATATCTGTCGAAGTCACCTGCCCCGGGCTCTGCCCACTTTCCACCCACCATAATGCTGGCCGCCGTTGTGTGAAATATTCTTGAGTACGGCGTAAAAGACCAATCAAATAAATAAATAAACAAATCGAAGTCACCTTCTGTAGATGTGGGTATGGAGAAGGTTCAGTGGGAAATAATGTGACACTGGACAGTTGCCACTTGACCTAATGATGGGGAAGTACTCTGGGAAAGCTTGTAATGTAGAATCATGCTGTACAAAGTGTTTTTTGTCGCATTATTTCTCACTGTCACCTTATTTCTCACTGTCACCTTGTGTGTGTGTGTTTTTTGTGTGTGTGTGTGTGTGTTTTTTTGTGTATGTGTTTTTTTTGGGAGGGGTGGGGGGCAGTGTGCATTAGTTCAGTCCATGTATATAATTTTTACAGGGATTTATCACATGTATCTTCATTGTGAAGTAAGACTGCATGTTTAAATTAAACATTTGACATATACTTATGTGTGTGGTGTAGTTACACGTATTTCACATGTCTTCTCATTCCCAGTTACAGGTCGTTAGGTTTCCAGACTTATTGCTTTTATACGTAGTTATATATACAAACTGGTGATTGTATTAGTTAGATTAGAGAATTTACTGTCATTTACTTTTCTTCTGTGTCTTTCTACAGATGTGTGGTGTGTTTATTAATGGTACCAGATATTGATGATGTAAGCCTATAAATAGCGGTGAAGACATCATGCTTTACTTGTGTTACCCCACTTTCCCCTTCCTGTGAGCCTAACTAAAGTCTTGTGCAACAGGGCTTTACAGCTGGAGATTTGTACTAGCAATCTCTAGGTTTCGAACCCACGCTTCCCTCCAGATAGAGCTCACATACCACCATTCAGCCCCCATTTTCCCAGTCATGGCCACACGACTACCCAGGAAAGGAGTGTAGGACATGTATAGGGTCCACCAAAGCATCCCACCCTGCTGTATAAACAACCCTGCTCCCTGTGCCAAGTGGCACAGTTTCCTTTTAACCCAGTGGTAGAAGTGTGGATTCAGAATCCAGAGTGCTAGTTCAAGTCCCCAGCTGGTCAGCCTGGTCACACTTGTTTACAGCCTAAAGCACCAATCAAGTTCAACAAATGTACATGGTAACTATCGTGTAGATTGCTTAAGTAGTATTATGAGATGTGTTAATTGTTTTGTCACCATCATGTCGATTGTTTTATTAGTATTATGAGATATGTTAATTGTTTTGTCAGTCTTACGAGACGGAGACTGGCACTCTCTCAAATGGAATCAGGTGGTTGTGGGAGACATCGTTAAGATCGTGGGCCATCACTTCTTCCCAGCTGATCTTGTCCTACTTTCTTCCAGGTAATAATGATTAATTTACAGGTATTGACAAAACATGCACGTATGGAGTGTCTCTTTTCCTACATGCTAAGACGCCTTTGGGGGAATATTCAATTAGTACATGGCCAAGTAACATCAACATAATGTATATTGTATTCACTTTTTTTGGTGGTAATTCAGTACATAAATAATAGTATCTTTTGTGAAACAAGCCTTGTGTATCAAGAAAGATTTATACCTTATGGGTGTATAAGAAATCTCTTTCATTTTCACTTTCAGTGAGCCTCAGGCCATGTGTTATATCGAGACATCCAACCTAGATGGAGAGACAAACCTGAAGATCAGACAGGTGCGTTTGAACACTTTGATGTGATGATTTTTGCATTCCTGGTTAAATCTGAGTTGTTGTTTTACAGTAATGTAACTAGAATGTACTACATGACTAAAAGGTAGTTTAGATATTTTGATCAAGTGATATTTGAATGCCACACATGAAGAACGATGAAAATTCAACTTTGAATCATGTTGAGCTGTCCTTATTCTGCCATCAGTGTGTGCTTGTTTCTTACAGTGTCAAATATGTCTTGAAATGTTAGTTATAACACCTATGTATGCACTCGTGCTGAGCCTTACTCCTTTCCCCCCAGGGGTTACCAGCCACTGCCAATCTCCTTACCCACCAGGATCTGATGGAATTAGGGGGAACACTGGAGTGCGAGTGTCCTAATAGATTTCTCTATGACTTTGTGGGTAACATTCGACCCTCGGGACGACAGTAAGTAGATAATATATATGTAGTCTCTCCTCTTGTTCGCAGACCAAACCCGCCCTGGTCTCCATTTCACATTAAAGTTAGTGATTTTTTGCCCATTAGCATGAATACCGTTAAAGGCTACGTATTCATTATGAAAAAAACGATGTACCTGAATTATTTTTGTAATTTTAAAGGTAATAGATATGATAGTTTGTAAAGTTCATTACTTCCAATTTCTCACTGAGGAATGCTGCAGACGCACAAATTATGGCTGTATTTCAAAATCAGCAGTACCTTTGAAATGTCTTAGGGTAAGCTTTACATGCTCTGAAGATATTTGTATAACATTTGGGGGGCCTCCGTGGCTCAGTTGGTTAGTGCGCTAGCGCAGCATAGTGACCCAGAAGCCTCTCAACAATGCGGTCGCTGTGGGTTTAAGTCCAGCTCACACTGGCTTCCTCTCCGGCCGTAAGTGGGAAGGTCTGCCAGCATCCTGCGGATGGTCATGGGTTTTCGCCGGGCTCTGCCCAGTTTCCTCCCACCATAGTGCTGGCCGCTGTCGTATAAGTGAAATATTCTTGAGTACGGCGTAAAACACTAATCAAATAAATAAGTAAATAAATATAACCTTTGGTTTTGTGCATTATGTGGCCTGTCTGTTGTGATTTGCTTTTAATTCACTTCTCCAGGGCTATACCTTTGGGACCAGACCAGCTTCTGTTACGAGGTGCAATGCTGAAAAACACGAAGTGGATATTTGGTATGTTCTAAACTTTCAGGTGCTTGGTTGATTATTGGAAGATAAAACTGCTACCCCAAAGCTCATTGTAGGCATTTGTGCACAGCTTGTGTGACTACTGTAAATCTTGTAGAATTTAGCTGATGATTTTAAAAAGTGTGTCCCATTAATTTCTTGTGTCTATTTGTGGTTCTTGGTGATTATATACAGCAGGAGGGGGTGGGCAAGATGGGGGGGTTGGACTGAGCAGTGTGTTGACATGATTGAACATACCTGTGACAAGATCAATAAACACGCTCAGGCTTCATTGAACATGCCACTATTGGCTGTAGTGGAATCGCTACACAGCTACTGCGAGAATGCACATCTCACGTAAGGTGTGCCAAGTGAGTTGTGCCAAAACGCTTCAGTGAGCAACGAAATGTTAGCACAAGTACCATCCGCACATGTCTTCTATCAGAATGCATGTTTCACTTATGGTCTGCAAGAGTATGTCATGCCAAATCAGGCGGATTGAGGTTAAACGTTGGATCAGGAACAAATAGGCCTACAATGATAAGCGTGTAGGTCTTTCAAAACATCACTGAATGACGAATATTTGTCCAGTGTAAAGTGAATAAATTCCGTTATGCGTTTTAGAAGATAGTTTACAAATATAAATACAGCGCTTGCAATTAGGTTCAACTTTACAGGTGTTTGCCCTTGTTGGAGTAATTCGCGCATATTGCTTGAATAAGAACTCGTGATCACACTTTACCAGTGTAGACCTTGATAATCTAACAATAGCATTCGTTATGTGGAAATTTGGCAGGAGGATGTTGCCAAACTATAACCTATTGAGTATTCAGATATAAACGGCTGAGTTGTATTGATATCATGGCTAATCCCAGCCTTTCACACAACTCTTGGTATAGTCACCGGCCCGGATAGCACAGTTGGTAGAGCGTCCGCTTCGGGACCGGTAGATCCAGGATCAATCCTTGATCGAGTCACACCTAAGACTTTAAAAGAGGAAGTTGTAACTTCCTGGCTTGACGTTCAGCATGAAGGGGATAGTGCAACGACTGGTTGCCCCTTATCAGTATAATGGCTCGGGCGGGGCGGCTTACTTGCCTTCGGTAAGTCGTCTCAGTGAAGCAGCACTAAATAAAAGAGCGGTGGAAATCCGTCCTGTGACAAGGAGGCACATTACACGTACATGCACCCTAAAGATTCCTTCGTCGTCATATGACTGAAAAATTGTTGAGTACGACGTTAAACCCCAAGCACTCACTCACTCACTCACTTGGTATAGTCTTTGAAGTTTCAACATACATGTAGCTAGGAGACTTGTCGATCACAGCAGTCATCTCTTCCAGCAACTCAGATTGACTAAACTTTATGACCAGAAATGTTCGGCTAAACTCTATGTGATTTATGGTATACAGAATGAATAATAATAACCAGGCATTCTCTCATAGTTTCCTTCTTGAAATGATGAAATATAATTTTGTTTACTGTTGACATATAGAAGAAAAACTTCATTCATAATGATAATCTACATTTTGTATTGAATGCTCTGGAAATAACATTGGGTTTATAACATGTATAATGTTTTGTGAAGTGAAGAACATGTAGCTGCCTTTGATGTACAGTCTTATTGAAGCATTACTTTTGCATTCTTTCCCTGTTTGTATTGAATTCTTTACTCTGTGTAAACATGAACCATTCTCCTATGTCTGATATATGTGTGTGTGTCTGTCCATGTAGGCATTGTGATATACACCGGCCATGAAAGCAAGCTGATGCTGAACTCTACCTCAGCGCCGCTGAAGAGATCAAACGTAGAGAAGGTCACCAATATTCAGGTAAGGCAGTCCAGCGTGGCTGAATGAAGGACTGTTTTCATGCGCAGTTCCACGTATATATTTGTTTACATGGATATGTCTCTTAGCAACTTGCCGGCTGTTGTATGTTTCCCTTGGGCTCTGCCTGGTTTCCTCCCACCATAACGCTGGCCGCCATTGTACAAGTGAAATATCCCTGAGTTCAGCAAAAAGAAGCGGTCAAATAAACAAATAAATAAATCAGTATTTACAAGGCACAATGCTCTAACGTTGCTTAGTTTTGTGCTGTTGATCAATTCAAGTTCCATTGTTTATGGTAACTTTCTTTGTGTTTTCAGATTTTGATTTTATTTGCGATTTTAATTGCGCTGTCCCTGATAAGCACAGTAGCTAACAAAATCTGGACCAATAAACACGTGCACACGGACTGGTACATGGGATTTGAGGGTAAGCTTTGGATTTACATACATATCCATCTCTCTCTAAGTCGTGTATGGTGGTTGTCTTTCAAGTATTTCACTGTCAAATTTGTGTTAAACATCAGGTGAAAGTAAAAGCAAAATGTCATGCGTAAAAATTGCGGTATCATAAATGTGTACCATTATTGTGTTTTGTGGGCCCTCTCTGACTCGGATGATTAAAGCACCGGATCACCGTGACAACAGGCCCTTGATCAGTAAGATTAAGAGTTTGAATCAAGCTCTTGATGCTTTGCCTGCGACTTCAGGCTAGGTTGATCATGTATACCCTAACTCTTCAACCTTTTCAACCACAACTGCAACTAATAGTCTGAAACTTTCTGAGAGAACTATGGAGTGTAAAGAAATAATCTGCACAGTTTTATGAAGCTTACATCTTTAATGACACAGGGAAATCTTTTTTGGTAACTTTATAATAATAATAATAATAATTGTATGCATAAATTCCACTGGAAAAAGGTGTTTACTGGTTGAAAAAGTACCTTGTGAATGGCAGTGGGTTACTCAAATTTACACCACTCACAAACCTCACTGCTGTCACATAAGTGAAAAATTCATGAGTACGACATTTATACAGCAATCTGATGTAAATTTACTGTTGTGGGCCTAAAATCTCACAATGTTTCATGTTTGTTTTCAGAGCTGGAGCCCAGTAATTTTGGTTACAACTTCCTCACCTTCATCATTCTGTACAATAACCTGATTCCCATCAGTTTACAAGTCACCCTGGAGGTGGTTAAGTTCATTCAAGCTATCTTCATCAACTGGGTAAGGGAGGTGACCCCGACTCTGACATTTAGATCGCATAGATGGAACTGTCACGTCACACAACTCTTGGAATAGGGCCCTAAATACGTGTAGAGCCATGCAGCTGTCATTTACTATAGGTCAGTGGGTTACCACAGACACTCCAGTTTCCTTCACACTTAAAACCCTGACAGCCATTGTAGAGGTCAAAAATTCTAATGTATGCCATTAAAGAACATTGCGATAAATCATTAACCTGCTAGAGTGAGGACAATTGACTGTTTGCACTGCAACCAACGGTTGAATTATTTCTTACATGTCTTGACTCAAACTGTTGAGGTTCTAAAGGAATGAAGTAAGAGATTGGATATGTTCTTAATTGTAACATACTGCTACTTTGGGTGGAATTAAACTGTAGTCTGGGTGTAGGGCTAGAAAGCTGACATATTCATGTGGTTAAGAGCTTCAAAACTTAAAATACAGGTGTATATATGTATATATATATATATATATATATATACGGACTGATATGTTGATCAGACATTCTGTGAGTTCCGCCACAGTATTATATATTATGAAGGATGTTGATTAGACATTCTTTAAGTTCTACCACCGTATTATATATTATGAAGGATGTTGATTAGACATTCTTTGAGTTCCGCCACAGTATTATATGTTGTGAAGGATGTTGATTAGACATTCTTTAAGTTCTACCACCGTATTATATATTATGAAGGATGTTGATTAGACATTCTGTGAGTTCCGCCACAGTATTATATGTTGTGAAGGATGTTGGTTAGACATACTGTAAGTTCTGCCACAGTATTATATGTTGTGAAGGATGTTGATTAGACATACTGTAAGTTCTGCCACAGTATTATATGTTGTGAAGGATGTTGATTAGACATACTGTAAGTTCTGCCACAGTATTATATGTTGTGAAGGATGCTGATTAGACATACTGTAAGTTCTGCCACAGTATTATATGTTGTGAAGGATGTTGATTAGACATTCTGTGAGTTCTGCCACAGTATTATATGTTGTGAAGGATGTTGATTAGACATACTGTAAGTTCTGCCACAGTATTATATGTTGTGAAGGTCCTTAAAGGTTAAACATTAACAAAACCTGCACCTGTGTTTTTACCACTCTTCCAGGATATAGATATGTACCATGAAGAGACAGATACACCTGCCATGGCTCGTACCTCTAACCTTAACGAGGAACTTGGACAGGTGAGTGGTCGTATAAGTAAAAGTACACTGCTGTCTGTTCACTTGACCCCTGGGTTATATCAGGTCTGTATGGTTGATTATTACATCAGTCCAATGGGTGTGAAAAGCTGTTGCTTTTGCTTGAGCCAGTTTTCTGCATCCACAGACCTGTAGGCTATATCAGTTAGGTAATATTTATTTATTTATTTATTTATTTATTTGTTTTACGCCGTATTCAAGAATATGTTACTTATACAACAACAGCCAGCATTATGGTGGGAGGAAACCGGGCAGAGCCCAGGGGAAACCCACGACCATCTGCAGGTTGCTGGCAGACCTTCCCACGTACTCTAAGAAATATAGTTGTGAGTAACACGTCAATCAAATAAATAGATAAAATGAAAGTAATTGATTGTAGATAACTGGAAACCAGGAAATGCCACAATAAGTTACTTACTGGCCTCACTTTGTCTTTTTAGTGCATTATTTGATATTAAGTGGGATGTAAACCACTGCTTCCTATGTCATTCACATTGCCTTTTCTAAAAATCCAGAAGACAAATGGCAGCATCTTTGAGGTGAAAGTAGCTTTAGAACAGAAAACTTAAACATTACTAGCAGGCTGTGTCTGTAGCCCCTCTTCCTCACTGTATAAGTCTAACATTACCAGCCGCTGTGTCCGTAACCCCTCTTCCTCCCATGTTAACTAGACCACTCACTGTATAAGTCTAACATTACCAGCAGGCTGTGTCCATAGCCCCTCTTCTTCCAGTGTTAACTAGACCACTCCTTGTATAAGTCTAACATTACCAGCCGGCTGTGTCCGTAGCCCCTCTTCTTCCCATGTTAACTAGACCACTCCTTGTATAAGTCTAACATTACCAGCCGGCTGTGTCCGTAGCCCCTCTTCTTCCCATGTTAACTAGACCACTCACTGTATAAGTCTAACATTACCAGCCGGCTGTGTCCATAGCCCCTCTTCCTCCCATGTTAACTAAACCACTCTTTGTATAAGTCTAACATTACCAGCCGGCTATGTCCGTAACCCCTCTTCTTCCCATGTTAACTAGACCACTCATTGTATAAGTCTAACATTACCAGCCGGCTGTGTCCATAGCCCCTCTTCTTCCAATGTTAACTAGACCACTCCTTGTATAAGTCTAACATTACCAGCCGGCTGTGTCTGTAACCCCTCTTCCTCCCATGTTAACTATGTTAACTAGACCACTCACTAGTAAGTATAAGTCTAATATATATGATTGCTATATGAAACTCCTCTGAAATAAATATGCAAATTTTACATCACTGGTATTTTATTTATTGTTTCAGGTCAAATACTTATTTTCTGACAAGACGGGTACCTTGACAAGAAATATAATGGAATTCAAGAAATGCAGTGTGGCTGGTATAGCATATGGGTGAGTGTGAGATTCTTCTAACATGTTGCAATCCTAATATTTACTGGTTGCAGTAACATTTGTTTTAACCAATTTTATGTATGCAGTATCTCAGCCCTTTTTTCAAACTCTTTATATTTGACCTGTCGCATTTTTTATGTTTCAGGAATAATGAAGAAAGTGAAGAAGAATTCAATGATCCTGATCTAATAGCAAACCTGAAATCTAATCATGTAAGTGGATGATGGTACATTTCTGTCACCAGCTAGGCTTTGTACATTTTTTTATCCATGGCGTAAAGAGACTAGGCCAAAGATTTTGATCAGCACGAATCCAATCTTTTTTTTTCACTCTTATTTTAGAATATTCCAAATAGATTGCCTGTCTCAAAATGTGAGCCTAATCTGTACTTGTGTTACTGTTCAAAATTAATAGTAATGCTCCTAAAATTTATAAAGAGGGTGGCGTTATAACTGTTTCAAATTTTAGTATCAGTTTAACAGTGAAAATAGAACAGGCAAGTTTGAAACTCTCTGATAGGCTTTACTTTTAGCCGTTCTTGGTAAATAGGGAAAATTTGATTTGATTCGCGAATATGGATTTTTTGATTTCGTTCAAATTCATGTTGGCCTTTTAATACCATTGAAAGAAATCATTCAAGTTGCTCATGAGTCCTATGCATTACAGGAGACTGCTGGAACCATCCGTGATTTCCTGACGCTGCTGGCAGTTTGTCACACAGTCGTCCCAGAGACTGACGAAGAGGACCTGGAGAATGGTATAATCTACCAGGCTGCTTCCCCAGGTAAATACACACCTGCCCTGAATGCTTAACATTCTTGTTCATAACTTAGCCTTCTTGTTCAGGGACCAAGCTGAGAGCTTGCAGTGTTAAACTGGACACATGTGATACTTGGAGCTGTTATCTAGTTCAGACATGCACAATTTGTGGGTTTTTATGAACTGTATAAAGGATATACAAGTATGTAAACTCTGTAATTTTTGTTGTTGTTGACATTAGTGGCATATCTAATTATTCTCCTTGCCTCGTGGTTAGCGTGCCAGCTCGGTGCTATGACCGAGGATCCTGTGACCGTAATGTCTGTCTAAAAGAAATATAAATCTAATTATTCTCTAGATCAATGAAGCTAAACTTTTAATGATTGGCACTGGTGTTATTAACAGCTACATTTGCATAAACTGCAGACGTAACAATCATCATCAGCATGTGGGTATGATTTTTATCCACGAGTTCTGTAACTACATGTAGGAATGTTACTATGTCATGAAAGTCCTTTACAAAATTATTACAACTTTACAGGCCTAAACAGCTACATTTGCAGTGAACTATGCTGAACTCTTATGTAATGGTCTGAAATCTTATGTAATGGTCTGCAACCTTATGTAATGGTCTGCAATCTTATGTAATGGTCTGCAACCTTATGTAATGGTCTGCAACCTTATGTAATGGTCTGCAACCTTATGTAATGGTCTGCGATCTTATGTAATAGTCTGCAACCTTATGTAATGGTCTGCAATCTTATGTAATGGTCTGCAACCTTATGTAATGGTCTGCAACCTTATGTAATGGTCTGCAACCTTATGTAATGGTCTGCAATCTTATGTAATGGTCTGCAACCTTATGTAATGGTCTGCAACCTTATGTAATGGTCTGCGGTCTTATTTGAGGTCACAACCAATGTGTTAACGATAAGCCTCAGGCCCATTAATATATGCAAATAATATGCATGCCAGCTTTCTGAAATTGCTGTTTTGGAAAGGCAACAAAAGGTAGCTTCCTCATTTATGAATTATGAAGCATCGTTGCTGTGACATAGTGCTGCATAATGTGGGGTCAGTATACTGGAAATATGAAGAAAATCTGTTGTTCATTGAAATATGCATTACAAGTGACGTGACCTTGACTTTCAGATGAGGGGGCGCTGGTGAAGGGAGTGAGAAAGCTTGGGTTTGTGTTCACCACTAGGACACCAGATTCTGTGGCTGTTGAAGTGGTAAGCTGCTGTGGGATTTGTCGTCTAAACGGTTTTGTATCTGAAGCAATCAGCTGTGGTAGTCTCTCTTTCTCTGTCGGTCAGTTTGTCAGGCAGTTTTATTTTTTCATTGAATCTTTTTATTATTCGCTATTCATGTTACGAAGAACCAGAGTGGAAGACAACAATGACTTTTGTGGGATGTTGAAGCTATTACAAATTTGCACTTGGCTGAAAGGCAAAGAAATGTATATTTTGTATACATTTGATGCATTTCTTATACAAAGTGTATAAGTGTAGAGAAGATATTTTCCCCAGATTTGGTCACTGTACAAAGCAGATATTTTTCTCTCTATTTTTCAGTTTGGTAAAGAGGAAAAGTATGAAATTTTAAATGTTCTGGAGTTTTCCAGGTAAGTGAACAATGTAAGCTATGTGTGAGAAAATTAGGCACTGCGTGATAATAACACGTGGGAAAGTAAACAACGTATGTTTGCTTGGGGTATGACATCAGTAAACAAAGTAAGCTATGTGTTTTGGTACATACAAATTCAGCACTGATTAGAATACATAGGAAAGTGAACAGTGTAATTATGAGTGTAGTAACTGAAGTGCTGACCACAACACATGTAAGAATGTGATCTCATATTAAACTCTCATATTTTAGGGTTAAAAATTCCAGCTTATAATTCTGAAATATGGCTTTAGGCTTGGTTTTAGGTGATTGTTATGTCTGTATGTAGTGAGATTTTTTAATGTATGATACAAGTATTTCTTGTTGACTTTTTGTTGTTAATTTGTTTTCCTGTGTCCTGGATACAATGTTTTCTCCTAAAGTAACAAGCAGTGACTTATTCATGGTATTGGTTTTGTTTTCCAGCACAAGAAAGAGGATGTCAATAGTTGTACGAGGACCAGACGGGAAAATCAAGCTGTACTGTAAAGGAGCTGTCAGTGTTTACACTTTTATTTGTTCTGTGTATTCATACAGTCACAAACAACAGTTTGAATAATGTGTAGAATGCAGTAATTTTGTACGAGGAATTATTGCCATCATCATAGTGTGTAGCTTTCCATTTTTTCCACTGACTTTTTGACGTTCAGTAAAACACTAGTGAAATAATCAAAGAGCAGAACAGGAATTTATCATAATACCCTTCCCAGACATTGAAAAAAGATACATTCTGCCTGTAAAACAACAATTAAAATTGGTGTGGCCTAATTACAGATATGACATGTTAAAATGACTTTGTTTTACAGGATACTGTTATATATGAGAGATTGGGAGAGAATCAGCCTTACCGGGACGTCACCCTGGAGCATTTAGAGGCCTTTGCTTCTCTGGGTAAGTTTTTCATATTTTATCCTGCAGAAGTCTTTAGGGTTTGCTTCCAGCAAAGTTAGGTACATATCCATATCCCGCAGAGGCCTTTAGGGTTTGCTTCCAGCAAAGTTAGGTACATATCCATATCCCGCAGAGGCCTTTAGGGTTTGCTTCCAGCAAAGTTAGGTACATATCCATATGTACCTAACATAGAGGCCTTTAACATCTGAGAACTCTGTGCCTGGCCACGGCTGATGTAGCTGAGGATTTCTGTCTGTTCACAGCAGAGTTTTCTTACCCCTGATTGTGTGGTGTGTTGTCAGGTCTGAGAACCCTGTGTCTGGCCACGGCTGATGTAGCCGAGGATTTCTGTCTGTTCACAACAGCGTTTTCTTACCCCTGATTGTGTGGTGTGTTGTCAGGTCTGAGAACCCTGTGTCTGGCCACGGCTGATGTAGCCAAGGATTTCTGTCTGTTCACAGCAGCGTTTTCTTACCCCTGATTGTGTGGTGTGTTGTCAGGTCTGAGAACCCTGTGTCTGGCCACGGCTGATGTAGCTGAGGATTTCTGTCTGTTCACAGCAGCGTTTTCTTACCCCTGATTGTGTGGTGTGTTGTCAGGTCTGAGAACCCTGTGTCTGGCCACGGCTGATGTAGCCGAGGATTTCTGTCTGTTCACAGCAGTGTTTTCTTACCCCTGATTGTGTGGTGTGTTGTCAGGTCTGAGAACCCTGTGTCTGGCCACGGCTGATGTAGCCGAGGATTTCTGTCTGTTCACAACAGTGTTTTCTTACCCCTGATTGTGTGGTGTGTTGTCAGGTCTGAGAACCCTGTGTCTGGCCAAGGCTGATGTGGCTGAGGATTTCTGTCTGTTCACAGCAGAGTTTTCTTACCCCTGATTGTGTGGTGTGTTGTCAGGTCTGAGAACCCTGTGTCTGGCCACGGCTGATGTAGCCGAGGATTTCTGTCTGTTCACAGCAGCGTTTTCTTACCCCTGATTGTGTGGTGTGTTGTCAGGTCTGAGAACCCTGTGTCTGGCCATGGCTGATGTAGCCAAGGATTTCTGTCTGTTCACAACAGGGTTTTCTTACCCCCTGATTGTGTGGTGTGTTGTCAGGTCTGAGAGCCCTGTGTCTGGCCACGGCTGATGTAGCCGAGGATTTCTGTCTGTTCACAACAGTGTTTTCTTACCCCTGATTGTGTGACATGTTGTCAGGTCTGAGAACCCTGTGTCTGGCCACGGCTGATGTAGCCGAGGATTTCTGTCTGTTCACAACAGCGTTTTTGTACCCCTGATTGTGTGGTGTGTTGTCAGGTCTGAGAACCCTGTGTCTGGCCACGGCTGATGTAGCCGAGGATTTCTGTCTGTTCACAGCAGCGTTTTCTTACCCCTGATTGTGTGGTGTGTTGTCAGGTCTGAGAACCCTGTGTCTGGCCACGGCTGATGTAGCCGAGGATTTCTGTCTGTTCACAACAGCGTTTTCTTACCCCTGATTGTGTGGTGTGTTGGCAGGTCTGAGAACCCTGTGTATTGCTACTGCCGATGTAGCCGAGGATTTCTACGATGACTGGAAGCACACATTCTACAAGGCGTCCACTTCCTTACAGAACCGGGACAAGAAGCTGGAGGAGGCTGCCGAGCTCATAGAACGGGTGGGTAATCAGCCTGGGTGTTAAATTGTCAGCTGATTGTGTGTGTGGCAAAATGACGTAGTTTCAGTTGTCTATATATGTACATGTATGGTTACCAGTGTTGACTGAACTGTGTTTATGTACACACATCAGTAATTGGAGGTTTACAACGTGCAGGCATGGAGCTCTGAAAAAATGATTGAAAGTTAAAAGAATGTAACCTCCTCAAACTGCATTTAATTTGTTAGAGTGAAGTGTATTTCAGACATTTTTTGAGAAATTGCAGACTTTTTATGCTACCATAATTCCCACGCCCAAATAAGGATTCACAACTGTATATATATTCTACATGTATACATGTAGCTGAGGTCAGGAGATTAGGTCGTGCAAGACACAAAACCACTGAATCATGTATATATAGAGAGGGATAAAGTACCCAGTCTGGGGTGATCAGAACAGAAACATGTATGTTACAAGTTGCTATTCAGTACTTTTTAGTTAGCATTTTTACATGTGTGTATAGGAGATTTATAAGTCTGTATCACCTCTTTGTATGAGCAAAACTATGCATCGTATGGGCAGTCATCATGAAGAGTTTGTTTTCTGTTTCCACAGAATTTACAGTTACTTGGTGCTACAGCTATTGAGGACAAACTACAGGAAGTGAGTATCGCTTTCCTTCCCAGTTAATCTATTTGCTGTGATTGGGCCATTTGGAAATAGAATTAATGCCTGTAACTGACCGTGTAGCAGATACATGTAGTCCCCAAATAGGACACGTAGCTTTATTACTGTGGGAATGCTGAATTTCCTGTCGATCAGTTATGGCTTTCACTTTTTTTAACACGCTGTTCACAAGGTGTAGGATTTGTTTGTTAGGCATTTTGCTGTGTTTATTAAGATGTTCAAGTTTTCACGTCAAACCGTTGCACATGTAGAGTTAAATGGGGCACATACATCGCAAAATGATTGTTTTCAGATATAGTATACACGAATTTAAAGGAAAATGGAGACTTATGGACAATGAAAAGACATTTATGTGTGTTGAGCTTCATTGCGATCTCTTGTACACTGTATACTTGTACAAGATGGCCAGCAGAATTTTGATGTGTTTCCTGTTGTTTACAGGGTGTTCCAGAGACGATAGCTAACCTTACCAAAGCTGACATCAAGATATGGGTGCTTACTGGAGATAAACAGGAGACAGCCATCAACATAGGTTGGTTATATAGAATTTATGGCTGCGACAATGTAGTTAGTTTTGTTAGTGTTTGGATCGCCCAGATCTTTTCACATGGGCCATCTCGTTATGGGTGCCTGAGTAACTTTTTATGGGATGAGGGCCCTTTTTGGCTCAGACGGTTGAAGTGCTGTCTCACTGAGACCAATGAGATTGCATGCTCAAATCCAAGCCATGCTGATTTGTTTTTAGCTTTAAGTCAGGAAACTTGTGAGATACCTGGTGAAGAGCGGTGGTTTCCTCTAGGCTCTGTTTCCTCCCTGTATAAAGCTTACTGCAGTTGTATGAGGGAAAATTGTGTAAGACGTTTTTAAAAACACCAATCACATAAATCAATAGATTTTGCATGATTTCGCCACTATTGACAAAACAGAGGATCAGATTATGATTGGCTGTTAAAGGCCTGCAGAATCGTTTCTGATTAGCTGGTGAGAGATGTAAGCTCAGGTTATGCCTGGCAAAAGCGAATTTTTAGGTATGGCAGATTTATTCAAGTATGACTAAGGCTGCAGAGTTTAACCCAGGTAACCCTATCTCAACTGTCTGCCAATCAGTTTTGATTCTGCTGCTGACTATTTTCGCTCATATCAGTTAAGCTGTGTGTTATTTTCCAGGCTACTCCTGTAAACTGCTCACCCAGGGAATGCCTCTTCTGATGATCAATGAATACAGCCTGGATGTAAGTTCACATCTGGTTTCACTTTCCTTTTCCCCCAGTTAATGTGTACAGTTTAATTGCCCTGAGATACGTTTGTGTTCTAGATGTCGCTGTGTACTGTTTTGTTGTTTTATGTAGCAGATTTGTAGTGGCATTGTGTCACCATCCTTATTTCATTCTGTATGTTAATTGTAAGCTTCTTGATGTCTGTATTAATCTGGGGTTCTGATTCTACCACCAGTTCGCAAAAAACGAAATAACTTGTTGCCGTGTTACTTTTATTTGATTATATACTACTAGTAAAACCGTGATTTTACCATGAACCTTCAGGGTCTACTTTCTAATGAAGTCAGTCAATGGAGTAAATTGACGAGTGGTTGGAAACCATAGGTGATCAATCACAAATTCTCAGACAGATGGATTTAGAGGGAACTTGTTGCTTCTAGCTGTGAAAAAAGTAGAAAACTACCAGGGTTGAGTAGAACGCCACATCCTGCTGAGGTCTGGTTAGATGAACCGAAAGATGTTCTGTTCAACAAAACCCCAGTTGTCCGAAAGTAATGAGATTGACCTACTGTATGCATGTCTTAAGGCCATGTTGCAATGCATTTAACAAGACTTCTCCATAAATCTGTATGAGCATTTCAACCATTAGTTCTTAACTGGATCTCTGTGAAAATGAAATCATTTATTTTTAATTTGTTCCTCTCTGTAATAAGATATAATGTCAGCATGTGAGCAATCCACATTGTGCTGCCTTGCACGCTGTTGGCTGTTTTATTAACACATCCATCTTGTAAACTAACTGTCACTGTTACCACTTTCTGTGTGCATACATTGTAGTCGGTAACATCAAGGTGTTTAATTTAAAATCGAGATCAGGTATATTTTAGCTCAGTAGTTTATAGTACTAAGTTTCTAGTTATTCTTTAGAGTTTGGTGCGAGTATAACAGAATTAAGGTGTACATATTTGATATGTATTTAATAACACAGTTAAGTCAAAATCTTTTAATTTTAGCATGCTGTCTTCAGTAGTCTTTTTTCCCTTTTGCTTTTCAAAGGAAATCCGTAACATTGAGGTAAGATACAAAAGCCAGTTACCTCCCCTGAGATATACTTGCCTATGAGCTGACAACTTCTGTACCCACATCTACATGTATGTCAGTACATTTGTACCTGCCCATCCAGAACACACCAGTACTCCTGCGCCAGCTCCAACATGTAGGGCTTCTACTTGTAGTCTCACTCTTCATTGTAAAGTGAATCTTGTATTTTGTTGTTCAAGGTGATCTGATATTTGCAGTTACATACAGAATTATGTGGCTAATTCTAACACCTTGTTGTGCAGGGTATATGTATATGTAATGTAGAATAAGTTTGCGTACAATTTTTCCAGCTTAATATTTGTTGCATTAGCCCAGTTTACAAAATAGCATGGGGTGTTAAAAATGTATGTTTGTGATTGCTTTGCAAATATGGAGAAAGACTAATTTATATCTTTCTCTGGAAGATTGTTGGGTTTTTCTGAAGTTTATTCTTGTGCCAGAATGGTGTACTGAGAATCGCTAAATTCTTTGCTAACACTTTGTGACAGGTGTCTGTGTATATATCATGCTGTGTATCAAAGTGTTCTTTGCGACGATATGGCCGTAATATTGCTAACGTGGCGTTATCAAATAATCATTCATTCATTCATTCAAAGTGTTCATTAAGAACTAGCTCTGAGATCGGTTGGCGGTTTTCCTAGCTCAGCCCTGAATCATTGCATGGTTCTCAGCCCTGTCACCTGTGCTGTCCTCAAACTTTCAAAGCTATAAAGAAAAACTATAACAGGTTTTCTCTGATCTTAAAGTAATTTTAACTTTATATCAAGTCAGTATGCGGGTAAAATAGCAGCCATAATGTGGCAGTTCACAAAACTCTAACTGATGCATTCACTCGGGAGCATCCAAATTTCGCAAACCACCATTTTTGAACTCTGTTGCTTGGGTGGACTGGTCTGCTTTTCTTTTTTATTACAATAGTTGTTTATGTTTCCTTCTGTTATTATAGTTATCTTCATTATTTAAACAAGAGTTAAAGTCTCCCAAACAAGTGCTTTCTTTCAATTCAAATGTCCCACAAGTTTATCTTTTGCCTGACATACCAAGTGCAAATGGCTTGAATCAAAAATGATGGTTAGTGAAGTTTGGCTTGTTGTGTAGCGTCGTGTACATTTGTGTTAATTGTGATGTTGTAGTCAATATTGCTCATGACACTAAAGGTGATCTGTATTCAGAACTGCTACAGGGTTAAAGGCACCAAGTTTTTGTGGTGTACAGCTTTGACATGTTGAGGACAGCACACTCTAAAATACTGAGTTCCAGATTTATGAATAAAAGAGTACAGATCTCTATTTCTAAAAACTAAGCTGTGAAGATGAAACAGGGACCGATTCCACAAAGCTGTTTCTGACTTAAGTGAAAATTATAAAAACTCTGTATGATGCTTAGGTTTTGATACTGGAAATTGAAAGAGGGCGCACTTTTCTTGATAACATTGATGAGGTTTACAAAATTTTGATTTCTAAAACCCCCAAATTAGCTTTGAGATGGTGTTTCAATTTTGACTTTGTCTGCAGATCTCAGGTTTAATTAAGAAACTAATCTACATGGTAAATCTGTGCCAATGAAGGTTATATACAAGTTACCATGGGAGGGCTGTTTCGTTGCTGGAGGTTCAGTATTCTCCGAGGAAGTCATAAGTTTGGAGTGATTCTTTAGGAGAGCGGTTAATCATGAGACCTGCGGATATGTGATTGCGAAAATCTTTGTGTTTGTATCTACACTCTGTGTGTGGGCGTTTGCAGTGTGTGCAGTAGAGAGTGTGGTGAAGGGAATAGGACACTGGTTGCATTCTCTGCTGGTATAGATGATAGACATGGACTTTCCCTTCGTGTGTCTTATTTTGAGCAGTGTCAGAGGTGGAAAGCGGATATTTGTTAATCTGAACCATGTGGGTAGCATAATGATTGTGAACACAGTTGGTCATTAAATACAGATGTAGGGGTATTCTGTCACCATACCATGGTGATACTCAACCTGTGTGACATTTCAAACATACTTGATGTGGGAGAAATTTAACCAAAAGGTCAAAAAAACTGATATTTGATTTTGCTGAAAATGAAGAAATTAAGAGAGAAAATGTGTTAAGTGAAGGTTGGTTAAAGTGAAACCTCTCTGACCATTCAGATGAGGTAGTATTTACTGTATACTGGTAATTATGGAGTGGGATTACATCTCAGCATTGTGGAAGGGAACACTGTTTAGCAGTTGATGGTTTGAAGAGGAAATATCTTCTCTTTCTTGAGCAGATGAAATAAAAACAAAGTACAAGCAAAATTACAGGAAAGATGGCTTTTTTCAATAAATTAATGGACATGGAAATTTGATTTTGTCTAGCAGTGTTCCAAGAAGAAATCCACTAGGTGAAACTCATATAAGCATATAGCTGCATGTTTTGCTTTGATTGCTTCCACTGCTTGTTTCACTGGCTCTTATAGAGAGTAGACAGCTTCTAGTTACCTCCCTTTCTGTCTACCCCAGTCTCCCTGAAGATAACCTCTCTACACATACATACCACCATTGTTCCTTGTGCTGCCAAGCCCTGAGGCAGTCTGCATGTTCACACACGGTTTGTTGTCTTTCAGAACACCCGAGAAGCAATAAGGCGTCATCATCAAGACTTTGGAGATCAGCTAGGCAAGGAAAATGACGTAGGGCTGATTATTGATGGACAGGTGAGTTCTCCTCTGAAAACAGTGTTCAGATTCCATTGCTGGTAAGTCCTGAAGGACAGGTTCTCCACTGAAACCAGGGTTCCAATCCCATTGTTGGATGTTCAATACTGATGAGTTTTCTCTTGAAACCTCGATACAATTGAGATTGAGATAAATCAAGATTGATTCATTTTAAACCAGAGTTCAAGTCTCATTAGTGGGAAGTTATGACTCGTAAATTCTTTGTTGAAAGCAGAGATAAATTCCAAATTGTATGTTATATTTTTTCTTTCACTGTCAAGTATGGTAACACTATAAAGCACTCCTACAGACTGCATGTACCTTTATAAATTATATTTTGGTGTTTAGGTGCAAATTTATTAACACCTTGGCATATGAGAGTGAGTGATCAAATCTAGTCACTGCAGGTTCACCAGTAACTTTATGTCAAGAAGAGGGGCCTCCTTGGTTAGCACGCCAGCAAGTCGCAGTCACCCAGTAGCCTTTCACCAAGGCGATCGCTGTGAGAAGTCCAACTTATCCTGGCTTCCTCTTCGTAGGAAGGCCTTCCAGCAATCTGTGGATTGTCATGTGCTACCCCTGTGCTCTGTCTGGTTTCCTCACACCTTAACGCTGGCCATCATCATATAAGTGAAATATTCTTGAGTATGGCGTAAAACACCAATCAAATAAATAAAATATTTCAAGAAGATCATCTGATAATGGGACAGGTGTGCTGTTTTCCAGCTGTAAATCTGATTTTATGTTCATAAGTACTCATCTTTAAGTTTAAAAATCAGAAATGTAAACCAAATCTTGTTTCTTATTTTAGACCCTCAAGTATGCATTGTTGTGCGACTGTAGGCAAGATTTTCTGGATATTGCCATATCTTGTAAAGCAGTCATATGCTGCAGGTAAGGAAGAAACATTTGTAAAGTTTCTCATGTGACATAATTGTCTAGGTTATACTGGGCCATGTATAGAACTCATTTCATCTCTGGATGAAATCCCATTAATGCTTGACTGAACACTTTAAACCATTGACCAATGAAGTTAAACTCTCCTACATGAATAATAGTTGGTCTTAAGTGCTTTTAAATTCTTAAAAAATATGGCATGAAATGTGGCATGAAAGTAAATTTAGAGTTGATGATATTTAATGAAAATTGGATCATTAATGTCTGCAGTCTTGTAACTAACGCATGTAGTTAATATATTGTGATGTATTTGTCAGGGTGTCCCCACTGCAGAAGGCTGAATTGGTGGAGCTAGTCAAGTCCTCTGTGAAGGCTATCACTCTGTCTATAGGGGATGGAGCAAATGATGTGGGCATGATTCAGGTGAGCTACCCACCACCTCACCCACACCCATTTTCATCTGACTTGTATGACACATTTGTACTGAACAATTATTCCTTTGGCTTCTAAGATGATTTGATGATTAGGTTTGGTATTTGTGGAGCTTTATTTCAGTGTATTTCTGTTGTTATAGGCTGCCCATGTTGGGGTGGGCATTAGTGGGGTAGAAGGCCTCCAGGCTGCCTGTGCCTCGGACTATGCTATCGCTCAGGTAATGTCATAGCCAGGCTGTTTCATATTGGATATTAATGATCTTTTCAAAGAATATACATCTATACATTAAGTAGTATATAATATTTGAGAACGAGGTTGACATAATTAATAAAACAATTGGTGTTACAAAACTCCAAAATTGTTCTCCTGTAGGAAAAATTTTAAAAATCTTATAAACATGCTGGAAATCTAATGCATTTTAAGAACTGAGTATAGTCTAGGCCTAAGATATATGGGCAGTTTCTCTAAGCTGTTTTACTGCTTTTCGGCATTGGCTTAAGATAATGTAAGATTTATTGAGAGGAGTCATGAAAAAGTGATCAGATGATGTTTTGTAATGGTTGTCTTTGTGTTATAATAAATCCAGAATTCCTGACAGTGCTGGTACACATGAACTTACTGGGTGTTTCTTCTTCAGTTCCGTTTCCTAAACAAGCTGTTGTTGGTACACGGTGCGTGGAGTTACAGCCGGCTGTGTAAAGTCATCCTGTACTCATTCTACAAGAACATCTGTCTCTATGTCATTGAGGTGGGTAGACTGTTGCGTACTGTGAGCGTACTAACTCTAATCTGGCCAGGGCTTAGAGAACGGACAGTGTGGGCTAGAACATTTGTAATTACTGTATTTGCTTTAAAAACTCGTCCAAATAAGGGCACAAGGCAAATAAAATATGTATCGTCATAAAATAGTACTTATATTTTTCAGTAGGATATCATCCTACTTTCCAATACATGCCTCAAACTATTCTCAGGTGTGAATAGTCTGTCAAAGAGGTTCTGAAGTTTCTTCATAAATTTTATGGTCCAGTTAGTTAATAAAGTAGATGAGTCTCTGTCATAAAACAATGACTGGATACTATTACCTAAGTTTGCCTTCCCACTGAACACCATATAGAACTGAAATCTCGCAATTGTAATTTATGACATAGAATTACAATGTAAGGTGTTAATTGGTTGATGTCCACATTCTTATGGGTTTACAGTTTTGGTTTGCCTTTCAAACATTGATGATAATGTTTACTGTTATGGGTTTACAGCTTTGGTTTGCCTTCTGTACATTGATGATAATGTTTACTGTTACGGGTTTACAGTTTTGGTTTGCCTTCCATACATTGATGATAATGTTTACTATTATGGGTTTACAGCTTTGGTTTGCCTTCTGTACATTGATGATAATGTTTACTATTATGGATTTACAGCTTTGGTTTGCCTTCCATACATTGATGATAATGTTTACTATTATGGGTTTACAGCTTTGGTTTGCCTTTCAAACATTGATGATAATGTTTACTGTCATGGGTTTACAGCTTTGGTTTGCCTTCCATACATTGATGATAATGTTTACTATTATGGGTTTACAGCTTTGGTTTGCCTTCTGTACATTGATGATAATGTTTATTGTTATGGGTTTACATCTCTAGTTTGCCTTCTGTACATTGATGATAATGTGTACTATTCTGGGTTTACTGCTTTAGTTTACCTTCTGTACATTGATGATAATGTTTACTGTTATGGGTTTACAGCTTTGGTTTACCTTCTGTACTACATTGACGATAATGTGTACTATTCTGGGTTTACTGCTCTAGTTTACCTTCTGTACATTGATGATAATGTTTACTGTTATGGGTTTACAGCTCTAGTTTGCCTTCTGTACATTGATGAAAATGTGTACTATTCTGGGTTTACAGCTTTGGTTTGCCTTCTGTACATTGATATTAATGTGTACTTTCATGGGTTTACAGCTCTGGTTTGCCATATTAAGCGGTTTCTCAGGCCAAATTGTCCATGAGAAATGGAGCATTGGGCTGTATAATGTGGTATGTGTGAGCACAAGTTCACTGGCCATGTCTGTGTGCGTATGTGTGCGTGTTTACTTACATTTGTGCTTAGATAATACAGTAGCGCCCTCTAGCTGTCAGTGTTTTCACCGAGCATGGAGTTGCCTCCCCTTGTGTTACTATGACTAGACTAACCGTTTGATTGTCAGCTTGCACGTTTGTGTTTGTCCTTCACAGTTTTGGTTTGCTGTCCTCAGTGGCTACTCAGGACAGATTGTGTTTGAACGCTGGTCAATTGGTCTCTACAACGTGGTATGTATACTCACCCACTACTATCTTTGCTACCATGATTTATATTAACTTTTCATGCCTTGTACCTTTCATCGGTTTGCGCAGATAAAAAAAAGTCATACAGAGTTGATTTGACAAGATCCTTTGAGCCATTTGGCTTAAATAAATGAAAAATCGCCTTTATTTTGTTTAAATGGTTTTCAGTAAAAATCATATCAAAAGGTTTGGAGGCATTTTCTTTGTGTGTTTTTCAGTACTCACTTTTAATAATTGAGTTTTCACCATATTTTGTAATGTCATTATTTTGGTATTTTTACATGAAAATACAGCCTTATCCTTTTTTTTAGCTGTTTACTTTATTTGATTGTCTTGATATGGTCAGTAAGATGTTTCAGTCAATGTCTATTTATATTTATTTTGTTTTGTTTTTTTGTATTGATGAATTGAATTAAATGCAAGATAAAGGCCTTTAATTTATATCTACTTTTTGTGTCTATCATGTTATTGTGAGATTTATGTGGTCATGTGGTCATGTAACTGTACACAACCTATAAACATTATGTACATCACAGCTTAGTTTTGTGAAGCATTTTATCCGTAATTCAAATCCTACTGCTGTTTTTAATGAGTATATAGCTTAAAAGAGTTGTACATGTAATTACATTGTCTTGGGGTCTCCGTGGCTCAGTTGGTTAGCGCTTTAGCGCAAGCGTAATGATCCAGAAGCCTCACCAATGCAGTTGCTGTGAGTTCAAGTCCAGCTCGTGCTGGCTTCCTCTCTGGCCATAAGTGGGAAAGTCTCCCAGCAACCTGCCATAATCCTTGCCACTTGCCACTGTCCTATAAGTGAAATATTCTTGAGTACGGCATAAAACACCAATCAAATAATTCAATAAATTACATTTATGGAAATATTGTTAATATATTATTCAAAATACTTATAACTTCTCCATTAAAGAACACAATTAGTACATCAGGATGTCTACATAAGAGAGAACAATATGTTGAAATAATTAAACATATTAGTATATGTATTACACTAGCTTTGAGCTTTTGAGCTTTGTTGCATGTATGTTTACACTCCATTATAAACCTTTGAGTGGTCTCTGTTTGCAGGTGTTCACGGTTGCCCCACCTTTAGCCCTGGGCCTCTTTGATAGGGTCTGTAGTGCTGACAGTATGATGAGATTCCCAGCCCTCTATAAATACTCCCAAAATGCAGAATTCTTCAATACGAAGGTAAGTATTGTTGTCCAAGGATTTAAAGCTTTTGAAGTGTCTATTTGTAATAGACCAGTGTTTTCCTGTGTAACAGGTTATCAAGGTATGATTTGCCATTTCAGTTTAAAATGAAATTAGACACTGTTCATTTCATAAGGAGCTACCACAGAGTCAAATCTGATACAGGTTATACTCAGGATGTTAAAAGAATTAAAAAACAAAACAAAAAAGGATATTTATGGTCTCATCAGACCCTGAAGCAAAAGACTGGTATAGTATTTGACTAGACCGAGGTGTCATCTGGGGTGTCTACTGAGAGCATGACTGTGCTGTACGGCCCCATTTTTATTGTGGACAGTTACACCTGTTACACATAATTGTGTATTGTACCTCATTTATGTTCAGCTATTCTGAATTTTGACCGACTATGGTTTTATGTTTTTAGTAAGCATGTTAAGCCACAAAAGTAATATTTTACACCTTTATTGCTCACAGGTGTTCTGGATGTGGACCATCAACTCTGTGTACCATTCCATCCTGCTTTTCTGGATGACAGTATTAGCTCTGGAGCATGGTATGACAGTTCATCACTCCAGGCCAGGGTGATATGTACAGTACGATCACAGCATTCAACTATATTGGTGGTCTAAGGTCTAAACACTGTGACTGGTCATGATCTGATACAATAAATGGCTGACCAACGCAGACCAGTTTCCTCCAAATCCTAGCCTTCACCGCCTCTCTATAAATGAAATGTTCCTGAATGTAGTGTAAAATACAAATCAAGTATAAAATATAGCAGTTACCTGTGTATTTGAGGGTTTTTTTTTTTTGGGGGGGGGGGGGGGGGGGGGTAATGTGGGGATTCCATGAACAGCATATAGCTTTGTGTCTTATATCTACTCTAGTTTTTGTATTTGGGGCACTTGAAAACTGATAATTTAGAATAATTTTAGCAAAAGGCATAATACATTGAAGATGCGTAACATCATCTTGATGGGGAGATCAACTTTGAAAGGAAATTAATTGTGCTCCAGTTTTGCAGCTCATATTATATGTTTTATATGTATGTTAAATTTTCGAGGCATGTTATGTTAATGAGGTGGCCTAATACTTGGTGTACCGATGTAACCAGTCACATTGGGTTTTTTTTCCAGATAGTGCATTTTCAAATGGTCAGACTGGTGGGTATTTATTCCTGGGCAACTTCGTCTACACGGTAAGTTTTAACTCTGTTGAAGAGCTAAGCTCAACCACTGCTGTACAAGGTAAAACAAATGCTTATCATCATGAAATATGAGGGAATCATGTTATATAGTCATTACCCTAAATGACCTAAAATTTCGCCCATGACTAAGTTGCTCAGTTTGTCAGGTTCTGGGAGTTCCATTGACTTTAGACAGGTGTTTTGAGGTTTGTTTGAAAGATAGGGTGATACCCTACTGGGAAAATGTAAATTTTGGCACCAGAGGTAATATCTCATGACATTTATTGGTCTCCAAAAATGCTTTTTTGTGGTCGAATTTTTAGGACATGAAGGGTATTTCATTTTTATGCATAAAAGTGGGACAGGTCTCAGATATGAACCATAACATGCCTGCACAGGGTATATCTGAACTATATCTGGACTTTCATCTGAACTTGCTGAGAAGTTATGCTGGAAATATGTGTTGGCAACAAATGTGTGTTTCCGCTAGAATGTTTCTACTTTTCCCAAGCCACAAGACTGACAGCTTTTGAAATAATGTTTCATGAATACTGTACCTTCTCAATAATTACAGACACTCGATAATTGAAACACACTGAAAGTATGCGCGTAGATCATGGAAGTCTCCCGCGAACCCTGAACCGCGGGTGACATCGCCGTACCGGCTGGAGCATAGGCCTACCCTGGCCTCTAAAGCGAGCTTATCTGACAGCTTGTGCAAGGCAGCTCACGATGTCGTTTTTCAGTAGCTTGTTTAGAAAAAAAAAGAAAAAGATAAAAATATTGAAACCCAAACATCAATGCTATTTCCCTTCCCAAAACATTTACCATGCCATTTTCCAGGTTGTGTTCTACAAACTATGCTATCCAGTATTTGTTGATAGTTGTGTGGCATTATTTACAGGGTACCATTAAACACCCCACCGCATCAGGCCTTATTTTCGCAGGATTGCCTGGAATCTACCGACCACTTGCCTTCCTCGCCACTTATGTATGGGGTCCATACCAGAATGAAACATGGATGATTGCAGTTTGATCATTGAAATAATAATGCTGCCTTGCATATGTGGATAAAACACCCATGAGAATAATGCACGCGTGTCCGATTTAAAGACAGACTTTCCATTTATTACAGACCACTTGTCTACTTTGGCGGGAACATGACATAAATCTGACAGCTGAGTCTTAATGAGGAGGTGTATGTGTGTGTGGAGGGAGGAACTACACTCTTTTTTAAAATTAATTTAAAAAAGATAGTTTGCAACATATTACCGCAGGTTTTTAAAGAAAAAGTAATACATTGTACATTCATGTATTTATGTCATTAAATTAGCTAAACCAGGCTTTAAACTTCACCATACAGATCCCTTCAAAACGCACTGATATACGTACCAGACGGCCTTGAGAGAATGTGAAGCTCTGAGGAGTACGTATTGCTGTGAATGGCATCAGTAATTTCACAGAAAATATATAAACAATGTTGGCTCAGAAAACAAAAACGTTCGAGTGGTTAGATCCAACTGAAAAGATGACAGGCCTGATTTCCCACTTCCCCGACGAGAATACAAACCATGAAGATTTCATCCCTCACCTGCAGGTCTGGGACATGTGAGGCTGTGGAAGGTCGTTTGGAGATGCATGTCCCGTGTCCTAATAAATGTCTAAAGTGAAGAGAAGAATTGTCAAAATCCCATGTGTATTTATCTACTAATCACTCTAAAGGTATGCTCAGAAGTAAGAATGATGCACGCTGTGACATGGCCTCAGTAAATACATTACCTCAACACCCATCCCTCGGAAACCTCACCCGGTTCATTCGGAAGTATCTTGACAAACTCCTCAGTTGAACGCGAGTGAGACAGAATATCCAGTGTGTATGTGGATTACAAAAATCAAGACCCCATGCACAACACCATGTTACTGATTTTACAAATTACTACCAGATGATAAACTCACAAAAAGCAGGATTAGAATGTTATAGAATTTCACAGCATGTATGTATCCCACTGATAATATATTTTTAAGGAGCTTTCCGAAATCTACTGTGAAAAAAACTTTTGAACCAGGTTCAGTTTTTAATGCGGAAATAAAACTTACAAACAGGGCTTGATCAACAGGAGCCAACACCAGACGCCTCTGGCCACATCAAGAGTTCTAAGAATCGACACAGGATATTAACATTATTCTTAATTAGATTGCAAGTCAAGATTTCCTCGTATTTGGGCAAACACGCATTACACAATAAAGAATTCAGCACTGAATGCACTTTGTCACCGGCCGGTCGAGTCTTGTCGTCATTGCCGTCATTTCTCCAGAAGTTTTTCTATTATGCGCTCGTATAGTGTTTTACTGCCAGTGGGTTTACACAATGATGTTTAAAAAAAACTAAAGTTTTTCAGATAGTCTTTGTGTAAGTTAGAAATTCCACTAGTTGTTATGAATGACAAGTAATTGGCTTTCAAAGTTTGAGAACCACATGTTTTGACAACATGTCATGTATATCCAACGAGAAATTCTATTAGCCGACACAGCTAATCAATACATGTTACAAATGCGATGTACCCACGTGCTACAAGAAAAAATTCCAGAAACGTTTTTTTTCTGCAATTTTGTAGTTTATATAGGTCTGCCAATGCGTGCAAAGTTTTAAATGATATTGGCATGACTGAAAAAGAGCAGTCCAATCACACAAAGAGTTAAATTGTTTCAAAACCCTGTTTTGCCAAGCTGGTGTGGCTCGCTGAGATGTGACTCCCCACAAAGAGTGTGCAACTTAAGACAACAGCCCCTGCAAGGCATCACCGTATACATTTTCTAAAAATGCATCTGAAATTATTGAGAACGTACAGTATGTTGCAAAAATTAATGTAATGAATATATTGAGGGTTTGAGTGTGTATACCCGAATATCATCCTTGTGTGATTAAATTCACTTGATTCTTGTTACAGTTGCAAAGGTTGTGCAAACAGTCAGCTTTGAGGGCTGTTAGCCTATATCATAAAATATTGTATTATATATATATATATGTATATATATATATATATATATATATATATATATATATATATATATATATATATATGCAGTTTGGCAATTTATATAAATATATATTATCAAAATATCATTTTTGAGTTTTAGCTAAAATTGTAGCTGTTTTTGACTGGTTTTAAACATGTTCATCTATTTTATTTCATTTTGGATGTTCTCTTTATCACATCAAAAACCATTCTCTGCCCCCTGGTGTAAATATAATTTTGCCACTTTATAGCTGAAATATTGCCGATGTGATGTTAAGCCATAATCATTCATTCATGCATTCATCCTTGTTACAGTATGTGGTGGTGACTGTGTGTTTGAAGGCAGGCCTGGAAACAAGTGCCTGGACTTGGGTGAGTTACCTAACCCTCTCGTGCTACAGATTTTTAGACATCCCTGACAAAATGTTACATGAATCAGTCAGAAAATTATTAAAACTGTCAAGTTTCTTGTATTTTTATCTGAACTTTAGGAAAAGCCTAGATTTACTCTCACGATAAGCTGGTAACATAGTGATGAAATCAAGGAATGATTTCATCATTCCTTTCAACTGAGCAGCGTAATGGCTACTGCTGGAAATTATCCTGCACCTGACCAGTGAACACACATTTCAACTGAGCAGCATAATGGCTACTGCTGGAAATCATCCTGCACCTGATCAGTGAACACACATTTCAACTGAGCAGCATAATGGCTACTGCTGGAAATCATCCTGCACCTGATCAGTGAACACACATTTCAACTGAGCAGCATAATGGCTACTGCTGGAAATCATTCTGCACCTGATCAGTGGACACACATTTCAACTGAGCAGCATAATGGCTACTGCTGGAAATCATCCTGCACCTGATCAGTGAACACACATTTCAACTGAGCACCATAATGGCTACTGCTGGAAATCATCGTGCACCTGATCAGTGTACACACATTTCAACTGAGCAGCATAATGGCTACTGCTGGAAATCATCGTGCACCTGATCTGTGGACACACATTTCAACTGAGCAGCATAATGGCTACTGCTGGAAATCATCCTGCACCTGACCAGTGAACACACATTTCAACTGAGCAGCATAATGGCTACTGCTGGAAATCATCCTGCACCTTGTCAGTGAGGTTAAATATTCATATCCAGCTCTTGCGTTTTGGGTTGCAGCTGTAACTGAGGAAGGCCACAGAGTGCTTAACAATGGTCATACTCGCTTGTTTTCTAGCACAGGTGAACCAGATTACCGTTATGTATGAGTGTAATATTCTAATAGTCATTTTAGTATCACGTACACAACACCAGTTCCATAAATTTATAAGATGTGTTTTGGTTATTATGAAGTGGCCGTACTGTTTCAGTTGACTCACTTGGCTATCTGGGGAAGCATTGCTGCCTGGTTCCTGTTTGTCATCATCTACAGTCATATCTACCCTCACATTGACATAGGGCCAGAAATGGTGGGAATGGTATGTAGCTCTAACATATGGTGAGCCTCATAAGTCAGGACTTATGCCTCTTTGGAACATGTGGATTTGCACCTACATTTTTGACCAGCGGGGATTGAGTGATCTGTAGATATGTGATGTAAATACATGTTCATATATATGACATAGTCACCAGAAATTTCTGAAGCTGGTAAGGGAATCGATTTGATGAAATTGTGTACTTGATTATTAGATAATGGAAACAGTATCGTTTGTAGCTTTTTAACCCTATCGCACGGATTTTAAACTTAACATTTTCCTACATACAGGAAAGCTTATAACTAAAATTATCAAGAACACAACATTTCTTAAAGTAAGTGACAGTCTCACATTGTTTTTTTCTAATATGGTTTTCTAGCATAGCCAATTTCTGTTGTCTGTATAGTGTGACACTGTTCAGAATTGTCTTTGGATGACAAGAAAAATGTCTTTTCAGGCAGAGAAAGTGTTTGGTTGCTCAGTCTTTTGGCTCGGCCTGATTCTGATCCCAGTGGCTTGCCTTCTCAGAGACTACACTTGGAAAATGTAAGTAACCATCTCCTGATTAAGAGATTTGTAAAGGCGATACATCCAGTAACAGATGTGGAAATGAAAGTGTAAAAACCTGCATAATTCTGTGGTGGCTTAGCTGTATTGCTACACTGTTAAGTGTCGTATGTTATATCTGACATAAATTTTCTGGGAGTAATTTTACAACACCTTTATTCAGTTTAACACTGCCAAAGAATATAAGTCGAATAACTGTAATTATGGGGTAAAACATCAATTAAATAAATAAGCAATAGTTGATTTGTTCCCTTGAAAACAGAATTACAGGTTTTACTTTGTGGTTTGCTTTTGTTGTTTAGTATTCGCCGGACACTATTTAAAACTCTAAAGGAAGAAGTTCAAGAGAAAGAGCTAGCCCATGAAGATCCTGCTGGTGTTGTGTTAAAGTCCACCAAGAAAAGGTAACAGTTATACAGTTCTATCAGTGTTCTTGGGTCACTGATGATCTTTCACCATATGTCATAGTTTTCAGTGACCTTATGTCTCAGGCCTTTTTACAAGGGACCAAAGTGTGTCAAGGTCAACTGGAAATTTTCCTTGGCCCTGTCGTCTATAAAATATTTTGCAACCTTTTGTTATGAAAATGTCGCCATAGACAAGATAGATTAAGGGAATTAGAAAACTTGCACTTCTGTGTTTTATAGGTGCTGTGCATGCAGGTCAGAGCTCTCGTCTCTCTATTGCCATTCCTTTCTATTATATCATACCTTTTCTGAATGGGTGTCTGTCAGGTGACAAGGGGAAACAACTCCTCTTAGCGCACCAGCTTGCTTTAAGCAACATCCAGGTGCCCCAAAGAAACATTCTTCGCTGTACTGCATCAGAGAGCTTGGGACTAACACACATGTATTAACTCAGTATTGCTGCTGTACTGCTTGGCTACAATGACTATAGGATGTGTATAGTACCTGGCCTACAACTCTGTCTTTCCTAGTGTAATTAGGGATGAGGACATCCATCTTTTAGTGATGATCAAAATGTGCACATTGGATTGCGTTTCATGTATCTGTAAACATGCACAGTGCATAAGATATATCTCTGATAAACTGTGATGAGAGCTCATGAACTTGTCCGTGGTTATTGTCTTTATCTCTCTGCCTGTATTAGTAGACAGGGAAAGGCAGCACAAAGTTTAATAGTGAAACCTTGAAGTCTCATGTAAGTTAAAGGTGCCTCTGTCTTCATTGAGGTGAAAAATATGTTTGTTTTAGTGTCCAAAACATACATGTAACGTAAATCACCTATAATTCCATGGAATTTTTTACCAATGTATCGCCATTCTGTATTATTAAGTTAGTTAAAAATCATGTGAAATTTTGTGATGTACAAGAAATCATGTATTACTTTGCATGATTTTGCATCAACAACCTCTGTAGGCCAAATTAGTTACTGAAAAATTCCTTGAAATTTTAGAAGATTTACTGTTTGTAAAGTGTGTATATGAGTGTACCAGACATAACCCATTGTGAAATATGGTAGCCCTATCTCTGTGTGGTGTCAACAGCTGTGTCATATTTTAGTGTCTCTGCGGGCATCATGGGCCAGGGTTCAGGCTGGGGTAAGTATTCCATTAGTCCGTGTTTCTTTGTTGTTTCTACAGGCTAACAGAAACGGCCCGCCTCCTGCGAAATGTTTTGACTCTGCGTACATCGTCTCGAGCACCTGCTGCAGCTGAACATCCCCGTAAGTCACTGCACAGTCGTCTGCCCTTTTTCTTCTAATCCTCTCCATGGTGTGCTTTTCCATACTTGTTCAGTTGAAATCGTGACTGCTGCATCTAAGCTGATCATGTGTGCTCTAGCAATGTTAACAAGGGATTTATTTTGCTGTAATGTTGTTAGTTTACATTAACTTTTTTTGTTTCTTGATTTGTGATTCCCTGTTGAGCTGCTTTCAGTAAATTACAGTATTATGCTGTTATTATCAGGCTGGTGATATTTGTACATGTGAGTATGAACTGTGCTGCAGTTGTGCACTGCCTACTCTGTATGGTCCTGTTGTAGCTATATTTGTTTTGTGAACAAACCCGTGTTGGTTGCTTACAGTGAATCGGGAACCGCCCGTGGATAACGTGATTTGAAGAGATGAGATGGAAGGGCATTCACAGACTTGAGGTCTACCCCATTTTCCCCACCCTTACCCCATTTCCCCTTCCCCTCCCTGTCTCTTACCCTCGTTCTTTCTCTCTCACAATTTGAGTCACCTCTGATAAATCCAGAAATGGACATCTGACATTCTGCAATAATTTGAGGTCAGCTGCAACATAGACAAAACTTAAGTCATGGATTCTTATTGGCTGATTATGAACTCATGATCAATCAGTGCCCTATATCTTTAGCTAATAAGGGAGTGTTGTAAATATAGCTCAGCTCAAAAAAGCTCATTTTTTGTTCCATTCCGAAAACTCGGCAAACGTGTTAAAATGTACATAAAGTAAATTTGATTGGGCTGGCATCCTGATCATCAACATAATGAAGGAGCAAGAAAAATGAAAGCATCAATTTTTCACTACCAAAGTACATGCATGTGCCTGATTTATTTTGTTGTGGATTCCAGATTAAAGTACTAGCTGGAAACTCCTGCCCTGCCATTGTTGCCATTCTTCTGTATGAGCTAGATGAAATCTAGAGTCAAAACTAAATGTATAGCCAATGTTTGTTGCTAACTGATTTACCTCTCCTCTGTCGATCAGTCAGTTGACTTTGAAGTGTGAGGAAATTGAAATTGGCAATGTCCGATCTTCGTTCTGTTATAATTGAGGATGACTCAGTTGTCTCCCTTATATTCGCATCTTATTCCACCTCCGGTGTCCATTTTGTGGGGCAGTTCAGTGTCCCTCTCCTCACCTGCTTCTAACTGTAAATGTTAGATATGAGTTCCACATTTGATACAATCATTAGTATGTATCATATCCCAGCTTTTCGTTGGCTTAGTTTGCCATCGTGTGACTGCAGAATTGTGGCAATAAACCATAATCAGTCGTTGATTCATTCTGCCCCTGTGTATATGTTGGTATCTAAAAACTCATTTCTGGGTAAATTTTGTCCTTTGTGAAATAATATTTAATTTACAATCATTGTTTGACAAGATTCAGGGCTCACAAAGAGAAATAGTACAATGTTTTTAGATTAGAGATATTGCCAAAATATTATAAAAAAGTTAAGTGTGAAGAAATTACTGTAGAACACTGGAAATCCATCGTTGTAGAAAAAAATAGGAATGAGTTAATTTCATTGGACTAAGATTTGATATCATAGATCATATCAGCTGACTCACTAAAACTGCATGTACTTATTTTTGGAAGACAAATTGATGTCATGATGTAAAATGTTTTTTAGGATGACTGTAATGTTTGTGGGTTCCCAGTAGTCTACACAGATAAATAAAACAGTGTTGGGGTTGATCGGGCACGGCTGTGTTTTGATTACAAACACACACAACTGATGGTGACTCTCACAGTTACATGCAAGGGGAGACAACCATTATATGAATATTATGATGACGACGGTTAGCTAGGATGAACCTGTGTCAGGATAGTGAAGTCCATCTGCAGACTTTCCAGTAACCATCCTCACAATAATATCCCTACAATGTCTAACAATCTTTGAGCATGAGATAAACTGGTGATGTAACACAAGTGCATGGATGTATGCAGAGGTGAAACTGCCTCTGGTAAAGGGTTGAATGGGAGATATTGTGTTAAGGAGCAAGTTGTGTTAAGGAGCTGCCAATCTAAGTCTCTGTTATATTACACCTAGCCTGTTGCCATGACGACATTGACTGACATCAAGGTGACTGGTGTTAAGATGCAATTTTATCATCTATTAGAGAAACTGATTCACATGAATGATTTTCAGTGTTTTTTGATGTCGTCATGAAAGTGAAAAGGGTTTGAAGACCAAAATAACATGCCTTTGTCCTCCGACTTCTCGGTTAAACATATGATTATCAGTGCCTCCTGATACAAAGAGTAATCTTAGCATGCTATATTTATGTTTGTTTGATTATTGTTGTAATACGATACTGAAAAGTTTTTCACATATACGATGGTGATCAGTTTTCAGTTAGCGGAAGTTTTAAGTTTCTGGAGTAAACCACTGACCTTTCAGAAGTTACTAACAAATGCCATACTATTGGAAGACAGATGACCTTCAATGAACGTAAAACGCATTCGGCCCAGCAAGTATCGTTTAATGGCTTATTGCCACAAATGTCCCAAGAACAGTGAAAGCCGGGCTATGTTCAAATTCCCAGTCCATGGCCAGATTGAACCTACACTTACTGGTTTGGGTAATCCATGGTATCGGCTGCCGACTCCCTAAGAAAAGCACAGTATTAAAAATTCATCAAATTAGTGAACAAATATTCTTGTGTGTAAAAGAATTGGGTAAGAGGTACTTTGGACATGTTTCCTCTATTCAACTTTATTAAAGAGTAGACCTCTATTTTTGTTTACAGTGTATGTGTATATGGTTGGAATATTTCTTATTTTAATGCATGTGAAAACAGCAACCAACATGGGAATCGTTTATTTTGAATCACTTTTTTTTCTAGCATTCCATTTACGTCTATACTGTACACTAATGCTGGTTTGTCATTTTTTCTTGTATACATGTACTATGTTCTTAATCTAATTTTGTTTTCAGTTGTACCTTAATTTAGCATCAGGGATATTTTTTCTTGACATCAGTTTTATTTTGTTTGTCCTCAGCCCCAACACCCCCAACAGATCGTAAGTGAATTAGATATGTTAATGCTTGTCAGTTCAGATGTACAGGGGAATATTTTTTGCAATGCGCACATTCAAGTGCAGGCTTTATTTATTTATCCACTGCTCTGGTTGAGTACAGTGTATTTGTATTGTGGTGAGGGTCATTTTTTCTGCCTCTCATCTATATAATTACTGTATGTTATGTCATAACATTATTTTTTTTTGGTATAAAAGTTATGATCAATTCTAGTTAAAGGGGCACGTTATTTGTTTATATACATTCATTGTCATTTTAAAAACATTTTGATATTTGCAGTTAATTTTCAGTATTTTATCAGAAGGCATTATTACATGCTAAGTTAAAGTTACGTGTAATTATCTTCACTGTCTAGAGCATGTTACTGAGCAAATGTACTAATGCTATTAAAACACCATTTATATTACTGTACTATAACTCTTCAGCATTTTCGCATGTTTGCAATACCTTCATTCAAGCATACCTCAATTGTTCAACCTTTTCAACCACCACTAGAACCAATATTTTGAAACATTCTGAGAAAACTTTTGTTTGTGTCATCTTCATAATAATTGTATGCACACATTCCACTGAATAGGTACTTTAGAAGTGGAAAGGGTTGAAGATTTACAGTACTTTGAGTACATTATTCTGTGCACACTGATAAAATTATACTTTTGGTTAAGCCCTAAAATTGGCCAGTTTAAAAATAAACAAAGAGCATAAACCACATCGAAATCTGCTTAAGATTTCATGTGTGGAAAGGTTGAAGTATCGTACAGTAGTTGAGGATATTATTGGAATGTGTGATTTTAATCCTTTACTGCACCTTAGGTTTGGCCTGTAGAAATATGCTTTCAGGAGCCCACAAAGGCCTTTAAGCGATACTTTTGATGCCAGCACATATTTTTTCCTGATGAGAAATTAATTAAACTTTACAAGACAACTTTCTTTAAGAAGCACTTACAGGTGGATGAATCCATCAGAAACTGGCAAAATTTGTCCATTGAAAAATACAAAGCTTCAGGTGAAATTTGGTAATTTTATAACTGAAATTGTTTCTTTTCCTTGGTTCATCTGGACTTCCCTAATTCCTCAACTTTTTCGCTTATGAAAAAGCAACTTTCAGTGCAATTTACACAGATTTTTAAGTTCATCTTAGAGACCAAACTTCATTGGATTGGCCAATTTCAGGGCTTCACAAAAAATGTAATATTACCAGTCTACACAAAATAATGCTTTCAGAAAATACTTGAATAAACACCTTTCCAACATGTGAAAGGGTTGAATAATTACAGTACATGAAACAGTGTCTCACTTCAAGATCTTTTTCTCCTACTAATTAGACTTGTAACGGTGAACTGCAAAGGTTCTAGTTCAGGTAAATGAATTGTCTGCAGAAATATTTTGGGTCCAGTGTAAGGTTTGAAATTAGTAACAGTTGAGCGAGACTGATTAACACCATGTTCATTATTAAATTTCAGATTTTTTGTTTCTTTAAATATCATTTGACATATGCTGCAGTTCACCTGTCAGTGTATAACATGGACTTTGTATGTGTTACATCTTGACATACTACACAGGTTTTAATTTGTCATACATGTATGACTCGGGTCCTGATTTCTCATTGTTCCCAGTCTATCAGGCTTATGTTCATGCATGTACGACTCGGGTTCTGATTTCTCATTGTTCCCAGTCTATCAGGCTTATGTTCATGCATGTACGACTCGGGTTCTGATTTCTCATTGTTCCCAGTCTATCAGGCTTATGCTCATGCATGTACGACTCGGGTTCTGATTTCTCATTGTTCCCAGTCTATCAGGCTTATGTTCATGCATGTACGACTCGGGTTCTGATTTCTCATTGTTCCCAGTCTATCAGGCTTATGCTCATGCATGTACGACTCGGGTTCTGATTTCTCATTGTTCCCAGTCTATCAGGCTTATGTTCATGCATGTACGACTCGGGTTCTGATTTCTCATTGTTCCCAGTCTATCAGGCTTATGTTCATGCATGTACGACTCAGGTTCTGATTTCTCATTGTTCCCAGTCTATCAGGCTTATGTTCATGCATGTACGACTCAGGTTCTGATTTCTCATTGTTCCCAGTCTATCAGGCTTATGTTCATGCATGTACGACTCAGGTTCTGATTTCTCATTGTTCCCAGTCTATCAGGCTTATGTTCATGCATGTACGACTCGGGTTCTGATTTCTCATTGTTCCCAGTCTATCAGGCTTATGTTCATGCATGTACGACTCGGGTTCTGATTTCTCATTGTTCCCAGTCTATCAGGCTTATGTTCATGCATGTATGACTCGGGTTCTGATTTCTCATTGTTCCCAGTCTATCAGGCTTATGTTCATACATGTATGACTCAGGTTCTGATTTCTCATTGTTCCCAGTCTATCAGGCTTATGTTCATACATGTATGACTCAGGTTCTGATTTCTCATTGTTCCCAGTCTATCAGGCTTATGTTCATGCATGTATGACTCAGGTCCTGATTTCTCATTGTTCCCAGTCTATCAGGCTTATGTTCATGCATGTACGACTCAGGTTCTGATTTCTCATTGTTCCCAGTCTATCAGGCTTATGTTCATGCATGTACGACTCAGGTTCTGATTTCTCATTGTTCCCAGTCTATCAGGCTTATGTTCATGCATGTACGACTCGGGTTCTGATTTCTCATTGTTCCCAGTCTATCAGGCTTATGTTCATGCATGTACGACTCATGTTCAATCCAACCAGGTTATAGTCTTATACCCATAACTTCTTGCTTTTCAAGGGGACATAGTACAGTGTATCAGATGATTGTCAGATACATGTAGAATGATGTATTTTAATATGGCTGCCATGTTTAACAACATAAAGACATGTGAAAGCAGAACTTGGTTGTCTCTTCATAAGATAATGCAAGTAGTTTAAAGATTGCATACAGTGGTTAACATAGTCTACTAAATTACATGTAGGAATGGTTATTGTAGTGGCTCAATGCAAATTTTGAAGCATAGTCTTTTTTTTATTTTTTATTTAGTTTTGTTTAAATTGAATTTGTTCAACTATGTTTGTAAACTACTATTGATAAGCCACAAAGGTTGATAAAATTTACAGGGTTCACAATTTGCAGACTTACTGGCTTCTGCCATCATAGTTGGGTTGATAACTTGAAAATGCGTACGTCTTTTCTCACCAGAAAAATATTTTTGGCCACTAACCTCTTTGCTATGAGTGTTCATCTTCACATTTCCTTCACTTTTGCTGACTGTTTAAACTGCCTTGAGGGGTATATGTAGCCCATATGAGGCCTGTGGTGTTTAATGATCAGAATGCACATGCCTTTGTCACACCATGGATTATGTTATCATATTATGATCATAATGTAGCCACAGTTGGAAGACCATACCAAGGTATTGACTTCTGCTTCTATTTTAGTAAATGGGGAATCAGTTTTCTATCTGCCTTTATTGTTGGTTTTGATGTGCTGCTAATAAAATTTTTTTTTTTTTTCACCATTTATGTACCAAGAGGTGTAGGTTAGTTATTTATTCAAGACATTATACCTATAAGTAGAATGCTGACAGACACTTTGATGTGAATGCATGTCTATTGCATGCTGGGTATATGGACTAAGTATCCAGTTGGTCTTGCAAAAAAGAAGAAGTAAAGAGCAGCCCTGGTGATAGCATGACAGAAAATGTTAAGACATTTATATAAAGCAAGAGAAACAAATTCAGTTTTAATTTTTTAGTAAATTTCGAATTCCCATGTCAAGTTGTGTGGGAGAAGGTGGGCAAAGATGTTCATGTTCCTAAATTCTTATTTTCGTTTTGGTACTAACATGACCACCTGTATGAAAACAGCGCTAATGTTAAACTCTGGAGGAAGTCACTTTTTCTAGTTAGTATGCCAGCAAGTTCCAAATGCCACTGAAAGAACTGAGGTTGAGAAGTTTATTTAACCGTAAATCAATTATTTGTATAAATCGCAACATTTCCAACTGTCCATTTTCAACAAAGCCATGTCTCTTTTTGGTTTTGTTGTGTAATGATTATTCTGATTGCTAAAACTGGTAAGAGACATGGCCTTGTTTTGCAATACTTCCAGACTCCTTGTTATAATAATGATATTCCTTCCAAACTGTAAACACTAAACACTGGTCCAAAAGTGAGTGACCATTCAAAAACCTCACAATAACTCACAAATTTAAACTAGGACACCGTTTAATACCATTTGGAGAGACCATTTGTTTCCATGTACAATTTATTCAGGCTGGTGTTCGGTAACTCACTTTTGAGATAAATTAGTGTCTTATCATCTGGATTGTCAGCAAGCACCCGGAGATCTTGGGAGTTGGCAGGCTCGTCAGAGCTAGCACCTTGGGAATGGCCTTGAAATTGAATCTCGGGATGTCTTGAAGGAAGCATGGGCGAACCCACTCAGCATGCTGTGAGAGGGACAGAATTTTGTGTTTTTTCTTTTTCTTATTTTTGAATTAGTATAGAATCTGAAGATGTATATTAAATCCTGTCAAATTCTGCTTTATTCACAGACGGATTTGCGTTTTCTCAGGAAGAACATGGTGTTGTTCCCCAAGTAAGTATTCATAGTTGTAGCCAACCTCTGGTGTTTTTGGTTAAAATGGAGTTATACCAAAACAGCCAGTTGATTGCACATGGATTCAGTGGTGCCACAAGAAACCAACCAATAGGTATTACAACGTGAAAATAGCTTTTGGTTTAAATGGTGCTGAATCAAAACAGCCAATAGATCATATGGTGAGAAAATGCATTTTGGTTTGATTGATGCCATATGAAACCAACCAATTAGTTATACTGTGTTAAAATGGCTTTAAAGTAAGTGTGCAGTCATTGCGAGTTCAAGTGCAGCTCATGCTGGCTGTCAGCAATGTGAGGATGGTCATGGGTTTCCACTCCCTCTATAATGCTGGCCACATAAGTGAAGGAGTATTGAGTGTGGTGTAAAACACAAATCAAGTAAATAAATGCTAATGGCTTTTGGTTTAATTGGTGACAGGTCAAAAGAGCCAGAAGATCATACAGTGTGAAAATGCCTTTTGCTTTAAATGTTGCCATATGAAGCAAGCCACTTGGTTATACAGTGTGAAAATGAATTTTGGTTTAAATGGTGCCATATCAAAAAACAGCCACTAAATCATAGTGTCTTTTTGGGTTTAATGTTATAATAGGAACCAACCAATAGGTCATATTGTTCAGAAATGGATTTTTATTTAATCGTGCTATATCAAAATATAGCCAGTAGATCATACAGTGTCTTTTTGGGTTAAATGTTGTAATATGAACCAACCAACAGGTCATATTGTTGAAAAATAGCTTGTTATATAATAGTGCCATATAATAGTGAAAACAAACAATTTGTCATACACTGTGAAAATGGCTTTTCAGTTAAATGGAGCCATATGAAAACAACCAGTTGGTCATATTATATGGAATTTGAATGGAGCATATTTGTTTGATAACATTGAAGTAACAATAGACCTAGAACTGTTATTTACATTATCACTCTTGCTGCTTTGTGTAAAAAGTAACAAATATGAATATATTGTACTTGCAGGCTGATTACATCCGTGCTTATGACAGCCGTAAGCACAAACCAGAAGGTCTGTAGGGGCGTCACCTGTCTGGACACTGGAGCATGGCACCAACTGGCAGCCCACTGGAGAGTAAGGCAAGATAGGGTTGACAAAGCAAGGGTGGACCTCGGCAGATAATTGCTCCTAAAAATGATCAGGGAAAGAGGCACACAGTCTGCAGGATGATCTCTTGATTTTGTGAGACATGGCATATACCATTGTCAGTTTGGTCTAAACTGACCTCTACTTCCGTATAGACTTCATATAGGTGAACATATAGTTATTGTCATTTCAGTGAAGATTTCAGTACCTTGTAAGGATTTCATTCTTTGTGTGGTATGTGAAACAACTTACACAGATTATACCCTGTGAACTTTTATCTTTTTCCATGTTGTTAATATATTATGTATTCTGTGAACAGTTGTGGTTAATAATGCCTTTGTGGAATTGAAGGCATCGTCTTGTACAGTAAACTAAATGTACATGTATTGTGAGGTGTGTGCAATACCTTTTCTTGATGGTTGTTATCAAAATCTGCTCTATTATATTTATTTGTAATTTTAATTACAAATCATCCATTTCATCTTTCCTGTGCTGATGATTTCTAGCAAATTGTCTGGTGCCTTTTATTTAATTTTTTAATTTTTTTTTACTCTTTCCATGCCATTTGTGTTGATATTACATTCACATTGTGATCCTAAAAAGTGTCATTAGTACATTCACCAATGTCAGCTTAACCAGGATCTATTTGGATTAGGCTTTATAAAATTGTAACTTTATCCCTGCAAAGTGCTTTTCTGTCAGAGTTCTGGAAATATATGAATTCTGTTGTCCACTATATCCCTGCGCAAAACTATTACAACAGGGGAAGAATCGCCAACAGTTTGATGTCACAAGTAGAATAAAAACTCACCAGGACCAGAGAGTAACCAGAATTCACTGAATTCTTTGAAGTAGAACTTTCTGTCATATTCAGACTTTTTGTCACTCACATTATCAGATTGTTCATTGCACATCTTATACCAAAAGATTGTCTGAGGTTAGGGAGGTTGTGTGCATTAGGTAACCTTTCTGACCTCCAGTGTAGGAGAGTTCTCTCAAGTGAACCAATCAAAAATAGCCAGCAAAGTGGGCTTCATGAAGGTGCCCACCAAACCAGATTTATTCTTCTTGTTCATCTTTAAGACTGTCTTCTTCATCTACTCTCGCTGTCATTTAAAACTTTAAATGTTGAAATTAAACAAAGTGGTCATTTTTATGCTTAAATCATGAAGGTTTCTGTGATTCTCAAGCTTTAATATCTCAATATTTAGATTATATTCCATACATTTATTCAACATTATCATGCCCAATATGTAGTACCAGTATACAAATGTACTAGAATGTTATCAACAATTATAGCAAGATGTTCATGGTAGGAAACACAAAACTTTCCCTCTTGCCTCGAGTGTAAGTGATCTGGAATCCAGTGATTGTTTTTCTGATTTGTGGATTATTTTGCATGTTGTTGAAACTTTTAACAATAATTTATGTTTTGTTAGTTGCTACACCTGTCTTTCATATTATTGTAAATCTTTAGAAAGTGGGACGTGGTTGATAATGACGTGGTGTAAAACTAACCCCTTTGACTTGTGACTGCAAGGTTTTCTTTGCACAGATTTTTTTCTTTTCGATGCAAAATTTGGATTATCATTCCATGGTGAAGGGATCAGGTGATGTGATTATGAATTAAGGAATTGGTTTACGGATTAACTAGTGATTAAGGTTCAAGTGAAGTGCTGGGGTGATTCACAAGACCTACAAGTAGAAACAGTTGAATAATTCTTAAATTTACAAATCTGGCCCTCGTAACATACAAATATTTTCATTCAAAGTCATTTTCTGCTGTTGATTAATTCATGAAGATTTATTTTTAGATTTGTTGATAGACAACTACTTTATCTCCTGTAAAAGAATATAAAGCTGTCCAATAGTGTTATGTATATAGTGTGAAATTTGATGTCATTGGTTATGATAGGACACTGATCAGACAGTGTTGGTCAGCACGAAAACACAGTAGCTGGTTAGATTCTAGTGACCATGTCGAAAATGTTCACAGCGTTAATAATTGTTGCGCAGTTAATGTGTCCCATTGTTTGTCAAAAGATACATACATTTGAGTGAAGAGTTTTAATAACTGAATATCATGCTCGGTAAATATATGAATCAGGTGAGGAGTATTTAAATCAGTAAAATTTAATTTTGTCTGTAGCCTAACTACAATTACTGACCAGCGTAACTCTGCACAGCTTTTATGACAATGATAAATCCGATTGTAATAAATAAGGTTTATGATATAGTCGATGTTCAACATTAAAATTTTTCTCAGATTATTTTTCTTTTATATTTGGAATTGCTTATCATTTAAAATAATTTATTCTATAATTTTATGCTGTTAATTTGCTATGTTGTGCTGGAATGTGAAGGTGTGGTTTCCAGTAAGTGTCATGGATTTCTATTTGTGAAATCATTGTGATGCCCACCGTCCTCAGCTTTTTTATTTTTGTCTTTTTGCTAAATTGTTTAAGGATATTTCACTTCTGTATTGTTTACTCTCTGGTTAAACCTGCATGAATTCACGGCCAGTCAGACCAGCGTTTTAGGAAAATTTTGAAAAAGTGCACCCTACTGGAAACATTGTATTGGGAAAGATTAGATATAGCATACATGTAGGGCACATAATTTATATATTGAGGAACAACAGCAATTGTTCATGTTGTCTGTTTGCATATATCAGTATTTTTTGTGCTTCTCTATCCTCTGATTTGTTCATAGGGTTATCTGTGACTTTGAGTAGCAATAGCTACAGGGGTATGGGATTCACCACCAGGGTAGTGTATGTGGCATCCATATTCCAAGCTGTTGTCTGTAATGTTTAAATCATTGCTCCACATGCTTACATTATGTGGACTTATCAATGTACATCTATGTATTTTATTAATTAAAATAAAATGTTAAATGTTATGATGTGTTGTTATATGTATCTTACTAAAAACATTCAAGCCTAGAAAGTTTAGTAGATTTAGTATTTATCCTGTCTGCAGTCACTAACAATGATGGTATCAGTCTTACTGTGTGCAGACTGTGAACGATTGTTGGTCTACAGCTGTATCACTGGTGGTATCAGTCTTACTGTGTGCAGACTGTGGAAGGTTGTTGATCTACAGCTGTATCACTGGTGGAATCAGTCTTACTGTGTGCAGACTGTGAACGATTGTTGGTCTACAGCTGTATCACTGGTGGTATCAGTCTTACTGTGTGCATACTGTGGAAGGTTGTTGGTCTACAACTGTATCACTGGTGGTATCAGTCTTACTGTGTGCAAATTGTGGAAGGTTGTAGATCTACAACTGTATCACTGGTGGAATCAGTCTTGTTGTGTGCAGGCTGTTGGAAGGTTGTAGGCCTACAACTGCATCACTGGTGGTATCAGTCTTGGTGTGTGCATACAGACTATGGAAGAGTGTAGGCCTACAACTGTATCACTAGTGGTATAGGTCTTGCTGTGTGCAGACTGGAAGATTGTAGGCCTACAAATGTATCACTGGTGGTTAGTCTTCGTGTGTGCAGACTGTGGGAGATGGTAGGTTACCTTGTAAAATATTATATGATGATACACTTAGGTGCCCTAATGCCATTTTAGCTTTTCTCAGCTAGTGCATTACACATATCCATTACACGTAGCTCATAGTGCCACCATGTAGTCAGTGTTTTACCTCCAACAATTACATGTACATGTGACTCTGGATAGCAAGCCAAGCTAAAGTTTAAAATCAATTTATCATTGATGGAACAACCTGTACAGCTTAACACAGTTCAGTCTGTGATGGGGTTTTTTTTCTTTCTTTATAATTTCCAGTCGTCCATGAATAAATATGAATTTTTCACCTACTGAATCTCACTGTGCAAGGTTTTAACCCATGGTGCTAAGCTAAGGTTGTAATGTAAGATCAGACTTGAAGCCTAATCTTACCCTCAACTGCTGAAATACTAAAATTTCACACACAAGTGAAAAGTGAATCTTAACAAGCAGCTGGATGTAAGCTTGAGGCCAAGTCTGGAAACAGCTTAGTGATGCCAGGGTTAAATAGGTATAACAGACATAAAGTCACCTAAGGACACCAATCTAAACTGGTCTTTTCTGGGTGGAATAAATCTACTCTTAATTTCAGATGGGGCTATGAAAATAAAAATTGACAGTCATCCAATTTGCGGGAGATGCTGAGGTCATAAGAACAAGACTGGACCAAATAAAAAGTTGGATTCTCAATATTATTTTGGGGTGTGGTTAGAACACTAGGGGCTCATTCCACAAAGGTGTTTCTGACTTGTCAAAATTTTCAAACTCCTTAAGTTGAAATACGGACACATTTGTCTGAAGATAACACTGATAAGTTGTAATTTATAAAGCCACAAAAATAAGCTTTAAGACTGTATTTCAGATTTTGACTGGTCAGAAATGGCTTTCTGGAATCGGCACCACATGCAGTGCATTCCACCCAAATATTTTGACAGGTCTTCACCCACTGTAATGCTGGCTGCCATCACATGAGCGAAATATACAAGTACAGCATAAAAATCACATACACAAATTTAGTTTTCTTAGTGGCACACTATGCTGGAAACATCCGATTTAACATTCCACCAACGTAGTTTGTTACATTTTAACATCAGCATATTTACAGTTGTCTCACCGGCACACCATGCTGAAGACACCAGCTTTAACTTCCCACCAATTAGTTGTAACATTCTAACATCAGCATATTTACAGTTGCCTCACTGGCACACCATGCTGCAGACACTAGATTCAACTTCCAACTTTATGCTAAACCATGCTTAAGCCTCGCGCAGTTAGTCTACAAATGTCAGGCAAACTCATTTCAGGATGCTTAACGTAAATGTCTGTTGTTTGATCCAAGTACAGATCTCCACTAACGGGACTGTTCCACTATCTGTCGATATATACAGATTGTTCAGTGACATACTTGAGAATTCTTCACTTAGCAGTCAATTATATGTGTGATGGAAACCTCAGTAAACTAACTTTGGCAAGTTAACAGAACACTTTCTTGTCTTTGTCATAGGCATGCATACCATGTTAGTAGAAAACTAGTGGTCCTCAACAAACACAAAGCATGTAGTTGAACAGTTTGTTGTGACCAAGTTGCCTACTATCTGAGAGATCAGAGAAATTTATAAATTCTGCGTTCATGGCCGGAATTGAACCTGCCAACTGTGCGCCTTCAAGCTTCTGGTTAGGAATTTTATTCACGCAACTAAATCCTTCTCCGTCCTAAATCAATGGTAACCTAGAGAATTTCGTGTATGATTTATATCATTTTGGATTTAGTTCTTTTTTCGTCAACCAAATGAAGGAGCAATTACGCCTGTTCCCCACATCAACTGACTGCTGATGAAGGCACATATGTTGAACACTTTGCAGTCCTCCCCTGAATGGAGTGAGTGAGTGAGTGCTTGGGGTTTAACGTCGTACTCAACAATTTTTCAGTCATATGACGACGAAGGAATCATTAGGGTGCATGTACGTGTAACGTGCCTCCTTGTAGTAGGACGGATTTCCACCGCTCTTTTATTTAGTGCTGCTTCACTGAGACGACTTACCGAAGGTAAGTAAGCCGCCCCGCCCGAGCCATTATACTGATACGGGTCAACCAGTCGTTGCACTATCCCCTTCATGCTGAACGCCAAGCGAGGAAGTTACAACTTCCTCTTTTAAAGTCTTAGGTGTGACTCGATCAAGGATTGATCCTGGATCTACCGGTCCCGAAGCGGACGCTCTACCAACTGTGCTATCCAGGCCGGTCCCCCTGAATGGAACTCCACTTTCAATTACCCGTACATTTAAGAGTTGTAACACCAATGGCCACACAAAACAATATCCCTAAAAATTTCCATTAGTGGGAGAAATTGGAACATAACTACCTTGTATCATATTTACAACCAACCCGTTTTGACTGTCAGAAGATCGTTGACACACAAAACTGTTACTTCTAGAAAGTCTTGGACATGTCCAAAAATATTGAACATGATGCTTCACCTGTGCCCTTAACAGGTTAATTGCACAAAGAATTTTGTCAGGCTACATAAGCAAGAGAAACAAAAGACTTGACACCCAAACTCAAGGCCATGTATTTCACAACATCATAGTCTTTATTCTATGAGATACAAAATGGTCACATTCACATCCACAATAAAATGATGTATTTTACACTATTAAAATGCACAAATGGATCAACATCAAACATGAATCCTAATTGGTTCCCCATGTAACATCAATGTGGCTTGGCTTAAGTTGAGAATCCCAAATAAGATTGGCTAGAACCAGAGTACCTTATACAGTACTCTCTCTCACCATCACATCCAGTCTCAACTTGACGCTCAAGCCGCTAAGCACTCAACAAGGAAACACTTTTATTGTAGCTGAACTGGTGAGATTGCGCTAACATTTCATAAATGTAACAAAGAATCGAATGTGACAATCTCTTACGCTGAACCTGCAAAGCCACATGACATGGTGAAGCAGAAGTATCGATGAAATATTCATGGTAAGGTTTGCCTTAAATAGCTTGATGAAATGACACCAATATTGCTCTAGAGAGCTGGTGTGTAGATGCAATAGGACGAGTTTAAAACAAATGTATGATGAAAATATAACCTACGATGAGAGAGTAACAATTATCTACAAGCTGATGCAACTCTAAGTCACCTAACTTAGTTTTCATCAAAAATAAACCATCTTGTGCAGAACAGGACAATCCAGTATGATAGTACACAGCTTCATCTGCCCCAGCTCTGATCCCTCCTTTCACTGTGATCAACCCAGATTTCTAGGAGACGTCAGTTTTACTCCTTAGTAGATTGCCAACTCAAGCAAAATATCAGCAAAAAATGTCTGATTGAATAAAAATCCAACAAAGGCAATGCAGAAGGGACACTTTGCCAATCCAAAAATTCCTAAAAATTAAGAGTTTGCAGTGAAGGAAAAAAAACCCACTAAAATAAACATTAAAGCAGAACGGGATTGACACTCTCCAGCCCATGGTTTAGTTGGAACACGGAGGTGGCAAGATAGTCACCAGGCCGGCATCCAAAATGCTCTTGCTTCAACTGTTATGTCCTCATTGTCTTTCAGTTCATACGGGACACCTTGTTCCAGTTTAGTCGTCATCTTCCTCATCATCATCCTCGTCCTCATCATCATCATCCTCATCTTCATCATCATCATCCTCGTCGTCATCTTCACTCTCCTCTTTCTTCTGTACAGCTGGGGCCTTCTTTTTGGGTGATGGTGCGGCTGCCGCGCTTCCTTTCTTCTGGGGAATGCCGGACTTGGCCTTATAAGCTTGCATCTCCTACAAATATGTTAAGTTTCCAGGTCATCAGTGGCTGTGCTAGCGCTAGCCTTCTTTTCCTTTTTGCCAATATGGCTAACCTGGTCAGAATTTTTATTAACCATTTCAATAATTATATAGTCATAACAAAATTTACAAGGTTGGTGAGGACCACTGCAGAAGTCCAGGTCCCAACAATATTGAATAAAAAGGAAAATGCCTATGAAAATTTTCTTGTAACACGTTAGAATGATACTGCTTTGCCAAGGTGGCAATGTAATCAGAAAATACTTTCGCAAAACTGAAATTATGTTCGCAAAAAAAAAAAGTGCAAATGGCGAACAGAAGCGCTAGAACAGAGTGGTAAGATTAACTTATCTTCATTCGTGCTTACAATCTGAATTTCCAGACAAAAAATTCTGATCCAATGTGATTAAATTAGTTACCTACATACCTATATACACAAAGTCATCTTAAATTCATAAATGAAGCTACGGAATAGGTTTTGTCTGTACCTGTTCGTATCTGGCTTTATCTCTGGCAGCATCTTGCTCGTACTTGCTGCGACTCGCACCCTGCACCTTTTCCCATCTCTTCCCCAATTCTCTAGCAATTTCTCCCATTGATAAACTTGGATTGGCAGCTTTTACCTTTGCTCTCTCTTCATTGCAGAAAAAGAAGAAAGCCGATCTAAAATAGAAAATATGGATACGTTTATTTTCAGAATAAGTTAGTGAACCTCAAGAAAATTAAAAACATAGCTTTATGTTATGCTGCATGATTAGCTCAACTTGCAAAACTGGGTCAAGCAAACAGAATGCACATACTTATTTTGGTATGAGAGGACAGGATTAATATATTAGCAAAATCAAATAAACAGTAGTGATAGAAAAAAAGAAGTCACACCCCCATATTAACAGGAAGAAAACCTCTTACAATCCTCTCTTGGGAGCATTTGGGTCCTTATTTTTCCTCTTCCTCTTTCCAGTGGGTTCACCCTTTGGGGGTACATATGTCGACATCTCTCTTTCAAAACGTTCCTTGTCTCTCTTAGCCATATCTTCAAATCTCATTTTTTCTTTCTCTGACATCACCTAAAAAAATTATTCATGCAAATGAGAATAACTTATCGGTAATTAATTTTCAGCATAAATTTAATCAAACATCAAAACGTATTTATTGCATTTAACATTGATACACCATTAAGTACACATATTTTACTTGCCTTCCATTTTGCTGAACATTTTCTTGAGAATTCTGCAAACACAACTGATTCATCTGGATGCATTCTTTTGTGTTCCTCTCTGCAAGTTTGCACAAAGAAAGCGTAGGCAGTCATTCTGCCTTTTGGCTTTCCCGAAGCATTTGTGCGACCCATTCTGTTTTATTGGCACTTAAGAAACCTACAAAAATAAAATGGCCAAAAAAAAAGAAGATTTAAAATCAGAAGTAACGATTAGGAAATAGAACAAGACCATGTTACAAAACCTACAAAATCTATGTGGGGAAAAAAGAAATAAAAAATATGCTCATTTTTAATGACTTCACAATGCTATAGTCACAGTTTTCACAATACATATGTTGATGTAAACCGAAGTCAGCAACACAGTACACCACAGACTTCCAGACAGCACCCTACAAACAATGGCAAAAACTTGTCGCCAAAGATAACTAAAAAAGCAGACAAATGACCTTGAGTAGAGATTCCACATAAACAACAAAATTCACAACATAAAGATTATAAAATTACAAATCAAAATTGTAACATCTTTCTAGTAGCACATTGCGTGTTACTATGTTGATGGCGATATAACATGTGATGTCGTACTCTTGTCAAAGGATCGCGAAATTTTGCGGAAAATTCTGATTTCTTCCAAGGTTGACCGCCATTAGCGAAAATCTGGTTAAAACCAGTCATCTGCATTACTGAAAACCTTCAAAAGCGTGTGCGATCACAAAAAATAATGTTTGAAAACAATTCCTTGTTGTACCAATAATACATGGTGGTTTAACACGGGACTCTATATACCCATACATTCAGTATTGGGTATGCAGCTTTACCATAGTGAACAGACGGGGCCGCCATTTCTAAGGCCGTCGACAAACAACGACCCCAAATTTCACCTTCCCCAGCTCAAATTCCATTCTCATGAATGAAACTCCCTTTAAAATTCACCACATCAAGTTTCAATGTGGAAACAATTTTATAATCTTAAGATGTTACAATGTTTTTACTTTACTATGCTAGCACCTATGCTTTCATGGTGTATGGTATAAGGCCTGAAATACTGGGATAACGCTGAGGCCTATGCTGCTCCATGCTAAATGGCTTCTGTAAATGGCGTAGATTAGACTTCTACAACAAAGACCGTCGCTCGAAAAACCATGCCGCTCTCGAGATCAACGTCGACAATCACAGCCAAAATAAATCGTACGACAGGTACCGATCTACACTATACACTCGAGGTCTAAGTAACATTTGTTAAGCAATCATAAGGGCGAAAATCGTATTTTTCCTAGTCCTTGCCGGAACCCATACCCCTAACCCATTTGAACAAGGCAGACATGGCGTACATAGGGCAGGTGCGCGGGCTTACCCAGTACAAGATTTTTAAAATAGCATCCCTTTTCTTGAACTCAGAAGCGCCAAAAAGTGCTGCAAGTCCCTGAACAGATCGTTCCCTCTTGCAAAAAAATATTTTGACCAATTCTCGGCCATAAGAAAATTAAGGAAAAGTCTTTTCACTTACCGTGTGTATAAGCTGTAGGTCGATGTAGTGCTCAAGCTAACCCACGCCACTCAGCATATACAAGACGATTGTCGGCAACACACGTTCAGCCATTGGTTGATTTCAGATTAACCGCACTAACTAGCCAATCGATGAGAAGAACAGAGTTGACGTCATGCAGGAAATCAAATTCCAAACAGCCATCCAATACATTGTTGTAATACTGGTCATGTGACTAGGCGTCGCGGGAATCCGACACCTTCATCGAGATTAGGAACATCGGGGCGAGACATGTGAAAGTGTTGTCGGCGGCAGAGTGTCAGACTCAAAGAAAACAAAATGTATATCTCATTGGTATAAGGCCTAAAAATTTTATATTATATGTCATTTAAACAGCAAAAAATGAAAACAAAAAATAAACTTTTTTCCATATTTGTCCAGTGGCACATGGTTCTTTATATATTTTATAAACATTTTGGTATATAGACCTTATTTAGATCAAATACTTAAAATCTCGAAATGAAACTATGATATCCTCAATCCATTGTCAGTTTCACACACGTGTTCCCATAACACGACTTGACAAAAATTCAAAATAAACACTGCTTATATTAGAAGTACATGTTCAACTACAAAAGCTTTTTCGTGTGGTAGCCAGTACAAGTCATCAGGATCATGTTTGAAGCCGTGTGTAGCATTTACTTCCCCCTTTACACAGTTCAGAAATACTGAGTCGACCCCATCAAACCAGAAACATTGCCATGCTGCCTGCTAGACGAAAGATTATGCAGGGTAGGGGCGGGGCTTGTGATGAAACGTCATTCGACCTTTGACACGAAACACACTGGCCGCCATATTCTAATTTTGTGTACCTTCCGGCGCGAAGTTGGCGTAAGAGAGTTGTTGCCGTTTTTACTCCTTATACACCTGTCAACTAGAAATCTATCGACGGGGTGCATAAACAGAGAAGAACAAACCCGTATACAGGTGAGAATACCAGGACAAGTTTATATTGTGTGATAAATAATAAACACATCCTGTTTTTCAGACAGCTTGTTCAGTCGTTGTCGTAGTACAAATTTAGTACAGAGGATGTACTTACTTGTTAGTTGTAGTCGGGGTTAAGCTGTTTTGTCCAGACCACAACAAGTTTGCTTAATTTTTTACTGGTACATATGTCGTCTTTTCATTCATAATTTCCATACAATAATAAAACTGCACGAAATCTGGCCACTTCACGATTTGCCAGCCTCATTTCAGTGCAAGAAAAACGGACATTGTGTCATGAAACATCTCAGATCATGGACTTCTTTCACAATCTTCTGTGCTTTAGGGCTCTCACCATTCTCCCGTGACCCCTACCTTGACTCCACTTCCTACCCCATGTATGTAAATATCTTACTTAAGATAACTTCAATTTTTATTCCCATGTTATACATGCACATACAGGTAATTAGCCCAGCTGTAGCAAGCAGACTGGAACTCCAAAAACACTACAGTGACTACCACTTGCGTGACATATCCACAGTAGCATACATAAATAAATTTCATGATGTGAGTAAGGAGTTTACATGTATTATCTAGGTACAATATGATTGTTAAACAACTTTTACCTTTCTGAGATATTTCTTTTGCATATAGCAGAATGATGCTTTGAAGCACTAATTTTTTAATTATTTGTTGAATGTAAAGTGTTTTTGTTTTTCTATGACACTAATAGTTCAGTGGTTAGTTTGTAGTGTATTGCAAGCAGTAATTTTTATGTTGTACATGTAATTTTTTTTTTAAAGGGGTGGTGGGTTGTGATGGGGAAGGGTGGGGGGTAATTATTGATTAAGAAAATCAGACATACAGATATTCATTTCAGCTCAGCTTGTTTACATGTTTTTAATGTTAAAAATGAATTATCTTGGATACATTGCAAATAATTCTGAAAGTGAAATTAAAAAAAAATCATAAGAAACAGAACGTTATTGGTCACTCAAATTTGCACATACATCATTTTCATGCCCTAGTACCTAGTGGACCACAACTACAAACTGCAGTATCATTTATATACATGTAGAGTCTTACAACATACAGAAAGTGTAATGGATATTAGCAAGTTTAGCATAACAAGCCACAAAGTGATGTGCTTTATACATCTAGAAGAATTATCGCTGTTCGGAAAGGTTATTATCTGTTATTAGGATTTCAAACTGAAAGCAATACTAGATACAAAGAGTTTGAAAAGACATTGACATATGTTAAAAACTTAAGTTCTAAGCTTGTCATTGGTGGAATTTATGATGTCATAAAAAGGTTTGAATTTTAATATGACTTTGATGTATGTCAGACCGATGATTCAGAATCTGCTTTTATTTTTTGTGTGTGTTTGGAACTTTTGGAGCTATAACCAAAGACTAATTCGAATGTTTTGAAGTTATGAGAGCTAAAAATTTGTAATTTGCATCAAATTGTAACTGTCCATGTATCTTAATATGCCAGCGTTGATATATTGCTGAACAGACTGATGACAGGCCATGTTACAAACATTGTCTTGTCATAAACTGCTCTGCACTGAAACAAGCTGAAGACCGGTTGTGTGCACTTCAGGCAGTTCTAGAGTTTCAATAACACCATACTCACAACTTTTTCACTAATACAATAACAGCAAGTTTATGAATGAAAGAGGTAAACAGTCTTTTTAAGGACCCAGTGGTCAGTCTGGAAATTCAGTAGCTGTCGAAAACAACTCTGGTGGTGGTGGAGAGGGTTTGTGAATTGGCAGGGTATGAGGATAATATTCGAATGAGTATTCCTTTTCATGTGTCCTTTGACATTGCCTGGTATATGTGTAGCATTGTTAATATTGGCTCTCATAAATGTAGTAGTATTCTCAGAAAAGGTAATAAATAACATAACTTGAGTTATTTGGGAAGAGGGTTAGAAACAGACTTAAATAGAGACAGATATTTTTCCTGACCTGCTTGGTAGCTCTATTTATAAATCAACCTTTAATACAAGACCATAGGATACACGATTTTAGTGCAACTGGAAGGAGGATGTTGTGTCACTTGTACCCTGCTGTCATGTGGTTAAGGGGCAAAACAGGGTTCAGCTTCTAGTGTCTTTTCTTTTAACATGCAACGTGTAGCAGGGTTGGCACACATGTAGGAGTATCAGCATGGCCTGGCCTACATGTGGCAGTATCAGCATGGTCTGGCATACATGTAGCAGTATCAGCATGGTCTGGCACACATGTAGGAGTATCAGCATGGCCTGGCCTACATGTAGCAGTATCATTATGGTCTGGCCTACATGTAGCAGTATCAGCATGGCCTGGCATACATGTAGCAGCATCAACATTGGCTGGCATACATGTAGCAGTATCAACATTGGCTGGCATACATGTAGCAGTATCAACATTGGCTGGCATACATGTAGCAGCATCAACATTGGCTGGCATACATGTAGCAGTATCAGCATGGCCTGGCATACATGTAGCAGCATCAACATTGGCTGGCATACATGTAGCAGTATCAATATGGTCTGGCATACATGTAGCAGCATCAGCATGGCCTGGCATACATGTAGCAGCATCAACATTGGCTGGCATACATGTAGCAGTATCAACATTGGCTGGCATACATGTAGCAGTATCAACATTGGCTGGCATACATGTAGCAGCATCAACATTGGCTGGCATACATGTAGCAGTATCAGCATGGCCTGGCATACATGTAGCAGCATCAACATTGGCTGGCATACATGTAGCAGTATCAATATGGTCTGGCATACATGTAGCAGTATCATTATGGTCTGGCCTACATGTAGCAGCATCAACATTGGCTGGCATACATGTAGCAGTATCAATATGGTCTGGCATACATGTAGCAGTATCAAACATGGGCTGGCATACATGTAGCAGTATCAAACATGGTCTGGCATACATGTAGCAGTATCAACATTGGCTGGCATACATGTACGTACACGTAGCAGTATCAGCATAGGCTGGCATACATGTACATGTACACCTAGCAGTATCAGCATAGGCTGGCATACATGTACATGTACACCTAGCAGTATCAGCATAGGCTGGCATACATGTACATGTACACCTAGCAGTATCAGCATAGGCTGGCATACATGTACATTTACACCTACCAGTATCAGCATAGGCTGGCATACATGTACATGTACACGTAGCAGTATCAGCATAGGCTGGCATACATGTACATGTACACCTAGCAGTATCAGCATAGGCTGGCATACATGTACATGTACACCTAGCAGTATCAGCATAGGCTGGCATACATGTACATTTACACCTACCAGTATCAACATGGCATACTATACATGAAGCAGCTTATATTTACTTTTTTATTTGATGGGTGTTTTATACCAAACTCCAGAATGCACTGCTTATACGACAGTGGCCAGCATTGTGGTGGAAGGAAACCGGGCAGAGCCGAGGGGTAAGCCACGACCATCCACAGGTTGCTGGGAGACCTTCCCTTGTATTACTGAAGCAACTTGTACCCGTTTTGGCTTACATACATGTACATGTCCATTGTTCAGTGGTTGGTGTAAAATTTGCAAACAAGACGTGACAAATATGTCATGAATAACTTTTTACTGTTGTGATGAAGTGAAATCCCAAAAGTTTTGTCTGATGCATTTGTGCCCTGAATTATATTCATAAATACAACCTCATTTTGATGATAAACTGTGATCCTCATCATGATGCGTGACAACCTTGACATTACAAAACTGCTTTGTAGAATGGAATTGTGATGATTATGTTGGTATGATGTTATTATAAAGCCTCACCACGGCACCATTCTCTCTGTTCACAGCTAAGGCCGCTGTACAGCAGGTAGCTCATGGCCTCATTTATTACATACATGTATGTATAGCTACGTACAACTTACCCTGCCTGTGCGGCTCAGTATAATGTAGGTCACTATTGTGGTTTTACCTGTTGGTATTTCCAATTAAGTTTTGCCTAATCGTTTCCGTGACCAGGATGGTTATGTAATGATCTGGATTATGTCTGTGTTGATGGCCTGATAGATGTACATTCATAAATGAAAATGAAAGTATCATTCTCTGTCAGCACGCCATACATGTATGTCTGCTTCATACATTTACATGTAACTGTACATTGATGTCAAGTTTTGAAAATACATGATATATATGTATATCGCTATCTGTAATAATGCTTTCAATTATTCCAGTTTCAGTCAAACAACTGGTTTAGTGGGAAAATCCCAAGTGTGAAATTAGCACCACTCCTGCCTTACAAAGCCACAGCTGGGTGATAGGAATGTTCAAACCCACTTAAAGGTTGACACAACTTCTGGATTGTTTCCAGATTAACACTATACATGTGTATTAGAAATTTCACAGATTTCATATTAACAACACCTGTGTATCAGGGAGCCCAGTTTTCAGATTAACATTGGAATTTCAACTTTCAGATCAGCACCACTTTTGAAATAACACTTCTGTATTAGGAAGCCTAGTTTTCATAAGAACTTCTGTAATAGGTGGCCCAGTTTTCAGATTAGCACTTCTGCATTTGGAAGCCCAGTTTTCAGAAAGCATGAGGAGGCCCAAATTTCAAAGTATTAGCACTCCCGTATTAGGAAGCCCAGTTTTCAGATATGTCCATCTGTATTAGGAAGCCCAGACCTTCTGTATGATGAAGCCTAATTTTCAGATCAGCGATTCTGTATTAGGAAGGCTGGCTTTCAGATTAGCAATTTTGTGTTAGAAACCTTGGTTTTTAGATTAGCAATTCTTTACATGTGTTAGGTAGCCCAGTTTTCAAATCAGCCCTTGTGTATTAGGAAGCCTGGTTTTCAGATCAGTCCGTTTGTATTAAGAAGCCTGGTTTTCAGATCAGCACTTTACATGTAAAAGAAGCCCGGTTTTCAGATCAGCACCTCTGTATTAGGAAGCCTGGTTTTCGGATTAGCACTTCTGTATTAGGGGGCCCAGTTTTCACATATAAAGCATTTTTTTATTAGGAAGCCCAGTTTTCTGACCAGCACTTCAGTTTTAGGAAGCCCAGTTTTCATATCAGTCCTTTTGTATTAGGAAGCCCAGTTTTCTAATCAGTCCTTTTGTATTAGGAAGCGCAGTTTTCAGATCAGCACTTCTGTATTAGGAAGCCCAGTTTTCAGATCAATACTTCGGTATTAGGAAGCCTGGTTTTCAGATACACCCATCTGTGTTGGGAAGCCCAGTTTTCAGATCTATACTTCAGTATTAGGAAGCCGGGTTTTCAAATCAGCACTTCTGTATTGAGAAGCGCAGTTTTCAGATCAGAGACCGGTTTCATGAAGCTTACTAAGCATTAAGTTGCCCTTAGCAAAGTGCACTTTATATTTTTACTTCATACATTGCAATGGTAGTTAAGGACTTGCTTGGTTAAGTGAACTTCATGAAAGTGAGGCCAGCCCTTCTGTATTGGAAACCTCAGTTTTCATATAAGCACTTCTGTATTAGGAAACTCAGTTTTCAAATACGTCCATCTGTATCAGGAAGCCTGGTTTTCAGATCAGCACCTCTGTATTAGGAAGCTCAGTTTTCAGATCAGCACCTCTGTATTAGGAAACACAGTTTTCAGATCAGCACCTCTGTATTAGGAAGCCCAGTTTTCAGATCAGCACCTCTGTATTAGGAAGCCCAGTTTTTAGATCAGCACCTCTGTATTAGAAAGCCCAGTTGTCTGATCAGCCCTTCTTGTTAGGAAGCCTGGTTTTCAGATCAGCCCTTCTTATTAGGATGCCCAGTTTTCAGATCAGCACTTCTCTGTAAGGAAGCCTGGTTTTCAGATCAGCCCTTCAGAATTAGGAAGCCCAGTTTTCAGATCAGCACCTCTGTATTAGGAAGCCCAGTTTTCAGATCAGCACCTCTGTATTAGGGAGCCCAGTTTTCTGATCAGCCCCTCTTATTAGGATGCCCAGTTTTCAAATCAGCACCTCTGTATTAGGAAGCCCAGTTTTCTGATCAGCCCTTCTGTTTAAGGAAGCTCAGTTTTCTATACTTAATGATACGTTTTATATGTGTGGAATGACTGTTAGGTAAATGTATAATTTTGATTGCTAAATCGCATATTGTAGATCAGCATGGTGAACACCTTTTATAGCATTGCAGTTATTGATGCCCCAGAATTGTTGCCTATACAATATACATGTATGTGTTTGCTGTGACACAGCCTCTGTCAACCCGGCATGCCCAGCTCACTGAGCTTAGCTAAGCCTCAGCCAGCATGGCCTGCTTACCCTCCCCAGTAGGCCAGCATGTCATGGCTGTCTGAATCCTGGCCAGCCAGCCAGTCAGCCATAGACTAACTGGCTGTGTACAGAGAGCTAGGCTGTTGGGTTGAGACAAGTTAGCCCACTGCTGAAGGCTTCAGTTAGCTCTGCAGTGCTAGTCTGATGTGTTGTCAGAGGCTAGGTTTGGATTCTCTCCAGCTGACAGAGGAGACCTCCAGCTTCCAGAACAAACCAGGCAAAATAATCAATTGTGGAGAAGCACATGGGCAGAACACATGACATCCCACACGCTCCCAACACATGGTATACATGTACACTTATATCTACAGCCGTTAGCTCTCACAAACAACACTGTCATTCAGAGAGCTGTTTTTATCGTGACCTTTGACACTGATGACCTCACAAACCTTCTAGACATGAGGTCGGCATCATCTTTTATGCAATCACAGTCACTAGCCAAGCAACCGAGGTGGAAAAAACAGCTTACAGCTTTGTCCTTTACATGTATCTTTATACTGTTCTGGTCCATATAGTAGTTATGGCGGACATGTACATTAGCTTGAGATTCCATTTTGTCCACATATATCCATCCTGAATTAATGCTCTTTGAAAGTTGTGTCTGTGGCAGCTGATTGTAAAATGTACATGGAATGTCATCTTTATCATGAAAATTGTGGATAGTTTACAAGCCGCATGTTGGTTGAAAGAGACAATTGTGTTTTCTTGGTAAATATATTTTTAGCCAGTATTATGTTGAAAGGGTACAAATTACATGTATATTCAGGGCCATAAAGTCATGTTTGGGCTCCCAAAACTAAACAAGCTGTATTACAACTAACAAGTAAACTAAGCAAAAATATGAGGGTTCACTGATAAAAAGTGAATTTTTCATACAATTTTCTTTCATTCACAGACATAAAAACTTTTACATGTACATATAGAAAGCATCATTCTGAGTTGCATTTTTGAAATTTCTTTATGCACAGTCACAATGTCACCATTAAAGTTTGGGATCAGAACCTTTTATGTTTTTCTAGATATGGGCCTGATATTATGTCAGTATTATGTTAACATGTTGAGAGATGAACGCCATTTGAACTTAAATACATATACTAGGCACCAATGAGTTTTGATGGTAAAGGTGGTTTAATTTTAGTTTCATTTGTACTTAAACCGCAAATGTAATATGCACTAACATATGGATCTCTCTCTCTCCAATCAAAGTTGTTGAAATCCATGTTTGAAAGAAAGTGTTTAAAAAAAATTGGAATTCAGTGTCCCTTCCTCCAGTTATTGTAGGTACAAAGGGAGGTAACTGATAGAATTGTCTCAGAACTTCTTTATACATTTATTTTTGGTAGCAGGGAAATGCTAAGAACGTTACCAGTTTGCCAACTTTGTTACTTGTGAAAATGCATAAAGGAGCCCCCCAGGTGGTCTCAGATGACATAAGCTGTTAAGAGTCTCTGTCCAGAAGAACTGAGGGAAAGGGGATGGGGGAGGGGGGGTATTTGATTTAACACACCTGGATGTATTTATGGCACCTGTATATCATAATACCTGTAGGGCATTACTTAAGAAAGCTTGGCTGTCATGTCCCCAGATTGCCCCTCACCCACCACAGCAGGTAATTAATGGCAGGATATTTACCTCCTAGGCAGGTTCCAGCTCATGCTGGCTTCCTCTCCGGTCGTACGTGGGAAGGTCTGTCAGCAACCTGTGAATGGTCGTGGGTTTCCCCGGGCTGTGCCTGGTTCCCACCCACCATAATGCTGGCGGCCGTCGTATAAGTGAAATATTCTCGAGTACGGTGTAAAACACCAATCAAATAAATAAATAAATCCTAGGCAGGTGTCCTAATGGCTTGTATGACTTCCTACCATAACTGTTCTTTGTGAAAACCTCCTTTAATCCCCTTAGTGCTGAGGATTACCCACTTCAGTGAGATCATCTCATCTCTTTTGTCAGAAACCGAAACAAAATGTGATATGAGCTCAAAATTTTACATGAATGTTGAAACCATGTACATACAGTGAAAATTCAGTTTTTGAATAGGAGAATCTGTTGAAGGATGTACAATATTATCTCCAGACACTGAAGAGCTCTCAGTCAGCACAAATGGCAGAGCACCTCATGTTAACAACTACAAGTACATGACTGCAGGCATCCACATAAGGATGAACGAAGGCATTGGAAAATCGTTCTCCTGAATTTTCAGCCAGGAGATCGAAATTCTGATCACCCTTACCCCATCAGTCTATCGCCTCAAGCTTACACATTTTGTCCATCCTTGTGTTGTGTGTCCTTTTCGCCGACTTTTCTGTAATCCGTGGGACGTGACCCTCTAGATAGTTGTGTGGGAACCCCAAACCACATATTAAATTAACAATCTGATTACATAAAGGTCTTGTATCAATGGCAGTACTTCATGGTAAATATATCCACGTTGCCCTGTAAAGATAATGGGCCCCAATGTACAAGCTATATGTTTTCTTCATTTTAAGAATCAGGTTTGATTGTGTTTGAAAGAAAACTCATACAGAGAATTGTCATCTATATGTATTGATTTTAACAATATACTTTGATTGATTTTAACATGGTAATATTATTAATTAAAATATTAATCATTAAATTACAGTTGATATTCTGTTTCGAAGTCATTATTGAAACCATGTGCATCCACAAACTCCACAGAGGTGTGAACATTTATTTGGGATTGTGAAACGAAACATTTTATAGGTCACACAATTTTCGCTGAGCCAATCATAAATCACATTAAATGTAAGTAGTCTACTCTCACCGACGAAAGCAGCCGACATTTTACCGACATCGGTGATCAGTTCTTCTATTTAAACGGGCATAAAGTTTGTGCGGATTTCCCTGTAAGTGAAATAAATTTGGCTATTTGAGACTTACTGAGAGCACATTGTACTTGCCAACACGTGAAATTATCATTCTCATGAACTTGGTGATTAAAAATTCGTTTCCCTGAATTTTCGTTTAGGAGGTGAACAGGTGAGTGCCTCTTATGTCGAGGCCTGTGACTGCATGTAGTTCAGGTGTCCTTACGGAATATTTACCTGATTTGGTCAACAGTTAGTCAGTTACAAAAACTGTTAAAAAAAATAGGTGATGAACAGAACCTAAAATATTTATTTTGTTTTCTCACCTTTTAAGAGTTACGTGTATCTTTAAAGTGATATAACCGGTTACCACAGATAGTTCTGTCACCTGGTATGTGCCGTCTTTTTAGATACTCCTTCATCTGAAGACATTGTAAGCAACAATGTTAGACTTGCGCTTATGTTGCCGATACCTGAACACACCGAGTAGTTCTGTATATTCTCGACTCATTAGCTCCAGACTAATGAGGCCAGCTTGAATCCCGTTTCTCTTAGTTGTTTTGGCTACTGCTCTAATTTAAATAGTTTATTAGATACCTGGTGAAGAAAGGTGATTTATTCTGGTTTCCTCCTCTCCTAAACCTGCCCACCCTCATACGTACATGTGAGTGAAAAATCCTTGTGTATAGCAGTAAACACAAATGAAAAGCAAGTCAGTAAATCCTGCTTTTGGCATGTTTCAATCCTGTGATTTTGACCTGTTTTGAAAGCTTTCTCATAAAATTCTGCTTCATGTCAAGCCTTCAAAGTGGCTGGCTGTTCTAGTGAATGAAAAACACTGGCCAAGGTGATATTATGAAAGAGATGTGTAAATCACATTTAAACATTCCCTGTTATAGTCAATCATGTACGTGTGAAAACAGATTGATCATCTGGGCTATGTACATGAATACGGGGTTTGTGTACTTGAATATGTGCACCTAACCAGGAGGTATTAAATATAGCCAGTGGGGATTAAGCCTTTCATGTCATGGATAAACAAACACATTCATCATTATTCACTCTGCTGAAGGGTGTACATAGGTTTGAAGACTATGCAGCAAATCATTTATGTACATTGCTTAATACACAACATAAATATTTCCTGAGGGCCTCCATCACACATGGGGGGAGTTATCACATCAGCGCGGCACAATTATCCAGGAGCTGCTCACTAATGCGGTCGCTGTGAGTTTGAGTCCAGCCCATGCTCTTTGGATGTACGTGAGAAGGTTTGCCAGCAACGTACGGATGATCTTGGGTTTCCTCCATGCTCTGCTCGGTTTCCTGCCACCCTAATGCTGGCCACCTTGACCTGTTCTGCAAAGCAACTATAGGCAAAGTTGATACTGGATACATGTGCCATGGCAACACACTCACATAGCCTTGTATGCTGCAGTGATTTACATTCAACAGAAATGCCATTTTTGTTGCGACTCGCGGTACACTAAAACTAGGGTAAATTTGTTTGATTCCCGTAAAAAAACTCATATTTTTTTATTTTTAATTAATAGACAGTTCATGTTACTGGATGTTGTCATCTCCAGAGAGGCGATATTTACCATCGTCACATCGTCACAGCTTGCACCTTATGGTTTATTATACTCCAACACAAAACACAGTGTACATTCCAGATGGTTCTTAAAATTGCGGAAGTTGTACACTGATAGTGAGGTAAGCCATCATCCATTTACACGTAGCTGTTTACAGACCTAGAGAATACACTAAGGGAGATAACTGCAGTACAATAAATGCATGGGATTGTTGGATTATTAGCTCAAGGTCATTGGCTATTTCCTCTTGAACATCGAATATTAGTTTTTGAGCGTGACAATTGGCTTTAGTGCATTATCGTTGTACGTCATGTTTGTAGAAAACCCTGTGGATGGTCATGGGTTTCCCCTGGGCTCTGCTCGGTTTCCTCCCACTATAATGCTGGCCGCCATTGTATAAGTGAAATATCCTTGAGTGTGGTGTAAAACAGCAATCAAATAAATAAAGAGATAAATAAATAAACATGTTTTTGGAATGTCATGGATTGAACGGTGAAAACCAAGAGCCACTGCAGGTATAATTATATATTGTTTCAAAGTTGCGCTCACTTTCATTTGCATCAAGACTTTCACTTGGAGCAACTTTTCTGAGGTTTTAGATTTGAATTCAAGTCTGGTGAATCAATGTGAAGTGAATCTACTGGAGTCCATGAAGATTTTGTAAAAGTAATGAAAATAATGTAAGCTCAAGCCATGTCAACAACTGAAAGTTCGTAAATGTACGGTCAACTTAGCCTACATTGTACTAATAGCGTTGTGGAAAAGAGCTAGCAGGCTTATGAGTAATGATAAGATAAATTGTTAAAAACTATTCAGATGTTCATGGTTGACCTCTTTTGTAAAAGCATAATATTTCAAGTGCAATAAAATGAACACCTAACACCTGAGGCATATAACATGGCAAAATACATGTCATCTAGAGCTCATCATCTCCTGTATATGTGACCTACATGTACACAATTGCAGATATGTGCTCTTCCAAAAAAGTTATCATTTCTTGATGCTGTAACCACACAAGGACTGTGGAACCCCTCACCAATATGATCGCAGCAAATTCAAATCCAGCTCATGCTGGCTTTCTCTCCGGCCAAACATGGGGTGATCTACCAGCAGCTTATGGATTGGCCTGGGTTTCCTCTGGGCTCTGCTGTTTCCTCCGAGCTCTGCCTAATTTCCTCCGGCCTCTGCCTAGTTTCCTACGAGCTCTGCTTAGTTTTCTCCAATCTCAGCCTAGTTTCCTCTGGGCTCTGCCTAGTTTCCTCTGAGCTCTGCCTAGTTTCCTCCGAGCTCTGCATAGTTTCCTCCGAGCTCAGCCTAGTTTCCTCCGAGCCAGCCTAGTTTCCTCCGAGCTCAGCCTAGTTGCCTCTGGGCTCTGCCTAGTTTCCTCCAAGCTCTGCCTAGTTTCCTCCGAGCTCTGCCTAGTTTCCTCCGAGCTCAGCCTAGTTTTCTGCAAGCTCAGCCTAGTTTCCTCTGGGCTCTGCCTAGTTTTCTACAAGCTCAGCCTAGTTTCCTCTGAGCCCTGCCTAGTTTCCTCTGAGCTCTGCCTAGTTTTCTGCGAGCTCAGCCTAGTTTCGTCTGGACTCTGCCTAGTTTCCTCTGAGCCCTGCCTAGTTTTCTGCAAGCTCAGCCTAGTTTCCTCCCACCGTTCTTGTTTTGAACTTTACATAACTTGCAACAAATGCAAATGCAAGATGTACATGTAAACAGCATTGATTAACGCCTATTATGCTTAGATAGAATCCCTTATTTGTTTTCTTGATTATGTCTGATCGTAAATGAGTGTCAGGTTTTTAAAATTTTGATGTTTGGAAAATGTTGACAGATAAATTAGTTCCGAGCACAATGCAAACACAGGACTGGGTTTGATTCCTGATTGTTTATTACCTTCTGTAGGATCTGTAAATCTTTGTGTTTGTTCATCCCATCTTATTCCAAGGTAAGACTGGAGCTACCATGTTAATTTGTGCTGGACGGATAGAAGTGCATCCAAGAAGTTTGCTAGGGCTTGTAGTTACTGTAGCCCTTACTCTTGGTTTAGTGCAATTTACATCTGTACAACATACAGTGGCATGGTACATATAGTTAAGTGCTTATTTCACAAAATGCGCTTCTTGAAACCGGCAGCTGATCTAGGCTGAAAGCTTGGGGACAATATTGAACTTAATACTTGTCTTTTTAACGATTTTGCAATTACTGAAAAAATGTGAAGATTTGGTCATTTGGGATTACAAAGCCCTCTCCCCCAAACCCTTTTGGCAGGTTGAGAAATGCCCTGCATCAGACCATGTTTTGTATGTATGTATGTTGCTTGTGGTATGACATCATTCTTAGCAATTTTTCAGTCATAGGACGACGAGATAGGATCAGTTGTGTGTACATTTACTGTGTCTTCTTGTGGCAGGGTGAGTTCATGTCGCCAAAGTGCTGCCCCCACAGAAGTATCATGCTGAAGACAGTGCTTAGTGACAAGTGAGGACACAACTAGTATTCTTTTTAAAGTCTTTGGTATGACCCGACCAGGTTTTGATCCCATGTAACCTGTCACTCTAACCATAAGTCCACTGAAGCGCAGAACCTGTTTACAATGATGAAAAGATTTATTTCATTGTAAATGTCAAATTTAATGTAGGTACATGTACATATATTTCTTTTCCACCGCATACATGCATGTCCGAGAGTTAAGAATGAATAATTTTATATCTTAAGGGGAAGACATATTGATGAATTGATCATTTGTTTCCTCTCACATTTGTTCAGTTCATATATTACCATGGTTACAAGACTGACATTTACTTATCAAATTACCTACTCTGGAATTGGAATACAGGTAAATGGTTACAGTTTTTGCACAGGGATTATGTCACTCAGAGTTGTTTAAAACAGTTTTGATTTTGTATTGCAACCCACATTTTTCAATTTTTGATTCATCTAGTTCAGTGATTACCATGGTAACCTTACTTACATACTGCGATCTATGTTCATTAATTAAGAAACTACTTGATGTCTGACATATCGTAACAAAAATCACACTCTGGAAAGAAATCACATATTTGCAAAGAAATTGTGCTTGGCTGTTGACACTCCTATGTGTCTTCAGAACATTTCAAAACACTACGCTTAAACCTCTTGTTCAATTTTACACTGTGCCTCTAGAACAAGTTTGTGAATTTTACATACGATTAGGACAAATCTGAAAATCAAACGAATCCCCATATACATCCAACTAAAATATGTGCACTGTGTCTGCCGCGTATGTCTACGGGTCTTGTGAGTGCTGTACTTTTAACAACATTTGAAAAAGTGATAATTTTTAACAAAAAATTCACAGTATGTCTGGAACTGAACTTGGACCTGTTGGTACATTTACATAAACAGTTGAGAGAAAGATTTATTTATTTATTTCATCATACCTTAATCTTAATACATCATACTCAAGAATATTTCAGTTTTATGAACGTGGCAGGTATAATGGTGGGAGTGGAAACCCATGACCATCCGCATGTTAATGGCAGACCTTCCTAACATAGAGCCGAAGAAGCAGCCAGCATGAATTGGACTTGAACTCACTGCAGCTGAATTGGTGAGAGGCCCCTGGGTCACTTCGCCAGGAGGGCCGGAATGAGTGTGTGAAGTAATGGTACATAGGGGGACTTTGTTTCAACAAGTTACCGTAATTCTTCAACCTTTTCGCATGATGGCAAGGTGTTGATTCAAGCATATTGTGAAGGCATTATTCTCTGTAGACTGATAAAATTATACTTTTTGTGAAGCCCTGAAATTGGCCAACCCAACAATGTAGTTTTGTCCCAATATCAAATTAAAAATATGCAGAATTAGGGTAAACAATAGGTACAGCAGAAACTTTAGTGGCGTGTTCCTGCACCGTTCTGTAATAACCTAATTAATGACTGTTGAAATCGGCTGCAGGTACACTATACAATCCACATGTCATATTATTTTCTTGGATTTTTACCAGTCTATAGTTTGTTTCAGGTTTATGTACATGTACATGTATCAGTCGGCTTACATAGCATATTTGTATATGCTGCCTTTGAAGTGCTCCACAGGTCAAAACACAATTTCATCTACAATTTTTGCCATGAAACAACTGTGTTTTTGACATCAAAGTGCTGGGTTACTGATTATTGAATAAATGACAGTCCATAAACCATGTTGTGTGTGGGCTTTTCTCAGACAACGTAAACACGACCATGACAACATGTCAGAGCAATGGCTTGTGGCAGCACATGTACCAGTGAACTGACCTTGAGTTAATTATGAGGCGACAATCTTTTATTTGCCTTGAGTTTTTTTTGTTAACATCTGGATTATGCTTGTCCATCTTGCCTCTGCCCGGCATGTTCATATGTGCATGTAATCCTTGCACTTTATAAATATCTAACCCTTTGTGTATCAGAGTGGTCTCATCACTACCCCTTTGTGTATCATAGTTCTCACCACTAGCCCCTTGTGTATCAGAGTGTTCTCACCACTAACCCATTGTTCTTACAACTGGCCTTTTGGGTATCAGAGTGTTCTCACCACTAGCCCCTTGTGTATCATAGTGTTCTCACCACTAGCCCTTTGTGTATTAAAGTGTTCTTACAACTGGCCCGTTGTGTATCAGAGTGTTCTCACCACTAGCCCATTGTGTATTAAAGTGTTCTTACAACTGGCCCGTTGTGTATCAGAGTGTTCTCACCACTAGCCCATTGTGTATTAGTGTTCTCACCACTAGCCCGCTGTGTATTAGAGTGTTCTTACAACCGACCCGTTGTGTATTAGAGTGTTCTCACCACTAGCCTGTTGTGTATCGGAGTGTTCTCACCACTAGCCCATTTAGTATTAGTGTTCTCACCACTAGCCCAATGTGTATTAAAGTGTCCTCACGACTAGCCCTTTGTGTATCAGAGTGTTCTCACCAATAGCCCTTTGTGTATTAGAGCGCCCTGACGACTAGCCCTTTGTGTATTAGAGTGGCCTCATCACAAGCCCGTTGTGTATCAGTGTTCTCACCATTAGCCCTTTGTGAATCAGTGTTCTCACCAATAGCCCGTTGTGTATTAGAGTGTCCTTACGACTAGCCCTTTGGGTATTAGAGTGGTCTCATCACTAGCCCCTTGTGTATCCAGGTGTTCTCACTACTTGTCCATTGTGTATTAGTGTTCTCTCCACTAGCACCTTGTGTATCAGAATGTTCTCACCACTGTTCCTTTGTGTATCAGAGTGTTCTGATGACTAGCCCTTTGTATAGCAGAGTGTTCTCCCCACTAGCACCTTGTGTATTAGAATGTCCATACAACTAGACCATTGTGTATCAGAGTGTTCTCACCACTAGCTCATTGTGTCTTAGAGTATCCTCTCGACTACAACCCTTGTGTATCAGAGTGTTCTCACCACTAGACCATTATGTATTAGAGTGTTCTTACAACTGGCCGGTTGTGTATCAAAGTGTTCTCACCACCAGCCCGCTGTGTATTAGAGTGTTCTTACAACCGGCCCATTGTGTATTAGAGTGTTCTCACCACTAGCCCATTGTGTATTAGAGTGTTCTTACAACCGGCCCATTGTGTATCAAAGTGTTCTCACCACTAGACCATTGTGTATTAGAGTGTTCTCACCACTAGACCATTGTGTATTAGAATGTTCTTACAACTAGCCCGTTGTGTATCAGCGTTCTCACCGCTAGTTCTTTGTGTATCAGTGTGTTGCCATTGACCAGTGAATATGTATAATTGAGTCAGGTTCGACAAACTTGGGTGCCTGGAATTTTAAAGTAACTTTTCCAGGCCTTCAAAAACTGGCAAAAAAGTGCAGAGTTTTTCTGCACACATAGTTAGGCCTGGAAATGTCCTGAAACTAGACCTACAGAATCTTTGCTGAAATTCTCCAGGGGCTGAAAATAGCTTCGTATACAGCTGTGTTTATGTGAAAGACTAAGTTCAACTTATTAAGGTCATTTTACATTGTTTCAAGCTTTTATAAATGTTGATTATTTACTCTGGTAATAGTGAATTTTAAATTTGAAATTTTTTCAAGTGTACAAATCCTAAGTGTGGCTTGATGTCAGTAGGTGTGTCAGATGGCCATCTTGTGCTGATTTTCTCATTACTCCCGACATGGAAGTGAATTATTTGCATTATGTAACATCAGGGTTAAAAGAACCTCTTTGTTGTTGTTTGCTTACAGCAGACAATGACTTCAATGAACGGAAATGGATTCAGTACGGAGGAGGACAGCCGAGGGGGCTATGACCAGATCTGCTGCCTGATTGATAATGGCAGCCACTGTATCCGTCAGGCGGGCAATGCCAGCTACAGCAAGAGGATACAAAAGACAGTCCAGCAGAGGAACCTCAAGCTGACCAGAGATGATGGAGTAAGTACTGTGTTTTGTGGGGAGGTTGGTACTGCTGAGCCACACCATTAGCACTGTTGTACACGTATCTGTGTGGTTGGCAGGTGGGGGGGGGGGGGGGGGGGTAAGGTTGGTACTGCTCAACCACAGCATTAGCGCTGTTGTACATGTGTCTGTGTGGTTGGCAGGTGGGTGGGGAGAGTAGGTTGGACTGCTCAGTCACAGCATTAGTGATATTGTGCAGGTGTCTGTGTGTGTGTGTGTGGTGGGGTGGGGGTGGGGGTTAGGTTGGACTGTTCAACGACAGCATTAGTGATATTGTGCAGGTGTGTCTGTGTGTGTGAGGGTGGGGGGGGGATTGGGTTGGTCCTGCTCAACCACAGCATTAGTGATATTGTGCACATGTCTGTCTGTCTGTGTGTGTGTGTGTGTGGGGGGATTAGGCTGGTCCTGCTCAACCACAGCATTAGTGATATTGTGCACGTGTCTCTGTGTGTGGTTTGGTGGGAGGGAGTAGGTTGGTACTGCTCAACCACAGCATTTGTGATATTGTGCACGTCTCTGTGTGTGGTGGGATGGGGGTGGGGGATAGGTTGGTACTGCTCAACCACAGCATTTGTGATATTGTACAGGTGTCTCGGTGTGTGGAGTGGGGTTGAGGTGGGGGGAGTAAGTTGGTACTGCTCAACCACAGCATTAGTGATATTGTGCACATGTCTCTGTGTGTGGTTTGGTGGGGGAGGGGGGAGTAGGTTGGTACTGCTCAGCCACAGCGTTTGTGATATTGTATAGTGGGGGGAGGGGATAGGTACTGAGCAACTATATTATTGTTCATATAAAGAATGGTTGTCAGTGATGGTTCACCACCAGAGTCCTTGAAGAACAGTGATTCATACTGGTGCCATTGGTGTAATCGTGGACAGTGATTCATACTGGTGTCTTAGGTATAATGGAGAACAGTGATTCATACTGGTGTCTTAGGTATAATGGTGAACAATGATTCATAATGGTGTTTCTGGTGTAATGGTGGACAGTGATTCATACTTGTGTCTTCAGTGTAATGGTGAACAGTAATTCATGCTCGAATCTTACGGTATAGCCCAGAAATGACTTCCAGCGGGCATGTAACAAAACATAGACACAGGTATAATGATGAACAGTGATTCATACTGGTGTCTTAGATGTAATGGTGAACAGTGATTCATACTGATGTCTTAGGTATAATGGTGAACAGTGATTCATACTGGTGTCATAGATGTAATGGTGAACAGTGATCCATGCTAGTGTATACTTTGTGTGATGGTGAACAGTGATTCGTACAGGTGTCCTTGGTGTGATGGTGAACAGTGATTCATACCAGTGTCCTTGGTGTAATGGTGAATAGTCATTCGTACCGGTGTCCTTGGTGTAATGATGAACAGTGATTCATTCTGGTGTCTTAGATGTAATGATGAACAGTGATTCATTCTGGTGTCTTAGATGTAATGATGAACAGTGATTCATACTGGTGGCTTAGATGTAATGATGAACATTGATTCATACTGGTGTTCTTGGTGTAATCGTGGACAGTGATTCTTACTGGTGTCTTAGGTATAATGGAGAACAGTGATTCATACTGGTGTCTTAGGTATAATGGTGAACAATGATTCATAATGGTGTTTCTGGTGTAATGGTAAACAGTGATTCATACTTGTGTCTCAGATGTAATGATGAACAGTGATTCATACTCGAATCTTACAGTATAGCCCAGAAATGACTTCCAGCGGGCATGTAACAAAACATAGTCGCAGGCACTTGTTTGGTCTGTTTTTCCATCTGCGCGCATCTAACTGCGATTACTATGCGACTCCTGAACACTTTTATTGAGGTCATGTTGTTAACGTGTGCATAAAGGCTATGAAAAACTGCGTTTGTTTTCTCGGGGGATTTTTGTTTGACTGTGTAGATTCTGTTGTGTGGGATTCACCAGCGAATAAAAGGATCCAACAACAATTGTATAATGTAAGTGAAGGGTCTTTTCTAAAACAATTACTGTCTCCTTGTCAGTGATGAAGAACGCTCAATACCTGGTCAATGTTCATACACTGTGTATCGTTAGTCATGGCCACTGTCTGCTAGAGCTAGCCCTTTTTTTCCCTTTCTCAAAAATGATGACCTGGTCTGAATTTGTTTTAGCCTTTTTGACAATTATATAGTCATAACAAAACTCACAACTTGAAAACTCAAAGCAAAGCAGTGAATTAATCCGAAAAGAAAAAAATCCTGCATGGCTCTCTCACCAGTGTGGTCGCTGTGAGTTCCTGCGGATCAGACTGCCATATTTCAACAGATACGAGCGGCCATTTGCCAGCCATCACACTGTCGTTGCTCTACATCTTTAAATATATTCGTCTGTGGTAGTGTGGCTGCATATGGTCATCATAATGCTGACCGCCTTCATACAAATGAAATCTTCCTGAGTACAGCGCAAAACACCAGTCAAATAAATGATAAAATATGAAGTTAATAGGGATAGCAGCATTCTCTCCTATGCGCTCAGAAGAGTTAACCACTTTAAGACAACATAAACTATTCCCACTCAAGGACTACACGTGGTGTCGCAGGTATAAGAGAGAGCAACTCAATACACACTCATATACATGTAAATGCACACAGAGCGTGTGCTTGTCCCAGGTTATTTGCCTTGAATACAAAGCTCATGCATTAACAAGTACAGACTGAACTTTCGTACGAAAATTAATTCCTTTATGAGCTTTGTCTGTCACAGAGAGCAAAATGTGTTTTGCACTACTGACTAAACCACACACACACACACGCGCAGAGGTAACGCTGCAACAACAACGTCACATGTGCGTTTGGAATCAAACTCGCTCACAAGGAAATGTAACCAGTTACAACCTCTTCCATTAGTCATAGAGAAACCCATTTCGTTTGGCTCACGTAATATTCAAAAGCTTAAGCCTAAAATATCAACAGAGTACAACGTTAAACCCCAAGCACTCACACACCATCAGTAGGAAATGAAACAAATGATGTCTTGTTATTTACATATATTTCTTGGTGAAAAATCTTTATTCATTTGCGGTTTTAACTGTGAAAGTTGAAGCCATTCACATACATGTACTTAGTACTGGTAATAACATTGGTCAGTAAAAATAAATAAACCAGTGAAATTGCAGATAAGAAATTAGTGATTCTGTTGTAAAATTTGTCGCCGGATCAGATGAATTGATCGGCGAAAACGAGCATGGGCCCAGAGCCAGCAAGACTGCCCCTACATGGAGCTCTTCTATCCTCTACCGATTTCTGGAAAATGGCATCGAGCAATCAAGCATGATCAGTATGTAAATTAATTTACTTAGCACAATGACATGATATTATGATTACTGCATGTGCATCTCATTGTATAGCGTGAAAGCGCTCGGCAGTGTTTCTAGTGCGAATGAAATGTGAAGTGTCGCATACGTACTAAAAAAAGATGCTCTGGGAGTGTGTGTTTTGCTTGCGCTTTACTGTCATTATTTCTGGGCTGTACTGTGACATGTAATGTATCTGGTGTATTCATTAATAGTGTTTCGTACTTTGGGAAGCCCCTGTGGCCAAGTGATTGCCGTGTTACCACAGTACAACGAATCAGGGCCTTTTACCAATGCTGTCGCTGTGAGTTTGAGTTCTGCTCGTGCAGGTTTTCCCTCCGGTTGTACGTGGGAAGGTCTGTCAACAACCTGCAGATGATTGTGGGTTTCCCCTGGGTTCTGCTCGATTTCTACACACCTAATGCTGGCTGCCATTGTATAGGTGAAATATCAGTGTGGCGTAAAACACCAATCAAATGCATGTAACTAAATATATAAATTTATACACATACTTGAACATCAACAGTTACTCCAAGCTCAGACAAAACTGTAAACCTGGCCTGGAATGTAGTCTGAGGTTCTGCGTTACCTCCCCTTATAGTTCTGAAGGTCCCCTTTTGGTCTAAAGTAAATGCTTTAATGCATGCTGAGAAAGTGTTATTTTGTGAAATAACTTTCAGCATTGTGAAATACATGTAGATGATGTTAACTTTCAACATTGTGGAATTAATTTTTGACATTGTGAAATGGGTGAGTAGGGAAGTTGTGTCCACGTGCCTATATGGTGTGAAATGGATGAGTAGGGAAGTTGTCTCCACGTGCCTATATGGTGTGAAATGGGTGAGTAGGGAAGTTGTCTCCATGTGCCTATATGGTGTGAAATGGGTGAGTAGGGAAGTTGTCTCCACGTGCCTATATGGTGTGAAATGGATGAGTAGGGAAGTTGTCTCCACGTGCCTATATGGTGTGAAATGGGTGAGTAGGGAAGTTGTCTCCACGTGCCTATATGGTGTGAAATGGGTGAGTAGGGAAGTTGTCTCCACGTGCCTATATGGTGTGAAATGGATGAGTAGGGAAGTTGTCTCCACGTGCCTATATGGTGTGAAATGGGTGAGTAGGGAAGTTGTCTCCACGTGCCTATATGGTGTGAAATGGATGAGTAGGGAAGTTGTCTCCACGTGCCTATATGGTGTGAAATGGGTGAGTAGGGAAGTTGTCTCCACGTGCCTATATGGTGTGAAATGGGTGAGTAGGGAAGTTGTCTCCATGTGCCTATATGGTGTGAAATGGGTGAGTAGGGAAGTTGTCTCCACGTGCCTATATGGTGTGAAATGGATGAGTAGGGAAGTTGTCTCCACGTGCCTATATGGTGTGAAATGGGTGAGTAGGGAAGTTGTCTCCACGTGCCTATATGGTGTGAAATGGATGAGTAGGGAAGTTGTCTCCACGTGCCTATATGGTGTGAAATGGGTGAGTAGGGAAGTTGTCTCCACGTGCCTATATGGTGTGAAATGGGTGAGTAGGGAAGTTGTCTCCACGTGCCTATATGGTGTGAAATGGATGAGTAGGGAAGTTGTCTCCACGTGCCTATATGGTGTGAAATGGGTGAGTAGGGAAGTTGTCTCCACGTGCACATATGGCATATTTGGACTTTTTTTTTTTTCTCCTTTTAACATATGGGATAGGACCGTTGCAACTTGAAAAATCTACACAAACAAAATGACTTTTTAAACACCCCCTGCCACATATCTGGTTCACTTACAGTATATCACTTTCCCCAAAGTTTACTTTAAAAGTATAGAGACAGCATTAGAAAATTTTTGGTAACAATCTATTGAGCTGCAATGAATACTTTTATAACATTTTGTACCAAAAACAAAACACTAACAAAACAACTTGATGTCATCATACAGTTCAGCCAATGGGGTTTAGGGTATCCTTGTTTTTTGTACTTGCACGTACGATAAAAAGATCCTGTGTTCAAAGTAAGTCATGTAGTATGTGAATGTCGGTGGCAAATTTGCAGTTATATGATCAGCATGAGCCATCATGTAAAAAAAAAGTTTTTTAGTTGACCATGAAACTTGCACTTCCATGATGCTAGAATCATCACATATAAATATGTCATTTAACACTAGACACTGGATTTAGCTTTCTTGATTGGTGTATATAAGATCAGAAAATGAAATTACATGATGGTGTTTCCTATAGGGTTTAATGTTGTTCAGATTGTAGTTGGAGAGCTATTACCACTGAATATCTCTGTGATTCAAGGGAGATAAATAAGCAGAGTTACCTCCCATTACAACATGTAGTGATTTTTGCCTTTGCCTCCTCTCAGGTAGCACACATCTATATTTGTGATCATCATAAGACCGTCATTCAGAGTGTGAGGAAGAGAAAACGAAAAGACAGCGAGGACGACAGAAACTCTCCAGATGCTGACGATGACGTTCCAGAGGTTAGTAACCCTGGTCGAGTCATATCGAAGACTTTAAAAATGGTACATGTGCTTGTCTCCCTTGGGGCTCAGCACTGAAAGGTTAGAGCAAGCAAACAGGACTGGTTTCCAGGTTTCAGTATAATGTGGCTAGGTGGGGTGTCATGTCTGATATCTTCGGCATGATTTCAGTGGCATCAGCACCATGGCGGCATGGACTTGTCCACCTAATGACTCCTCGTCATAATATGACTGAAAAATTGTTGAGTACGACATTAACCCCCAAGCATTCATTCATTCATTCCAGGGGTTAATTATCTACAAAACAGCTTATAGGTCCTGCTTGATGAATTTTCAGAATTTAAATAAAAAATTTAGCGACTACATATCATGAAGAGTTAACGTACATGTATGGATTATGTATCTGTGTGTCTACTGGCCTTTCAATGTCTTTTTGTTCTATTTTTTTCCAGATTGACTTTTTCCAAATGCCTGTGAACTCGTTGAGGCGATACAAACGTCATTACAAACTGCCAACAAAGCCAGGCATGAACAAGGCTCAGCTGGCAGATGTGAGTAACTTTGATCAAGGGGACTGTACAAACTTGATGTGTGGATGTGTTCTACCTCTGTCTTTATACATAAGGCTGTTGATATTCATGTAGTCAAACTGTACTAAACAACAGTATTCACCTTTTTGTTCCAAAATATGTACATCTGAGGACTGTTCATTGCACAAAAAATGATTCAAACATTCCAAATTCAGTATAACTCAAAGTGCTGGCAATTTTGGTTTCTATTATGGCTTTGACTATTCAATGAAAGCAGGAGAACAAAATTAAGAAAACAGAAAATTATTATGTTTCTTCAATTTTAAGACAAACCTTTAGTATGTAAATAGGCTAATGAATTATAGTAGCAAGGTCCCACCTTAGTGCTGACCAAAGTTTGGGTGAGTCTGGGTTATCATCTGCTACATGCAGTCTGCCAAATGTACCACAATTTATTTTGGGGCCTCCATGGCTGCGGTGGTACGTGTGCCAGCGATGTACAATGAAACAGGAACTTGTTCAAGTCCAGTTCATTCTGGTTTACTCCCCTGCCGTACATGGGAAGGTCTTCCACCATAATGCTGGCCTGCTGTCATATAAATGAAATATTCTTGAGTATGGTTTAAAATGCCAATCAAGTAAATAAATAAATAAGTATAATTGATTTATTTCTTTTTCTTTCAGTTGGTTGCAAGGCACTTCAAGACAATTCCAGTCATTGAAAAAGAAGCATTGACATTTTTTATTTACATGGCCAAAAACTACAAGAGCAAATTTGACCAGAAGCACATTGAAACCTTGCCAAGTTAGATGAAAGGGAATCAGCAGAGTTTTTAATAACTATTGAGACATATGTGTATATTGTATCCCAGCGTGGGAGGATATGAAGTGCTCCAGGATGGTGTGAGCTGATGCAACATGGGGCACTTCTCTTAAATCTGTGGGTTAGCTGCAGAAATATGACTGGCAGTGTTAGGAACTGTGAACTGTGGAACTTTGCCGAGCGCTTGGAAAAGTCTTGGACACTGAACCCAATCTATAGGTGATTGCCATGCTGCCTGAAGTTATGGACAGACACAGACATTGGACTTAATCTGGACGGCTTCATACCTTGAATTCAAACCAAACCTAACTTTTATTCCACCTGAAGAGACTGTTAGACAACCTCAGAGATTAAACTCAAACCAAACCCAAGCTTTATTCCACCTAAAGAAACTTTTAGGCAATCCCAGACGCTGAACTCAAACCAAACCAATCCAAAGGACAGCCTCAGATATTCAAGCCAAACCTTTTTAGTTTTAATCTAAATGGTGTATTACCTGTCGTCACTATTGTTCTATTAGTTGAACAATTCCAGTGGTTTTCTGTGGCTATTTGCAGGTACTTCTACAAGCACTTCTTGAAACATACATGGTACATGTAACTGTAGCAAGAATCACTTGGAGTACACATAGAATATGTAATGGGGGATCTGTTAGGTACATCTCAGTGTCACTTCTCAGGAATTGGTTAAAATTTATACTCGTAGAGCAAGGGCTTCTTGCACATTGCGACCATAACCTATTGCCTGTATATAGTTGACCGTAACTACCATGGCAACATATGTTTTTAACATGTCTCCATGGCAGTTACGATGAGTGGAGTGTACAATAGTCGTGTGCAAGTGGCCCCAGGGCTCTGGCAAATCACACGGGGGATTACTTAACCATTTAGGGGGATGATGGGGTTTTTAATATCAGCTAGTTATTTGGATGCAATGGTAGTTATGCACAAGTGATGCTAGAAGTATTCGTGTACTACCCTAAATGACCATGAATTTCGTCCATGACAAGCTTGCCCATTTTTCCTGATTCTGAGAGTCCTGTTGATTTTAAAAAGGTGTTTGGAGGTTTGCTTGGAACTTGGTGTGATATTCTATTGGAAAATTCCAAGTTTCAGCACCAAAAAGAATATTTTGTGATACCTATGTGCCTCTTAAATGGCTCTTTTTGTGCGTGAAATTTTAGGTCATTTAAGGTACATGTATTTCCCTGGGCTCTGAACAACCTGATGATTCAACTGGCAAAGGTTCTTACAGGGATGGTAAGATAACCAGAATGATCAGGTCACTACTCAGCTTGGAACCAAATGCCTTCTGAAAAGAATATGTCATTAGTACAGAATTGAGCAGTTTCAGGTGCTTGTGTATGGTGCACTTATTTAGGAACTTTGGAGTTTTCTGTTTAACATTTTTCAAAAATTGTTTTTCAAGTTGGCTCCTTGTTAAAGGGGAAGAAAACTTTAGAAAATGACACTATAGGCTGAAAAGAGTACATTTTTTTCTATCTGGTGTTGCCTGCTGAGTCTATCGCGTCCTCCATCTTTAAAGCCCTGAAATTGTATGTTGCCTCTCAGCCAGTGAGAGTCGTTAAAACTACCAGCTTGTTCGTGTCAACTTGGAATTTACGTCCGACATTCCGGTTTTCCGATCGTCAGTGGTATTTTCAGTGGTATTTGATTGATATTTAAATTTTCTTCTCCTGTAATTTAAGTCTGTTAGGACGGGGAAACGCAGTGAAAGTCTAGATCAGCTTTTTGGTAACATTTTGAAACTGTCAGTAATATTGTGACATGGACACAGATTTTGCGTTCTGAACTGTACTCCAGTAGTGTTCAATTACTGACGAGTTTACATTGAAAACTTGTCGTTAGACTAGTTTACCTTTCTGGTGACAGTTTTGGAACTGTGTCTCTAATACTGCGGTGCTTTCCCTCAAATTTGTGAACCCAGCACATGTACACAGCAGCTACATTACAGTACTGTGGAAATATTCACCAGGGCCCTTATTTATCAAACATCTATAGACTTTTAGTCAAAACTTCAAACCCACCACAACTGAAATTTTTCACTCTAGAAAGTAAAAAAAATTGCTATACTGATTCCTTACTGCATAAAAGTGTAGTAACTACATGAGTTGTTTCCTGGTCCAAAATTGGATTTTTAAAGACTTGTAATTTATAAGTTAAGCCTTAAGTTGTTCGATGAATATGGGTCTAGTGCTACTTGATTGGGATTCCCGTGGTAGCTGCTGTTGACTGTCATACCATAATGCTACCATGTTAGTGTTTTACAGTAATGCAAGGTTTATAGTGCAGTACAGCATACATAGGTATGTGCAGACCATTCTGGTCAGAGTGCTTCGTACTGATACTTTTGCAGTGTATGAGTTTAACTTAAATTCTTCATTGTTACATTACACCATGGGTTGATTTCCCTAAGCCATTTGTGGTTTTAGTCAGAAACTGAAATACAAGAATTTATAAACACTAGAAATTGGCATTTTGGCCACTTCATATATGTTAAATTTGTCAAAATTTCTTCTCTCAGCACACAAAAAATAAGCATTGAGACGAGATTTCACATTTTGACTGAAGTCAGAAATGGTGTGTGAAATTGGCCAAAGAGGAACAAAAGTCCTATGAATTCTGCAACTTTAATGTAATGTTCAAAAATCCCAGCTCACGGTTTAGTGTTTAATTTCCTATTTAATTGGAATGACGAGGGTCGGTGCAAAAGTTGTTCTGGTATTCATTTTGACCCTGATTTTGAGGTTTAAGGTAAAGTTAATGTGATCAGAGAATGAGAAGCTTATAGTATTGCTTTAGGCATTTTCATGGGGCTGGTATTGTTGGGTTGTGCCTTCTGCTATGCTCCTCCCACAAAGATGTTCTGAAGCTTGCCGGTTGAGATAATGACTTGTGATGTGTTGCTTCCTTGTGTTTTGCTAATCCTAAAGGCTTACATGTATATTGTTTCTGCACGCTGCTGATTTCTGTTTGGCAATACATGTAGGCAGACTGACTACACAGTAAAACTGTACTACGGTACTTCTCAGAGAGGTGAAAAAAAAAAAAAGTGAGCCGTACTTTTTACAGCTGCTCAGTACTGCGTGCCATTTTTCTGCTCAGTACCCTGCAATTGTGAACTCTGCAGTGCAGTTCATCAACAGCACTGCATTTACTGGCAGCCACACAGACACCGGTCAGAAGCTGCTCTGCACTGTGGATGTGAACCATGCAGTACCCTGTAGCAACATGACACCGGTCAGAAGCTGCTTAGAGCTGTGGATGTGAACCACACAGTATCGTGTAGCCACATGACACCGGTCAGAAGCTGCTTAGGACTGTGGATGTGAACCACACAGTACCATGTAGCCACATGACACCGGTCAGAAGCTGCTTAGAACTGTGGATGTGAACCACACAGTATTGTGTAGCCACATAACACCGGTTAGAAGCTGCTCAGCACTGTGGATGTGAACCACCCAGTACCGTGTAGCCACATGACACCGGTCAGAAGCTGCTCTGGACTGTGGATGTGAACCACACAGTATCATGTAGCCACATGACACCGGTCAGAAGCTGCTTAGGACTGTGGATGTGAACCACATAGTACCATGTAGCCACATGACACCTGTCAGATGCTGCTTAGGACTGTGGATGTGAACCACACAGTACCATTTAGCCACATGACACCTGTCAGAAGCTGCTTAGAACTGTGGATGTGAACCACACAGTACCGTGTAGCCACATGACACCGGTCAAAAGCTGCTCAGAACTGTGGATGTGAACCACGCAGCACCGTGTAGCCACATGACACCGGTCAAAAGCTGCACAGGACTGTGGATGTGAACCACACATTACCATGTAGCCACATGACACCAGTCAGATGCTGCTCAGCACTGTGGATGTGAACCACGCAGCACCGTGTAGCCACATGACACAGGTCAGAAGCTGCACAGAACTGTGGATGTGAACCACACAGTACCATGTAGCCACATGACACTGGTCAGAAGCTGCTCAGGACTGTGGATGTGAACCACACATTACCATGTAGCCACATGACACCGGTCAGATGCTGCTCAGCACTGTGGATGTGAACCACGCAGCACCGTGTAGCCACATGACATTGGTCAGAAGCTGCTCAGGACTTTGGATGTGAACCACACATTACCATGTAGCTACATGACACTGGTCAGAAGCTGCTTAGGACTGTGGATGTGAACCACACAGTACCATGTAACCACATGACACAGGTCAGAAGCTGCACAGAACTGTGGATGTGAACCACACAGTATCATGTAGCCACATGACACCGGTCAGAAGCTGCTCAGGACTGTGGATGTGAACCACGCAGTACCATGTAGCCACATGACACCGGTCAGAAGCTGCTTAGAACTGTGGATGTAAACCACACAGTACTATGTAGGCACATCACACCGGTCAGAAGCTGCTTAGAACTGTGGATGTGAACCACACAGTATCATGTAGCCACATGACACCGGTCAGAAGCTGCTTAGGACTGTGGATGTGAACCACATAGTACCATGTAGCCACATGACACCTGTCAGATGCTGCTTAGGACTGTGGATGTGAACCACACAGTACCATTTAGCCACATGACACCGGTCAGAAGCTGCACAGGACTGTGGATGTGAACCACACAGTACCATGTAGCCACATGAGACTGGTCAGAAGCTGCTCAGCACTGTGGATGTGAACCACCCAGTACCGTGTAGCCACATGACACCGGTCAGAAGCTGCTTAGGACTGTGGATGTGAACCACACAGTACCATGTAGCCACATGACACCGGTCAGAAGCTGCTTAGAACTGTGGATGTGAACCACACAGTATTGTGTAGCCACATAACACCGGTTAGAAGCTGCTCAGCACTGTGGATGTGAACCACCCAGTACCGTGTAGCCACATGACACCGGTCAGAAGCTGCTCTGGACTGTGGATGTGAACCACACAGTATCATGTAGCCACATGACACCGGTCAGAAGCTGCTTAGGACTGTGGATGTGAACCACATAGTACCATGTAGCCACATGACACCTGTCAGATGCTGCTTAGGACTGTGGATGTGAACCACACAGTACCATTTAGCCACATGACACCGGTCAGAAGCTGCACAGGACTGTGGATGTGAACCACACAGTACCATGTAGCCACATGAGACTGGTCAGAAGCTGCTCAGCACTGTGGATGTGAACCACCCAGTACCGTGTAGCCACATGACACCGGTCAGAAGCTGCTTAGGACTGTGGATGTGAACCACACAGTACCATGTAGCCACATGACACCGGTCAGAAGCTGCTTAGAACTGTGGATGTGAACCACACAGTATTGTGTAGCCACATAACACCGGTTAGAAGCTGCTCAGCACTGTGGATGTGAACCACCCAGTACCGTGTAGCCACATGACACCGGTCAGAAGCTGCTCTGGACTGTGGATGTGAACCACACATTACCGCATAGCTACATGACACCTGTCAGAAGCTGCTTAGGACTGTGGATGTGAACCACCCAGTACCGTGTAGCCACATGACACCGGTCAGAAGCTGCTTAGGACTGTGGATGTGAACCATGCAGTACCGTGTAGCCACATGACACTGGTCAGAAGCTGCTCTGCACTGTGGATGTGAACCATGCAGCACTGTTGAGCCACATGACACTGGTCAGAAGCTGCTTAGGACTGTGGATGTGAACCACGCAGCACCGTGTAGCCACATGACACCGGTCAATAGCTGCTCAGGACTTTGGATCTGAACCACGCAATACCATGTAGCCACATGACATTGGTCAGAAGCTGCTCAGGACTTTGGATCTGAACCACGCAGTACCGTGTAGCCACATGACATCGGTCAGAAGCTGCTTAGGACTGTGGATGTGAACCACACAGTACCATGTAGCCACATGACACCGGTCAGAAGCTGCTTAGAACTGTGGATGTGAACCACACAGTACCGTGTAGCCACATGACACCGGTCAGAAGCTGCTCAGGACTGTGGATGTGAACCACACAGTATCGTGTAGCCATATGACACAGGTCAGAAGCTGCTCAAGACTGTGGATGTGAACCACGCAGTACCGTGTAGCCACATGACACCCTTTCAGAAGCTGCTTAGGACTGTGGATGTGAACCACCCAGTACCGTGTAGCCACATGACACCGGTCAGAAGCTGCTCAGGACTGTGGATGTGAACCACGCAGCACCGTGTAGCCACATGACACCGGTCAGAAGCTGCTCAGGACTTTGGATCTGAACCACGCAGTACCGTGTAGCCACATGACATCGGTCAGAAGCTGCTTAGGACTGTGGATGTAAACCACAGAGTACCATGTAGCCACATGACACCAGTCAGAAGCTGCACAGGACTGTGGGTGTGAACCACACAGTACCATGTAGCCACATGACACCAGTCAGAAGCTGCACAGGACTGTGGGTGTGAACCAAGCAGAATGGTGTAGCCACCTGACACTGGTCAGAAGCTGCACAGAACTGTGGATCTGAACCACACAGTACTGTGTAGCCACATGACACCGGTCAAAAGCTGCTTAGGACTGTGGATGTGAACCATGCAGTACCATGTAGCCACATGACACCGGTCAGAAGCTGCTTAGGACTGTGGATGTGAACCACACAGTACCCTGTGGCCACATGACACCGGTCAGAAGCTTCTCAGGACTGTCTTCACGAACCATACAATATCATATAGCAGCCACATGACACGGGTCTGAAGCTGCGTAGGACTGTGTTTTATGAACCACACAGTATCATGTAGCAACCACATGACACGGATCCGAAGCTGCATAGGACTGTGCCTTTCTGATAGTATCATGTAGCAGCCACATGACACGGATCCAAAACTGCTTAGAACTGTGTCTCAATGAACTGTACAGTATCATGTAGCAACCATGTGACATGGGTCAGAAGCTGCTTAGAACTGTGTCTTAATGAACTATACAGTATCATGTAGCAGCAACATAGTACTGCTTTGTAGTGCATATACCCGAAGATTTAAATTTGTGTGGTACCATGCTATGCCCTTTCTGATGGTACAGTGCCAGTACAGTTCCGTATGGTGAATATTTTGCTATGTAGAAGGGTCTGAGCCTGTATCCACTAATTAGGGATATATGCGTATCTTGCAATGCTTGTCAAAATGATGGCTTATGGTCAAACACTGGAACTATCATATACATGGAGCTCCAGGTATCCTGTCGCATGAAACCTTCAGGTAAATCATCTAACTGGATTTTTGTATTCAATCAAATGTAAAATGGCAGCTACTTAATTGTTGGCTACAACATTTTAGGTAACTGAGATGGAAGTGGTTCAGGTGTATTGCATTACTGGTGTTTTGCAACTCAAGTGTCTGGTGAAGATAAGAACAAAAAGTTCGGAAAATAGTTGTGAAATTGTGAAATGACTATCCATTCTTGATAAAAGTTAATATTATTCTAACCTTTTTGCATGCCACTTGTCACTGAGAAAAACATTGTCTAGTTGAAGTATTTATTACATGTTATGATGGTTTTAAAATAATGCAGGATTGTTACGACTTTGTCAGATATGACATGTAAGACAATAGCTTCTGTCCAGACTGCTTGTATTGTAAGGGTTATCTCCCTTGGCATGCTGTGCGGATTATTGTTTTGGTTTTTTTTTTTTTTTTGCATTTTGTAGGAAGATATAATGTATTTTGTTAACCACCTAAGAATGTGGTTTTTATAAAAAAGAAAGGAAAAGGGAAATAAATACATACATATAGAAAAACATTGTTGTTTGTGTAGTTGTCGTCAACTCTCCTTTTTTCTGGCATCCTGAACTTAGTGCAAACCTGGGGAATAGTTTATACCACTTAGTCATCTTGGTGGACGGATATTGTCATAGTCGAGTGTACTGCTGAAAAATCTCGAAAATTAAGTCAAATTTGTTGATTAGAGTAGGAATCCATCAACATTATTGGACAATAGGTCTATCTTACGGAGCTATACCCCTTTGTGTAAATATTTCATTTCATGATGTCAGTGGACTCGCCAGAGTGTCACCCAGGCAGAAAAAGTCAGTCTGATTGACCTTTGACTTCTTCTGACCGTTCTTATTTGATCAATCCTTCAGTACATCCCGCCCATTCTCTTGTTGCGCCCAACCAGTCAGTGGACATCATTTCCCAATAGTACTCGTGGTCAATGAAAGTTGTATTTTTTGTGATGCCGCTTGGAAATTTTGTTCTCGAAAACAACGGTGTGTGCTATACAGGTTAGTCTGTGTTTTAACTCAACACAACGTTGTATCTCAGGTATAATTCCCCTCAATCATGCATGGTATAACCTCTCATTAAAATATTTCCACAGGTTGACTTACTGAACCAAATTTTGCCTCTCTGAGGAAGGGGCTCATAGAATTTAATTAATCGAGTATAAACTAGTATAAACGCAATAAAATGTAAACAAATTAACATATTGAACACCTACTTGTGGGCCCCCGCTGGTCCAAACATTTAAATAATGACACACTTGGACTGCATGTAAGAATTTTGCATTTAAGGACTTCGGCTGCATGTAAGCACATCGACTGGCGGGGTTGGAAGTTCGAATCCAGCTCTCGCTGCTTCAACAGTGGCGTTATGTTAGGTTTCTTAGCATCATTCTTTATTATGTCATGCTAGGAGCAGTGAACTACCACTACGAGCAAAACAATGCAGAAACATTGACATATTACGAAAAAAAAAAAACAACAAAGAGTACACCGCATGGACCGACTTGGTTTAGGCGGGAAATGTGTACATGCATTAATTAGATCCCACTAAAACTGGATTTATTAGAACTTCATTCAGTGAATATCGCCACAATATAGCTAAAAGGTTGCCGAAGCGGCGTTAAGTCATATTCACTCGGTCATTAATAACGTTAATAGCAATAAAGCTTACATCTGCAATGTCGCACTTAAGAACCGATGGTACATCTTACCTGGGCTTGTAGTTTTACTAAAACCACAACTGTTCGTCTCACGCCAACATTACAAGGAAGACCGATTCAATTTTGAAAAGTTGAATTATATTGGATTGGAAAGCAATATATTGAAGCATCTAGCATATAGTGTGTTGTGAGATCGTGTGTGTTGTTTGACAATTTCAATCAAGGTCACAAGTTATTACAACAAAAACTAGTATTGTAAGTATATCAGAAGTCATTATTCTTAATTTTACAATGAGTACAGTTACAAGGTATGGAAGGTGTGTCCAGAATCTCAAGCACTCTGCTTCATAACTCTGTCTAAATCTACTCAATCCGGGCCTAGAGATCGTATAGGCCCGTATATTCATCGTATTGGAATAGATCGCCATGTTGTACGTTTACATATGAACATTTGCAATCAAAGCACAACTCGAATCCACATTGTAATGTACGACTGTGAGCTAGCATGATATACCTTTTGGATATGCTGATTTAATCCGTTCACCTAGAACATTCCTGTCGTCTTTTGACTAAAAAATCTTCGCTAAACCCCAAGCATGCATACATATAGCACATTCCTTTCGTCTTTCCATTGTCATTGAAAACTGTCGTCTGCTTCTCTTGGCATGAATCCATCCAAAAATCTTACTTTGTGTACTTACTTAGTTTGTCTTGAAAGTTGTTTTGCAAATCGGTCTTGTAATTTTTACCGAAACGCTCATTGTGGTTGACGGCTGGTATATGAATGTTATAAAGATTCATACATGTGGCATATTCATCCTCATTTGTCACCAACGTCATTCATCCATCGTAATGCATCCAATTAATATTCCATCCGACATTTCTTGGAAATACATATTTCGTACCGGTATCTCCCGGCATGCAATCCTCCAACGCCATCCAAACCGTCCATGTCCCACATTTCCTTCAATTTCATCCATCTAACAATGTCGCTTTCTTTCTTAAGCTGGCTAAATTTTGGCAAGTCTGCTGGAGATTAAGCCAGTTACGCTGGCTAATTTTCTATATAGTCTCCGATCTTTAAAGACTATAATGTCAAAACTGTTTTAAATCAAAATTTTCAATTTATTCCAAGCTTCAAACAATAAGTATCAGTATAGATGGTGCGTAACTCTCTCTTTCCTGTAATCATTTAGCTGGAATGCTTCATAATGCATAGGCTAACAGGTATCTGCAAAGGTTTGAAAGGCTGATGTTAGAGAGTCCGCCTTGAAGTGAGATATATGCAACAGAAAAGAAATACATGTAGGGCATATATGTGCCTGAACTTAAGGTGGGAATGACAAATCTTTTCACCATTACAAGCAGGGTCTGTATTTCGGTGGCCTTATGGTTAGAGCATCCGTTTCGAAGTTGGCAGCTAGAGCTGTAATCAAAACCGGTTCTTGTCAAACCAAGCACTTAAAAAAGGTACTTGCCGCTGTCTCGCTTGGCGTTCAGCACTGAGAGGGTATGAGCAAGGTAAGATGATTGGTCAGTATAATTTTACTGGGTGTCTCCGGTGTGATGCTTCAGTGATGGCATGGACAGGCCCTACCACAAGAAGACAGTATATGTAGATATACCTAATAATTCCTCGTCGCCATATAACTGAAAAAAGGGAGGGGGGGGGGGGGGGGAGAAAATAACAAGAGAAGATTTCTATTTGTCAAAAAGATATTTTATTAGCAAAACTCATTTATATTAAATTCTTTCAGCAAGGGAATTCAGTTACACGAAATCGTGACACCCTACAGCAATATTATGGTTGCGGAGTTCTTTTATATTACATACAACATTTACCTTCATGCATGGTTTGTTTTATACACGTATACGAAGAGCTTAGCAAATGTGATGGACATATATAAAGGTACAATGTGATCAGAAATGAATCACTGGTATACTGGTGATGTTTAGACTACATGTTCTAGCGTTCCCTGCCTTGTGCTTACAAATGATGGTACCTGTATAGAAGATAGGGCATGGTAATACTGATGATACGTACAGAGTACAAATATATTCTCCTATAACACTTGAATTTGCCAATGTTTTGTATACAAAAGTCATAAGGAAAAAGTCATGAGGAGTATCAGTGCATATATCATTATCATATAATGGATTATGAAGCTGATTTTGTCAAACAGCGATTGTAATGTTCCGACCACTTTGAATATTCTTTTTTTAAAAGTTCGCTAAGCAGTATAACATAGTGCTGCATACAAGTGCTGTGAAAAATACAACAAAGGTCCGCGAGTTGGGCCGCGAGTGCGTCAATTCCGAAACTGTAAAACTAAGCGCAAATTCGCAATAAGAGGCGACAGCCCGCAAAAAGTTGAGGTCATCGTGCACCCAGGACCCTCATTACGTGAATGGCCGGTGTTAAAAGACAAGATGTTAAAAATTAGCCCGGCCAACCGACTGATAAAACGACAGAGCTACTTGTATAGTGATGCTTGTCGCTGCTAACATACACCAGATTCATCCACAACCTGCTTAACAAAGGTTTTGGCGTGCGCTGTCTTCGTCTACATGTAATACAGAATGTCTGGTGCTATCAACCTAACACACGTTCTCTATACAGCCCTATACACAGAAGTGCACTACAGTCAAAGTGGATCTACCTGCAGCTGTATCAAGTGGTTTAATTTATTTATTTGATTGGTGTTTTAAGTCATACTCAAGAATATTTCACTTATACGACGGCGGCCAGCATTATGGTGAGTGGAAACCGGTCAACTGGTTGAAGGCAGTGTTACCATTCACACCACGTGTAGTGATATTACCACATACGTGTTTAATAGATCTGTCAGTCTCTTTCAATCATCAGGGGATAACCTGTCAATCCATTCCGACACAAAATCATTCAATTCCTTTGTGATTCAGTTTACTTCCTTGCCACACGTCATGCTTATTTGAATTCCCATCAGCTGAGCTAAGATTACCCCAGAGCTGGCGAACATGTATGGTTAGTCCTGGTATGTAGCAGTGATAACAAGCCTCTTGATAGAGTCTCAGAATACATATGCGCAGAACGCTTTTTCACTTCGTAATTTCGTATATCACAACTTTAGTTGAGCACACTTTTGTCTTTTGTTAGCAAGACGTAAGTCCATGTAATCAACGACGCAAAGGTGTTAAAATGGGCTTACGAAAGTGTATGGAAGTTAAGTCTAAAGTCACTTCCAAATTAAGGTGTAACCAAATTCCACAGAATTGGCCATGGGCTCTTAAGGCCCCATAAAGATTCCTGTTCGCCTTTGAAATCCAGTTAAGTATATAACGGTGCTCCGAAGAAGTATTTACTTAATAATTTACAAATAATGCAGCTAATAATTGATAAAAGGATTCATCAATCCACCGATATTGTCACAATAACCATTTTACCATGAAGGGATCTGGATACACAAGTAAGCACATATATGTAGGTATGCCTTCCATACAGGTGTATGATCGTCACATTCAGACTGAGATCGTGATGACGAAGACTTGTAAAGTTAAAAATCTCGGGAAGATGCGCGGGAGACTAGCAGAGAGGAATTGCAAGAAACATTATATTCCTGGATCCTGGCAAGCATTCAAAGAACATAAATACTCATGATCCACCATGTATGGTACACAAAGGCATCCATTAAACTGTGTATATATGTTACATTGGGAAATATGAAGCCACATTAAAAATGACAAAGCAAACGACCATTTTAAAAAAACATAAATTACAGGCTACACACAAAGAATACTCACTGTTCCAAAATATTATCTGAAATAAAAAACACGTATTTTTCACAACAAAAACGATCAGTATGAAAATAGTTTCCTATTAAATATCCGGATGGTTATTGTACGCGTGCAGGCGTATACTAGTATGCACTGCTTAGGACGCTTTGCATACACACACCCAAGTGACTTTATCATGTAAAATAGCCTGGCAACCTCTAGCCATGGCAATTTATATGAACCTGTTTATTTATCTTTGACATTTACCTTCAAAAGTCGTATTCGTTTCTGTCGAGGTTTGGTAAAATTTTTTATACATGCAACATTTACCTGGTCTGTGGTGTCGACTTTTCACCTTGAGTCCGAGCTATGGTATTATCTACGTCAACAGATTTTCCGCCTAAACTGAATACATCTCTGGCGGCACTGCCCACAAGAAAGGTCGTCTGAGGTTCCCTGATTAGCTTTATTTATTATTTCACCTAAGGACAAAAGAATTTTCCCCTGCCGGTTCACTGTTTTGTTAAAATAACATACATCTCAATATATAGTAGACGGTCGCTTCACTAAGCCAGCCTTTGTCATGTACAATTCGCAGGAGCCAATAGGCGACCCGAAATATATGGCACCATTCCTTCTCTCTATGCAAACTGAATACCTTGTATTAATCCAGCATATCAGTTAATGTGCTCTATGCTCTTTGGCTGCATTCGCTGTGGCCACCAAGATATCCTTATTGGCAATTTCACGCCGTCTGTGAATAGGGTATCTGTTTATCGTAGACGTCTGGTGAACCGGTATTACGAGTTGATCACAGGTCAACGATCTGGGCTCTCGACGCCCACTCGCTAATCCACCTGACTTAGCACAGGGTCATCCGGGGTAGAACCCCTGCATCCTACAGGCATAAGGCCGTATACAATAAACGAGTATAATCAACTGTTCTACCGAGAGGGTTACAGCCATATTTTTCCGCATGGCCGTATGGCATCAACGTGTGTGCCACGAGAGGGTATCTGGACAGCCGCAATGTGTCTTCCGGGCTACGACCAAGACAGAGCAAACCAGCGACAGGCCATTCCACCTAAAGCTGTATAGTCAATGTATCCGTGATATACGTACAATGTAATATTGACTGTTACTATATTCATCTCTTTGATTATTGGTGACATGAATTCCGTCCGCTAAAAAGCAACTTCTCCGCCTCATGACTACCCGCATCACTGTCGCCACATTAGTTCCGAGTAACACGGGCACACACTCCACCTTTTCTTGAAACTATTCCCACCGACCGGCGACGTGTGGATATCGGATCCTGAGACACACAATATCTCTTCTGGTGCATGCACTTTCCACACGCCACCATTTTCCGGTTTTCGTCATTTGTTCTTTACAGAAAGGTGATGGTCAACGACCACCGAGCTGCGTCTGGGGAAAATGGGATCTTCTGGAAAACCACTCTGTAACAGAGACACTGTGTATGTTGGCAATAGGCCCTAATTTCCAGTGGGTACCCTAAGGCTTCGGCCAGTGTCCTCTCCACGTCTCCCTGATGATCGTCAATATCAACTCCAGATACTGCCTTTCAGAGTTGATCTGTGAGCTTTTAGATCATTGGCTCTCAAAATCATATTAAAATATGAACACCTGGATTATGCTGCGTTTTTTTCTCTTTGTTCTATTCCAAAGGTGTGCTTTACGAATTATCCACTCGACCACCCTTGGAAACACCCGAGTATACCTCGTCGTCTTTTTTTTAAAAGTGTGTTCAACACATTTATCATCTTCCAGGATGTATTTATTATTCATGGACTGCTTTTCTCAATCATGAGACCTGTTAATCCAGAGTTATTTCCGATGCCAAGCGTCTCAGTTGTACACAGCAACTTCATCATCACTGTCATACTCATAGAGATCAGACTGCATCAGGCGATCCTTTTTGGCTGTATTATTTTGTTGTTTGAGAGAGGTATAGTCTCTGTTTTGAACAGGAAGGTCGGAAGGCTCGGCAAGGTCTACATAAACGCCCGCGTTGCGAGTCGAAGACATATGCACTTGGACCGACCTGTTGTACTCGGCAGCTTGGGCCCTGATGTGAAACAAAACATTGAATTATTGATTAAAGCCTTACTGGTATTAATGAACTATAGGGGGTGAGCTAGCTCATCACTGGAATGCAACGACGATCTAGCAAAGGCAATTGTTCTCTAGAGCTTGATTCCAAGGATACTTATTTTTTTCTTTTCATGAACAATGATTGTTAGAACAGAGGTGAAGAACAATGATTGACAGAACACTGGTGAAGAACAGTGACTGGCAGAACAGAGGTGACGGACAATGATTGCCAGAACACAGGCGAAGAACAATGACTGACAGAACACTGATGAAGAGCAATGATTGACAAAATACTGGTGAAGAACAATGATTTACAGAACACTGGTAAATAACAATGATTGACAGAACACTGGTGAAGAACAGTGACTGGCAAAACAAAGGTGACGGACAATGATTGCCAGAACACAGGCGAAGAACAATGACTGACAGAACACTGATGAAGAGCAATGATTGACAAAATACTGGTGAAGAACAATGATTTACAGAACACTGGTAAAGAACAATGATTGACGGAACACTGGTGAAGAACAGTGACTGGCAAAACAAAGGTGACGGACAACGATTGCCAGAACACAGGTGAAGAGCAATGATTGACAGAACACTGGTGAAGAACAATGACTGACAGAACACTGGTGAAGAACAATGATTGACGGAACACTGGTAAAGAACAGTGACTGGCAGAACAAAGGTGACGGACAATGATTGCCAGAATATAAGCGAAGAACAATGACTGACAGAACACTGGCGAAGAGTAATGATTTACAGAACACTGACTGACAGAACACTGGCGAAGAACAATGACTGACAGAGCACTGGTGAAGAGCAATGATTGACAGAACACTGATTGACAGAACACTGGTGAAAAACAGTGACTGGCAGAACAGAGGTGAAAGCTAATGATTACCTGACTACAGGTGAAGAACAATGACTGACAGAACGCTGTTGAAGAGCAATGATTGACAGAACACTGCTGAAGAACAATGATTGACAGAACACTGGTGAAGAACAGTGACAGGCAAAACAGAGGTGACGGACAATGATTGACAGAACACCGAAGAACAGTGACTGGCAGAACACTGGTGAAGGACAGTGACTGACAGAACACTGGTGAAGGACAGTAACTTGCAGAACAGAGGTGAGGAACAGTAACTGGCAGAACAGAGGTGAAGAACAATGATTGACAGGACAGAGGTGAAGAACAATGATTGACAGAGCACTGATAAAGAACAATGATTGCCAGAACAGAGGTGACGGACAAAGATTGTCAGAACAGACGTGATGAACAGTGACTTACAGAACACTGGTGAAGAACAATGGTTGACAGAACAGAGGTGAAGAACAATGATTGACAGAACAGAGGTGATGAACAATGATTGACAGAGCACTGATAAAGAACAATGATTGCCAGAACAGAGGTGACGGACAAAGATTGTCAGAACAGACGTGATGAACAGTGACTTACAGAACACTGGTGAAGAACAATGGTTGACAGAACAGAGGTGAAGAACAATGATTGACAGAACAGAGGTGATGAACAATGATTGACAGAGCACTAATAAAGAACAATGATTGCCAGAACAGAGGTGACGGACAAAGATTGTCAGAACAGACGTGATGAACAGTGACTTACAGAACACTGGTGAAGAACAATGGTTGACAGAACAGAGGTGAAGAACAATGATTGACAGAACAGAGGTGATGAACAATGATTGACAGAACAGAGGTGATGAACAATGATTGACAGAGCACTGATAAAGAACAATGATTGCCAGAACAGAGGTGAAGGACAAAGATTGTCAGAACACAGGTGAATGTCATGATTGCCTGAACACATGTGAAGGAAAGTAATTGACAGAACACAGGTGAAGAACAATGATTGCCAGAATGGAGGTGAAAGACAGTGATTGACAGAACACTGGTGAAGGTCAATGATTACCTGAACACAGGTGATGGACAATGATTGACAGAAGTATGATGAAGAGCAATGATTGACAGAACACTGGTGAAGGACAATGGTTGTAAGTGATTGACAGAACACTGGTGAAGAACACTGACTGACAGAAAACTGGTGAAAGATGATTGCAAGACCACAGGTGAAAGACAATAATTGCCAGACCACAGGTGAAAGACCAGAGGTGAAGAACAATGATTGGCAGAACCCCAGTGAAGAACAGTGACTGACAGAACACTGGTGAAGGAAAATGATTGTCTGAATACTGGTGAAGAGCACTGATTGACAGAACAGAGGTGAAGAACTATGATTGACAGAACAGAGGTGAAGAACAACGATTGACAGAGCACTGATAAAGAACAATGATTGCCAGAACAGAGGTGACGGACAAAGATTGTCAGAACACAGGTGAATAACAATGATTACGTGAACACAGGTGAATGACAATGGTTGGCTGACCACTGGTGAAGAAAAGTGAATGACAGAACACTGGTGAAGAACAATGATTGATAGGACAGAGGTGAAGGTCAATGACTGGCAGAACACAGGTGAAGAACAAATAATGACAGAACACTGGTGAATGACAATGATTACCCGAACACAGGTGAAGGACAAAGATTGCCAGAACACAGGTGAAGGACAAAGACTGCCAGAACACACGTGAAGGACAATGATTGCCAGAACTTTGATGCAGGACATTGATTCCTAGAAAACTGGTCAAGGACAACTATCCTGGAAACGTGTCTTTAAGGAAAATGCTTCCAAAAAGGCATATTCAAGGAAATGATACCCAGAAACCCACGTTATAGGACAAAAATTCCCAGAAACCCGTGTTTTAGGACAAATATTCCCAGAAAACTATGTCCGAAGACAAAGATTCCCAGGAAACTACGTTCCAAGAATCCTATGCTGCTACTCTAGTCTCCCTTAAGGGCCATGTTCAAAGATTCTCTGAAACTTGTCCATGGATATAGAGGTGTAGAACAATGATTCTCACATGCACGTGTTAAATGACAAGATTATTAGAAACTTGAGGAACACTGGTTCTCTTAACACATTTTCATGGACAATTATCCCAGAAACACATGCTTAAGGACAACCATTCCCAGAATCAAGTTTTTATGTACAATAGTCCTCCGAAATCCAACACCTCTTTTGTCCAATCAGGATAATTCCAAGAAATATGCATCCAAGGAAAATCGTGCCCTGAAACCAGACTAGAGACAATTATTCAATTCTTATATGCAGTTCTTCGATTTCATTGGGTGTAAAAGGACTGGGCCTTTGGCTGCATTATGTAGTATGTATAGATGAACGGAACTGGAATATAACCAAACGCTGTGATTCTCCTTGTATTTGCTCGTACTTTTCATTTCATATTATTCATAGTCATGGAATAGAGTCACATTGTTTGCTGGGAAGGATTCCTTGATAGCCTAAAGCACATACAATCAAGACGTATTACGTTTAGTACACACAACACTATTAGGTGTACAGAAGTGGCGTCTATGTATGACGGGGCTGTGAGCATACGTAATTCGCCACAGAGAATGTGGCAATAAGACGGGCGATAGTGGAAAATGTCTGCCTCTTTATATGAAGTGAAGTACCATTTATTTTTTTTATCTACGATACTTTTATCCATTGATTTAATTGCTGTTTTTGAAACAGAAGATACAACATGATTCGCGACGTTGCCAACATACATACCTCTTGTAGCGTATCAGAAGGTACAAGGCTCCTCCCAAAATAACACCTCCGAGCAGTACTCCGAAAATCGCACCTATAATGGCGCCTGCTCCTTAAAAATAAAAGGAACCATTAACATTAGCATATCGACGCAAACTGAAATTAAATGTGCTGTAGGAACTAAAGCCGAGCCATTAGTTATCTGGAGTGTGCGAAGCAGACTTTCCAATGCTGACGATTTGTCGCAGAGTTTTGTTTTGCGGCTCTGCCAGTTAAAGCTACTCTAGTCTCCCTTAAGGGCTGATAACTGGTGATAAACTGCTCGTTATAGTTCGGCGCTGAAATCACGGGGGATTCCATCGACTTTAGACTCCCCTAGTACAACCATTAAGGATCAGAGCCATCTCTATGGGGCCCGACTGACACACGTGGCAGTTTGGCTTATCCCTGTTACCACAGTTCGGTCAATAAAATGTTATCTCTGCGGGAACCCAACATCGATCACACATACATCGTCCTGAATCCAGATGCAGCTTATACTGATCTTAGTGGCAAGACAAGGTCGAATTAATACCTATTACACCGTCTGTAAATGTTTCATCCTCATCCCAGGGCTCACACATTACCCTATCTGGACAGTCGCCCAGTACCCTTGAACTATGTACCTCACATAACTTAGACGATAGAGTGTATATAGAGGAAGGTCAATCAATCAATAGCTATAACCACATCTGTTGACAACAATTCGTCCTCCAGTCACCACTCTATATGGATAAGTTACCTACTGACTCTTCACCTATTCAGTGCAACTAATACCATAAACCTCACACATGTATCATGCATGCGTTACATGTGCAAATATTTTTACTTCGGAAGAAACTGTTCTTACTGTTTCCTCCTTTGGCACCAACAAAAATTCACATATACTTGTTTGATGAGGGCAGTGTGTTGTACTGAGACGGCCATTTCTCTTAGTGGTAAGTTGCTGGCGTTAATTTTACCGGTGGCAAATTGCTGGCGTCATATTTCCTGGTGGCAAATTGCTGGTGCTATTTTTCCTAGTGCCAAAATGCTGGCGCCATTTTTCTTAACGCCAAATTGCTGGCGTCATTTTTCCTACTAGCAGATTGGTGTCGACATTTCCTTGCGCCCAACTGCTGACGCCATTTCCCTGTGCCAAAGTACTCGTAGAAACGCTCTTGATGCCAGATTTGTAGCGTCATATATCTGGGGTAAAATTACAACAGAAGCACCAACAGCTTTGGCACGTTTGGTACTCGGCACCTAAGCACTTAACTGTGCCTGTTTATGGTGTCAAGTCTGCGTTTAGAGGTATAAATATACTACTATACTATATAAATATGATTCGACAAGGCGCAATGAGACAATCCTAAAGTAATGAGTGACAGGTAAACCAAAATTAAAATCAGGGAAGCTCTACCGGTATATGCTCTGTAAGCAACATTAGCTTTGTTTTCTGACCTTGTCCTAAATCAGAGACTATCAAATAGGCTTTTGTTCAGTTCAAAGATCAAAATGTTTTCATCGCATGGCTAATTTAATGTGGCCTTTACTTATAGCATTTAACTGTACGTGTGCAAGACAGGTCTTACCTGCCCCTTGTCCGTCACCAGAGGGAGCCTCTGTGATTTGTATGGTGTTATTTGCAGAAACAGTAGTTGTGTTAGTTAAAAAATCCGCCACAGTGGTAGAGATGTTGGCATTTTCCGCTAAAAAAGAAAACAGAGAGACACAAACATTGTTATTCTGATGCCAACAAATACCGTATATCCTGTATACACATCAGGGAATTTCTCTTGAATAAAACTGATTTATACTTTGCTTAGTGTGATTTATAGGTTATAATCTTTTAGGTCCATGAGACGTAAAACCCAAAGCATACATATATGCCATGAAACGTGAACCCCAAAGCATACATATATACCATGAGACGTGAACCCCAAAGCATACATATATACCATGAGACGTGAACCCCAAAGCATGCATATATACCATGAAACATAAAACCCAAAGCACACATATATACCATGGGCCTAAACCCCTAGCACGCATGTATACTATGAGAGGTAAACCCCAAAGCACACATATATAACATAAGACGTAAACCCCAAAGCATACATGCATGCCATGAGAAGTAAAACCCAAAGCATACATGTACACCATGAGATATAAAAAGCAAAGCACACATGTGTACCATGAGACGTAAAACGCAAAGCATACATATATACCATGAGACGTAAAACGCAAAGCATACATGTATACTATGAGAGGTAAAACGCAAGGCTTATATGTATACCATGAGAGGTAAAACCCAAAGCATACATGTGTACCATGAGACCTAAAACCCAAAGCATACATATCAAACGTTCCTACACGCATAAGACGTAAAACCCAAAGCATACATGTATGCCATGAGACGTAAAACCTAAAGCATACATGTGCACCATGAAACGTAAAACGCAAAGCATACATGTATACCATGAGACGTAAAACGCAAGGCATATACATTTATGTATACCATGAGACGTAAAACCCAAAGCATACATGTGTACCATGAGACGTAAAACGCAAAGCATACATGTATACCATGAAGTGAAGCACGGCATGCTGACCTTTCCGATGGTGGTTAACCTGTTCTACTAATTGGGCGACATATGGAGATATGTTTAACCTTTCATTACATGGTATTGTGCATTCGCTATATTATAAATATACAAAATACACGTAGCCATAATTTAACTCACCAGCCATTGTAGTTTAGGCTATACAGCGTGGGGTACACCTAGCAATGTACCAAATGTGAAACTCAGTCTGTGTCAAACGTTCCACTCGTTTAAAGTTATCTGATCCGAAATACGATATAATAGTGTAATTCATTTAACCTCACAGGAAGCGACACTCCATTTGTGGAACATGATATCTGATATCCTGGAACTCTTCGCAGCGAATATATACGCGACATGCGTCATACATTATATAAAGGATTAGTCAGAAATTTGTACGAAAATTTTGATATCGGTTTTAGTTGATGGTTTATTTTACTTTTATGACTTTCCGAATATAAGCTTCATTAACATTGTCCACGAATGTCTTTCACTTCCTGGAGATATTCTCCTAATGTATTCGATCGCTCAATTGTGCCATGCCTTAAATGAATTGTTTCTTCTCTCTCCCAAAACCCCTAATTTCGTAATCTAAGAAAACTTCGAGACTTCAAGCTCCTACTGGGTTTTTCCATGGTAACTACTGACAACGTCTCGTGGGCTGTGTATGATATGCATGTATATAACACAGTATCATATGATATATAATACACGTAATTAGTAACTTTGTATACCTAAGAGAAAACGTCAGGGTATACATCAATTAAGAAGGTAGAGAAGTTTAACCTGTTACGGCTCTTATAGGAAAGATCTAAAACATTACCACAAAAAGTTCACAGTTTCTCGAAACGTTCAGTTCCTACCTAGATTATCACATCACATCAAACGTTTGGACATTTCCGGCGCGATCTACTGTAAACATAATCTTAAAATCTTCCATTTACATGTGGGTGTCAACAAAATACTCATATTTCCTCAAGGAATTTCCCGTCAGTACCAGGCCTTTGTTACAGACGCGGAAGTATCTGGTGATTGACAATAAGTTAGGTAATCAATATTTCACTCGCCCACCACCTGGTGAAGATAGTTCCGCCTCGAAACCGTCAGAGCCCCGTTGGTGAGAATATCATGAGCAACAGCTGTAGCTCCTTATAACGGCTTATAAATAAAGACAAGTCGTGCGAGTGTTGATGTCAGCGCGCAGAAATGTTTACGTAACCAGGTGTAGCCTAGAAAAAGTTTTACATCAGTTTACATCCACACAATGCATGCACATGGGTCATCCTGTTGCTGCAGGTAAAAACACCCCAATGTATAATTTGGCCTAATTAATTAACTTGTCCAGCGTGTGGTTATGTAACTGCCGCAGAGGCACTGCTGCGTGATGAAAGCGGGTTCATTAAGCCTGCATAGCTTTATGGGATCAGCCGGTTTTTTTTTTTTTTTTTTTTTTTTTGGTGTTCGAACACAGTTGAACACTGGTTTTTAATTCTTGATGGGGTATTTTTATACCACGCCCGAGGCAATCCTGTGACTGAAATCTGTACTGTGGAAATCGTGCAAATTTGTGTCATGGCCTACATGGTCATTAACATGTAAAACCGCACTGAATCTACCCGGAAGTAACATGCAGAGCAATGCACAGTTACACTATTTTTTTTTTTTTTTGTAATTCTGAATCATTTCCCAATTATTATGAGCTTGTTATATATAACGGTTCCGTTAATTGCCTGTTTTCCTCGGGAACAAAAGATCACATTTTCATGCTGCGCGGAGGCGAAAAAAGATGTGATGTACACTTTTTTTGCTTGTTTAATGCATAGAAATCCGTCATGCTTTAAACCCTAGACTTTCTAGGTGGGAAAATGGTATGAGAATCATCTAACCAAATCAGGCAGGCACTATAACTTGTCAAATCGTCTGCAGTTCTTATTTTATGACTACCGTGATCAATGAACTTGATGTCGTGCGTTCGAATCCAGCTTTCATCTCTGAAAGTGGGGTTTTCTCCATCGATTAACCGGATAAAAAATCTAACAAATAAATAAACAAGTAGGTCTTCAATCCTGACATATTCAATATCACATTTCATCACAATTATAGTTGGCATTATCCTAATATAAGTTTTCCAAGATAAACTGAATGTGCACGACGTTATTTGCTTCAGCGATGTTTAAAATTGCATCCAATCACAATCCGAGATAGAGGTAATCTATGAAGCAGCGGTAAAGAGACAGATATTTCCAGAAATTCATCCCAAGGCTAAAAATTTTACCAGTTGAATACTCAATATCCGGTATTCTAACTTTTGAATTCGATTGACAATCAAAGTATCACGTGACAGCTGCTTCCAACCAATGAGGAATCGAGACATGCATACACTATAAGCGATAGACTGATATTTCCATACTTATGCTAAGCGTTTTACCCAGTTAACACTTCGCGCTATATATACTTCCACTTTTCTTCGATTGGGCCTTACAACATCACGTACTGCCTTTTAACAACCAATGCGATTCGAATATAAATATGCGGTTTTCTTGTAAATGGGAAGTCTAAAAATAAACTAAATATCCTCGGAAAACTTCCCCCAATAATCCATTCTTAAGGGGTCGGAGTAATAATGTATCGTCAATTTAACGTTTCAGTATTCGTTCATTTTCAACCGCTTTATTCGTCAGTTACTTCAAACCAGTGTCATGTAATCACTCCCTACTATAGCCAAGAAACTTCCCAAGGGATTTCCCAAGGGTATAAAGAATAAGCTACCAGTAACACTGACATGGTTTAATCATGCATCACAATCTCTCACCGCCAACAGCTAGATACTCCGTCTATAGCCTGAATAATAAAACCAATTAACGACAGCAAAACAGCTTTTTAGAGCGTAATTTTTTTTTTTTAATCTACGGGTTTGATTATCACTGGTTGACAGATCTTATGTTCCCCTTCGTTTCATGTGCCAATAATCGACAAGGTCATAAGGATTGTAAGACCTACAAGATCACAAGAATTGTAGGACCTATAAGATCACAAGAATTGTAGGACCTATAAGATCACAAGAATTGTAGGACCTATAAGATCACAAGGATTGCAAGGCATATAAGATCACAAGAATTGTAAGACATTGAAGCGAACATTACAATGATGATGTTCAAGCATATATGCAGGATGGAGAGCAATTATAGGGGTATTTATTATTTCGTAAAGCCAATTCATGTATGAGACATGTGACTAATTATGTGGCGTGTACTTTACGGCATGAAAAAAATGTAAGGAGAAAACTAGTTTATGACAATATCACCCTGGTAACTCGTGCGTATTTAAGCACATATATCGATAGAGGTCGCGGCGATATCTTAGAGCACGAAGCACGCACGATAACACAGGTGATGTCCTGACATGCGATATATACGTTGCTACCGGTGACAAACGACGTGAGTGTATCAAAGTGCTGATGGTTCACCCACTTTGTGTCACCTGTTAACGCGGATACTAGGCAGTCCAGTGTTATGCTAAATGTATTCAGTCCATGAATCCTAACCTGTTATAAAAAGAGTCTCAAACAAAGTCTGTCAACCATAAAATATGTTTACACCTGTCGTTATTTTTGTTTTCTTAAGAAAATGCAACACACATGTATATGAAAAGAGCTTCCCAGCCACTTAGATTCATAGTTTATTGACATCCAAGATTTTGCATATAGATATAATAAAAAGTCACCACTTTGTGTGACATTCATAACAAATACAGGCAGCGTTGCACATGTGTTCCAACCAAAACAACATCTCACCATTCAGCCCTTTCCCCCGCTCCCTCAATACAGCCGTTGTGTAATAAAGGTTTGCATTGTCACTGTCTGTGTAATGGTGCATGATGATATACCTCAGGCTACGACCTTATAAGGCCGCGTGTTCATGTCGATTGAGTTTGTTTGATAACGTTAACTCATACTACCAAATTTCAAATAGTAAGAAAATAACCACACTACCTTTAATATTTGTTTCTTTAAGTGGGAGAGATCATGTTTAGCTGTACCGATTGCTGTCTAACAACGTACTCAAGACGGTGTGATAAGGAAACTACGCGATCCTCGCGAGGTATGTGAAAAGTCTCCCGACTTAAAACCGCTGGATTCGAATACACAGCCTTATTGATCAAGGGCCTGACAGTAGCAGTGAACAAGTATAGGAGTATGCCTCTACAGGGTAAATTTTGCTTTCAACCATTGCTTATTTCCAGGCGTTTCATCCTTCCCCTAACCTTCAGCATCGCTTTATCTGCATCATTCTATAACCTTTATCATAACCTAAACTTCATCATCCCCTACCCTTCATCATCCCCTTATCTACATCATTCCCTAACCTTTTCCATAACCTAAACTTCATCATCCCCTACCCTTCATCATCCCCTTATCTACATCATTCTATAACCTTTATCATAACCTAAACTTCATCATCCCCTACCCTTCATCATCCCCTTATCTACATCATTCCCTAACCTTTTCCATAACCTAACTTCATCATCCCCTAACCTTCAGCATCCCCTTATCTACATCATTCCCTAACCTTTTCCATAACCTAAACTTCATCATCCCCTACCCTTTATCATCCCCTACCCTTCATCATCCCCTTATCTACACCATTCCCTAACCTTTTCCATAACCTAACTTCATCATCCCCTACCCTTCATCATCCCCTTATCTACATCATTCCTAACCTTTTCCATAACCTAACTTCATCATCCCCTACCCTTCATCATCCCCTTATCTACATCATTCCCTAACCTTTTCCATAACCTAACTTCATCATCCCCTACCCTTCATCATCCCCTTATCTACATCATTCCCTAACCTTTTCCATAACCTAAACTTCATCATCCCCTACCCTTCATCATCCCCTTATCTACATCATTCTATAACCTTTATCATAACCTAAACTTCATCATCCCCTACCCTTCATCATCCCCTTATCTACATCATTCCCTAACCTTTTCCATAACCTAACTTCATCATCCCTAACCTTCAGCATCCCCTTATCTACATCATTCCCTAACCTCTTCCATAACCTAAAACTTCATCATCCCCTACCCTTCATCATTCCCTTATCTACATCATTCCCTAACCTATTCCATAACCTAAGCTTCATCATACCCTAACCTACAGTATCCTCTGATTTTCAGCAGCCCTTAATCTTCAGTATCCCTGACCTTCAGTATCCCTTATCTCAATCATCTTCTACCCTCATCATTCCCCTAACTTCCATCATCCCCTAACCTTCAGCATCACTACCTCCATCATCCCTCACTATCCATCATCCACTAACCTTCAGCATTCTCTAATCTCCATCATCCCTTATTTTCCATCATCCACAAACCTTCATCATACCTTAACCTTCAGTATCTCCCAACCTCCATCATCCCGTAAGCTTCAGGGCCCAGTTATTGAATAGTGTATTAGCAGTTAAGCCCAATATTAACTTTAATCTGGACTAAAGTGCCATTAATTTTGCATTAGGAAACGTCTAGTATTAAAATTTACGCCTAGCTTAACTTTTAATATACTTCTGAACAACCGCCCCTGCATCTGACATTTCAACGTCCCCTGGCCCGCACCATCCCCTGACCTTCAGCACTCCTAACCTTCAGAATCCTCTAACATCATTCAGCATCCCTTATCTCCACCACCTCTAATATTCAACTTCCCCTATTCTTCAGCATACCCCTGACCTCCATCAATCCCTGACCTTTAGCATATTTCATCCCACTATCCCCTACCCTTCAGCATCCCCTAATAACCTTCAGCATCAACTAACATTGAGTTCAAATCTGTTTTTAGTACAATAACACCTCTTTGGTAACTGTGGATGATATTATTCAGTCTTACAATGGCATATGCCTGCAGAAATAACATTGCTGTTTACACATGGAATACGACATAGGTAATCTGACCATATACAATCTATATCATTGCAAGATGACTATATCTATTAAGGGGAAAGATCACATTAGTTTAAGCACATTCGATACAGCGCATGCCTTTAGCGTAGTGCTTACACAGATTTATCACTTATCTTATCTGATCTTTCACCGACCCAGATCTGAACAAACTATGTGCTATACCTACCGGTTGTGCTGATCGGCTCCTGACGAGGTATTCTAACTTCTCGCTCTAGTCTCGCCAGGGAACGCCCCCCTGTGTTCCCGTCGTCGTCTTCAATAGGAGTCCCCCACTGTACAATTCCGGCTATGACGTGTTCGTCTGGGTTGCCTTAGCCCACACCGCTAAAGACAGGGCAGAAAACAACGAGTAGATAAAAATACAGAAAATCACTGTTCCTGTCAGGGTGATACTCACCCCGGCACCCCGTGACATGTTGTATACTGCTCTCTGAACACAGAACGGGTCAGCTAGCCTGCCTCTCTCCAGGGGTACCCGCACCCATGTCCCTGACCCACGGCGTGTCTTCTAAGCAACAGTTTGTCGCAGTTACCCCTCAGGGGTCATCGTATTTAGCATATGTTCCGCTTCTATCACGTCGTGTTCACAGACCTGTTAATATGTAGGTTGTTTCAATGACAAACACGGTGCACAACAGACTTCAGCTCGCCTCTGGTCTGCACAAGTTACGGGCAGTCGTGCACGCTGCCCCGTCCGTCACCTATATAAGACAGAGGAAGTACTGGTGGCTGATTCCCGCGGCTAGCTCATCCACGCTGTTTGACAAAGAAACACCTTAAATCATCCTCAGCGCCGGTTTTGTGCGACGGTTTCGTTAATCCTCGTCGGCTTGGAAACAGAATTTTAGTGGCGGAGGGCTATACACGTACTCAACGCTAAACTCTCCACCTTCATGTTATGGCACGCGCGCGGATCGCGTTGCCAGTTTGCCGGTCTGAAAATAGCTCCACGAAATGGTGCGGAAGAATGAGCGATGCTCACAGCCGTCTACAATAGGCGTGTATAGTTTGTGACACTCCGACCCTGGCAAATTAGGCAAGCCTCAGGTAAACTACAGCTAGCGCGCCAGCAATAGTGAGGATAACAGTACGAAAACCATCTCCCCAGAGCTTCTGTCACGTGATAGCCCGCCGCCTTCACCCTATCGATTTCTTATCCGATAGCAATTCTATTTATTAATCCCCTTTTTTTCGGCTGTTCACCTCAAGGCATTAACCGAATCACCGCCACGAGACCGCTTGTGATGATTTGGATTGTTGTCACTAAATGGCGGGCATCAACAGCTGGTGATCAGCTTTCCACAGACAACAAGCCTCGTGACTGGCGCTTTGGGAGCGTTGACTTTCGCCGCCAACTATCTCCAGTCACGGTACTCTGCTCAGCAATAGGCGAAATCAAGCTGTTACTAGAAATTAGGCGAGCAGATATAACTGGATGGCAAAAAGAGAGAGAAATTTAAGGGAAAGTTCTGGGAGAGGTCACATTTTGGGTGACAGCACTGGTTGGAGTACATTTTAAAGGGGAACAATTAAAAAAAAACATATTTATCACTCTTTTGCGCCCCATACTTCAAAATGTTTCACCTTGGTCTATAGACAGAAGTTAGCTTTATACCAACACAAGTAGAAGATGAACCGCCTAGTATAGGGCATTACCAGAATAATGATCTTCAGACAGAGGTAAGCTTTATACCAGCAAGGGTGCAGGATGAACAGAAATACCACCTGGCAGTGTAGTGTAGATCATTACCAGAATAACGGCCTGGTATAGGGCATTACCAGAACAATGATCTATAGACAGAAGTCAGCTTTATACCAACAGAGGTACAGGATGAACGGAAATACCACCTGGCGGTGTAGTGAAGATCATTACTAGAATTACCGCCTTATATAGGCCGTTACCAGAAATGTGGCTTGGGACAGACTATTGCCAGAATGACGGCCTAGTATACATCGTTACCAGAAATACGGCCTGGGATAGACCATTGCCAGAGTTACTGCCTGGTATAGATCGTTACAGGAAAGACGACCTGGGATAGAGCATTGCCAGAATTACGGCGTGGTAAACATTGTTACCAGAAATGGGCCTGGGAAAGAACATTGCCAGAATTACGTCACCAGAATAGATCGTCACCAGAAATATTGGCAGACATACGGCCTAGTATAGATCGTTACCAGAATTACGGCCTTACATAGGCCGTTACCAGAAATGAGGCATGGGACAGACCATTGCCAGAATGACGGCCTAGTATAGATTGTTACCAGAAATGTGGCCTGGGATAGAGCATTGCCAGAAATACGGCCTGGTATAGATCGCTACCAAAAATACGGCCTGGTATAGATCGTTACTAGAAATGTGGCCTGGGATAGAGTATTGCCAGAATTACGGCGTGATATAGATCGTTACTAGAAAGGTAGCCTGGTATAGAACATTGCCAGAATTACGGCCTGGTATAGATCGTTACCAGAAATGTGGCCTGGGATAGAGCATTGCCAGAATTACGGCCTGGTATAGATCGTTACCAGAATTCCGGGCTGGTCTAGATCGTTACCAGAAATGTGGCCTGGGATAGAGCATTGCCGGAATAACGGCCTGATATAGACCTTTGCCAGAAATGCGGCCTGGGATAGAGCATTGCCAGAATGACGGCCTAGTGTAGATCGTTACCAGAAATACTGCCTGGGATAGAGCATTACCAGAATGACGGACTGGTATACATCGTTTCCAGAAATACGGCCTGGGATAGACCATTGCCAGAGTTACCGCCTGGTATAGATCGTTACAGGAAAGACGACCTGGGATAGAGCATTGCCAGAACTACGGCGTGGTATAGATCGTTACCAGAAATGAGGCCTGGGATAGAGCATTGTCAATATTACGGACCGGAATTTTACCAGAAATACGGCCTGGGATAGACCATTGCCAGAATTACGGCCTAGTATAGATCGTTACCAGAATTACGGCCTCGGATAGAGCACTGCCAGAATTACGGCGTGGTATAGATCGTTACCAGAAATGTGGCCTGGGATAGAGCATTGCCAGAATTACGGCCTGGTACAGATCGTTACCAGAAATGGGCCTGGGATAGAACATTGCCAGAATTACGGCCTGGTATAGATCACCAGAAATGTGGCCGGGGATAGAGCATTGTCAATATTACGGACCGGTATAGATCATCACCGGAAATATTGGCAGATATACGGCCTAGTAAAGATCGTTACCAGAATTACGGCCTTACATAGGCTGTTACCAGAAATGTGGCCTGGGATAGAGGATTGCCGGAATAACGGCCTGATATAGACCTTTACCAGAAATGCGGCCTGGGATAGAGCATTGCCAGAATGACGGCCTAGTGTAGATCGTTACCAGAAATACGGCCTGGGATAGACCATTGCCAGAGTTACCGCCTGGTATAGATCGTTACAGGAAAGACGACCTGGGATAGAGCATTGCCAGAATTACGGCGTGGTATAGATCGCCACCAGAAATGAGGCCTGGGATAGAGCATTGTCAATATTACGGACCGGTATTTTACCAGAAATGGGCCTGGGATAGACCATTGCCAGAATTACGGCCTAGTATAGATCGTTACCAGAATTACGGCCTCGGATAGAGCACTGCCAGAATTACGGCGTGGTATAGATCGTTACCAGAAATGGGCCGGGGATAGAACATTGCCAGAATTACGGCCTGGTATAGATCGTTACCAGAAATGTGGCCGGGGATAGAGCATTGTCAATATTACGGATCGGTATAGATCGTCACCAGAAATATTGGCAGATATACGGCCTAGTAAAGATCGTTACCAGAATTACGGCCCTACATAGGCCGTTACCAGAAATGCGGCCTGGGATAGAGCATTGCCAGAATTACGGCCTGGTATAGATCGTTACCAGAATTCCGGGCTGGCCTAGATCGTTACCAGAAATGTGGCCTGGGATAGAGCATTGCCGGAATAAACGGCCTGATATAGACCTTTACCAGAAATGCGGCCTGGGATAGAGCATTGCCAGAAATACGGCCTAGTGTAGATCGTTACCAGAAATACGGCCTGGGATAGAGCATTACCAGAATGACGGACTGGTATACATCGTTTCCAGAAATACGGCCTGGGATAGACCATTGCCAGAGTTACCGCCTGGTATAGATCGTTACAGGAAAGACGACCTGGGATAGAGCATTGCCAGAATTACGGCGTGGTATAGATCGTCACCAGAAATGAGGCCTGGGATAGAGTATTGTCAATATTACGGACCGGTATTTTACCAGAAATACGGCCTGGGATAGACCATTGCCAGAATTACGGCGTGGTATAGATCGTTACCAGAAATGTGGCCTCGGATAGAGCATTGCCAGAATTACGGCGTGGTATAGATCGTTACCAGAAATACGGCCTGGGATAGACCATTGCCAGAGTTACCGCCTGGTATAGATCGTTACAGGAAAGACGACCTGGGATAGAGCATTGCCAGAATTACGGCGTGGTATAGATCGCTACCAGAAATGAGGCCTGGGATAGAGCATTGTCAATATTACGGACCGGTATTTTACCAGAAATACGGCCTGGGATAGACCATTGCCAGAATTACGGCGTGGTATAGATCGTTACCAGAATTACGGCCTCGGATAGAGCACTGCCAGAATTACGGCGTGGTATAGATCGTTACCAGAAATGTGGCCTGGGATAGAGCATTGCCAGAATTACGGCCTGGTATAGATCGTTACCAGAAATGGGCCTGGGATAGAGCATTGCCAGAATTACGGCCAGGTATAGATCGTTACCAGAAATACGGCCTGGTATAGGGCATTGCCAGAATTACGGCCTGGGACAGAGCATTGCCAGAATTATGGCCATGTATAAATCGTTACCAGAAATACGGCCTGGTGTGGGGCATTGCCAGAATTACGGCCTGGGATAGAGCACTACCAGAATTACGGCCTGGTCTAGATCGTTACCAGAAATGTGGCCTGGGATAGAGCATTACCAGAATTACGGTCTGGTATAGATCGTTACCAGAAATACGGCCTGGTGTAGAACATTACTGCCGTCGTTTAAGTGAAATATTCTTGAGTACAAAGTCTAATCAAACAAATAAACAAATAAGTAAATAAATCGCCATAATGAATGGCAGATTACCAGACTTACCGGTAGGGACAGAGTATTACTAGAGTTACCATTAGCTATAGAACATTAGTTTGCGGATTTCCCGCCAGAGGTAAATTAAGGACTTACAGCATACAGTGTAACACCAGAACAGCGACGACAGTGTGAAAGCTGGCGAATGGTCACACGTAACCGGTGAAATATGGCCTCTTGGCAGTTTACCTCAATCAGAGTTTCATTCGAACTGTTCATGAAATTGCATAAATAGCAGCAATTTACACGCCCCATTGCACCGTGGCTTAAGCGGAATTACGTAATTAAAATATGCAGTGATATCAGTTGTAATTTATTAGACGTCACTGGTCTAGAATTACTCAAAATGCGGTGTTGTCATTACATTTAGAATACAATCCCATTAAAACGGTGCAGTGAGACAAGATTCACTGTGGATTAACTTTGAATCACTGTGGATTAACTTTGAACCACTGTGGATTAACTGTGAATCACTGTGGATTAAATATTTACAGAGTTACATAAATAATTACCATAAGGAATACATCTTTATCGGAACTGCAGCCAGCGATAAATAATTGCCCGAATTACCGCTAGTGATAAATAATTATCTGAATTACCATCAGTGATAACAAAAAATTACAAAAGTTACCGACAGGTATAGAGTACTTACACTGAAAGCACAACGGAATATTTCCAGTAGACGTGTAAAAGAGCGATACGATGCGAAAACAGCAATCAGGGGCAGGTACTGTGTAATTATAGGTGACTAAATTCTGGGCGAGAAGTGAGCTTGGTAATGACCTCTGCGCACACCTGATGTACTGTTATCGAAAATCGAAGACTTGTCGCTGACTTAGTAACGACAGTTAACAGTGTCCCGGAGATATACGGCTTCACAGAGCTGAGGTGGCTGTTGTGCTCGATGGTGCATAGATTGCCTTGGTGTAGACTGAGTCACGGTATATCCTTATATTAGCATAGTAACTGCTGGGTGGGAGCGGATATGCTGTATGTCTGACAAAGACCCATGTAAAAGCATTTGACTTATCTGATTGGTGTTTAACGCCATGCTCAAGAATTAACTGCGGTATAACACTAAAAGTGAACTATGAAAGTGAATGCGCGGGACGGTATGCTTGTGTGTGTACTGCATAGTGTTCCCGTAAGGTATAGAACTATTTAATCACGATGATTGATTGATTGATTGATTGGTTGACTGACTGATTAGCGTTTAACGTATATGGCGACGGTCAGGTTTATTGGTAGATGAAAACCGAAAAGCCCGGAGTTAACCACCGACCAACCGACAAAACCCCTGACGTCAAAGCCGCAGACGAAAGAGCGAGAGTTGGATTCGAACACGCAACCTGATAGATCAATAGTCTGATAGTAGCAGCTAGTCAGCGCTTAAACCATCTGTTAGCTATTGATTTTGGAGCACTCGTGCAGGTCTCCTAACATTGTTAACTAGTACCACATATAAATCTTCGATAAAACTGATTCCAAGTCTCAAACACGTGCTTATAAATTTACTTTTATAAATGAGGCCGTCCTGATTTCGTGTTTGTCAAAAGGTATTACTCAGCTGATTCAGGATCCTTTTACCAATGCGACGTGTGAGTTCATTATTTTCTCAGGTGGCACGTCAAATAAGCAATAAATATGACTGTTCATGTCACTATCACGGATAAACGCAGAACGTTGTCAAAACTTTGTGATGCTGACGTAAGTGACGGGTCACAAGACAACAGCTTGCACGCTTGTTCGGAGAATCTTTTTCCTTTCTCATAGTCATGTGGAATCTTGTGGCCTATCCCTTCTATCCCTTTTGCTAAAAACTTGAGTCGTTTCATCTTTGTAAATAGCATCTAAACTCGATGGCATTCCCCCAGGCAAAAATGTAGCCTAGTACTTTCCCATATACGCATACATTTACCTGTCGTCCACTGTGGCAAATCCCATTATTTGGTTGATTCAAAACACAACCGGCCCATAATACATTACGCGTGCGACTAGGAGAGCAAAGATTTAAGCAATGGAATGAGGGATGATAGTCTCATTGACGTCTCCAGAAGAAGGTGTATTACTATAATACGCAGTTCCGAGTGGTTAAAAAACAGGCGGGTCTAGCGAAAAGGTGAAGCAATAAGGACGTTTAATATTTAAGCGGATTCCATGACACCACAATAATGCAGACTAGAGTTAACATTTCTTGGTTGGGGACGAATGTTGTTACTGTTACCGTTAGCGCCAACATTTGGAATGTTTTTGGCGTGGCTTTTTTGCATTTTTCTGCTCTTTTTTTGGTGTAGTTTTCTAGGAAAGGCTTTGAAGTTTATTGCCAGGAATGTTTTGACTGGTATCCTCTTCACTGTTGTCAAAATGACACCACCGATTTCTCTTGTATTGAGAGACCGTATAGTATACCATTTCATCCATCATGGCGCCTCAATATTTTTACCATAACTATTTCACGTGTCAGTATCAGGCTAAGAGGATTTTGATTCTTGCAGATTTAGTGACTGCTCAGAGGAGCTTAAGGTTAATTACCATGTGAGTAAACTGACAATTTTCCGGCTGTTTTAAATGAAATGGTCTGAGCATTAATATAAGAGGAAAATGTTGACAGAGAACTAATGTCACTGACGCTCACACCGGTCTAGGCACCAGAACGGAATTCATGGCTTCAACGGCGTACTTTTAGCGTCGGTCTAATATTGATCAAATAAGTCTACGCGTAGTCAAGACAGCTGGGTGCCGTGAATAGGGCCAGGGCTGATAGATAATCGGATTTTACAGCTAATATTGGATTTTATGGACGCTAATTTTGTCTGAACCATAAGCTTTTTGAAATCGTTTTTCTCAGCTTATACTAGACATTTTGATGGTATGGAGCGTGTTGAGTCACATCATTGATCATATGGTAACAATGATTGTTTGTCTGTGGAGGAATTGAAGTGAAAAACAAACTGTTAAGACAACGGCATCTGCTGCAGGCTAAGTCTATCTACGAGCACACATACTCGAGATAATTGGATGTTGATGTTAAACCTAAATATAATATGCCTGCTTGCTGGTTGTGTTAAGCTAGTTATAGGGAGCCGAATCTGTACAAGGCTAATTTTGTAATCCATCATTCAGCCCAGTGGCTTTTGTACGATTTCCGTCTGGTTTGATAATATGACACGAGAAAATTTATTTCCAGTTTATGTCAGAAATATATATGAATGATAAACGTGAACTAAGTACAGATGTACCCGTCGCTCATTTAACTCTCCCGAAGGCAGTGCTACTACCAACCAATTCTGTCTTTCTATTCCAGTTATAACTGGAAGCATTAAGCCTGTTAGAGAAGTAACAGATCAATCTAATACTATTCATCTTTGAGACTCACGGATTTGCGTAGGCGTTATGGAGACCTTCATTTGTTTTATCATATTGTCTGTCATACCCACGCGCATTAATCCAGGGTTACATTTCATCACTATACTAGTTCATGAGTACAAAGAGTCCGTCATTTATCCAGGACTACAGTATTGATACCTATATCTATATTTATGCCCATTTTTTCGCTAATTTAAGACTTCTGTTACCCAAATAATAATTTTACTTCATGAATTTATAGGTAACATTGCACATGTAACAATATTTCCTTGCGTTATTAGATAAGTGAAAGAGAAAAGATGTTCAGCGTATGTGAGACTTCGTAAATGGCTGCAGGAGCATGGTTGATCGCTTCTTAACAAGGCCTCACGATCAATGAGAGCGGAAATAATAGGCTTGGATACAAACCTTATTGTTACCAAGGCCTCACGAACAATCAGGGCGGAAAGAATATGTATGCAGCACGAACAATCCGGGGTGGAAAAAATAGGCTCGCAGCCAAACATTACTGTTACCAAAGACTCAAAATGAATGAGAGCGGAAGGAATAGGCTCCTACCCCAACCTTATTATTACCAAAGCCTCACGAGAAATGATGGAGGATAGAATAGGCTCGCTGCCAAACCTTATTGTTACCAAGGCCTCACAAACAGTGACAGCGGCTTAAAAATAGGCTGGGACTAAACTCAAATGAACTGTCACTGGAAGCAATTGTTGACAGTTATTTCAACATCATTTATTGAATATATAAACATGACATAATAGGCAATATTCAAAAACATACAAAAATAAACGACTTCTTTTGATGATGAAAATATGTGATCTGCACGTCAAATTGCTTATCACAATGTTAGGGACATCTGAAAAGCATGTGAGCTTGTTATGTGGCTGGATTATCAAACTGACTGGTTGTTTTTGTCACTGTGGTGAGGTTGAGCCGCTTTAGTAAAGTCGGACGCTGCCACTGTGTTTACGCTAGGTCCAATGTTCAATACTCTTCAAAGATTCGCTTTACCTTTAAGTAGATTGGCTACCTGAAATATAAAAACACATGTATGATTATTAAAGAATGTATTCAGGAATATTTTAACTTCTTAAATGGCGTGGCCAATCGTCCAACTCTGTCAAATGCTAATGGCTTAGATTTTTAAGAACGTCTATATCGAATGATACTAGAGATAAAATTTGCTTTTTCTTGAAAATATCAAGAGAAATTCACAGTGCAAATTAGATAAATGTTCTTCTTTCATTCACCAAATACAATGAATTTAACAGGGGAGTTTCGAGCTCGAACGCTGTTATCGTTGAAGGTAGAAAAATTGCAACTCTATCATGTGACCCATCAAAAATGTTAGGCAACTATATCTAATCACATTCGCTATAATATGGACGTTTGAGAAAAGTCTCATAAAACGTAATGTAGAATGGAGGAATGGTAGAGAAGATTGAGAATCTGGAGGTTTGTGAACTTGAGAAGCTCCTAAAGGAAAGAGGTGTGCCACTGAAAAGGGTGAGAAAGTGAACGGTAAATTAATGTCAAGAGCGGTTGCCTAACATTTCTCACCATTCACATGACGCAGTAGGACTGTTTTTACCTTTGATGAGTTCCAACTCGAATCTCCCCTATTATTTCGTTACGTCATACTTAAGATGACCATGTAAGTGATGACGTGCAGGACTTACGTTTTTTAGTCTGATCTACAGGGACCCCTTCGAATGCTGACGTCATCAAGGCCTATGCCATTTTGTTGCTCTCCCAATGTTCCCTCAAAGATTAACTGTAAAAACAGACAGAATGGTTAGCAGTGATTATAGGAAATGACACAATAAAATGCTCTTAGCTGTCCCTGTAAACATTCTTGATAGCACTATATCTGTCCGGGCATCCGAAAAAGAGGTAACAAATCAAAGCGAAACACACAGAAAAACATGGAGTAGTACAGGCGTAATAACTAATGTTATTTAACTGGCAATATGCGTAGATAACACAGATGAGCATGAAACATTTGTCATTAAAAGCGAAAAACAACTAATGTGAAAAACCCTGGTTGTTACCCATACTTACCCGGAAGTCAGCGGATGGCTCCAGAGTGACCTTGACCTGTCTCCATCGTGTGGACGACGATCCATCGGAGAGCCACAGGAGAGAATCTTCTACAGCATAAAGCAAGAATATTTGTAAAATCGAAAACAGTTTGAATCAGTTAGTGACTTTTTGTCAGTTTACATGTAAATACGTTTCCAGAACGTGTACATACTACATTGCTTGTTTCCTTGCTTTAATAGAGACAACCGTCGTTTTCAAGAAGGTCCTTTTATCTAGTGTTTTCATTTGTCCTTTTTATTCTTAAGATTGGACAATATAATACCACTGCATATGAAATCATTCTTGTCTTCATGTTTTATTGTTGTTTAACCAAAAGTTAGCCTGACAAGCATTTCTCGAGCATTCATGTTAAGGCATGTTTTCTTTCTGAGCAAGACACGGTTATAAAACACAATTTTCGAACTCAATCACGTGTCATACACGCATGCATATCCTTACGTTGCACAAGAACAACCCGTCTGTTATCTTACCCGTGACGAACTCTTGTTGCCACACTTTTTTCACGGCAAGCTTGGCCGGAGTGGCGCCCTCTATGTGGTGCCAGAAGGACAGACACAAAGTCGTGTCAGTTCCGAACGGTAAGATGTCGCTGACGATGGTGCCTTTCTGTCCACTGGCCTGAAACATCACATCATACAGTTTTATAATATTATATGATGAAAATACGGACAAAACCACCTTTAATAAGCTGAAGTATTCATGTCACCAAGCACATTCAATGAATTGGTTTGTTCTAACACAAGGCCATCCCGTGCACACAAATTTCATCCAATTACTGCGTGAGTGCAAACAATGGAAACGTTTGTCGTTTGATAACTCTCCCGCTTTGCGCGTGACCATTTCCTCAAATATTCTCTTGTTAGGGGTTTAACATCGGTATGGACATTGTTTACCATATATCACAACGGTTCAGCCAATTTATGCTTGTCTACTGTCCCAAAAATGTTACTGAAAATTACTCGGTTACTAAAGAGGGCGTTAGCTCTTTATATTCAGCTTTATATTCACCAACTTCTGACAAGCATTTTAAGCTTTTCACAAGATCTGTTTTGTTTAACTAAAACCAAAACCCATAGAACTATTTTGATACTTTGTACGTAGTATTTATGAGTTTTCAGTCGCAACTGTTGCCATATACAGATAAAAACACAGTTTTTGTTTATTACCTGAGAATCAGAGGCTTGCAGACTGAGGTAATAACCTTTGCCCGTGTGGTCCCCGAGAGGCCCGGTTCCCTGGCCTGGGGAGGGGCCATGCTTCAGCGTCCAGTCTTCGTCGTCCATATTCACCTGAGAAAACTTGCAAAGCGTTTTCTCATCGAAAGTACAAGTGACTTGGTCAATAATGCCTAGAACATGAACATAAATTGATAGGTACATTACCTATTATATTTATGTTTTGATTTCACCATCATACACATTTTTGAATTAAGCAATGTAATTAATGTGTATATAATTGCTACGAATGTCTAGCAAAAAAGCCTTTCTTGTTAAGTGAATACCGAAGTACAAATGAATACTGATAGCAAAGTCTAAGGTGACAGAATGCTCTTTTAAGAAGATTGGTGTTAGTTGACGTTGTGGCGTCGTTACTTACGTCCGTTCGTAGGGGGCTGCATATTGGTTGCTGTAAGGGCACGTTTAATCATGGTTGAGCGAGGGACATTTGCACATCGCCCGTAGGTTAACTTAAGACTGTCGATGGCAATGTCTGACTGTTGACCTGCTCCCCGAATCGCAACAATCTTTATCTGTAAATGAGCAGTAAAACAGGTATGTTCTAAATCACAACGGAGTCTTCACAAATTTCCATATGAAAATATTGAAAGGGATACAAAATGCTTGACGAAATCGCGATCTTTATCTGAAATGAGCAGTAAAACAAGTATGTTCTAATTCACAACGGACTATTCACAATTTTTCTCCTAGAAATATTGAAATACATAAAAATGCGTAACAAACTCAAAAACAGAGTGGGGGATTTAGGGCAGCTTTATTCGCATTGTGCCCTCATATCCATAATCATGTTTCTCTTTCTATTTATGTGGTCGCCTCGGTATGGCCGAAATATTGTCGATGAGATGTTAAGCCATAATCATTCACTCATTCTTAGATCTAGCTTATCTAAGTATATAAATGTGTAAAGATTTCGCTTTGGGGACAAACCTACCTTGTAAGGGATGTTACTGTTGATCGTCATTTTCATCGTTCGCCACCAGTTGCCTTGATTACCAGACGCAGAGAACACGACTGCTTCGTATATACCTTGAACGAACTTGACCTGCAGCGCGCCCATGGTGGCGCCGTACATATGGTAACAAAACTTGAGACATCTGGGCGATGCTGAAAATATACAAATATAATTAGGATACTGTTAATGATTACCAGGTTACAATAATACAGAAACTGCATCAGCTTACACAGCAACTCAATGGTTAATGTTTCCTTGGAATACTTGGGACCAAAAGCTCAGTGACGATATACGTACATGTATATACCGTCATTTGGAAGGTAATAAGAATAGTCATGGTGCTGTAATTCTGTACAGCACCCTATGGACCCTATGGAAGCCCACTGTATCTAAATGTCGAATAAAACGTGAGAGTCAGTTTCAAAACAACATGGTGCGGTGCTGTAAAAATGGTGTTTTTCTGAACTGATGTGAATGTTGTTAGATTTGTTTCATGTCAAAATTCTACCAATTAGGTGCTTTAAAACAGTGAAAATACGCATATATAGAAAAATATAAAGACGAATATGGTTAAATAAGTAAATAACCGACATTATTTACGCTTGAAAATGACACAATATAAGATCATGTATTCTCAACTTATGTATTTAATTCAGACATTGTAATAGACATTCGTGTGTCAATCGTCAACTATAATGGACGTTCCACGTCAATAATCACCAGACCATTTAAAAAAAAAGTCCAAAATAAACCACCAAAGATAAGTGTAAAGAGAATAATTACCATCCAGCAGAGCTGAGGTGAATGCCGCCGTTTGTCCTGGGGATTTTCCAGCAGCGTTAATGTACAGGTATGGTCCTTTCCCTCCCATCCCACTTGAAGGCCCAGTACGTGCTGTCCTTGTGGGACCCTATATGAACAGCATAATTATTAAGCACTCACATCGCCTAAATCTATAGGTGTATATTCTGAATCTGTCACGAACGTTTTCACTCTGCATGATTGTTTTGGTATGCATGTTTTCTTATACATATAGCAGTTTCATGCATACCCACGTATAATCTAGGCGAGTACAGATGTTCGTAAAGTCTCTGCATTCCTGGGATTACCAGACATCGGCAATTGCCTGACAAATCGACAAATACTCTGACAAAACGGCAATACAGTAATCACCGAATATAAATCGGTAAAATTCATACATATATCCAATAAAAAAAATGTAGACACTACGATTTCATAAAATAAATCAGCAACAATCGGAAGTGTGATGAAGATAAGATAAAAGGATGATTAAGTGGAATTCAGCCTGGATTTATTCCGGGTCACAGCATACAAAATCGTCACCATCTATGGGATATCTTTCGCTACACGGAACTAACTCCCCAGTAATAGCACTTATACGATTGCTCCATAAATTCCAGAGATTACAACTTGAAGTAAAGTTTTTCATGAACAATTCAGACTTTCTCCGATGACACGAGCATATGAAACTGTCCATGGGCGTGTAATAAATCGCAGAAATTATAGCCAATCAAGTCAGACATTCAACTGAATGTGCTGTCATTTGTCCCATTTTGTATTCACAAATCATCCACATTATGTGATACTTTAAGATTGGACTACTTTTTTATTTTCTGAGGTTATTTTCCATCACCTACCAAAGGCTGTGAACCTATGCTGCAGCTAAATACGATAAAAATGGCTATTAGTTTGACGTAATATTACAATAAAAGGAGAACAATTAAATTGAGATCGATTGGCAGCCACACTCGTGATATCAAAATAGTGACCACGAAAACACAGCCCTTTGTGTAAAACGCCATTGCTCGAGGCGGTCTGTTAGATTTTTCCAGGGTTTATAGTGGCCACAAGGCACCAGTATGAAGCAGAAGGCTAAAAAGAATTCATTTAATCAAATTTCTCACCTTTCTTTTCTGCCATTTTATTGGGCTTGTTTGATCAATGGTGAAAGGGCATTTAGCTGTCTGCCCGAAGTAACAGAAATAATTCCCAGTACCTGTAACAAGGAATACATGACGTTACAACCTATACAATGAGTACATTACTTTGGATGCAGAAATGGGATAGACCCATGCATTCCAAGATTTTGGTAATTTTCCATCGGAACTTTGTAAATATTTGGTAACTTTTAAGGGATTGAAAAGCTTCAATATCTGACAGGCAACTCCGAGGCAGCCTTCCATCACAAAATGTTTATATCAAGCTTACATAATATTTAACAGATCGGCAATATGGTGTGTAACACGGTGACTTGCCTATTAGTTCACATCTTTGACCGGTGTATTTTCTTCGACATTTGCAAGTGTATCCTTTCGGACTGTTATTTTGACGACATCTACCTTTGTTCAAGCATGGCGAGGAGTCACAAGCTCCTACAACAAAATAATTTCTTTTTGAAGAAATATGATATATTGGCATTGTTTGTAGCAATCCATTTGCAGAAAGTCTGAAGCTGTAAAATTTACCTTTTTTAGGAACAAGTGATGTATTGGTGTACATGCGTTGCATAATTTTATGATATTAATACATGGGCGTGCAGTATGTTTGCAAAGCAGCTTGGCAAAATATGTTTAAAATATGAAAAAATATTTATGGCGCGAGCTATATATTATTTTCCTCAGATGACTAAACTCTCACTGCTAACCGCTCAGATTTAAATCCACTGCACAAAGGAACCTTACTGAGGGGAGCAGTTGTTGGCGGAATTGTTGGGCGTCTGGTTGTTGGCGGATTTGTTGGTGGTCTGGTTGTTGGCGGATTTGTTGGTGGTCTGGTTGTTGGCGGATTTGTTGGTTGTCTGGTTGTTGGCGGATTTGTTGGTTGTCTGGTCGTTGGCGAATTTGTTGGTTGTCTGGTCGTTGGCGGATTTGTTGGTGGTGGTGTGGTCAGCGGCTCTCCACATCTCCTCAGATCAATCTGGATGTTATCTAGTGCAATATCCGACTGGAAATCTGATCCCCGGATGGCTTCAAAGATAATCTGGAAAGGAAATGTCATACATTGATAAAAGGTTTAACTGTGTACCTCAAACAACATATTTACGAGCTTCATACCAATGTCGACTGAAATATTAGACATAGATCCATAAAAATCAGATCGATAACCTTTAAGGAAACATATTTGCATAAGTCGCGTGTGTGCAGAGTGCGTGCAACTCTCAATAGCTGTTTGCATCAAAACAACGGTATGGAATTTTTAATAAAACGCAGCAGACACAGAAGAATTCATCATAACATGGGTTTGTACAGCCTTTGATGACTGATTATGCAGATAGTACACTTTTAGAATATATGCAAGCACCAATAAATAAACCATCAGATGCATTCATGACATTGAGCTGAACAGAGCTTCATCAACATGGTTGTTTGTATGATTGTGTCAGTCTTGTCAGGAACCGTTTCCAGTATTGTGTACACAGGCAGTGATCCTGACTTCGAGCAAAATAATACACACTTTCACCAGACAAACAGAACACGGTCTGCATTTAAATCTGGAACAAAGAAAGCGGCCAGGGTTAAAACGGATTTGTGTCGTGTTTGGTGCACTGGTGTCAACAGTATCAGACACTCCATGCAGCTGACGTACACAATGGTCATTCATTATTCAGTCGTGTTTTACGCAGGTTATGTCCACAGGCGTCTTCCGGGAAATGGGGAGCCTGTAGCTGAGTAGCCGAAGTCACTCAGTCTAGGAAGCTTCAATGTTTTTCAGAATTGTTTTCTTACGTAAAACCATGTTGTGGTTGGACCACGAGTGACGCGACTTTGTGACATTTGACGCATTAGCAGTCCTCATGAAAAGCATAAAAGTAACCGTAATTCCCATTGAAAAGTGTCTCGTCTTCTAGGAGCAGAAAACGAAGAGTGAAATCGCGCACTGTCCACTCTAAGTTTTGTTTTTCACTTAGTCCTTACAAACCTGGGCCAATTCCAACAAGTCGTATTTGGCTTCAGAATATAAAATGCAGTGTAAGCGCTCATTTTGGTCCCAAGTAGATAACATGCTGATTATTGAACCAAGACAGATCCATCAACATTCGAACTAAATGAACTGGAATGAAGTTTTAAATTTTGAACGAAATAAAGGAAATAGCGCTGTTGAATTAGCTGGAGAGCCTGTTTTCAGATACTGGCGCCTGGCTACAGGATCGTAATCCTCCTTACCCTGTATGGCTTCTGAGCGTCCACCATCAGCTGCCTGTTGAACCAGGCGTTGCCTTGATCCCCCGCTAGGCGGAGCTCCACTCTCTCTAGTCCGTCTTCAAGCACTTTAACCAAGAGCTGCCCTACGTCAGCGCCGTACATGTGGTAGTAAAAATCAACACAACGTGCCCCAGCTGGTAAAAAAAAGAGAAGACACACACACCTCATTGATATTTCTTATGTAATTTATTTAAAATTTCTTTCTTGATCATCAGTCTGGGTCATTCTGCTAATGGGGAAAGTGGAGGTGGTGATACGTGGAGTAAGCAGACCATAGCTTTGTGAAAACGAGCACAATAAGATGTGAAAGATTTCAACAGTAATAGACTTAACCTATATGCGACAGAACTGCTCTATGTTTATGACGGATTGCACATGAACGATCGGGCGAATATGTCAGAATCAGCATTTCGTGGGATACAGCTAAGCTTCATTCGTAGGCAAAGTTAATGCCTCCTGTGGAACTGATAATAGTTCTTGTGCGCCTTATGAGAATTTTTACGTGCCGATACATATACTACCAAATTAACCCTGGATGACTACTCCACGCTCTTTTAGATTTGTACAGACGCGAGCGCCTATATAGGATGTGGCACGAGTGCAGTAAACCACGTACACAGATGCATGCTAACTAAATCCAGGGAATTCCTATAGACAACTGTCCCTTACTGCCAAGGTGTGCGACTCTTAGACTAGTAAAGTTTCACAGCGAAGTAATATGTCAGAGAAGTGTAATGCTACAGGCCAACCACGTATACGAGGATGAACGACAGAACTATGGGGAGATAACTCACGTTTCAGAAGTGATGACATCAATCTGGCGTAGTCACCGGTTGGAATGAAGCTACCCTCCATGTAAGCGTACATACCAGCCCCACCGAATCCTGCCGTGGGACCAGTACCGGGGGATGGCGTTCCACCCTAAACATAAAGATAATAAAGACATAAATTTACATCTCTGATATTTAACATCATGTGGTATTTCATGATGATATTATATTTATTTTGAAGTGCAATTCCGGCTTTATGTTTGGAAACAAGGACTTTACACAGGCCTGCAGGTATCATCACAATTGGAAAAACACATCTATGCTTTCTGACAGAAAATATTTTTTGGTAATAAAACACCTTTCATCGTTTGACACCCAGCCTAGTTTTAGCAATAAGAAGAGATTTTCATTTCGTACTAGTATGTTCATATTAAACTTACGGAGTTGAACTGCCATTTCTGAGGGGCGGCCGTATCGGTGGTGAAAAAGCAGTTAATTTGGTTGTCAAAGTCACAGAAAATTGTGGCTGAACCTGAAACAGACAGTCATGTTTAGTCATTGATTTAGTGAATGAATTAACAATTTACAGGGAGACTCAATCGCATTGAAAGGAGAACAGTTTGGCGGAATTTTCTCGGCAGATGGCGAGTCCGGTCAGCCCAATGGTCATTAAATCGCTGAACATTTCCCGCCTACCCAAGACGGTCCATAGCTGTGTAAAAAGACATTATTCTCGATATCATTCTGTAGTAGGCCTACTTGTGAACTACTTCGTTGCTTTGTAAACTCAAATATACAGAAACAGAGACGCGTTGCAACAGAGAAGAAAAGAGTTCACCGCTCGGATCGACGTGTTTTAGCCGGACAACGTTCTCCAATTTCAGAATAATCCCCCGATGACGTGAACATCAAGACGTTTTAGAGAAGCCAGAGGATCAGAGGAACAATCGACGGAAAATACGGATTTGACCACAAAGTTTGTCTATATGCTGCTACAAGGTTAGGATTTACTATAAAACAATAACAGTAGCCATGAAATACTGGTATTTATACAATTTCGGTTCAAACATTGTGTAAAAGCTTTATAGACTGGATCCGATATTATACGAATAACCCCCCAAAAAGGTGTTAACTTGTGTTAATAACGTTTGATGTAAGTGTAAAGCTAGCACATACCTAGCAATTCACAGAAGTCACCAGCAAATCCTCTTGGGCATCTACAGCTTGGACCCGTCTTCTTGTCAGTACAAGAGCCGCCATTTTGACAGGGGTCTGACCGACATCCTGTCAAAAAAGGTCATATGGTCAGTGGCAGCGTAACATTGGGCCGAATAATTATTTATTTATTTTATTTATTTATTGATGTATTACACTGTACTCAAGAATATTTCACTTATACGACGACGGCCAGAATTATGATGGAAGGAAACCGGGCAGAGCTAGGGGGAAACCCACGACCATCCGCGGGTTTCTGACAGGCCTTCCCACGTACGGTCGGAGAGGAAGCCGGCATGAGCTCGACTTGAACTCACAGCGACTGCATTGGTGGGAGGCTCCTGGGTCATTGCACCGGGCTGGAGTGCTATCCACCTTCCACCACGGAGGCCCTTAATAGCTTTACCACGACATCTGCCAAACAATTACAATATTAAGATAAATAAACGTTAACAAAGCAGGAAGGGGCTAATGCGTGATATGTGTACATAATCACTGCTGATTTTCAAGATCTGACTGAAGTGGAACTTGTGAAGAACCTTCTAGCAACTTCTCGTAACATTTCGTGGTTAGTATTCTGTTTGACATGATATCAAAATACGGTATTCAGTTTTTATTTACCATTATTTTATTCATTATTTACAGGTTGATAGTATGTCCTAAAACAGATCTGTAAGGTTATGAACATTACCATCCTTGTAACTGCTGACGATACCTTGTGCCCAAATACCACGACTTACCCACAGGGGTAGCTTTAATGACTCCCCGGAAGCCAGCCCCGGTGGACGTTCTGCCTGTAGAGTTAAAGCGAACTAACATCCGGCTGGGTTCTCCGTCAGTGGTGGCCTCGATCGGACCACGCTGCCAGTTCTTTCCGCAATACCTGGATGACAAAACATTTGTATCATTTGAAGTCATTCTGATTGTTTACGTGACTTTTATCAGCATATTCCTTTTTCACAATGATCTGTCCTTCAAATGCACAGCAGAAACGGTAAGAGGTTTCTGTAAAAACGAACCGGCCCCGATAGGACAGTTGATAGAGCGACCTTAAAAGAGGAAGTTGTAACTTTCTCGCTTGGCATTCAGCATGAAGGGGTAGTGCAACAACTGGTTGACCTGTATCAGTATAATGGCTCGGGCGGGACGGCTTACTTGCCTTCGGTAAGGCGTTTCAGTGAAGCAGCACTAGATTAAAGAACGGTGGAAATCCGTCCTGCAACAAGGAAGCACATCCTTCGTCGCCATACGACAGAAAAAAAGCACTCACTGACTCACTCACTCTGTGTTTCCAGAAGAGGCTTACTATCCAATCAACAGATTCGTTATAACTTACATTGGTCCCGGCTGACCAATCAGATTGTAGCGAACCTCGAGGTGATGGGTACATACGTCCTCGTACTCTCCAGTGTAGTAGTTGAAGCCTCGTTGAGGTGGAATATCAAATGTGATCATGTCCATTGATATCACCGACAATTCCGGACCCTGCGCATAGGAAAATAAAGGACAAAGGGAACACTGAAATGTTGTATTAACACTTTACACCAGGCTTCAGTTGAATTCAAACTTTTTGGTCTTGGTTTCGATGACCTGCATAAAACTAAGGATTGTTTGATTTGTGTTCAACGCCTTCAGGTCAAAATCTTTTCGCCAGACAAAATCGAATTTCAACAGAAAATTTGAAATACGTTCATGAGAACTTCGTTTAATTATTTTATTGGTGTTTTAGGCTCTGCTCAAGAATTTTTCACCGCTGACAATTGCGATAAGTTTTATGGGTAGGAGAAAGCGGACCGCACGGAGAAAACCGAAGTCTTAAAGCCGCAACTAAAACAGCGAGAGCTGGATTCGAACGTGAACATAACGCAAATGAGTGATCTTCACAATAACAGGTGTTATTGTAATACTGATTTATTTAATCTTGATAGTCTTGGTAACGTTGGTAACAAACTTTTTCCAGATACTGACCGTGTCTATAATACAGTTTTGTCAATAACATTAAATATTACCATCCGATAAGTTCATATAAACGCCACCACTTATTCTCTCTCCCTCTCTGGGACAACCAATAACACCGCTGAACAAAGCTATATTTTTTTATTTGCTTCATTCGTTCTGTTGTGCCTTAGAATATTCCCCTTACAAGATGGCGGATAGATATAAAAGTGGAGGACTCAAATTTACCCAATGCACCACTGCAGGTAAAATTGACAAAACTCAAAAAAAAAAAATAAAAAACGTTTAGAGCAGAACTTGCCGAAGGTGGGTTCAAACCCATGAGCTACATTGCCACGTATACCGCATAGAACAGTAAACCAATCCCTAATGGCTGAAATGTCACAGAGCAGAACCATGATAAATTAGGCTACACGGGGCTGAGTTTACCACTCAAGTCCTTACGCAAGCTATGATCACAGATAAACATGATACATTCATCAACCAAGCAATCAGTCAATCTTACCTTTATTAACCAGCCACAGTTTGCCCCGACATTGTAGTTAGCAGGGGAATTGGGTGAGAATATCTTCACCTCTTCGTCCATTGCAAGGTTTATAATTCCGCCACATGTTGTGTCTGGAATGAAAAAAAGAATCAAAGGTAAGTGAATGATAAGTGCCTATCGACGTCAGGTCTATATGATCTGTTAAATTCGTGTTTTGCTGCAGAAATACAGAGTTGAGTTTTATACATGTATATCACCACTGAATTAGTAGATGCTCTATAGAAAAAATGTGGAACACCAACAACATTAAACGCACAAAAAGTTACAAAATAAAATGATGCTGTAAGTATCTACTACCATTTTTATTTATACTGTAAGTAAGCTTTCTCAAGATAGTGATGAACAAGTATACCCATTTTTTGTATCTAAAATGTTGATGACATTACCGGTTTCGACAGCTTCACAAAGATCTCCGGTCAACGTCTCTGGACAAACGCATTGGCATTTATGGTTCTTGAACCCTCCATTTCGGCAGGCTGGTTCGGGGTTACATTTTTCTGCAATCACGTAAATTAGTAGACATCATGTACATGCCAATCGTTCCTTTAAAATTTATTTATTTATTTCATTGGTATTTTACGCCTTACTCAAAATATTTAACTTATACGACAACAGCCAGCATTATGGTTGGAGGAGACTGGGCAGAGGGGAAACCTATAACCATTTGCAGAACTTCCCAATAACGGCCGGAGAGGAAGCCATCATGAGCTGGGCTTGAACTCACAGCGACTGCATTGATGAGAGGCTCCTGGGCCATTGCGCCCCACTGGCACGCTAACCACCACGGCCACTGAGGCCTCTGTCCGCACTTTATAAGTGCGGACAATCTACAATTACGCCCTGTGTATATATTCCACAGTGTTAATAGCCTTTTATTTAGTGTAATCGAATTTCTCAAAAAGTGCTCTTCTTGTTATTTTTTTAACTGTACATGCTATTGTCTTCAAAGGCGTATATGTAAAGGGATATAATCGCACAATGATTGCATTAAATTTAAATTCGAAACTCTTGATGCGCCGTAAGTAAAAATGAACTACAATTTGTCATTCTGATGTTTAAAGGAGCATTTCATGTCCAAGCTTTTTTAAGTATGTGTCAATGCAAAGATTTAACATCTGACACCTACTGAGTTTCATAAACTAAGACATAAGTTAGGTTGATACGGCCAATTACACTATAGATAAGATACCAACATGCAGTCTGGTTGGTTAATTGATTCAGTTCTGACCTGCACATTCGTATGCGTAGTTGATAGAGAAGAGATCGTAGAAAGACATGGTGGAGGGTCTGTGTGTTGTAGCCAAGAAGTCTAACTCCATGTTCTTTGGGATGATTGCCATCTTCCCTTGTTCTAAAGAGCCCGCCTGTAAGAAAATCTCATATACACACAGTGGAAAATATGGTCTGATTTACTATTATCTATAGAAATAGAACATTTAGGACATCGTGGCAAATATATGAGCGCAGTTAATCTGCATTTCAGTGGATGGGACTTAACAGGAACAAACCAAGAATCCTAATATTGCAGGCCGCATTCCTTCTTAGGTAATACACACAAAGAAGGCAAGACAGAGAAAGGTAGAATTACTAGAGATAAACCTTGCAGGTAGTTAATATATGAATATTCTAAGTAGACAGATTTAGTTTGTGTCGACTATAACATCTGTCTAGTCAGCAGGTAGTAGATGTGAGATGTGGGAAATCTTCGCTATAGGGCTGTATGCATGAAGTGGGATTTCTGGCGTAGGTTTGAACTTCAGACCTTTGGAATAATTGTTTGACCTTTTCCATTTAGTATTTTATTGGTGTGTAATGCCGTAGGCGTCTCCGCAATATGTCACCTTTATGACCATGGTCCTTTTATGTGACGTCAGTGAAGGAGATTGATGGTGGTCACTGGATGGGGTCGTTCCGTCTAAGTCTCTATCACTATTGGTCGTAAACATGGATTCTCCTTGGAGCAGTTACACATTGCCCGGCTACCCTGGTCTGGGTGTTTAAGGCTCCAAATAATGTTTTACTCACGTATAGGCTGTAGTGCATAGTGGATCCCAGGTCGTAGGGGGCGTAGTTTATGGTATTCGACTTGCCCCAGTTGGTACCCCCGGGTTTCTCCTGAAGTCGGCTGTAAATCACATCAACGTACTTGTCACGGTCACTACGGACGTGTTCGTGATGGAAGCCCAAACAATGGCCCATTTCGTGCAAAACAGTCGTGAACTGAAAAACAGAAACATTGCCTTCATTACTGCTGCATAGCTAGTCATTGCGGACATGGTCGTGATGGATGCCCAAACAATGGCCCTTTTCGTGCAGAGCAGTGGTGAACCGATTAACAGAAACATTTCGTTTATTACTGATTCGTGATTGAAGCCTAAACAGTGGCATACTTCGTGCGAAACTGTCGTGAGCTTGAGAACAAGAACGTTGCTTTATTACACGATACAATGCCAGCTATAGTCATCGTCGGCGTGTTCATGATGGAAGCCTAAACATGACCATGTTCATGAGACAGTGTCATGAACGAAAACAATCACGAGCACACATGTGTACATGTACACTACTCATGACATAAGATGTTCTTTGTTCACGACGTCCCATCTTGGACACCGTTCGGCAACCTATACTACTGTATTATCGTATCCACTCCACCAACGACCACGGTGTTGGTTAAGCCTTTAAACAAAGCTTTTCAAGTGATATTCTTATTTACCGTGAGACATCTAGGTTCTTCCAATGTCATGATGCTCTTCTGCACGCTTCTCCCAATGTTGGCGCTGCAACTGTAAACACAACAATGTGGATGAAGACATTTTAGTTCTTAAATGAAATACAGCTAATTTGGTAGATTCATATTGTATGTTTACACTTGGTGTATGTGGGTAAGGATATTTTCAAATGCGAACAGGCAGAATGGTTTGATGGTCTTCACAGTGGAAAGAGAGCAGAAATTGTTCGCATATTACATTGAAAATTACAAATTTGCGGTAAAATTGCCAAACTGATGTAAAATTAAGAAATTAATTTCTTGTTGTCCTAATTATACATCCGCCATGGAAAATAGGCCCTGGATCTGAAAACCGTATACCACTGAATTAGGTGTCACGTGAAAAAGCCTTACCCGACGCCTTTTCCAATCTCCACGAAATTTTCCATCTGCGAGGTCGCCTCTCGCCATTTTATACAGCTGTTCTCTTCGTACCACCGCATGGCTGCCTTGACGACATCATAGCTTTCTTGGTTGTCTGGAAATCAAAGACAGTTTGTGGTGTTTAGGTATCTTGGCGACGCAAGTTTCAACTTTTTTAGCTGTTTCATATCATTATTTTGTTAAACAAGACGTACTTTTTCATAGAGTACTCTAAAGGTGGATGTTTCTCTTTTTTCCAAACAAATTTTTGTCTAATCTGTTTAACTAGCCAATTTAATTGTTGAGAATTCGACTCACCGAATCTTCTCTGATCCGTGGCAAACCTGTACAAAATAATCCCCTGTGGCCAAAGATTCGATGATCCTTTTGGATACAAGTATTTCCTCTTTTCCCGTTCTTCGTCATCATCCTTCTTCATTGACAAAGGAAGAGAGAAAAAAGCATGTTTGATGTGGGAGTGTAAGTCCTAAAAGTCAGTTTATTTGATCTGAGAAAATAAGTCACGATAATGAGACAATCCACGCAGAGAAGAAATCACCTGGTTTGAGTTTCAAAACTCCTCTGTGGCCAACAAAAAATATATTATACATAAACGTTGCTTGAGAATCAGTAGTGCCGTGTGGAAATATATTAAAAACCCTCAGAAACAAAAGTGATGGAGACGACAGATAATCTCAGTTGGCCGCTTCAGCAACCTTGGTTTGTGTGTAACACGCTCAGCTGATTCAAGGGAAGATAACTCTGATGCCTTACCCTGTCTTCCTGGTTTTCACCTTCCAAGTTGAGCCGCAGCTTATCGTTGTGGCTGAGGATTTCATCTGTATTCCCGTTATTATTTTCAGGTGGAATGGTCAGCCATGGTTTGTAATCATCAACCTGGATGTAGGAGGAACAGAGACACAAAATAGCTACAGAACATGTGGATGTACAATTTTAGCACTTCAGGACGTATATATCAAGAATTTACCCTGAAGCTTTTCTACTGCTGTAACAGATCAGGAAAAACCTATTTTACGTGGAAAGAACATCTGCATTATGATAACCGAACAACTGTGACATACTTTTGCCATTCACAAAGAAAAACAAACACATCATTGCAAAAATGGAGAAATTTAACATTGTTTTTTGTATTTATTTGACTGAAATTTTAAACGGAGTGCAAAAATGGCGAAATTTAGCGTTGTTTTACTTATTTATTTATTTGACAGAAGTTTTACACCGTACTCAAGAATAGTGTACTTATACAACATTCAGCATTGCCCTGTTCCTCTGTTTATTTATTTATTTATTTTTTTTGATTGTTAATCACCGCCACATTCAAGAATTCGCCACATTCACTGCCTTTCGTGATAATTGTACGGGGATGTATGATGCCTTCCCTCACACAACTTACATCCCGCCTTGAGGAGTACTTCACAAACAGTTGCCAGTTGTGGAGTTTATTTGTATTTTTTATTATTATTATTGCACTGATCGGTTTTATTGTGGTATGTGGAATATATAGCTGAATTATTCAATGATAGGATGAGAGAAGTGTACGGGAACTGATTCGCGAAATAAATTCCGTGCAAAGTTGGCAACAGTTTGATACGAACACATACACGACGTCACTGGGCAGGAATCAGTGAATCGCAGCGTAACGTTTTGTTCAGCTGACTGTAGGAGAGCAAATCCATTCATGTAAAAAGTCAAAGCAAACTTGCGTGCTTCTGCATGTAATTTGTCTTTAATTTGACAAAGTTTCAGCTTTCATACTTGGTCTTTCTCAAGTGAATGAAAAGATGGTATTGATGGAATATAAACAATACAAATGGAAACTAAACTATTAGGGCTTTGTTATGGTGACATGACGACATATTAACAGTATCACCCTCGATAGTTGTTTACTCTCCAGAAATATCAGGTCGTGTACCTGGGTGATATTTGCGCCAAATGACGACACTTGTTTACAACAAATTTGGATAAATAGGTAAATAATATGATATATGTAGTTATATAGGGCAGTTTGTTTTCTGTTTAGTGTGCACTTAAACATCTCTGTACTATTGTTATCGGTATTTTCACGTAAACAACTGTTGAATGAAGACTATAAACCTTGGCGATGTGCCAAACTATCTGAGATTTTCAAGCTTATTGTGTTTCACTTGATGTAAGCCAATCATTTAGGGTTTCAAGAATAACATTCTGCACTGGACTTCGGCCAAATCAAACACATTGTGGGAGCCTCTTTTTTAATAATAGGCTTAACCTATCAAAAAATTCTGTTTCAATATTGCATTATTACCAAAATCAACTTTCCAAGAACGGAGATGAGCTGGCGTTCAATTATTTCTGGCTTGTGTCCACCAAAGGCACGCAGTAGTCTTAACTGCATGCATGGACAAGCGTAATTCTCGTAATCCTCAGAGACGTTTTGTCTTGGCTCCGTTAGTATTTCAGCTCAAACTGGATATAACCCTCTGTCCGTATTTACCAAACTTCTTCAGACTTATGTCAAAAATTCAAAGACAGCTAAAATTAAAATGGTTCGCTCTAGAAAGCTAAAATTTGTACACTGATTCTTTACCGCAGAAAAATGTACTAACCGCAATTTGGGTTCTTTTCCTGTTCAGAGTTTGGCTTTTTAAAGACTTCAAATTTATGACTTAAGTCATAAGTTGCTTGATAAATACGGGACCTGGTCCTAGCGACTCATTGTTCGAATACTTGTATACTCATGTATACTCCTTCCGCTAAAGCTTTGCTCTTGTTCCAGCGTGTTGGTCCCTGACCGGTAAGGTTGTAGGTTCAAATGCAGCATTTGCTGGCCCAGTTGAACCTTTAATTTAGGAGATTTGCCAAGAACCTGGGAAAGATCGGCGAATTCTAGTTTCTTCTAAGTTAAAATTTTACAGCGTTAAACATCAGCAAAACAAATACAGGAAATATTTATTAAAGAATTTTGAATTTTTTGAAGAATTTCGATTTTGACTTACATCAAACTCTTAATCTTAATCACTCAAAATAGCTTATATATCTAAGCACCAAAATAAAAACATGACAAATACGCACGTGATGTTCTTCTCGTCCATTCACGATGTACATCCGAGAACGTTGCCATTGTACTTCCGGGTCAATGGACCACGTGGAGGTTCCGTTGTCATCCGGGCTTTGGGAAAGCTAGAGAAAAAAATAAATGGGCCTTACTATGCTTGAACATATCGTAAAATTCTTGCCGTTTAATTCATTTAAATGCCGAACCAGACAGATGTTTAATATCCCTTTAACGATATTCTGGCTCTGGATAATCTGTGAAAACATTGTTATTAATTAATATGATATGACCATTCCTTAATCAGTAAGGCATATGTTCCCTGTTCTAAGTCCGGTTTTACAGTTTAACAGAGTTTAATGCAGTTGTGTCTGAAATAATTCGATTACCTCACGTCTGGATAATTCTGCATCTAACTTCTTCAACAACGCAAAGAGGTTATTCTGAAAGAGAAACAAATGCCCTGTTAACGTTTTCAACCACCGTTGTCATGCATGACCTACTAGCTATGCTGCCACGACACCATAACACACGACCACTGGTTCTCCAACCCAGTGCACCACCCGACTGTCATTTAAACATCGCCAGAGTCAAGATTCCTTTTCTACATCTATTTAGTCCATTTTCTTGTTTATTGTCTTTCCTTATATGGTATATAGTCTGATATCTTTCTTTTCTATGAACATTCTTATCCTTAGAGGCTAATATCTTAAGTACATCTTATCCATTGTGGGGAGTGAGGAAACATCAAACAGTTTTAAGGTGCGACTTTATCCCACGTTTAGGGCCACTATTATATAACAATTTGACAGCGACTCGGGATCAGGGTCAGTTCTGCCCTTTTCGTGCCGCTGTTTCATACACCAAAATCTGGACATCACGACTATGGGTCGCTTTTAACATCCACAGAAACTCACAAAAGTGTAAACGGTTCTTTCCTGCGTGAATACGGATAGCTAAAGGAGTTTTTTTTGTGCGGATATGTACGGATTCCATATTGCTGGTAACAGGAAGGGCGTGTCTGTAACAAGCCGGTCTAACAACCTTCGCAGCACATGTCATACATTAACACATAGCTCATACGTTAAAATTACACAATAAAACATATCAATTTACAAAATGCTTTTTTTAAAGTATCAATGTTATAAAATACCTTCTATATTTCCTTAAAAAGTCATCAACAGCCTAACTATTTGGTTTGTTCAAGTATTTGGTTGCTGAATTTGAACTTGACTTGCTAACGCAACATCTACGCGTGCAGAAAAATACACAGATTCTTCCTTAGATCGATTTTCATTGCACATTCATTGTCTTTACACCTACAAGTATGTAAAACATGCTTACAGCTTATGTGCATTTTACACCATAATTATTAAACCAACAACTGATGGAATATGTACACATTAATTACTTGGTTGCTTTTTCTGCAAAAGTAGCACACAGAAATAATCATATATATATGTATATATATAACAGTCACGTTTCATGATGGGTAAAAGTTACCTTGTCAGGAGCAGCCCCATGGGAAATGCCGGATAGAACAGTGAGTACCAGCATTAACCAGAAGACGACCTGTATTGTCGCCATGATAAGCTTCTAGTGACCGACTCGTCAGGAATGGTGGCACGTTATGGAGTCTTGTCGTGGACACTCCGGACACTGGTATATATAGGCAGTTTAATCCGGCCATTCTCCCAGGCTTCGTTGTTCGAACTTGTATTACCCTCTGTTTACAACAAACAAAACTAAATCTCTGATGTCGGCTACAATTGGTCGGGTTCCTCACAAATGCGTATGCGTTGCCTCACTATAATTATGTCGTTATTGAGCAGTACAATGGTGTCCTGCAGCTTTAATTCGGTGAAGGGTTTTGTTTGGGTACGTTAGCCTTGTGTAACGGTGGAGTCATCTCTGGAAGACCACTGAGGACTTGCCCAGTTAACGGTTTATGACACACTGTGGACCCCCGGCTATTGTCAGAAAGGCTTTTGACCAGGAATAAGAACTTGGTTTTCTACATGAGTGTAACTGAACTGTTTAGCCACAGGCGGTTTAGACAGTTACGTTGCGTTTTAATGCACTCGTCAGGCAGGTTTCTGGAGGCATTAATGAAAAGACTGGGACCTTTTCCAGCTTTCTGCGCCACCTACTCATGTCAGTAACACGTTGTTCGAATACCAGTTCGTTTTTATCAAGTAATGGCGCTGACGAAGTTAACGGATGAGTCATTCATAATAAGTGCAAAACTAAAAGCGGAAATATGGACTTGTAAGTCTTTCACGAGTTTTTCGGAGTTACACTATTTGCATATAATATTTAGTTTAGGTGAAGTCTAGTTCTCACCAATAAACATTGCAATTAAGTAATAGTGATTATAAAGCCACGATCTATCTCTCGAGGAACAAGGCTAGGTACAAGAGTCAAATCATTAGTAAAAACAGTTAAAGGAACCAGCTAAATTGTCATCTCTTTGTTTGGCTTCATGTGAACATTTCAATCAGCTAGTGACTATTATCTCAAAACATATAAGCAGAGCAGAGAGCACCCAAAAAAACTAACCTCTATCATACGTGCAAAATTCGATAGTAAATAATAAGCAATCAAATCAAACCAGTGCAAATTGTCTCATTTTGAACGAATACTTGGCCACTTGAACTGGTGGTAAAACTGGTGGAACTGATGACCTTAGGACATAAAACGAATCAGTATTTGTTTGTGTGCTTTTTTTATTTATTTATCCAGCAATATTAGTATAAATATTTGTGATTATAAACAAATGTTTAAATGACTGCAGCGCGCTTGCGCAGAGGAATGAACCAGGAGCCTCTCACCAATGCGGTAGCTGTGAGTTCAAGCCCAGCTCATGCTGGCTTCCATTTTGGCCGTAAGATGGAAGGTCTGGCAGAAACCTGCGTATGGTCGTGGGTTTATGCCGGGCTCTGCCTAGTCTCCTCCCACCGTAATGCTGGCCGTATAAGTGAAATATTCTTGAGTACGGCGTAAAATTACCAATCAAATAAATAAATAAATTAAATGACTGCAAGGCTTGAATGAAGTCCGAGTGGACTCGCTCTATCCCGTTATAGTTACAGGTACATACAGAATGCATAATTAAATGAGAGGAAAAAACTAGACGTGCATTTATGCACCTATATGACAAGATACAAGGCTGGCTGACGGTGATACAATATAAGTTAGCCAGGACAATTCTAATGTGGCGCACAAGTGCAATAATATCTCTTACATAGTTGTTATAACTGTCGTCTCCTGAGGAGAAAAGCCGGACAGTGGGTGGTCCAGTAAAAAAGCTGTGGAAACCAATAAGTATTTATCTATTTACTTATTAAAGTGTTTATTTACATTTCACGATCACCCCAGAAGTGGCAAGGGCTGCTCCAGTGGCCTAATGGTTAGGGCGTCCACCTCAGAGTCGGGAGTCCCAGGGATCAAACCCGTGTCGGACCATACCAAAGAATTTAAACATGGTGCTTTGTGCTCGTCACTGAGAGGTGAGATCAGTATAATGTAACGGGGTGAGGTGTCATGTCTGGTGTCTTCTGCATGAATACTTCAGTGGCGACAGCATGTGGGCAGCATGGACTTGCCCTGCCATAGGAAGACACAACATATGTACAGACACCTTATGACTCCTCATCGTCATATGACTAAAAATTGTTAAGTACGACATTAAACACCAAGCGTGCATACAAGTGACTGTAGAGGACAGCGCACTCAAGTAGGGCGGTCAAGTGTCCAACCGTAAGGACTTGGGATTATACTGAAAGTCTTTGACTGGGTGTAGTGTTCAAGAAATGTTGACATTTTTACGCAAAGCAATTGGAGGGGAGGTACCAGAGGAATGGTAACGGCGTGTTCAAGTTCACAGCATTGTCTAATCAACCCGTTGCTTCTTTTTTTGTAACAGGTTAAGTGGGCTAAGCTGACCGATATGAATAGTTACCCAGAAAACATCTGTACGATGACATAGTTGATTAATATTAAAATTTACAAATTTCATTAATTTGTATCAAAGTGTCTTTTCTCTGGGTTTTTAAATTTTCCTATCAGTTCATTGTCATGACCTATAAAACACAGCTCAGGCAGAAATCCATTTAACTGCGCACACTACGTCTTTTAAATATATATTCAATCATTTCTTGGATTTGGCAACATTAGAAGATGAAAGGGCAATTTGACAACATGTAACTGCAGGCAGATCATTGGCATATAGCGAAGATGACACTGGACCAGATAAGAACAGCTATCATTGGATGTATAGTGCTTTGGGTTTCATGAAATGCTTTTGCGATCATTAGATGTAGTGCTTTGGGTTTCATGAAATGCTTTGGCGATCATTAGATTTAGCGCTTTGGGTTTCATGAAATGCTTTGGCGATCATTAGATGTTGTGCTTTAAAGTTCGTTCGATGTACTGCTGAAATGGAGTTCATTAGATACAGTGCTTTTGGCTTGATATAGTGTTTTAACATTCATTAGAAGTAGTGTTTTGCAATTCATGAAATGTTTTTGCGTTCATTAGAGATAGTGCTTTGGTGTTCATCTGATGCGCCGCTTCGTTGGAGCTTTTTAGATGTCGTGCCTTGATCTTGATGTAATGTTTTGGCGCTCTGATTATACACGTTAAACATTACAATAGCTTCCAAGAACCATTGGTGCAAACTTGAATCACATAAGGGATGGGTATATAAGTTTGTTGAATTGTTGAGGACTATTAATTAAGAACACTTTTAATGAATCACACACCAATTGTAAGAAACAGTTGACAGATACTACCCAACCCAAATCTAGACACAACATTTGATCCAGCTTTATCTTGACATAATCTACTGTTGCTATTTACCGTGGCTCCAAATGAAGACACTGTATCTTAAATTACAACCATGCCCTGGGTCACGTGTCTACTAGCCTGATACAGGTACCTACAGGCCACCGAGTATCTGTAAATATATGATTAATGAATTTAACACGGTTAATTACTTATGAATTTGAGTAAACTAATCCGGATTTTCCTTCATCAATGACATTAATATGCCATTGCATTGTACAAGATCACATTTGTTATTTTTTGTTGGTGTTTCTAAAGGACTGGGCATGTTAGTCTTTAACATACACCTTACTTAATACTCTGCGGGCTAACTTGTGCGTTGTAAATAAATATACAGCCACATACATGTATGCAATCAATGTCTACATTGAATAATAAAACCAATTTTATCAGGTATGGTCTCCAGTCTTGCTAAATATGTTTCAGTCGAGATCTGGTTATTACTATTTGGTTATGATAGTGCTAAATTTACAGAATATGTTAGTACATATCATCTATGCGTCGACACAGACATTCATATAACAGCCGTCAACCAATAACGACATTCCAGGTCAATAATCGTAAGGTCAGTTCCCAAAAAGACGTATAACACAAATGACCGAAGAAACTAAGAAAATATAGAAAGTACGGAAAAAGGACGAAATCATACAAAGAGAAGCTTTGATTGCTACCAGGAAGAGCTTTCCGTTAAAATTTGACTTGTATCCGATTGCTGAATCTACAAGAACATACCAAATACCATGTCTAATTACTCCCTGACATAGTGCTGAATTTCGAAACGAACCAGTATGTACCAAAATACAAGGGATAAAGTTAAAATATGGCATATATGAAGGAATTTGCTTAACAATTGCGTACCTTTGCACGTTATAAAAACTGATTGAAATTGTTCGATGAATTAAATGTTAAAGGCTCAACTAATGTAGTTACAACTTGATCTGCAAACTGAAGTTATGCGATGACAGAACTGAAAAAGCCAGTCATCCACTAAGATAAAGATCTGTATCACCCGTGTACTACGGTCATGTTGCTAACTTATCTGTGTTGTGGATACGAATGTGTATAGTGAAAAGTCAGATGAGTGCTATACCATCATTACACGACAGTTCTAATAGCTTGTGAGGCCGCTGTGAATCGACACTATACGTCTGAAACAAGACAAACATTTCTGCCCACACCCCGCTCCCGGAAACAACCCCCACCCAGCGTCCAAGCGACAGGTGCTGTTGATAATCCTTAAGTAAGAAGCTGTCAGACAGCTTGATAAGTCCAAATCTGTTGTCTCGCGTGCGGATTAGAGTACTGGATTAGTGGCACATAAAAAGATTAAGCTTAGTGTAATTGTATTTAGAAATCCACAAACATAAATATAGTTTGTAGACAGGTTGAATCCTAGACAGAGTGTGCAGAACTAAGACCATTCGGTGTAATAATGTGACGATGATAAATCCACAACAGTCGTCGTATATATTTCCAGTTACGCAACTTGACGTACATTCCATCGATTTATACGTAGATTTTAATGTCACCATTATATCACTCTCCATACATTTGCCGAATGTATGCTAATATTTAATAAGCTTAACATTATATACACATAGGCTTCCAGTACAGCCGTATGTACATTCTCAGAATGCACCGCGATGAAAGTATTAGGTATTACTCAAGAGTGAGAAAGGCGCCTTTAAAATTTAAGAACACAGTGTATCAATAAAATATTAAAGATACCAACCAAAGAAGACAGAAAACAATAGCACAATATTTACAATTTCCACCATTAAAGCTTTTCATTTTCTTCCAATCTGGATAAACGATTCAGCGGGTGCTTTGCTCACATCTGAAAGAAATCTTTCAAAAAGGCTGGTTCAAATGGCTTGGTATTTATAATTCTGTTTCGATGGAACGCCATACAAACAGTAACATTTATGTAACGGATACATTAGCGTAACTAGGCTTCTCTCATCAAATTGTTTAATAAAACCGGTGAAAATGAGATAAGTACAATTAACATACTTAAAGAACTATTTTCTTCCAGGTAAAGAGAATAAAACTGGTTTATTATACTCTTCGTCACCATTGAAATAAAGCACAACTGTAAGCTAAAGTATGAAAATATTTTGTTTTTGCTTTCAAATGATATATTCTCAATTAAAGCACAAATATGATCTTATATATCCCAAAAAAATCATAAATCGCACCAGAAACCTACAAAAGGTGTCATGCCTATCTAAAATTAATATCTTTTATTCCTGAACTGATATTTTGTTGGGCACCCAGTGTAAATGAAATAAATGAAAACGAAAACTTAAAGGACAAAGTAAATGGGCATATCAAATGTGACAGCTTTCTCTTCTTGGTCAGTTGGCTCACACCAGCCCTGGAAATATGATGAGATTGACTCAGGTTATGGTGTGTCCTGCGGAGTAACGTCGGCCTCATAGACCACTCAACTTCCGATCCCCTCCCACCCCCATATCTCCGTGGGTAGCCAGGTAGGAAATGTCCCGTGGGTTGTCAAATGACACCGCTGTGATTAATCCTGAGATTCAACAAGTAGAAAAAACAACCCAATACAGTACCCAAGCTGTAGACGCCTTTAACTTCGAGATGACAGCTGTGTGCATCTATAAAAGCCACTCTAGCTGACTGCAAAGTTGCATTGCTCACTTCAAAGACCATGTGGCTGTCTCCACACTTCATGGGAAACACCGAGATTCCAAACTAATTGTAGCAACAGCTAAGGGATAGCACGCAAACAAAATGGCCAATATGATATATATCTAAGACAACGGGCAAGGTACCAAAATCCACTTGAAAGGTAAGCAAAGTAGAAACATAACTATTAGATTTAACAGTCAGAACAGACTGTAGCTATATAATATTGTTTGTATCATTTGTGTAGTAAAGTACATCAGGCATAAACATATAATGATTTTGGTACCATGTTATAGCATGTTTTGTCTGATGACCTTTACGATGATCGTTTTACTGGGATTGTCTTCAGCATGTTAACAGTCATAATATACAAGTATACCAGACTACAATGTTTAATAACGCGTTCTCACAAATAATTCAGTGTTGCCAATGATTTAAAAAAACACAAGATAATTGATTGCCTAAAAAAAAACGGTGGAAACTTTTATTTTAGAATAATTTGAAGTACAGGATTTCAGGTAGATTTCGATAGAGATTTGACCTTCCTCGTCAATCTCTGAACTAAACCATTGCTTTGCAGCATGCGAAATCAATGCGTCTTCCAAACACGTAAGTATGTGGCATTCAAAATCTAGTGTATCGAACCATGTTTGGCCGTTTATGAGTGATCATATCTTATTAAACCCTTCCTGACATTTGATGGGTGCATGTGTATCAAATGCTAGGAATTACACAAAACCATACTTGACCGTCAGCCAGTCACCTCTTCCCATAAAGCCTTTCCTCGTATTTGATATGTGCTGGTGTATACTGTAAAACTAGCACTATCAGATGCTAGGAAAGGCCTCAAACAATACTTAACCGTCAACCATTTACAACTTCCGGTAAAGCTTTTCCTGGTATTTGTTATGTGCTGGTGTATTCTATAAAACTAGCACTATCAGATGCTAGGAAGGGCACCAAATAATATCTGACTGTCACACATTGACCACTTCCGATACACCCTGTCTGGTATTTGATATATGTCGATGTATGTAGCAAAATTTGCACTTTCAGAAACTGGTAAGGGTACCGAACGATCTTTGACAGTCAGAAGGTGAACACTTCTTAAAATACCCCCACCGTCCTCCCAGGCATTTTATATGTGGTGGTGTGTTCTGTAAATTAGCACTATCAAATGCTGGAAAGGGCACCAAACAATATTTGGACGACAGCCAGTGGCCCTTTCTTACAACACTCTTCCTGATATTTGATATGTGGTGATGTGGTCTGTAAATTGGCACTTTCATATGGCAGGAAAGGCACCAAACCATACTTGATCATCAGCCAGTTACCACTTCCGACGAATCCCTTCCTGGTATATAATATGTGCTGGTGCATACTGTAAAATTAGCACTATTAGATGCTAGGAATAGCAACAAACCATACATGAGCGTCAGTCAGTGACCACGTTTGACGAATCCCTTCCTGGCATTTATTTTGTGCTGGTGAACTCTATAAAAGTAGTACTATCAAATGCTAGGAAGGGCACCAGACAATATTTATCCGTCAGCCAGTGGTCACGTGTGATAAAGCCCTTCCTGGTTTTAAAAACGTGCTGGTGTGTTCTGTAAAATTCATTCTATAAGACTCGGTTCAGAGTACGGGCCAATGTTTGACCATCAGAAGTTGACCACTTGGTAAAAACACCCTTCCTGGTATTTAATATGTGCTGGTGTATTCTGTAAATTAGCACTATCAAATGCTGGTAAGGGCACCAAACAATATTTGGACTAGAGTCAGTAGCCATTTTTTATAACACTCTTCCTGAAATTTGATATGTGGTGGTGAGATCTGTAAATTGGCACTTCCATATGGTATGAAAAGAACCAAACCATACTTGAACGTCATCCATTAACCACTTTGGACGAATCCCTTCCTAGTATATGATATGTGCTGGTGTATACTGTAAAATTAGCACTGTGAGATGCTAGGGAGAGCACAAAACCATACTTGATCCTATGGCAGTTATCACTTTTGACGATTTCCTTCCTGGTATATGATATGTGCTGGTGGATTCTGTAAATTAGCACCATCAGATGCTAAGAAGGGCGCATCAAAATACTTAACCGTGAAATAGTTACCACTTCAGATAAAGCCTTTCCTCGCATTTATTTTGTGCTGGTGTATTTTATAAAACTAGCACTATCAAATGCTAGGAAGGGCACCAGACAATATTTGACCGTCAACCAGTGGTCACGTGTGATAAAGCCCTTCCTGGTTTTAAATATGTGCTTATGTATTCTGTAAAATTCATTCTATAAGACTCTGGTGAGAACACGGGCCAATGTTTGACCATCAGAAGGTGACCACTTGGTAAAAACACCCTTCCTGGTATTTAATATGTGCTGGTGTATTCTGTAAATTAGCACTATCAAATGCTGGTAAGGGCACCAAACAATATTTCGACTACAGCCAGTAGCCATTTCTTGTATCACTCTTCCTGATATTTGATATGTGGTGGTGTGGTCTGTAAATTGGCACTTTCATATGGTAGAAAAGGCACCAAACCATGCTTAATAATCAGCCAGTGACCACGTCCGACGAATCCCTTCCTGGTATATGATATGTGCTGGTGTACACTGTCAATTAGCACTATCAGATGCTAGGGAGGGCACCAAACCTTACTTGATCGTCAGCCAGTTACCACTTCCGACAAACCCCTTCCTGTTATATAATATGTGCTGGTGTTTTCTGTAAATTAGCACCATCAGATGCAAGGAAGGGAACCAAACCATACTTGATCGTCAGCCAGTGACCACGTTGGACGAATCCCTTCCTGGTATATGATATGTGCTGGTGTATACTGTCAATTAGCACTATCAGATGCTAGGAAGGGCACCAAACATTACTTGATCGTCAGCCAGTTACCACTTCCGACAAACCCCTTCCTGTTATATAATATGTGCTGGTGTATTCTGTAAATTAGCACCATCAGATGCAAGGAAGGGCACCAAACCATACTTGATCGTCAGCCAGTGACCACGTTTGACAAATCCCTTCCTGGTATATGATATGTGCTGGTGTATAGTGTAAAATTAGCACTATCAGATGCTAGAAAGGGCGGCAAATGATACTTGACCGTCAGGCAGTTACCACTTCCTATAAAGCTTTCTCTAGCATTTATTTTGTGCTGGTGTATTTTATAAAACTAGCACTGTCAAATGCTAGGAAGGACAACAAACAATGTTAGATCTTCAGCCAGTGGTTACGTGGGATAAAGCCTTTCCTGCTTTTAAATATGTGCTTGTCTATTTGGTAAACTTCATTGTATAAGACTCTGGTGAGAGCACGGGCCAATGTTTGACCATCAGAAGATGACCATTTGATAAAAACACCATTCCTGGTTTTTTTTTATATGTGCTGGTGTATTCTGTAAATTAGCACTAACAGACGCTAGGAGGGCCCATTAATGACGTTTGTCTGTCACACAGTGATCACTTCCGATAAACCCTTCCTGGTATTTGATATGTACCGGTGTTTTTAGCAAAATTCACACTATCATATGCTGGTAAGGGAACCGAGCGATGTTTGGACGATAGCCAGAGACAATTTATTACTACACTCTTCCTGATATTTGATATGTGCTGGTGTGCTTTTTGAATTAGCACTATTAGATGCTGGGAAGGGCACCAAACGATTTTTGGTCGACAGCCAGTGACCATTTCATATACGACACTTACACTGATGGTTTATATGTGCTGGTGTGTTCTGTAAAATTAGCACTATAAGATGCTAGGAAGGGCGCCAAACAATACTTAATCAGTTACCAAAACAGTTACCACTTCCGATAAAGCCTTTCCTTGTATATGATATGTGCTGGTGTATTCTATAAATTAGCACTATCAGATGCTAGGAAGGGCGCAAGACAATACTTAACCGTGAAATAGTTACCACCTCCGATAAAGCCTTACCTAGCATTTATTTTGTGCTGGAGTATTCTATAAAACTAGCACTATCAAATGCTAGGAAGGGCACCAGACAATATTTAACCGTCAGCCAGTGGTCACGTGTAATAGATCCCTTCCTGGTTTTAAATATGTGCTTATGTATTCTGTAAAATTCATTCTATAAGACTCTGGTGAGAGCACGGGCCAATGTTTGACCATCAGAAGGTGGCCACTTGGTAAAAACACCCTTCCTGGTATTTAATATGTGCTGGTGTATTCTGTAAATTAGCACTATCAAATGCTGGTAAGGGCACCAAACAATATTTCGACTACAGCCAGTAGCCATTTCTTATAACACTCTTCCTGATATTTGATATGTGGTGGTGTGGTCTGTAAATTGGCACTTTCATATGGTAGAAAAGGCACCAAACCATGCTTAATCGTCAGCCATTGACCACTTCCGACGAATCCCTTCCTGGTATATGATATGTGCTGGTGTATACTGTCAATTAGCACTATCAGATGCTAGGAAGGGCACCAAACCTTACTTGAGCGTCAGCCAGTTACCACTTCCGACAAACTTCTTCCTGTTATAAAATATGTGTTGGTGTATTCTGTAAATTAGCACCATCAGATGCAAGGAAGGGCACCAAACCATACTTGATCGTCAGCCAGTGACCACGTTTGACGAAGCCCTTCCTGGTATATGATATGTGCTGGTGTATCGTGTAAAATTAGCACTGTCAGATGCTAGAAAGGGCGGCAAATGATACTTGACCGTCAAGCAGTTACCACTTCCTATAAAGCTTTCTCTAGCATTTATTTTGTGCTGGTGTATTTTATAAAACTAGCACTGTCAAATGCTAGGAAGGACAACAAACAATGTTAGATCTTCAGCCAGTGGTCACTTGGGATGAAGCCTTTCCTACTTTTAAATATGTGCTTGTCTATTTGCTAAAATTCATTGTATAAGACTCTGGTGAGAGCACGGGCCAATGTTTGACCATCAGGAGGCGACCACTTGGTAAAAACACCATTCCTGGTTTTTTTATATGTGCTGGTGTATTCTGTAAGTAAGCACAAACAGACGCTAGGAGGGCCCATTAATCATGTTTGACTGTCACACAGTGATCACTTCCGATAAACCCATCCTTGTATTCGATATGTACCGGTGTTTTTAGCAAAATTCGCACTATCATATGCTGGTAAGGGAACCGAGCGATGTTTGGACGATAGCCAGAGATAATTTATTACTACACTCTTCCTGATATTTGATATGTGCTGGTGTGTTTTTTGAATTAGCACTATTAGATGCTGGGAAGGGCACCAAACGATTTTTGGTCGACAGCCAGTGACCATTTCATATACGACACTTACACTGATGGTTTATATGTGCTGGTGTATTCTGTAAAATTGGCACTATAAAATGCTAAGAAGGGCGCCAAACAATACTTAATCAGTTACCAAAACAGTTACCACTTCCGATAAAGCCTTTCCTTGTATATGATATGTGCTGGTGTATTCTGTAAATTAGCACTATCAGATGCTAGGAAGGGCGCAAGACAATACTTAACCGTGAAATAGTTACCACCTCCAAATAAAGCCTAACCTAGCATTTATTTTGTGCTGGTGTATTCTATAAAACTAGCACTATCAAATGCTAGGAAGGGCACCAGACAATATTTAACCGTCAGCCAGTGGTCACGTGTAATAGATCCCTTCCTGGTTTAAAATATGTGCTTATGTATTCTGTAAAATTTATTCTATAAGACTCTGGTGAGAGCACGGGCCAATGTTTGACCATCAGAAGTTAACCACTTGGTAAAAACACCCTTCCTGGTATTTAATATGTGCTGGTGTATTCTGTAAATTAGCACTGTCAAATGCTGGTAAGGGCACCAAACAATATTTCGACTATAGCCAGTAGCCATTGCTTATAACACTCTTCCTGATATTTGATATGTGCTGGTGTATTCTGTAAATTGGCACTTTCATTTGGTAGAAAAGGCACCAAACCATGCTTAATCGTCAGCCAGTGACCACTTCCGGCGAATCCCTTCCTGGTATATGATATGTGCTGGTGTATACTGTCAATTAGCACTATCAGATGCTAGGAAGGGCACCAAACCTTACTTGAGCGTCAGCCAGTTACCACTTCCGACAAACCCCTTTCTGTTATATAATATGTGCTTGTGTATTCTGTAAATAAGCACCATCAGATGCAAGGAAGGGCACCAAACCATACTTGATCGTCAGCCAGTGACCACGTTTGACAAATCCCTTCCTGGTATATGATATGTGCTGGTGTATAGTGTAAAATTAGCACTATCAGATGCTAGAAAGGGCGGCAAATGATACTTAAACCTCAGGCAGTTACCATTTCCTATAAAGCTTTCTCTAGCATTTATTTTGTGCTGGTGTATTTTATAAAACTAGCACTGTCAAATGCTAGGAAGGACAACAAACAATGTTAGATCTTCAGCCAGTGGTCACTTGGGATGAAGCCTTTCCTACTTTTAAATATGTGCTTGTCTATTTGCTAAAATTCATTGTATAAAACTCTGGCGAGAGCACGGGCCAATATTTGACCATGAGAAGGTGACAATTTGGTAAAAACACCATTCCTGTTTTTTTTTTATATGTGCTGGTGTATTCTGTAAGTAAGCACAAACAGACGCTAGGAGGGCCCATTAATCATGTTTGACTGTCACACAGTGATCACTTCCGATAAACCCATCCTTGTATTTGATATGTACCGGTGTTTTTAGCAAATTTCGCACTATCATTTGCTGGTAAGGAAACCGAGCGATGTTTGGACGATAGCCAAAGACAATTTATTACTACACTCTCCTGATATTTGATATGTGCCGGTGTGCTTTTTCAATTAGCACTATCAGATGCTGGGAAGGGCACCAAATGATTTTTGGTCGACAGCCAGTGACCATTTCATATACGACACTTACACTGATGGTTTATATGTGCTGGTGTATTCTGTAAAATTAGCACTATAAGATGCTAGAATGGGCGCCAAACAATACTTAATCAGTTACCAAAACAGTTACCACTTCCGATAAAGCCTTTCCTTGTATATGATATATGCTGGTGTATTCTGTAAATTAGCACTATCAGATGCTAGGAAGGGCGCAAGACAATACTTAACCGTGAAATAGTTACCACATCCGATAAAACCTTACCTAGCATTTATTTTGTGCTGGTGTATTCTATAAAACTAGCACTATCAAATGCCAAATAGGGCACGAGACAATATTTCACCGTCAGCCAGTGGTCACGTGTAATAGATCCCTTCCTGGTTTTAAATGTGTGCTTATGTATTCTGTAAAATTTATTCTATAAGACTCTGGTGAGAGCACGGGCCAATGTTTGACCATCAGAATGTGACCACTTGGTAAAAACACCATTCCTGTTTTTTTTATATGTGCTGGTGTATTCTGTAAGTAAGCACAAACAGACGCTAGGAGGGCCCATTAATCATGTTTGACTGTCACACAGTGATCACTTGTGATAAACCCTTCCTGGTATTTGATATGTATGTGCAAAATTCGCACTATCATATGCTGGTAAGGGAACCGAGCGATGTTTGGACGATAGCCAGAGACAATTTATTACTACACTCTTCCTGATATTTGATATGTGCTGGTGTGTTTTTTGAATTAGCACTATTAGATGCTGGGAAAGGCACCAAATGATTTTTGGTCGACAGCCAGTGACCATTTCATATACGACACTTACACTGATAGTTTATATGTGCTGGTGTATTCTGTAAAATTGGCACTATAAGATGCTAAGAAGGGCGCCAAACAATACTTAATCAGTTACCAAAACAGTTACCACTTCCAATAAAGCCTTTCCTTGTATATAACTGCTGGTGTATTCTGTAAATTAGCACTATCAGATGCTAGGAAGGGCGCAAGACAATACTTAACCGTGAAATAGTTACCACCTCCGATAAAGCCTTACCTAGCATTTATTTTGTGCTGGAGTATTCTATAAAACTAGCACTATTAAATGCGAAATAGGGCACCAGACAATATTTAACCGTCAGCCAGTGGTTTTAAATATGTGCTTATGTATTCTGTAAAATTCATTCTATAAGACTCTGGTGAGAGCACGGGCCAATGTTTGACCATCAGAAGGTGGCCACTTGGTAAAAACACCCTTCCTGGTATTTAATATGTGCTGGTGTATTCTGTAAATTAGCACTATCAAATGCTGGTAAGGGCACCAAACAATATTTCGACTACAGCCAGTAGCCATTTCTTATAACACTCTTCCTGATATTTGATATGTGGTGGTGTGGTCTGTAAATTGGCACTTTCATATGGTAGAAAAGGCACCAAACCATGCTTAATCGTCAGCCAGTGACCACTTCCGACGAATCCCTTCCTGGTATATGATATGTGCTGGTGTATACTGTCAATTAGCACTATCAGATGCTAGGAAGGGCACCAAACCTTACTTGATCGTCAGCCAGTTACCACTTCCGACAAACTTCTTCCTGTTATAAAATATGTGTTGGTGTATTCTGTAAATTAGCACCATCAGACGCAAGGAAGGGCACCAAACCATACTTGATCGTCAGCCAGTGACCACGTTTGACGAAGCCCTTCCTGGTATATGATATGTGCTGGTGTATCGTGTAAAATTAGCACTATCAGATGCTAGAAAGGGCGGCAAATGATACTTGACCGTCAAGCAGTTACCACTTCCTATAAAGCTTTCTCTAGCATTTATTTTGTGCTGGTGTATTTTATAAAACTAGCACTGTCAAATGCTAGGAAGGACAACAAACAATGTTAGATCTTCAGCCAGTGGTCACTTGGGATGAAGCCTTTCCTACTTTTAAATATGTGCTTGTCTATTTGCTAAAATTCATTGTATAAGACTCTGGTGAGAGCACGGGCCAATGTTTGACCATCAGGAGGCGACCACTTGGTAAAAACACCATTCCTGGTTTTTTTATATGTGCTGGTGTATTCTGTAAGTAAGCACAAACAGACGCTAGGAGGGCCCATTAATCATGTTTGACTGTCACACAGTGATCACTTCCGATAAACCCATCCTTGTATTCGATATGTACCGGTGTTTTTAGCAAAATTCGCACTATCATTTGCTGGTAAGGGAACCGAGCGATGTTTGGACGATAGCCAGAGATAATTTATTACTACACTCTTCCTGATATTTGATATGTGCTGGTGTGTTTTTTGAATTAGCACTATTAGATGCTGGGAAGGGCACCAAACGATTTTTGGTCGACAGCCAGTGACCATTTCATATACGACACTTACACTGATGGTTTATATGTGCTGGTGTATTCTGTAAAATTGGCACTATAAAATGCTAAGAAGGGCGCCAAACAATACTTAATCAGTTACCAAAACAGTTACCACTTCCGATAAAGCCTTTCCTTGTATATGATATGTGCTGGTGTATTCTGTAAATTAGCACTATCAGATGCTAGGAAGGGCGCAAGACAATACTTAACCGTGAAATAGTTACCACCTCCAAATAAAGCCTAACCTAGCATTTATTTTGTGCTGGTGTATTCTATAAAACTAGCACTATCAAATGCTAGGAAGGGCACCAGACAATATTTAACCGTCAGCCAGTGGTCACGTGTAATAGATCCCTTCCTGGTTTAAAATATGTGCTTATGTATTCTGTAAAATTTATTCTATAAGACTCTGGTGAGAGCACGGGCCAATGTTTGACCATCAGAAGTTAACCACTTGGTAAAAACACCCTTCCTGGTATTTAATATGTGCTGGTGTATTCTGTAAATTAGCACTATCAAATGCTGGTAAGGGCACCAAACAATATTTCGACTATAGCCAGTAGCCATTGCTTATAACACCCTTCCTGATATTTGATATGTGGTGGTGTATTCTGTAAATTGGCACTTTCATTTGGTAGAAAAGGCACCAAACCATGCTTAATCGTCAGCCAGTGACCACTTCCGGCGAATCCCTTCCTGGTATATGATATGTGCTGGTGTATACTGTCAATTAGCACTATTAGATGCTAGGAAGGGCAACAAACCTTACTTTATCGTCAGCCAGTTACCACTTCCGACAAACCCCTTCCTGGTATATAATATGTGCTGGTGTGTTCTAAAAATTAGCACCATCAGATGCAAGGAAGGGCACCAAACCATACTTGATCGTCAGCCAGTGACCACGTTTGACGAATCCCTTCCTGGTATATTATATGTGCTGGTGTATAGTGTAAAATTAGCACTATCAGATGCTAGAAAGGGCGGCAAATGATACTTGACCGTCAGACAGTTACCACTTCCTATAAAGCTTTCTCTAGCATTTATTTTGTGCTGGGGCATTTTATAAAACTAGCACTATCAAATGCTAGGAAGGACAACAAACAATGTTAGATCTTCAGCCAGTGGTCACTTGGGATGAAGTCTTTCCTGCTTTTAAATATGTGCTTGTCTATTTGGTAAAATTCATTGTATCAGACTCTGGTGAGAGCACGGGCCAATGTTTGACCATCAGAAGGTGACCATTTGGTAAAAACACCCTTCCTGGTATTTAATATTTGCTGGTGTATTCTGTAAATTAGCACTATCAAATGCTGGTAAGGGCACCAAACAATATTTCGACTACAGCCAGTAGCCATTGCTTATAACACTTTTCCTTATATTTGATATGTGGTGGTGTATTCTGTAAATTGGCACTTTCATATGGTAGAAAAGGCACCAAACCATGCTTAATAATCAGCCAGTGACCACTTCCGACGAATCCCTTCCTGGTATATGATATGTGCTGGTGTATACTGTCAATTAGCACTATCAGATGCTAGGAAGGGCACCAAACCTTACTTGATCGTCAGCCAGTTACCACTTCCGACAAACCCCTTCCTGGTATATAATATGTGCTGGTGTGTTCTGTAAATTAGCACCATCAGATGCAAGGAAGGGCACCAAACCATACTTGATCGTCAGCCAGTGACCACGTTTGACAAATCCCTTCCTGGTATATGATATGTGGTGGTGTATAGTGTAAAATTAGCACTATCAGATGCTAGAAAGGGCGGCAAATGATACTTGACCGTCAGACAGTTACCACTTCCTATAAAGTTTTCTCTAGCATTTATTTTGTGCTGGTGTATTTTATAAAACTAGCACTGTCAAATGCTAGGAAGGACAACAAACAATGTTAGATCTTCAGCCAGTGGTCACGTGGCATGAAGCCTTTCCTACTTTTAAATATGTGCTTGTCTATTTGGTAAAATTCATTGTATAAGACTCTGGTGAGAGCACGGGCCAATGTTTGACCATCAGGAGGCGACCACTTGGTAAAAACACCATTCCTGGTTTTTTTTATATGTGCTGGTGTATTCTGTAAGTAAGCACAAACAGACGCTAGGAGGGCCCATTAATCATGTTTGACTGTCACACAGTGATCACTTCCGATAAACCCATCCTTGTATTCGATATGTACCGGTGTTTTTAGTAAAATTCGCACTATCATATGCTGGTAAGGTAACCGAGCGATGTTTGGACGATAGCCAGAGATAATTTATTACTACACTCTGATTACTACACTGATATTTGATATGTGCTGGTGTGTTTTTTTGAATTAGCACTGTTAGATGATGGAAAAGGCACCAAATGATTTTTGGTCGACAGCCAGTGACCATTTCATATACGACACTTACACTGATGGTTTATATGTGCTGGTGTATTCTGTAAAATTGGCACTATAAGATGCTAAGAAGGGTGCCAAACAATACTTAATCAGTTACCAAAACAGTTACCACTTCCGATAAAGCCTTTCCTTGTATATGATATGTGCTGGTATATTCTGTAAATTAGCACTATCAGATGCTAGGAAGGGCGCAAGACAATACTTCACCGTGAAATAGTTACCACCTCCAAATAAAGCCTTACCTAGCATTTATTTTGTGCTGGTGTATTCTATAAAACTAGCACTATCAAATGCTAGAAAGGGCAACAGACAATATATAACTGTCAGCCAGTGGTTACGTGTAATAGATCCCTTCCTGGTTTTAAATATGTGCTTATGTATTCTGTAAAGTTCATTCTATAAGACTCTGGTGAGAGCACAGACCAATGTTTGACAGAAGATAACCACTTGGTAAAAACACCCTTCCTGGTATTTAATATGTGCTGGTGTATTCTGTAAATTAGCACTATCAAATGCTAGTAAGGGCACCAAACAATATTTCGACTACAGCCAGTAGCCATTTCTTGTATCACTCTTCCTGATATTTGATATGTGGTGGTGTGGTCAGTAAATTGGCACTTTCATATGGTAGAAAAGGCACCAAACCATGCTTAATCGTCAGCCAGTGACCACTTCCGACGAATTCCTTCCTGGTATATGATATGTGCTGGTGTATACTGTCAATTAGCACTATTAGATGCTAGGAAGGGCAACAAACCTTACTTTATCGTCAGCCAGTTACCACTTCCGACAAACCCTTCCTGGTATATAATATGTGCTGGTGTGTTCTAAAATTAGCACCATCAGATGCAAGGAAGGGCACCAACCATACTGATCGTCAGCCAGTGACCACGTTTGACGAATCCCTTCCTGGTATATTATATGTGCTGGTGTATAGTGTAAAATTAGCACTATCAGATGCTAGAAAGGGCGGCAAATGATACTTGACCGTCAGACAGTTACCACTTCCTATAAAGCTTTCTCTAGCATTTATTTTGTGCTGGGGCATTTTATAAAACTAGCACTATCAAATGCTAGGAAGGACAACAAACATTGTTAGATCTTCAGCCAGTGGTCACTTGGGATGAAGTCTTTCCTGCTTTTAAATATGTGCTTGTCTATTTGGTAAAATTCATTGTATAAGACTCTGGTGAGAGCACGGGCCAATGTTTGACCATCAGAAGGTGACCATTTGGTAAAAACACCCTTCCTGGTATTTAATATGTGCTGGTGTATTCTGTAAATTAGCACTATCAAATGCTGGTAAGGGCACCAAACAATATTTCGACTACAGCCAGTAGCCAATTCTTATAACACTCTTCCTGATATTTGACATGTGGTGGTGTGGTCAGTAAATTGGCACTTTCATATGGTAGAAAAGGCACCAAACCATGCTTAATTGTCAGCCAGTGACCACTTCCGACGAATCCCTTCCTGGTATATGATATGTGCTGGTGTATTCTTTAAATTAGCACTATCAGATGCTAGGAAGGGCACCAAACCTTACTTGATCGTCAGCCAGTTACCACTTCCGACAAACCCCCCTTCCTGTTATATAATCTGTGCTGGTGTATTCTTTAAATTAGCACCATCAGATGCTAGGAAGGGCACCAAACCTTACTTGAACGTCAGCCAGTGACCACTTTCCGACAAACCCCTTCCTGGTATATAATACGTGCTCGAATATACTGTCAATTAGCACTATCAGATGCTAGGGAGGGCACCAAACCTTACTTGATCGTCAGCCAGTTACCACTTCCGACAAACCCCTTCCTGGTATATAATATGTGTGGTGTGTTCTGTAAATTAGCACCATCAGATGCAAGGAAGGGCACCAAACCATACTTGATCGTCAGCCAGTGACCCACGTTGGACAAATCCCTTTCTGGTATATGATATGTGCTGGTGTATAGTGTAAAATTAGCACTATCAGATGCGAGAAAGGGCGGCAAATGAAACCTGACCGTCAGGCAGTTACCACTTCCTATGAAGCTTTCTCTAGCATTGATTTTGTGCTGGTGTATTTTATAAAACTAGCACTGTCAAATGCTAGGAAGGACAACAAACAATGTTAGATCTTCAGCCAGTTGTCACGTGGCATGAAGCCTTTCCTGCTTTCAAATATGTTTTTGTCTATTTGCTAAAATTCATTGTATAAGACTCTGGTGAGAGCACGGGCCAATGTTTGACCATCAGGAGGCGACCACTTGGTAAAAACACCATTCCTGTTTTTTTATATGTGCTGGTGTATTCTGTAAGTAAGCACAAACAGACGCTAGGAGGGCCCATTAATCATGTTTGACTGTCACACAGTGATAACTTGTGATAAACCCTTCCTTGTATTTGTTATGTACCGGTGTTTTTAGCAAAATTCGCACTATTATATGCTGGTAAGGTAACCGAGCGATGTTTGGACGATAGCCAGAGACAATTTATTACTACACTCTTCCTGATATTTGATATGTGCTGGTGTGTTTTTTGAATTAATACTATTAGATAATGGGAAGGGCACCAAACGATTTTTGGTCGACAGCCAGTGACCATTTCATATACGACATTTACCCTAATAGTTTATATGTGCTGGTGTATTCTGTAAAATTACCACTATAAGATGCTAAGAAGGGCGCCAAACAATACTTAATCAGTTACCACTTCCGATAAAACCTTTCCTGTTATATGATTTGTGCTGGTAGATTTTGTAAATTAGCACTATCAGATGCTAGGAAGGGCGCAAGACAATACTTCACCGTGAAATAATTACCACCTTCAAATAAAGCCTTACCTAGCATTTATTTTGTGCTGGTGTATTCTATAAAACTAGCACTATCAAATGCTAGGAAGGGCAACAGACAATATTTAACCGTCAGCCAGTGGTCACGTGTAATAAAGCCCTTCCTGGTTTTAAATACGTGCTTATGTATTCTGTAAAGTTCATTCTATAAGACTCTGGTGAGAGCACGGGTCAATGTTTGACCATCAGAAGGTGACCACTTGGTAAAAACACCCTTCCTGGTATTTAATATGTGCTGGTGTATTCTGTAAATTAGCACTATCAAATGCTGGTAAGGGCACCAAACAATATTTCGACTACAGCCAGTAGCCATTTCTTATAACACTCTTCCTGATATTTGATATGTGGTGTTGTGGTCTGTAAATTGGCACTTTCATATGGTAGAAAAGGCACCAAACCATGCTTAATCGTCAGCCAGTGACCACTTCCGACGAACCCCTTCCTGGTATATAATATGTGCTGGTGTGTTCTGTAAATTAGCACCATCAGATGCAAGGAAAGGCACCAAACCATACTTGATCGTCAGCCAGTGACCACGTTGGACGAATCCCTTCCTGGTATATTATATGTGCTGGTATATACTGTAAAATTAGCACTATCAGATGCTAGGAAGGGCGGCAAATGATACTTGACCGTCAGACAGTTACCACTTCCTACAAAGCTTTCTCTAGCATTTATTTTGTGCTGGGGCATTTTATAAAACTAGCACTATCAAATGCTAGGAAGGACAACAAACAATGTTAGATCTTCAGCCAGTGGTCACTTGGGATGAAGCTTTTCCTGGTTTTAAATATGTGCTCGTCTATTTGGTAAAATTCATTCTATAAGACTCTGGTGAGAGCACGGGCCAATATTTGACCATGAGAAGGTGACCACTTGGTAAAAACACCCTTCCTGGTATTTAATATGTGCTGGTGTATTTCTGTAAATTAGCACTATCAAATGCTGGTAAGGGCACCAAACAATATTTCGACTACAGCCAATAGCCAATTCTTATAACACTCTTCCTGATATTTGATATGTGGTGGTGTGGTCTGTAAATTGGCACTTTCATATGGTAGAAAAGGCACCAAACCATGCTTAATCGTCAGCCAGTGACCACTTCCGACGAATCCCTTCCTGGTATATGATATGTGCTGGTGTATACTGTCAATTAGCACTATCAGATGCTAGGAAGGGCACCAAACCTTACTTGATCGTCAGCCAGTTACCACTTCCGACAAACCCCTTCCTGGTGTATTCTTTAAATTAGCACCATCAGATGCAAGGAAGGGCACCAAACCACACTTGATCGTCAGCCAGCGACCACGTTTGACGAATCCCTTCCTGGTATATGATATGTGCTGGTGTATACTGTCAATTAGCACTATCAGATGCTAGGAAGGGCACCAAACCTTACTTGAATGTCAGCCAGTGACCACTTCCGACAAACCCCTTCCTGGTATATAATACGTGTTCGAATATACTGTAAAATTAGCCCTATCAGATGCTAGGGAGGGCACAAAACCATACGTAATCGTCAGCCAGTGACCACTTCTGACGAATCCTTTCCTGGTATATGATATGTGCTGGTGTATAGTGTAAAATTAGCACTATCAGATGCGAGGAAGGGCGCAAGACAATACTTAACCGTGAAATAGTTACCACTTTCTATAAAGCCTTTCCTAGCATTTATTTTGTGCTAGTGTATTCTATAAAAATTGCACAACATGCTAGGAAGGGCACCAGCCAGTATTTAACCGTCAGCCAGTGGTCACGTGTGGTAAAGCCATTCCTGGGTTTTTTTACGTGCTTATGTATTCTGTAAAATTTATTCTATAAGACTCTGGTAAGGGCACGGGCCAATGTTTGACCATCAGAAGGTGACCACTTGGTAAAAACACCCTTCCTGGTGTTTAATATGTGCTGGTGTATTCTGTAAATTAGCACTATTAAATGCTGGTAAGGCCACCAAATAATATGTTTGACTACAGCCAATAGCCATTTCTTATAACACTCTTCCTGATATTTGATATGTGGTGTTGTGGTCTGTAAATTGGCACTTTCATATGGTAGAAAAGGCACCAAACCATGCTTAATTGTCAGCCAGTGACCACTTCCGACGAATCCCTTCCTGGTATATGATATGTGCTGGTGTATTCTTTAAATTAGCACTATCAGATGCTAGGAAGGGCACCAAACCTTACTTGATCGTCAGCCAGTTACCACTTCCGACAAACCCCTTCCTGTTATATAATCTGTGCTGGTGTATTCTTTAAATTAGCACCATCAGATGCTAGGAAGGGCACCAAACCTTACTTGAATGTCAGCCAGTGACCACTTCCGACAAACCCCTTCCTGGTATATAATACGTGCTCGAATATACTGTCAATTAGCACTATTAGATGCTAGGAAGGGCACCAAACCTTACTTGATCGTCAGCCAGTTACCACTTCCGACAAACCCCTTCCTGGTATATAATATGTGCTGGTGTGTTCTGTAAATTAGCACCATCAGATGCAAGGAAGGGCACCAAACCATACTTGATCGTCAGCCAGTGACCACGTTTGACAAATCCCTTTCTGGTATATGATATGTGCTGGTGTATAGTGTAAAATTAGCACTATCAGATGCTAGAAAGGGCGGCAAATGAAACTTGACCGTCAGGCAGTTACCACTTCCTATAAAGCTTTCTCTAGCATTGATTTTGTGCTGGTGTATTTTATAAAACTAGCACTGTCAAATGCTAGGAAGGACAACAAACAATGTTAGATCTTCAGCCAGTTGTCACGTGGCATGAAGCCTTTCCTGCTTTCAAATATGTTTTTGTCTATTTGCTAAAATTCATTGTATAAGACTCTGGTGAGAGCACGGGCCAATGTTTGACCATCAGGAGGCGACCACTTGGTAAAAACACCATTCCTGTTTTTTTATATGTGCTGGTGTATTCTGTAAGTAAGCACAAACAGACGCTAGGAGGGCCCATTAATCATATTTGACTGTCACACAGTGATAACTTGTGATAAACCCTTCCTTGTATTTGATATGTACCGGTGTTTTTAGCAAAATTCGCACTATTATATGCTGGTAAGGTAACCGAGCGATGTTTGGACGATAGCCAGAGACAATTTATTACTACACTCTTCCTGATATTTGATATGTGCTGGTGTGTTTTTTTGAATTAATACTATTAGATAATGGGAAGGGCACCAAACGATTTTTGGTCGACAGCCAGTGACCATTTCATATACGACATTTACCCTAATAGTTTATATGTGCTGGTGTATTCTGTAAAATTACCACTATAAGATGCTAAGAAGGGCGCCAGACAATACTTAATCAGTTACCACTTCCGATAAAACCTTTCCTGTTATATGATTTGTGCTGGTAGATTTTGTAAATTAGCACTATCAGATGCTAGGAAGGGCGCAAGACAATACTTAACCGTGAAATAGTTACCACCTTAAAATAAAGCCTTACCTAGCATTTATTTTGTGCTGGTGTATTCTATAAAACTAGCACTATCAAATGCTAGGAAGGGCAACAGACAATATTTAACCGTCAGCCAGTGGTCACGTGTAATAAAGCCCTTCCTGGTTTTAAATACGTGCTTATGTATTCTGTAAAGTTCATTCTATAAGACTCTGGTGAGAGCACGGGTCAATGTTTGACCATCAGAAGGTGACCACTTGGTAAAAACACCCTTCCTGGTATTTAATATGTGCTGGTGTATTCTGTAAATTAGCACTATCAAATGCTGGTAAGGGCACCAAACAATATTTCGACTACAGCCAGTAGCCATTTCTTATAACACTCTTCCTGATATTTGATATGTGGTGTTGTGGTCTGTAAATTGGCACTTTCACATGGTAGAAAAGGCACCAAACCATGCTTAATCGTCAGCCAGTGACCACTTCCGACGAATTCCTTCCTGGTATATGATATGTGCTGGTGTATACTGTCAATTAGCACTATTAGATGCTAGGAAGGGCACCAAACCTTACTTGATCGTCAGCCAGTTACCACTTCCGACAAACCCCTTCCTGGTATATAATATGTGCTGGTGTGTTCTGTAAATTAGCACCATCAGATGCAAGGAAAGGCACCAAACCATACTTGATCGTCAGCCAGTGACCACGTTGGACGAATCCCTTCCTGGTATATTATATGTGCTGGTATATACTGTAAAATTAGCACTATCAGATGCTAGGAAGGGCGGCAAATGATACTTGACCGTCAGACAGTTACCACTTCCTACAAAGCTTTCTCTAGCATTTATTTTGTGCTGGGGCATTTTATAAAACTAGCACTATCAAATGCTAGGAAGGACAACAAACAATGTTAGATCTTCAGCCAGTGGTCACTTGGGATGAAGCTTTTCCTGGTTTTAAATATGTGCTCGTCTATTTGGTAAACTTCATTCTATAAGACTCTGGTGAGAGCACGGGCCAATATTTGACCATGAGAAGGTGACCACTTGGTAAAAACGCCCTTCCTGGTATTTAATATGTGCTGGTGTATTTCTGTAAATTAGCACTATCAAATGCTGGTAAGGGCACCAAACAATATTTCGACTACAGCCAATAGCCAATTCTTATAACACTCTTCCTGATATTTGATATGTGGTGGTGTGGTCTGTAAATTGGCACTTTCATATGGTAGAAAAGGCACCAAACCATGCTTAATCGTCAGCCAGTGACCACTTCCGACGAATTCCTTCCTGGTATATGATATGTGCTGGTGTATACTGTCAATTAGCACTTTCAGATGCTAGGAAGGGCACCAAACCTTACTTGATCGTCAGCCAGTTACCACTTCCGACAAACCCCTTCCTGGTATATAATATGTGCTGGTGTATTCTTTAAATTAGCACCATCAGATGCAAGGAAGGGCACCAAACCACACTTGATCGTCAGCCAGCGACCACGTTTGACGAATCCCTTCCTGGTATATGATATGTGCTGGTGTATACTGTCAATTAGCACTATCAGATGCTAGGAAGGGCACCAAACCTTACTTGACCGTCAGCCAGTGACCACTTCCGACAAACCCCTTCCTGGTATATAATACGTGCTCGAATATACTGTAAAATTAGCACTATCAGATGCTAGGGAGGGCACAAAACCATACGTAATCGTCAGCCAGTGACCACTTCTGACGAATCCTTTCCTGGTATATGATATGTGCTGGTGTATACTGTAAAATTAGCACTATCAGATGCGAGGAAGGGCGCAAGACAATACTTAACCGTGAAATAGTTACCACTTTCTATAAAACCTTTCCTAGCATTTATTTTGTGCTAGTGTATTCTATAAAAATTGCACAACATGCTAGGAAGGGCACCAGCCAGTATTTAACCGTCAGCCAGTGGTCACGTGTGGTAAAGCCATTCCTGGGTTTTTTTACGTGCTTATGTATTCTGTAAAATTTATTCTATAAGGCTCTGGTAAGGGCACGGGCCAATGTTTGACCATCAGAAGGTGACCACTTGGTAAAAACACCCTTCCTGGTGTTTAATATGTGCTGGTGTATTCTGTAAATTAGCACTATTAAATGCTGGTAAGGCCACCAAACAATATGTTTGACTACAGCCAATAGCCATTTCTTATAACACTCTTCCTGATATTTGATATGTGGTGGTGTGGTCAGTAAATTGGCACTTTCATATGGTAGAAAAGGCACCAAACCATGCTTAATCGTCAGCCAGTGACCACTTCCGACGAACCCCTTCCTGGTATATAATATGTGCTGGTATATTCTGTGTGTAGATTAGCACCATCAGATGCTAGTAAGGGCACCAGAACATACTTGATTGTCAACCAGTGATCACGTTGGACGAATCCCTTCCTGGTTTATGATATGTGCTTTTGTATACTGTAAAATTAGCACTATCAGAAGCTAGAAAGGGCGCCTGATGATACTTGACCGTCAAGCAGTTACCACTTCCCATAAAGCCTTTCCTAGTATTGAATTTGTGCTGGTGTATTCTATAAAACTAGCACTATCAAATGCTAGGAAGGACAACAAACAATATTTGACCGTCAGCCAGTGGTCACGTGGGATAAAGCCTTTCCTGGTTTTAAATATGTGCTTGTCTATTTGGTAAAATTCATCGTATAAGACTCTGGTGAGAGCACGGGCCAATGTTTGACCATCAGGAGGATCCCTCTTGGTAAAAACACCATTCCTGGTTTTTGATATGTGCTGGTGTATTCCGTAAATAAGCACTAACAGACGCTAGGAGGTCCAATTAATCATGTATGACTGTCACACAGTGATCACTTGTGATAAACCCTTCCTGGTATTTGATATGTACTGGTGTTTTTAGAAAAATTCGCACTATCATATGCTGGTAACGGAACCGAGCGATGTTTGGACGATAGCCAGAGACATTTTCTTACTACACTCTTCCTGATATTTGATATGTGCCGGCGTGTTTTTTAATTTAACACTATCAGTTTCTGGGAAAGGCAGCAAACGATGTTTGGACGACAGCCTGTGACCATTTCTTATAAGACACTTTACCTGATATTTTATATACACTGGTGTATTCTGTAAAATTAGCACTATCAGATGCTAGGAAGGGCGCCAAACAATACTTAATCAGTTACCAAAACAGTTTCCACTTCCGATAAAGGCTTTTCTGGTATTTGATATGTGCTGGTGCATGCTGTAAAATTAGCACTATTAGATGCTAGGAAGGGCGTAAGACAATACCTAACCGTGAAAGTGTTACCACTTCCGATAAAGCACTATTAATTTCTAGGAATGGCACTAAACTATATTTCATCGTTAGCCAGTGACCACTTTTGACGAATCCCATCCTGGTACTTGACATGTGCTGGTGTATGCTGTAAAATTAGCACTATTAGATGCTAGGAAGGGCGCAAGACAATACCCTACCGTGAAAGTGTTACCACTTATGATAAAGCACTAATAATTTCTAGGAATGGCACTAAACCAAATTTTATCGTTAGCCAGTGACCACTTTCGACGAATCCCATCCTGGTATATGATATGTGCTGATGTATGCTGTAAAATTAGCACTATTAGATGCTAGGAAGGGTGCAAGACAATACTTAACCGTGAAAGTGTTACCACTTCCGATAAAGCCTTTCGCAGTATTTAATTTGTGCTGGCGTACTCTATAAAACTAGCACTATCAAATGTTAGGAAGGGCACCAAACAATATTGGACCGTCAGCCAGTAACAATTTGTTTTAAAACTCTGATATTTTTTGATATTAGATATATGGTGGTGTTGTCTGTAAATTGGCACTTTAATGTGGTAGGAAAGGCACCAAACCATGCTTAATCGTCAGCCCGTTACCACTTTCGACGATTCCCTTCCTGGTATAAAATATGTGCTGGTGTACTCTGTATATTAGCACTATAGGATGCTAGGAAGGGCACCAAGCCATGCTTAAACGTCAGCCAGTAACCACTTTTGACGAATCCCTTCCTGGTGTATGATATGTGCTGCTGTATTATGTAAAATTATCACTATCAGATACTAGGAAGGGCACCAAACGATACTTGAACGCCAGCCAGCGACAACTTTCGGCGAATCCCTTCCTGGTATATGATATGTGCTTGTGTATACTGTAAAATTAGCACTATCAGATGCTAGGAAGGCCACAAAATCATACTTGATTCTCAGCCAGTGAACACATCCGACGAATCCCATCCTGGTATATGATATGTGCTGCTGGATTCTGTAAATTAGCACTATCAGATGCTAGGACGGGCACCAAACGATACTAGTACGTCCGCCAGTGACCACTTTCGACGAATCCCTTCCTGGTATATGATATGTGGTGGTGTGTTCTGTAAATTAGCACTATCAAATGCTGGTAAGGGAATCAAGCAATATTTGGGCGACAGCCAGTGGTCATTTCTTATAACACTCTTCCTGATATTTGATGTGTGGTGGTGTGGTCTGTAAATTGGCACTTTCACATGCTAGGAAAGGCACCAAACCATACTTGATCGTCAGCCAGTTACCACTTCCGACGAATCACTTCCTGGTATATGATATGTGCTGGTCTGTTCTGTAAAATTAACACTATCAGACGCTAGGAAGGGCACCAAATTATATTTGACCGTCAGCCAGTGGGCTTTTGTAATAAAGCCCTTCCTAGTATTTCATATGTGCTCTTTAAAACTCTGTTGAGGGTACGGATCGATGTTTGATCGTCAGAAAGTGACCCATTCGTGGAAACACTCTTCCTGGTATTTGATATCTACTGGTATATTTTGTAAATTAGCGTTAACTGATGCTAGGAGAGACGTCAAAATATATTTGATTATCACACACTGACCACTCCCGAAAAATCCTTCCTGTTCTTTGATATGTGCCAGTGAATTTAGCAAAATGAGCACTATCAAATGCTGGTAAGGGCACCAAACGATGTGTGACCTTCAGACGGTGACCACTTCTTAACGCACCCCCGCTCCCCCCTGCCCTCCTTGGTATTTGATATGTGCTGTTGTTTTCTGTAAATTAGCATTATTAGATGCTGGTAAGGGCACCGAACAATATTTGGACGAGAGCCAGTAGCCCTTTCTTATAACAGCCTTCCTGATATTTGATATGTGGTGATGTGGTTTGTAAATTGGCACTTTACCACGCTAGGAAGGGCACCAAACCATACTTGATCGTCAGCCAGTGACCACTTCCGACGAATCCCTTCCTCGTATCTGATGTGTGCCGATGTATTCTGTAAATTAGCACTAACAGACGCTAGGAGGACCATCTAATTATATTTGACTGTGACACAATTGACACTTTCGATAAACCCTTCCATGTATTTGACATGTACCGGTGCTTTTCGCAAAAGTCGCACTTTTAGATGCTGGTAAGTGCACCGAACGATGTTTGACAGTCACACGACCACTTCTTAAAACAAGCCCCCCCCCCCCTTCCCCACCGCCCGACCTCTCTGGCATTTGATATGTGCTGGTGTGTTCCGTAAGTTAGCACTATCAGATGCCGGTAAGGGCACCGACCGATGTTTGGACGATAGCCAGTGACCATTTGTTATAACACTCTTCCATTTGATATGTGCAGGTGTGTTTTGTAAAATAGCACTTTCACGTGCTAATAAGGGCACCAAACCATACTTGATTGTGAGCCAGTGACCACTTCCGACAAATCCCTTCCTGGTATCCGATATGTGCTGGTGTATTCTGTCAGATGCTAGGAAGTATGGTGGCTGATAGCGTCCATTTTGGACCGCGCCTACCGCGTCTACCGCGCCTGTGTGTTCTTTAAAATTAGGACTACTAGATGCTTAGAAGGGTATGGAAACGGCAGAATTATGAGTAAAATGCGGTAAGAACCTTAACGTGACGAAACATTTCTTGGTATTTACTAACTTGCCATTGACCACTACCTATAAAGCCTTTCCAGGTATTTGGTATGTGCTGGTGTATTCTGTAAATTAGCACTATTAGATGCTGGTAAGGGCGCCAAACGATATTGGACAACAATCAGTGGCCATTTCCTAAAACACCCTTTCTGGTATTTGATATGTGCTGATATATTCTGTAAATTAGCACTATAAGATGGTAGGAAGAACATCTAATCATATTTGACCGTCACTCAGTGACCACTTGCGATAAACCCTTCCTGGTATTTGATGTATGCAGGCGTATTCAACAAAATTAGCACTTTCAGATGGTGGGAAGTGCACCGAACTCCCCACCCCCACCCTAGGTATCTGATATGTGCTGGTATGATGCCGTAACAATCTAAACGTGGCGAAACCTCACCTGTTATTCAACAGCCATTTACTGCCATTTACCGCTCCCTATAATGTCCTTTCTGGCATTTGGTATGTGTGGGTGTGCTCTGTAAATTAGCACTATCAGATGGTAATAAGGGCACCGAAAGATGTTTGGACGACAGGCCATGACCATTTCTTAAAACACTCTTCCTGGCATTTGATATATGCTGATGTATTCTGCAAAATTATCACTATCGGACGTTAGGAAGTATACCGAACCACATTTAACTTTCAGCTTGCGGCGACGACAGATATAGCCTATCCTAGTATTTGATATATGCATGTGTATTCAGTAAAATTAGCCACTATCAGATGCTGTTAAGGGCCCCTAGTCATATTTGAGCGTCACACAGTGACCACTTACGACAAACACTTTCTGGAAATTGATATGCGCTAGTGTATTCTGTAAAATTAGAACTATCAGATGCTGGTTTGGGCATCAAACCGCCCTTAGCCTTTAACCAGTGACCACTTCCAATAAAACAGTTCCTGGTAAATGATTTTTGATGGCGTATTCTGTAAAATTAGCACTATCAGATGATAGGAAGCGCACCAAATCAAATTTGTCCGCGAGTCAGGGTATGATATCGACAAAATTTATCTATAAAAGGCGGTAAAAATTTAAACGTGACAAACACTTCCTGGTATTTACCAACAACCATACACAACTCCCTATAAACCTCTTCCAGGTATTTGATATGTGCTTTTGTGTTCTGTAAATTAGCACTATCAGATGCAGGTAAGGGTACCGAATGATGTTTAGACTACAGCCAGGTACCATTTTCAAAAACACTTTTCCCGGCATTTGATATGTGCTTGTTTTTTCTTTGAATTGGCACTATCAGATGCACGACAGGCAGTGACCATTTCTTAATAAAGTCTACATGATATTGGATATTAGCACTTATACATGCTAGGAAGGCATTAAAGCTTACTTGACCGTCAGCCATCGACCACTTCCAATAAACCATTCGTTGTATTTGATATGTGCTGGTGTGTTCTCTAAATGAGCACTATCAGATGCTGGTAAGCGCACTGAGCGATCATTTCTTCTGACCGATCAACTTCTCTCTGGTATTTGATAAGTGCCGGTGTATTCTGTAAATAATTCTTTAAAATTAGCACTATCAGATGCTAGGAAAGGCTAATCGACTGCCATTGGCCATGTGTGATAAAGCCCTTCCTGGTATTTGACATGTGCTGGTGTATTCTGTAAAATTAGCACTATCAGATGCTTGTAAGGGCACCGAACGATGTTTGACCAATCCTTAGGAAGGGCACTTGACCATATTAAACCGACTGCCATTGGTCACTTCCGATAAACCCTTCCTGGTATGTGCTGGTGTATTTGTGAATGACCACAGTTAGCTGTTTTACGGCCAAAGAACGCCACAGAATCTTTTTTGACAGATAGTAAGTGATGATTTCTAACAAAGATAAAAGCAATTGTTATTTGATACACGTGTTTCTGGTCTGTAAAATACCGGGTTAAATGTAACCTTGAGAATAACAGTCAGTGGGTGTTTTTAATTAATACTTTTGTGGTCTTTATGTTAGGTGGTGTATCAGATACGTATACTATTAGAACTGCCCCTTACAACTTACATGCCGCTCTTTAAGCTCGCTTTGAATCACTGCCACCACCAAAAGATTTAATTTTTGTATGTTCGGTTTTAAGTCGTATTTAACATTTTTTTTCAGTCAGTTGACGACGAGGAGTCATTATGGAGTGCATACATATACGGTGGCTTTTTTGGCAGAGCGACTCCATGCCGCCAAAGTGCTGACGCCGCTAAAGTATCATACCGAAGACACCAGACATGACACCCCACCCAGTCATATTATACTGACATTGAGCCAACCAGTACTGTTTCCTTGTTCTAACATTTTAGTGTAGAGCGATAAGCGAGGTAGCAACAGGTACTATTTTTAAAATCTTTGATTTGACCGGAACCAGTTTTGATCCCAGATTTCCCGATTTCTCCAACGCTCTAACCATTAGGCCACCTAGCCGGTCACAAATAACTAGTGCATATTACATATTTATAGCTCACTTTTCACATATTTGATATTTGATATTTACTTGGTTTTAACACTCATTTACATATGATGTAGTTTACATTTTGTGATCCAAAATGTGAAAAAGTATTGCGAATTTTTATTTCTGTTCTGTTTTTTGTACAAGGTATCTCTTCAGATATCAGAGAATTGCTGGAAGGTGAAAAGTGTCTTTGTACAAACAGGTGTAAAAAAACATAAATGGCGCTTTGGATATTGGTTGCTTTGCAGGCCTGTAGCTTTCACAGGGTCATGGTTGTGATGATGCCTCAATCACTCACAGGCTGTTGTTGATGACATATCGCGGGTGTTGATAGCAGCTAGTCAACGTGACTGTTTGGCCAACTGTTATCGGCCTTAAAGAAGTAGTCACAAGACCTATACAACAAAACGTCAGCTTAAAAATAAATACCGTGTTTTATGTCTTCGATGGCAGTATTTATTCTATTTATTTGATGGGTGTTTTACGCCGTACTCAAGGATATTTCACTTATACGACCGAGGCCAACATTATAGTGGGAGGAAACGGGGCGGAGCCCGGGGGAAACCCACGACCATCCGCAGGTTTCTGATAGACCTTCCCACGCACGGCCGGAGAGGAAGCCATTATGAGCCGGACTTGAAATCAGGGCGACCGCATTTGGTAAGAGGCTCCTGGCTCTTTGATGGCAGTATCATTATAGCTTATAAGCCACCAAATCAATTTGAAAATAATATTTATTTTAATTTGCTTACATCAAAACCTTTCTCCTTTAGCATTAACAACATCAAAAATTAGAAAATACTTAAATAATCCTTCCAGCATGATTTTGCCCGAATTACTTTCTCGGGACTGTGACGGCATGGCATAGAGGGGCCAAACGTTTACTTTGTCAACTTTAAAGAGAGATAGATAAGTTGTAATGCTTGAAATTATCATAGAAAAGAATAAATCACATGGTGATAGAAGTCCTGCCCACGCGCACGTGGGAATGACACAAGCCTCCAATTTTGATAAGGACACAGTAGACAGCAATAGTTATTGCTCTACTTAATAAAAAAAGACCAACGGTGAGTTTAAGTACGACTCGCACCAAGAATGTGCGCCTGTTATATAGCTATAGGTAAACACTGTGCTCGTTTTTTGTGCATTGTGAAATCAATATTACATTTCGCCACTGCGGCTAACATATACTCCTTGTGTAAACAGAAAGGTAAATGCGATATACATACCACACCGTGGAATGCTTACACGCATACTTATCAGTCATATATACAGTGACTATGAAGAATTGTAACATCACGATCCTTTCACCTATTTATGAAGAAAAATCTACTATTGATATAACGTATTGCGTCAGATTTCGCAGCCATTTCAGTATATGGCGCCATGTACATTTTGTTCTGTCAGTAGAGAAAATATATACAATCCAACTGCATTTTCAGTGCATGACACCTCAAAGTTACACAGTCTAACACCCTATAACAATTGCCTGGTTTTATTTCACGATAAACCTGGCCGCCGTCGTATATTAAGTGGAATATTCCTGAGTACGACGAAAAACGCCAATTAAACAAATAGACATATGAAAACGTTAAGATGAGTAATTAACATATATCCTTACATAGTTACTTACATATATGTACCAGTGTAAGAACAATTTAATTTATAGATAAAAAGCAGATATGATCACTTTTGCGATTGTCTATCGCATCTACCGCCGCGTGTGCATGGTGCAAATCTGCTTATTATGCACTCAAAAATTTAATCTGTTAATTTAACAGAAAATCTGCTATCTGAGTGGTGCTAGATTGTATTCTGTTATTACAGCAGATTGTTCTGTTAAATATAACACACATATTCTATCAATTCAACACAAAGATTCTGTTTGACTGACAGGGCATTATGTTGAATATGACAGAATATTGTGTTGAATATGACAGAATATTGTGATATGATAACAGAATACATTCTAGCATTACTCAGGCAACACACTTTCTATTAAAATTAACAGATGGCACAAAGCGATGGCGTGATGACGCGAGGCGATGACACGGAGCGATAAATATCGAAGAAAGATGATATCCTCATGACATTTCTATATAGTCAAACTCGATCTAAAACCGAGTCGATGCGCTAAGACTAGGTTCTGCTTACGCTCCACGCAGAGCTGCAAGTGTCAGTTTACATCTAGAACAGCCCCACCAGAAATTCGCTGATAACATGCATTGACGTACAAATGCATGTGGGAATCGATTTGAATGGTTTGCTTTATTGTGAAGTTTCGTTAAAATAAAAAGCTAACATCATTTTGGAGACCTGCGGTGTATACACATTGTTACTGGACACAGTACACCCTGTGTTTATCCTTCCGTGAAGCTTACGGACTGGTATAAAATGAGAAGTTATTTATACTGATGATCTCACAGTCATGTGCAGTGAAGATGAAGGTCACCACGTGTGACAGTTTTTTTTTATTACTGCCTGATGTTGAATTTCTTTATGTGGGTCATCGTGTGCCCATGTGAGCTACATGCATGTAATTGGCACAAACAAAACGTGATTAACAAACCAGCAGAGAAAATCTTAAAATGTAGACTACTCTGAGTGTGACTTTGACTGTTACAATTTGGGACCAAAGGCCTAAATGCCGTCCACCTGAAAAAAAGCGCTCACATTAGAGGTCATCACAAGGCCCGGCTGGTGCATTTATTGACCTCAGCATACTTATCGGTGCTAAATAACCACCGTGAACTCACTGTGACTTTTTGAATTGTTCTCTGTGTGTATTATGCAGATAACCCCTCCCTCCTCGTCCCACTTGTGTTTCTCCATTCTATGCCTTGTTGGCAAACCTTACTCTCCAAAATATATTTCAGTGATTCCTCTTTTGCGTGTATGGGTCGCCTTCAAAGCAGACAAGTAACACCTGTACAATAAAGGGCATATAATACCTATAACTTTACGGTATATATATCTTCAGGATATCGGATAAAACGGTATATATATCTTTAGGCCAATCTTATCAACATCTTCGGCAAAAAGATTTATTTATGTATTTATTTGATTTGTGTTTTACGCCGCACTCAAGAATATTTCACGTATACGACTGTGGTCAGCATTATGGTTGGAGGAAACTGGGCAGAACCCGGGGGAAACCCACGAGCATTCGCAGGTTGCTGGAAGACCCTCCCAAGTACGGCCGGAGAGGAAGCCGGTATGAGCTGGACTTGAACTCACAGCAACCGCATCGGCAAAAAGTGATAGAGAAAAGGAAAGCACATGAAACTCGTTACATCTTTCGTAATTATTGTTGGTATATTATTACACTCTCTTTTTATGGAGGTATGGAAAATGTTGTCCTGTATTAAAAAAAGTCCGAAAAATAGAAACAGCTTTAACCATAAGAGAAACAACTTTAGAAAAGGGAGGGGGGGGGGGGGGGGGGGGGGCGGGTAGTTAGTATAACAATGTATCAATTGCTGCACAAGTCCTTGATTCCTCTTTTCACCCAAGCACACCTTCATTAGCGACTGTGATAAATATTGTTCTCGCTGAGCTTGGAACATGTCGACCTCACCCGATGTTGACCCCGAAAACGTCGTGCGGATCACACCACATGATAACAAGAACGTCCAACAATCACCGGGATAATAGCAAGCCGCGACAACCTACCGATAGATTAGGGCTACGGCCTGCATGTATATGGTGTAGTATCTAGGACCTTTACTCTGTTTGCAGGAGATATGGTTTCAGATATGTCAGTTGTCGCTGAAAAGATTACATATACATAATACCAGAAGTTAGATATCTGCAGATAAAAGCGTTAGTTCCATCGTTCATGTGACACTTCATGGACTTGATGGCCTTTACCGCCTCACTTCATAATCTTCGCATAGTAATTTAAATGAATGAACATTCACAAGCTTACTATACACATACAAGTCAGCAACAGTTACAGGCGACATCTATTATAAGCCATTTTAATTGAATACTGGTCAAATCGTCCTAGAGAAAAATCATCCAAGAAATTTGTTTAAGTCGTCCAAGACTAAATGCCGTAGAATTAATTTTCGTTTAAATGGTTATTTTATGGCCATCTAAGTCTTTATGGGTCTTCATAAGTGGCGTCTTTATCTCAACACGGCACCTGTAAATCAACACAGAGCCCGTATACTTGGCTATATTTTATTTATTTATTTGATTGGTGTTTTACGCCTCACTCAAGAATATTTCACTTATACGACGGCGGCCAGCATTATGGTGGGTGGAAACCGGGCAGAGCCCGGGGGAAACCCACGACCATCCGCAGGTTGCTGGCAGACCTTCCCAAGTACGGCCGGAGAGGCGTCTATATGTCAACATGGCGCCAGTATGCCAAGTTATAAGTGACGTCTATATATCAATATGGCACCTGTAAACCAGGTTATAAGTGGCGTCTATGTACCTATATGGCATCTGTATACCAGGTTATAAGTGTGGTTTATATATCAATATGGTGCCAGTATACCAAGTTATAAGTGGCGTCTATGTATCAATATGATTCCTGTATACCAGGTTATAAGTGGCGTCTATGTATCTATATGGCATCTCTATACCAGATTATAAGTGGCGTCTATGTATCAATACGATGCCTGTATACCAGGTTATAAGTGGCGCCTATAAATCTATATGGCATCTCTATACCAGATTATAAGTGGCGTCAATGTATCAATATGGCGCCTGTATACTGGGTTGTAAGTGGCGTCTATATATCAATATGGCACTTGTATAAAAGGCTATAAGTGACGTCTATATATCAATATGGCGTCTGTTTACCAGGTTATAACAAGCGTCTATATTTATATAAGAATATGGCACCTATATACCAGATTATAAGTGGCGTCTATGTATCAATATGGTGTCTGTATATCAGGTTATAAGGGGCGTCTACGTATCTATATGGCATCTTTATACCAGCTTATACGTGGCATCTACATATCAAGATGGCACCTGTATACCAGGTTATTAGTGACGTCTATATATCAAAAATATGGCGTATGTAAACCAGATTATAAGAAGCGTCTATATTTATATCACAATATGGCACCTATATACCAGGTTATATGTGGCATCTATATATCAGTATGGTCTCTGTAAGTGGCGTTTGTATATTAATATGGCGCTTGTATGTGTGGCAGGTATATATTAATATGACGTCCGTATACCAGGTTATAAATGGCGTCTATACGTCAATAAGGCACATGTATATCAGGTTATATTTTATTTATTTGATTGGTGTTTTACGCCGTACTCAAGAATATTTCACTTATACGACGGCGGCCAGCATTATGGTGGGAGGAAACCTGGCAGAGCCCGGGGGAAACCCACGACCGTCCGCAGGTTGATGCCAGACCTTCCCACTTACGGCCGGAGAGGAAGCCAGCATGAGCTGGACTTGAACTCACAGCGACCGCATTGGTGAGAGGCTTCTGGGCCATAACACTGCGCTAGCACGCTAACCGACTGAGACACGTATCAGGTTATAAGTGGCGTCTATATATCAATATGGTGTCACCATTAACGTCAAAAGCATTTAGTCCATATCGTGTACACCTTCATGGTGAAATAGCGACTCAAGCTTTCTCTCTAGATGTTGACTAACATGTTAAGGCCATGAATGAGGTGAGTTTGTATCACCTATAGAACAATGAGAACAAAAGACTGATCCATTCACTTTTGTTGGTAAGTTGCTTTTGATAACCAGTTACTCTGGATTAACAGATGAGAAACGCTTTACATTTTCGATTAACAGGATTTGCGATAAATATCGGGGTATGTACGTGTCATGCTCTGTATATATCATATAGAATAAAGCTTGAATGTGTTTTAAAACTTTTACATGTCACATTTACTGACGGTTTATGCTATATTTATATACATGTATATATCTATACATATAGGGACCTACTATACAAGCTGTACACATTCTTCTTAACGCATCGTGGGGCCTCCGTGGCTCAGTCGGTTAGCGCGCTAGCGCAGCGTAATGACCCAGGAGCCTCTCACCAATGCGGTCGCTGTGAGCTCAAGTCCAGCTCATGCTGGCTTCCTTTCCGGCCGTAAGTGGGAAGGTCTGACAGCAACCTGCGGATGGTCGTGGGTTTCCCCCGGGCTCTGCCCGGTTTCCATCCACCATAATGCTGGCCGCCGTCTTATAAGTGAAATATTCTTGAGTACGGCGTAAAACACCAATCAAATAAATAAATAAATCTTAACGCATCAAGCTAACTACACAACTGCGGCTGATTCCACGAAGTCAAGTGACATTTTCAGATTCATTTCTTTTGCTTATTTCATTTGTGTTAAACGCCATGTTATCCTTGAACCAATGCCGACAATACGTTAGGACCCATGGAATACTATGGTGAATGCAAAGTTCATCTGAATTTCCAAAATATCTCCTTTCTTTCAATTTATCAAAATATAATTGCGTGAACCAACACAATACCTCGCTATAGCTTACCACTCCCTATAGTTGACACAGATATGCGGAAGTGGTTTTAGTTTACGTAATCATATTTTTATTATGAACGAAATTCCCACAGAAAGACGCCTTAAAACAGCAAAGTCTGCTTTTGACCCTAGTTTTGTCTTTTGATAAAACAAAATCATATATCACATCACTCCAATTTTTCACAAAAATGTTCTTCAGTTATTGTACTTCATATTCAAGTAAGTTTAACTTGTTTTTCTGCACTAAAAGAATTACACCTCACTACAGCACCGAAGTGGAGCGATTTCCTATCTAGCTGCAAGGGTCCTTTATATTTTTTAAACTTTTAAAAAACACCCCTCACAATATTCTCTTTGTTTTAACTAAAACAATCGTTTGTTAAATTTTTAACGTATATTTGAACCAGCAACCTTTTAGATTTTCGAATATAGACATATGACTGCATGTTTTATCAATATTTTGGGCTACACGAGGTAAAATGGAGAATTTCGTTAAAGAGGGGTTCTAGTACCCTATAGAGAATGATACTGGTCCTAAAATATATCAGACACTAGAATGTCTCCATTTAGCCAAGTATTTCACACTTTTAGTAGAATTCTGAATTAATTCGACTTATGACACATATAGGATGCTGTTAACACATCCTGTGAGTTTTTTTTTTGTCATTTCTTGTTACCACATGTGCATTGGCCACAGCTGCCATGAAATAAATATATGTGGTGAGCTGAAACGTTGAGAGGGTAGTTTTACACAGGTATCCTTGTCACCTGTCATTTATCACGTATTTTTAGGAATATATCTCCCCAACGCGATTAATTTCAGTTATCTTTCATATAAAGGACAAAATAGACATTGATTTCGAATGTAAGGATACATCATAGCTCACCCCCACATAAACGGAAAACCGCAGGTGTGTAACATAACCCATATGCAGTTATATCTACATACATGGTTTCGCTCTCGGGTGATCAATTAAAAAAATTCGTGACAGATAATAATGAAACCTTCTCCAGGTCCGCCTTACAGTTACTGACTCACTGAAACCGAAAATGAAGGCAGCGTGTGTTTCAATACAGAAAATCCCTCTATTTAAAATCCCTTTTGAAATTTCCACCTTGGTGTGTCTGTTGTGACAATGTGTACACCGGGAAGATGAGCACAGAATATACCACAGCAGGGCCTAGATCCAGTTGGCTGGCTAGCAAGAGAGTCACATGTATCCCACCCCCTCCCGTTTTCCCCACCAGTTTAATCCTTCCTCTTCCCAGTTTAATCGGTCATGTGTATACTCATTAAGGATTACATATTTCCGTGTAGTTTATTTATAAAATGAAATAGTCATGTACCAATATTAATCTCCCATTACAGAAATTTCCCTTTTATGTACACGAACTGATGGTTTGAGAGCACATAAACTAATCCTTCCTAATTATGACACTATAGTCAAGGCGGAAACTTGTAGAAATCATGTATAAATATTTACTGCTTTGTTGATGTACATGTATTTTGCTTTTACTTTTGTGAGTGTAATTTTGGAGTCTGTCAATGGACATAGTGTATATATGTGGACTCTGTAAATAAATAAATAAATAAATAAATAAATAAGCAGGAGGTGTGTCAGCACGTGGGCTTATATATAGCTTCTAACCGCACAAATAAAACTGACCATGCATAAAGGTCTGACTAAATTCGCTCAACTGAATTACATAAATATAAATACTTTATTTTTGGGATGAAACAAAATATCTGAAATAAAAATCAAGGCGTTGTGTGCTCTGTCCGTAATACTTTTGCAGGGTTTTTTTTTTTTTTTTTGGTATTCAGTAATGTGAATAAGAAATTTTGAATTTTTCCTTGGACATCTTCCAACTTAATGTGGCAGGGGTGTGAGTTAGCGTGGTACTCATTGACTGATTGTGTGGTAGGAAGTAGCCACATGCTTTGATGCATCGGGGTAAATTTTAGGAATGGTGACAATCTGATTAAATGTGACACTTGAATACGGAGTGAAAGATCATTCAAATAAATAAATAACCAAAATGTTGGAAATATTCATGTATGAATAATAAATACAAGATACTATACCTTCATGATGTGGAGATACTCAAGCATATATGCCATCATGTAACCGTATATATATATATTTTTTTCCGGCGTCAGACAAAATACTCCGCTTTTCATTGGACAACAACCGTCACGTGAAGTACAGACGTTATTATTTACATGGCTACTCAGTGAAAAGCTACTGAAATATATGGTGTCAATAATCCTCATATATTGATTATTGACACCATATATTTGTGTATCCTATCACTGTGTCACCATGTAACAAATTTATCTTGCAAAGACCATCAGTTCAGTGCAGAAGACTGATGTATATGTGAATTCTGCACTGAATTGATGGGTCCTTGCGGGATAAATTCGTTACATGGTTACTCAGTGATAGGATACGGAAATATATGGTGTCAGTAACCTCCATAGTAACTAAATATGAGGATTACTGACATCATATATTTCCGTCTCCTATCACTGAGTAACCATGTAACTAACAGTGTTTGTGTTACGCTCCTATACCAGCAGTTATATATTACCGACATAATTCTTCCAGATTAATCTATATAGCTAATAACTGCTGCGAAGGGAGCGTAATATATGTGTATGTTCCACTGCATTCGAAACCGAAAAGGTGTTTTTACCATACATGGTCCCCTTGGTGAAACAGTGTAACTTCTATATTAAGCGTTATGTGAGCAATGAAATTTGTATATACGAGTCTACACAGACAAACGACAGTATACAGGAGATAGACGAGGTCATTTCCTTATTTTTTTATTTATTTATTTATTTAAACGTATTTATTTATTTATTTGATTCTTAATTGACGAATTTTTCATGACAGATTCATGTTGTTTTACTTCGATTCACTTGCTATATCTCTTACACATTACACTTTTGGCCTAACATATATCGATCAAATAGATATATAAATAAATAAACAAACACAGACATGCATACACAAATAACGATTTTTAGGGTTCCTCGCGTGTTTTCTCAGTTTGTAGGGGAAATAAATGTGTAATTTCACGTAGCTGGATTGGGGCTACCATATATCATATTAAATTAAATATATAGGCCTCAGTCATACCAGTAATGTTTTCCACAGAAAACGACTCGTGAACATGTAACAGCCTGATGACATATGCGGCGGATTGCTAATGGTCATTTCGTTGAAAATGCTGGTCTAAGTTTGTGTTAGGCTCTACAGAAGAGGTATAAATAGTACTAGTAACAAGCAATTTTCAGTATCTATACCGATTACCAAGGTCAGCCGCGTCAGTCTGTCTGCCTACATGCACATACACGTATATGTATCTGGATATATGTATAGATATATATGTCGGCATTTAGCCGTCACGTACGTCCTGTTGGTATATCAATATACATGGAAGTTTCTCTTTCGAATCTATACATTCATGGGTCACGTATAACTAAGTTTTGAGAGGAGTGAGATCTTGTGGTCGAGTACATTGCAGGCCTGGAAATCACAGTACAGTAAAAATACCTATGCATAAACCAGTATGTTTATAATGGAGAATTCAGTGTTTTGCTTAATTTCGTAGTCTGCTGTAGGCCCTATCTTATTAACCTGAAATATATTTTTATATATCTTCTTGGACACTGGCGAAGCTGCAACTATCGATCACTACAATACAGAAAAGACCACAATTCAGCACGAATGAGCCTGAGTTGGTAACACGGTGACATAAAAATACTGCTGATTTATAATTATATGTAATATTATCCTAACTCATGAGATATGTTACATAATATATTAGAATGACGTTTGTCCATGTGTCAATGTGTCTACAAGTAGGTCAAGACATTTTGCAAGACATGATATGGTGCAAGTTACTGTACTGATGTGGAGATACGCATGCCTATATGTGCCATCATGCAACCTCATGTAAACCATGTGTCTGTATCACTGCATATGCAACCGATGAACTGTTTTCATCATATACGCATGGTGGCCATGCATGCAAATGTCTGTATAGACAAGTGACGTTACATGAACACGGTCTCACGACATGTACGATGTCATTTTTTCATTTGTTTGTTTAATAAATATCTTAGATGGCTGTTATCTTTGGACCTAAAATCTATAAATCAAATAAATAATTAAACCTTTATAGTTCAGGTAGGTTTTATGGTTAATTTTTCTGGTATTAAATACATATAGGCCTCAGTCATTCCAGTATGGTTTCCCACATGAAATACGGGCATATAGGCCTCAGCCGATCAGTATGGTTTCCCACATGAAATGCGGGCATATAGGCCTCAGCCATTCCAGTATGGTTTCCTACATGAAATACGGGCATATAGGCCTCAGCCATTCCTGTATGGTTTCCCACATGAAATGCGGGCATATAGGCCTCAGCCATTCCAGTACGGTTTCACACATACAATATGTGCACATATAGGCCTCAGCTATCCCAATATGGTTTCCCAGCTGGAATACGGGCATACAGACGTCAGCCATTCCAGTATGGTTTCCCACATGCAATATGTGCATATATAGGCCTGAGCTATTCCAGTATGGTTTCCCACATGCAATTGGGGCTCATGTAGTCCTCAGTCATTCTAGTATGCAACAGACTCATGAGCATGTAACAATATGCAGCGGATTGCCATATAGAGACAGACTGGAGTCCGTTCGGTGTAGGCTATATGATACCATGTGACCGATACAAGAGAAATGTTAAGGTGTATGAATTACATATACCAGTATATACAAAGCCTATATAGCTAAGCAGCCCATTAGGGCGTATGTACATGTAGGTCTATGGTCGCTCCAAGTAGCCTATACAACAAACACGTAGGTCATGGACATGTGGTTTCAGCAGTACGTGTATAACTATACCCTCAGCTGAGACTAGCCCTGCATGGCACCCACCTATACATAAATAGATACGCCGTATTATTCTGTACCATGTGACATCATTATGACTATTAATAATTATCTGGTCAAATAGCCTATATAGAACTTTGATTAATCACATATAGCCTGTTTGGTGTTCTTTCTAGCCCATAACGAGTCGCGGCCTATTCGTCTGTATAGGCCTAACAACACGATGAATACAATATAAGACAGAACTTACAGATATAAGCATTCCTGTATGCTTACACTAACGCATATGTATTTGAACAATCCATGCATTATTACATCTATTCCGTCCGCTATTTCGTCACTTGGCAGTGATGTGCGGATCGACTCATCAAAGGAAGGGTGGAGATGGGGAGGGAGAGGCTAAGTGCGCATGACTAAGTGTGGACTACAGTGCAGCAGCCAAAAGGTTAGCGCTCGCTAGCGGGCGACCCAGATTCGAACCCGGGATGGGTCATGCTTTTAATATCTAAATTTCGATGATCTTTGATAGTCCATGAAAGGGTGGGTCCAATGTCAGTATAGACTACACACTGGGTGGGGTGTAATGTCTGATATCTTCGTCACGGCGTTCAACACAGGTAACATTATACTACATAATTATTCCAGCACAACTTTATTCAAAGAGTCAACGACCTGAATGTCACCGAAATAAAGCTGGAATCAAGTCACGTTGAGACAACCACCCCGATCAACACGCAAAAAAACACAAAGTTACGTAGTGTGTAATTCTGGTGTATAAAACCCCTATCCAAATAGCGTGTAGATGTACATATAAATGTACATATACCCATCTGAAACAAATTCAAAACATAACTGGAACAAAATGGTTTTCATCATAGTCATCATAATTATTGATAAGTATCCATTATAAGTAAATTATAACATCATAACATTATATTGGTTAGGCTTCTTGGTCGATGTCGATTACTTTGTGATATAAAATATTGTTTTCAAAACTTATTACTCGCAACATCGCAATGACACTCCTCATCTTCTACGTAGATCCTTTATTACGCAATTGATGGAAAACCTCTGGGATATACTAAACTTCCTTTAGTCTGACTATAAACTACATGACCTTGTATATCATTGCGCTAGGATAGGTCTCGTGATAAACCCTTCGACAGTGTTTAAAAAAAAAGATGTGAAGGTCAACCAGTATGAAAACCTGCCGGTAGGTCTTCAGGCCTATATCAACATATAAACAGTATAGTATACATGTATATAGCTGTATAAACACACACAAAGACTTAAAACACCATGTAAAGGTGTGCCGGAGAGTACCATTTTTTCTCATGGGGATTCTTTAAATAGGACACTAGATGGTACTTAACTGATGTATTTATTGAACTGTTTCTGAATGCTGTGAATATGCATGGAATTCTCCACATAAAACCCACAAGTTCCACCGACATGATTTACTATCTTTCGAGTACGTATTGAGTACGTTCCCTAGTTTTCAAACGTTCAAATGGGCTTACAAATGACCGTACATGTCCTCGGCTGTGGATTCTGTCTCTGAATGGCAGAGCGTCCGCTTCGGGAGCGGTAGATCCAGGATCAATCCTTGGTCGAGTCACACCTAAGACTTTAAAAAAGGAAGTTGTAACTTCCTCGCTTGGTGTTCAGCATGAAGGGGATAGTGCAACGACTGGTTGACCCGCATCAGTAGCCTATAATGGCTCGGGCGGGGCAACTTACTTGCCATCGGTAAGTCGCCTCAGTCAAGCAGCATTAGATAAAAGAGCGGTGGAAATCCGTCCTGCGACAAGGAGGTAGATTACATACACCCTAATCGTCATATGACTGAAAAATTGTTGAGCACGACGTTAAACCCCAAGCACTCACTCACTCACTCTGTCTCTGAAAACGAACATCAGTCATGCGATGTACCCTATGTGTAGGCCCTACGCGTACACGTCTCACAGTAAAATAGGCCTATGTAGGCCTATATTCTACTTCGAGATGGTAACTATGCAAGGATACTGTACTTCGATTGTGATGAGCTGTAAAAACAGCGTAGATCAAGGCCTTACTTTTTCTTTAAAGTCTACAGGTTTAACCGCACTCCGAATTGAACTCGCGGTCCATCTGATATAACAAAGAGAACGCGATACTGGAATGCGGTGGAAGAATGCAGGATGTCGTAATATCGAGAAATAGGCACAAAGCTATATATAAGGCATATTTTCACTTCACTGAGACGTCGCACTGGCTGTAGCATATGACACCGATTCGCCTACATACGCTTGTCGCCTGAAGTAGGGTGTAGCTAGGTTATGGATCTGCGTTTCACATTTAAGATACGGTTAATCGGTATGCCTACATGTTCCGGTAATCTCCTAAACTCTTTGGAGTGAAAATTCAGATAAGCCAACACATGATTAGATCGAGAAATAGCGATTTTGAACTTCCAAACAAACTGTTATTTAAGGTCATATTTAGAAGTTATTCGCGGATTTTATTTGCTCTGACTTTTAATTTCTTCATTTTCTTTACTTTCTTGTAATGGATTGCAGCTTAAATTATATTTTGAAAATACTGCATTCCTGCTTTTCTTGTCTGTGAAGAGTTGCTTAGAAAATGTCTATGAAAATTCTGTAAAAATATATGTGCTCGAAGATAAATCTAAAATCCCTTTTTTTCAGTTTTCTTGGTCTTGAAGGTTACTCCAGTACAGGGCTCCTAAACAGTTATGTGCTATTTTTAACTCACCTACTTTCATTTCATTGGTTGGTTTTCACGTGACGCGCTTGCGCACCGGCATGTTGACCTACAGCGTAATGTCTGGAAAATTCAGAACACAGGAAGGACGTTGTCAGAAGTCAGCGCGTTATCCTGCTTGCTGTTTACCAGATCTTTTTCGGCCGATTGTGTTCAAAACTAAGAGGTAAGTTAACATGGAGTAGAGTGATGGGTATAATTTAACAATGTGCGTTTAATTGAAAAGATAATGGCGAAACAAAAATGGAAACGACGTTCATCTCTTAACAGCACGTTTGCCTGATCCAACTTGTCGCCATTTTGAAAAAGTGCTTTCGGTGCTTTTTCTTTGCGTTTATTGATCAGATATGTATAAGTTGAGTGTAGTCTCACATTTAGCTATTTCTGTCGGCTTCCTACGAAAGAATACTATTTGGTACATTTCCTTTGTGTTGTTTACCAGGCTGTGCGCTAAATGGTTATTTATTCATGCTCACCACTCTGTCAAAATACAGCCTATCCGCCTGCCCGCGTCCGCCATTACTGTCTCAGTAGCCCAGACCTAAGCTTCGTATACGTAACGCCCGGCTTCGGTCATATAGACTTTCACACCACAATTTCACTGAAAAAAAAAAAGAACCGGCTCGCTTACTCTATCCCATTTTTTACTTTTATTTTTATTTTCGGGCCGCGAAAATTTTATCCCACCCAACATTCTGTTTACACAGGGCATTCGATAGGAACGCCCAGCTTAGCTTAGGGCTATATCTCAGTGGATCAATGAATGAATGAAAATTGACATCCCTTTTTTTTTTTCACATTTAACTTTTGAATCATATTTCAGATCTGTGGAAATTTTCGTTTATCTTTAGATTGCGTGTGTGTATCCTTTCCTTTCCTTTCCTTTCCTTATTATATATACATGTATATATATAAATATTATTACTGTTGTCAGGTAGCAAAATGCCGTTAACAAATAATTTACTGGCCGCCTACATGGGGATGCCAGGGAGCCAGTCTAGTAAAACAGTGCAATTTGGCAAGAAATACATGGACGTACCTGTAGATCAGCAGGCAATCGTCATAGCAGACTACATCCACAAACGTCAAGTTCTCGGAGAAAAGGAGCCCCCACCAGACCAAGTTTGTGAAACCATGGCATATCTTGTGGAGGAATTTCTGCGGGGTAATTCGAAGTCTATATCAGCAATCACAGATGTCCTTAAAGATACAAATCAGAAAGGGAAGTCTCACGAACAAGTGATAACAAGGATTTTTGACTCCATGTTTTCTGATGGCATAGTAAACTGGGGAAGAATTGGAGCAGCTTATGCCTTTGGGGTGAAATACTGTTTGAAGAAATCTACAGACATCAATGGCAACAGACAGGGATTACCGGATGAGAGGATACTTCGGTGTGTAGGAAAATATGTGGGTGAGAAGCTGGGGACTTGGATCGAGAAACAGGGTGGATGGGTAGGTGAAATTTTGTCTCCTAATATGCTGTTAGCTCTTGTACAGAAAATGCACATTCCCATAATACTATCCTTCAAAGTATCCTTTATTAAAAAATAATGAATAAAATAATCTTCAGTAAATATGGTTGAGATTGAAATTTTTGTTTGATACAGTTCCATGTATCATTGCACAAGTTTACTGTAACTTCAGCATTTACTATAAGTTTTTCATTTTGGTGTTACAGGACTCTGTAGTTGGACTTTTCCCAAACCAGGAAGCTGTGCTAAAGCGTTTTCGTTCTCTCGGATATCTGTGTCTCACCGTTGGGTTAGGATCACTGCTGAATGCCCTGTCTTCGTGATATCATTGGATGATGTTATGTTACGACTGTGATATTCTGTCGCCTGACTGAGTCATACAAGCAAGTCCTGCTCTGCTTAGTCAGTTAAGGGGCTTGAAACTACCGGGCCCGAGGATTGCTAATGGATTGTTGAGTGTTGCTCAGTTGCTTCAGCAAGACACCAGTCCTACGTGAGAAGCTGGATGGCCTGGGTAATAATGGATTCTGCTATAGCTGTGATCTGAAAGTGCCCACTCATACCACTCTTCAGCACCTCATTGCAATGAATCTGAGTGACAATAGACTCTTCATCATTCATTGAATTTACACAGTGTGTAATTTCATGAGGTTTTCGAAATGCAATTTTGAAAGCTGAGGGAAAGTCTGTAGTGGTCAATTTGTGACACTTTTGGCAGTTGTAAGCCTTAAACCGGCATAATTGGGAAATGTAAAGTTTGAAGAATCTGCTATTCACAGTGAAAATCTGAGTTTTCCCGCCATGTGGCCTAGGAATAGTTTCAGCAGATTGATAAACTTTATTTATCCTGGCCTAATTAAGTCAGATTATGATGTCCTGCAAGGATAGAAAGTCAAAAATATCACATTATTATCCATTATAGTTATTACTTCATATTAAACTTTTGTATCACAATCCACTATATTTCTCAATCTAAGTTGCAGAATGAGAAGTGGAAAGGGTTTATATACTTCGGCTGTCACCATAGTTCAGCTTCTCTGTTTTAATCATAATATCTTGTTGAATTATCACAGTTGCTTGTATTGCACCAAAATGACTCTACTAGTTTGCCTGGGACAAGTATGCATGTTAGATAATGCATGTTGAATTTATTACACTTTGCATTAACTAAAGTCACATTATTACTGTAACATCATTTTAACCTAATTTATGAACTGAATTAATGGTTGGGCTCAAAGTAAAAGTAAAAGTTAGACGGTAGCCAAAACTACATCTAATTTCCTGTGACTAATGGTAATATTGTGACCAAATTAGTACAGTTTCTGTAATGAAATCCAGCCTAAGTAAAAATTGTTTTCTAACAGTAGATTGGTTATTTTGCATTTCAAACATTTGTTGATTATTTGCTCACAACAAATTGGCTTATAATTCTGCTGTCATTGTGAATGAAGTTAGAACTATTATGGAATTCTGGTTTATTTCAATTTCTCAGTGGCTGTGTCAGTGTTCTTTGTGAACTGTCTTTAGTCCACTCGAGAACAATAAGGCATCTTAAGTTTGTCTCAGAACTGACCCTGTATAAACTTCAGCTGAATTAGTGCATGGTTCTTCACCTTTGTTTTAGTGTATAATACTTACAATAGATAATAATCATGCTTTTCCACTGTGATTGACAGAATCCAAAACATACAAGACACTGATCTGAAGAGACCACCACCATTAAATGGAAAAGTCTTTGGTGGCATTCTAATAAAGGCTTTTTAATATGACCTTGAGTAATACATATGTGTGTGTTGTGTTAGATTATTGTGAAGTGTATGTTCTGTGCAGCTCATGGACTGCTGGTGATTCGTGGCAGAAGAGAAGGGACTTGACACCACAAGTGATGTAGATAACGACTACGCGAAAACACATTATTTTCTTTTTCCTTTTGTTGGTTGGTTGGAGCTGGTGAAATCTGTGTTGTTAAGAGGTGGAAATAAGACCTGATGATGCCACAGAAAAAAGGTTTTTTATATTCGGAAGCGTTGTGTAATGAGATAGATTCGCGAATATTAATCTCAGCGTTATTTCGAATGAAACGTAATGATGGTACGAAGTGTTACGGTTGAAACAGAACATTGTAGTAGGTTAAATGTTGGGAGTGAGTAGCACTTGGGAAAATGTAAAGGTTCCTGCCGACTAGTATATCTTATAAACTTTATATGTTGTAATTCAAGTTCATCTCTGCGTTCCAAGCTAGAGTGTAATGTTCAGGCATACAGAGCATAATTCTGAACCTGGAGTGTCCCTCCCCCCAGTTTTGGGGTATTTTCCTCTATTTTTAATGCAAATTTTTGTGGTGCGTTTCAAGTATAGCCTAGTGGATAACCCAGTCCTGACATACCTTCACGCGCTGTAACATAATGATAGGCCACGTGACGAGTATACCACAGTGTATTCGTGTTCAGCTATTGGGGCGCGCATTTGTAGGTGACACTGACCAGGCATCACGTTACGAATGTAACGTTCCCTGAAGGGATTGATATATGCCATATATGACCCAGTCCTTGGTGATTGTGAAACAGTAAACCATGTGAACATAATAAAACGTCAAAAAGTTTTAACGGTGAATTGGAGTGGTAGAATAGCGATGTTTACGTTTCGGTTCAATGCGCAAATCTGTTGGTTAGGCGTTCCACTGGGACTAGATCACAGGTCTATATACGCAGGACCGTTGTGGAGAGCAGGCACCCACAACTGTGTCTAATATGATTAATCGCTAAGGTGTCTAGGACAGTGCCGTTTTCAAAGGCAAGTATCATAAAAAATCACTTTTCTGCTGAAACTTGGCTTTTGCCTGGAAGACGTGATCGTACTTTCCTAACAGACTTCAAAGTACTTGTATACGATTAATAGAGCGCTGATAATTAAAAACAGCGAAAACCTGTATGAGTCGTGCATGGACGAAATTTCTAAGTCGTTTACGGTATATGTATTTGAAAGATAACCCGGCGCAGTCAATGACCTGAAGTGTTGTGTGTGACGACCCGTATAGAGCAGAAGCGACCAGTAGGAACTGGTTTGTCGAAGTTTTGTTTACTCCGATGCAGGTGCGCAAAAGCTATTAGGGGCCGAGGGAGCTAGCATGACGCAATGATCCGGGAGCCTCTCACCAGTGCGGTCGCTGTGAGTTCAAGCCCAGCTCATGCTGGCTTGCTGTCTGGCCTTGTGTGGGAAGGTCTTTCAGCAGCTTGCGGATGGTCGTTTTTTCCAGCCGGGTTTCCTCGCACCATAATGCTGGCCGCCGTCGTGTATGTGAAATATTGAGTACGGCGTAAAACACCAATCAAATAAATAAAATCTATCATATGGAGTAACAGGTCACATTTAATAACAGATAAGGGTATACATGGGCATAGAAAACCTGACTATGAACCACAAACCAGTTATATTCATGTCCGGTCAGCCATGCAGGGAGAAGAAACAGCTGCACATTAACTATGATCAACAAATCCTCACATAAATATTTCGGTCAATATATAAATGGTTTGTCGATGCGGATTTACAGCTGCCTTACCTACATTTCCAAAGCTCAACATACATGGCAACCCAGACTGCTTATGTCAACAACCCTGTCGTAGCTTTAGACGGGAAGGGCGATGAACGTAAAGGAGCAGTTTATCTGCTTTATGATGGTGACTAGTTGTGTGACATATTCGACATGGTGGCATACACTGGTGACGCTTTGTACATCAATAAAGCTGTCGACGCGCTCACAAAATACTTCACACCATTTAGAAATGTGGAATTCACAAGTTCGGACAAGCTTCCCAACAACCAGGCAAGCGAATAGATACTTTCCAGATGAGACTGTCAGTTAGCAGCCACCTGTGAATTACAGTCCACTGACAAGCAAATCAAGACAGATCATACAAACGTGTTTATCAAACAGAATCCGACGCAGAGCACTTCGTGAAGCAGATTGGACACTGACTGATTTTTTGAATGCGGAAAGAACTGTAGAAATATCTGAAACTTGAGCGCAAAACAATGAAGATCAAAAAGCTGAAAATCACATAAACAATAAATAATTCTGGAACAAACACGTCATCCGGGATCAAAACCAAATCTGATGATCAACAGGTCCAGCGACAAGGAGTGTTATTTTTGCGGTGGCCCCTATCCACAAACATTCACCTGCCCAGCAAAGGACCGCACCTGTGGAGACTGTAACATATATACAAAGAAAAAAAGTTAAGCACCCCCTGCTAAGATCAGTTATTCAAATTCCCCATTAATTTTAACTGTAATGCCAGTTATGAGGATGACGAATGATGTTCCTTTGAACGATCGTGATCATTCATGCTTGACAGTAACGTGAGAACTTCATGTTTTGCGACAAGGAAATGTTTTTCGTGCAGTTGTGCAAAATTCAGTATGCTTTCCCTTCAATTTTTTTTACTTAAGGTCGGCGTTGTGCAATGTGGACTAATCTTCTGTGAATATGGCGTATATCAGAGGAGCAAAGATGGCAAATTATCGGTATGCAATCCGCAGGGTTGTCGTTCATAGCTATCGGGCGTCAGTTGGGCTACTATTTTATACAGTGATAAGCCAACTGGTGAGAAAACACGGTGAAACTAATGCTGTGAAAGACCGACCACGCTTCGGCCGACCACCTGTAACATCACAGCGTGAAGGCAGGTCTCTAATCCGACTAGTACGACGTCAGCCATTTGCATCAAGTCCATCTGTCCTCAAGAACCGTGAGAGACCCCTTGAAAACCGCAAGGCTGAGGGCAAGGAGAGTCACGAAACGCCGCCTATTGTAAGATCGTCACAAACGGATGCGTTTGGCATTGTGTTTAGCACGACGAGGATGGAAATTGAGGACCTGTCGTAGAATCCATCGATCGGCCGAAAGTCGGTTCTTTGCTCAACATTACAGATGGACGAATGAGGGTTTGGAGGCACAAGAACACAGCGTATACACCCACGAACATCCACTCGTATGTTCCTTATGGAGGGGGTTGTGTAATGGTTTGGGTGTGCATCTCGAACGACTGCAAACTGGACTTTGTCACTACACGAGGAAACCTCACAGGTGATCAGTACATTCGGGAAGTCCTGCAACCAGTTGTCGTGCCTCATTTTGAGAACCACCCCATTAGGCACAAGACCCGTGTACATGGATGACAATGCCAGGCTTCATTGTTCCTGGGCAGTAATAGCCTACCTCCAGAACGAAGCCGTGACAAGTCTGCTTTGGTCTGCCATGAGTCCGGATTTGAATCCGATTTGAAAAGTACATTTGGAATGTGATGGGCCGAAACATTGAAGCCCTAGAGCCTCCTGTACAAAATCTGCAGGAATTGGAAGCCGCATTACATAAGGAGTGGCGACGCAGAGGGATGAGACGCAGATCGGAAGCTGTCATCCGGACTAATGGGGGCTATACGGGCTAACCTTTGGCTCTAGGGATGTGTTCTACACAAACTGACATTTTTACTTTTACGCCCTATGAAGCCAGATGAACTCTGAAGTTCAATACTTACAAGCCAGTTTAATTTTGTGAAAAATACACTTTGATTTGGCTAACGATATCCTGAATAAATTGTGACGTCTGATGTCATTTATGGTGTTTTCTTATTTAAAGAATGTTGCCCGTTTTGATGCAATATCAGTTTACTAGTAATCTCCCAACACCAATGATTTTGTCAGTGCTTAACTTTTTCTGTGTGTATACATGGACACTTCCTTGAGATGTGTCTGTCACGGAAAAGAAACGGCTAAAACAATCAGTCAGACAAGCTGACGATAGAACAGAGAAATAGGACAGCGGCAACAGAATGCCTAACCTCCCCCAAACATGATTCATCGTCACAGGATGACTGTATTCCGAGCAACAACTTATGTTCTTAACTAACCGTCCAGTAAAATTGACCAACCGATTACAACAGTTAACATCACGGGCCAGCCGTTCAAAGTGTTAACTGACACCACATCAACAGTTAACCTGAAATCCTTCAGTACTTACAACAGGTTAACGAACAAGCCTGTCCTGTACAAAACGAACACTAGAATATAACCATACGACGCTAACAAGCACATCCCTCTGCTCGGTAAATTCCTAGCAGAAACTGGTCACCTTCTAAATCTTCCGTTGACACATTCTGTGTTATACCATACAAGGCAGAAAGTCTTCGAAGTTACCGCAAAGTCACCGCTTTATGGTTGATCAGGGTGGTTAAGTCACTGGGTGGTTGAACTTGGCAAATAGACCTTTCCGAACTGTCAATTAAGCACGTGCGGTTGACCAATCATAAGCAGTTTTGTTGCAAATATACAGTGCAACAAAAGTAAGTCCCCCCCCCCCAAAAAAAAACGTTGCTTGATATCTCCTGTGGTATGTACCAGATCGCAATTATATTTTTCACAAACTATCTCAGTAATCCGACCGACGTGGTATATCAAGGATTAACGTGCAGTCGCAGTTGTGCGCTAATGGACATGCGAAAACTGAAAAATTTCATAAAAGGAGTCAACCAGATTTTTCAACGGCAATTCTTTATTTTATCACAGAATGTGATCATTTTCACTCGATGAGCAGTAATTATCAATATCGTGTGTAGCCGCCACGAGATTGTATCACATTTCGACAACGTGCTCACATTGTGTTGATGAGGCGTGCGACCTGACGTTGCGGGATGACTAACCACCCTTCAGGAAGGTGGCGTCTCAAATCGTCAACTCGACGATGGACTAATGGGGTTCAGATTCGGAGAACACGCGGGCCACTGGATCCCGCCAATGCCTTCAATTTGGAAGAAGTCATTCACAATCCTTGCACGCTTTAGACGAGCATTGTCGTGCATGAAGGCAAATTCATCTCCAACGGCGGCTGCGTAGGGCAAAACATGCGGTCTGAGCACTTGAGCAACGTAGCCAGCAGCGTTCAAGATTCACCTCAGTAGGAACCAGATCGGTCTTGCCTGTCAAACTGATGCCTGCCCAGACCATTACGCTGCCACCACCAAAGGCCATTACTGGCTGCACGCAGCACTCTGCGTGCTGTTCACCCTGCCGACGCCACACACGTCTCCTAGAGTCAACGTGACGGAGACACACACGCGTTTCGTCTGTGAGAAGAACGTTGCCCCATTGCCATCTAGTCCATCGAACGTGATTTCTCGCCCTCTGCAGACGCGCTATCTTATGACGGCGGAGCAACAAGGCTTTTTTCACCAGCCGCCTGGGACGTACTCCGACGGCTTTGTTGTTTTGGAAATGGATCTTGCGATTATCGACTTGGAACGCCCTTCACGGACTACGAATGACTTACGAATGTCGGACATGACGCTTATATTTAGACGTCTCCTGATTGTTTGGCACTCAACCGTCTAGCCCTGACACCAGCATGATCTCGAAATTCAAAATGGATGTTAAGTGATATGACGAGCAAGTTGAATCCGCGCGAGAGTCGAAATTAGGATTGTTTTTTTTGTGTGTGGCACACTCAGACCCTTATACCTGATGGCGTTCTGTTCCTTAGTGCGACGTTTACGATTCGCCGATCTTCGTGTGGTTGCCCTTGGCCTTCCACTTCTTGGCAGGTCCTTGACATTTCCTGATGCGAGAAACTTCGCTCGCAATTTCGGAACGGCGTTTGGTGTCACTCCCATTCGACGTTCAACCACAGGGGTGTTAGCCTTCAAAAGGCCAATTGCAATCGTATTGCATAATGGAGGCATGGTATACCACAGTCACAAAACGTGCAACATTGATTCTCCAAGACTTGTGGGCAACAATGTGGGCGAATTAGGTTCGAGGACCTTTTATTGACCATCTCGGACCTGATGCAGGTCGGGTAATACACATCCATGTTACAGTCTAATCCTTCCATATTCTGAATATGAATATCTGAAAAAAAATGGACAAAACACTCAGCCCCAATAGGATATGAAATCAACAGACTACTTTGCAAATATGAAATTGCCTTGCCAAAGCAACAAGAAAATGCATATCAATAACAACCCCCGTGGCTATTGCAAACTCCCCAAATAGACATTGCACTCCACGACCAAATTTCAAAACTGGAAAACCCAGTATATATCAAAGCTCAAGCCTTAGAACACTTCCACGAACACTATAACGGTGATCTAAAATATATACTGACGGATCTAAAAATGTGCAGGGTCACACTGGATCATCATTTGCAATACCAGATCTAAACATAGTTAAAAACTATAAACTACCCAACCACCTCTCCGTCTATACTAGTGAATTAGTTGCAATTACAATGGCACTACAATGGATTCTTGAGAACAAACCAAACCGAGTAGCCATACTAAGCGACTCCCTCAGCGGATTAATTTCCATCCAAAACTCCAAATTTGAGAGCAGACCAGACCTCCTACAAGAAATAATCACGCTAACTAACAAAAAACAGAAACAAAAAACCGAACTGACTCCAGCATGGGTTCCAGCGCACGTTAATATTCAAGGAAATGAAATTGCAGATCAGGCAGCAAAATCAAACCTACAGAAATATCAACAAGATATAGACGTTCCCCTGAGCCAAACTGAAATATATACATTGATCAATACCCAAATTAACAATCAGTGGAAAGAGGAATGGGATAAAGAATCCCGCGGACGATGGCACTATAAAATATTAGACGGAACGATTACAAAATTAAATTCGTTCCAGTTATTGAATAACCAAGATGACAAAAACATATCAGACTAGAGACTAGGGAAAACAGGGCTCAAAGCACATCTAGCAACTATAATCCAAAATTCTTCACCAACTTGCCCAGCCTGTCAAGAGGATGATGAAACCATAGAACACTATTTGGTACAATGTATTAAACACAGTAAAGAACGAAGACGATTGGCAGAATGCCTGAAAATCTACAAATGTGAACTTGACCTTCAGACTATCCTTAACCCCAAACCACACCTGAGAGCACAAATATTCTCCTTACTAAAAGAATACATCAAATCGACGGGTTACGAAAGCCGAATCTAATAAAACATAATTGACCAACAACGGCGATACCTTGATTCTGAGGGCCGTTTCTGCTCTATTCAACAATACGTCACCTTCTCTGATTAAAAACAGTGCATTTTCCGAAATAACCAAACACATATACTAACAACGGCGATACCTTGATTTTGAGGGCCGTTTATTCCACAGATACATAATTCCTTCCTACAACTTTATCGCCAACTATATCGGCGATACCTTGATCTCGAGGGCCGGTAAAACGTCCATGAAACCGATATGCAAAAACATAGCACACGAAAACAATGTAACCACAAAAGTTGATAACTGTAGTAATTAATAATATTTCTCCATTTACTAATCTGCCCTCTTGTTTGTTGTTATTTATCCATTCTTATTAGTTGATATTTATTTTCTATTTATTTACAAATGTGTATATATCATACGAGGGCAGACCCTCTGTCAATTTTTGATTGGTAGCTATACCACTAATTTGCTCCTAAGTATCTGCTTTATCAAATATCTTCTTGCTTAAGATATACATTACCTCATAAACAAAACCCCTTCGCTAATCAAAAATACAACTATCTTGTATATTTGTTTTCTCTATTTGTCTTCAGACGAATAAAAAAAAAAACAAGGATGAAAATCTTAATTATCGGCAGCAGTTACATTCATAGGCTGGAGAATAGTATCCTTCGAAATTCGATCCCAGACTCTAGAATCGACTTTGGAACAGGCCAGAACATTCGGTTCTTTGGCATTGGGGGAGCTAGAGTTAGGACACTTAGATGCTCTGGAAGATTGGAAAGTCCCCTTCAGGAGACAAAACCTGACCTAGTTATCCTCCACATTGCGGGAAACGATGCGGACTCTCACAAATCAGCAGCAGCAATTTGCGCTGATATTTTAGACTATGTTGGTGCACTTAAATCGAAATTCCAAATTCCAAGGATCTACATCAGCCAGCTTCTTTACTGTCAGGTAACTCGGCGAATTTCGATCCACATTTATAATACAAAAATCCATGAAATTAACAAGAAGCTGATAAACAACCAATTGGCCACCTTCTGGAGGCGGAAGGGACCGATCCGACCACAAAAGCAAATTCTAACCAACGACGGAGTGCACCTAAACACTCTAGGCCAGGAACTGTCCTACCGGTCTATGAAACGTGCTGTCTGCGCCGCCATGGGAGGCCACGAATAAAAATTGGAAATAGAAAAGGAAATCAATTAAAGAAGAAGACAGGGAAAACAATAAGAAGATCCATGGGACGAAAGAAAATTAACACGAAGGAAACGAAGACCAGAAACATGGAAGACATCACAACAATAGGACTATCTCTTGCTTCAACTAAGTGGATGAGGCCTGACACCCTTGCTCCTCATTTATACTTGTTGCACCTGTTACAGGCACAGGTTTCCAGTACGCTGGTTTTTCCTGGACGCCGTCCGGTATAAGTGGCGGGAGCTCCTGAACTCCACGTCACAGAAGAGGAAGCAAGAGAACAAAACTGTTAACCAATAAATAAAAGCACTACTGTAGTTTTCTGTCTGTCTAAATTTCTGTATAGGCAACTCAATGTAACTCTGTAGATCTATGTTTTTCTAATGTAAAGATAACGTTAATCTCTGTAAATAGCTTACTATTTATGCCCTTTCTGTTAAATGACCATGGCAGCATTTGAACCTATACAATAAGCCAAACACATGCTACCACAAAAAGGTTTAATCCCACTAATTGACTCGTACATATGTAAATAGTATACCAACGCACTGCCATTATCTATCCAAAATGTTCAAAAACAAAAAAAAAAAAAAAAACGCTGATTTGATGGGCCACGATATCCGCCAGGAAAGTGGCCCTAAAACCAGTATTTAAACCAAAGTGATGCAGGTCATGTTTAACGGCATGAATTTCTTGTGGCGTGTGTCATGTCATCCTTGATATACCACGTCCACATGATTACTGAAATGGTGTGTGCAAAATTTCATTGCGATCATATCAAGGGAGATATCAAACAACGTTTTTGGGGAGGAGGGGGGCTTAATTTTGTTGCATTTTAGGTCAACTGGATGTCCCACACATTAGTTACACATGTTCCGTGTTACCGCCGTCACAATAGCTTTCACCGGGAATGGAATGAAAAGTGACCTGTTACGAGACGGGGTGGTGGGACACCGGATGTGTTGGATCCATCCATTGAAAGACCATGCAGTCTTCCTTCATGTCAACAAGACCGTAAAACCGGTAGCCCAACCACACAGGCGAATACCTTTCCACATTAGGAAAGCTGTTGAATCTGAAATTGACAGATTTATCTCATGATGCAATCGAGTCTGTCTCCAATCCAACACTACAGTTTCCTATTCTGGTAGGTCCCAAGCCTAAGTCACCTGACCAAGTTAGAATTTGTGCAGATCTACGCAAAGCCAGTGAGACCATCGAGAGAGAGCGCCGCCCCATGCCAACACTTGATAACGTAATTGTTGATCTTAATGAAGTATCAATATTCACAAAAACTAGACCTCAATTCAGCCTACCACCAGCTGGAATTAGCCCCTGAGTCACATCCCATAAAAACCTTCTCAACAAATATTGGGCTTTTCCGCAAAAGACTTGAATTTGGTGTGAAGTTTGCAGCGGAAATCTAGCATCCAGCAGTGTCTACAAGGCATCCCTGGGGTAATTAATGTCATTGACGACATCCTGTTATCAGCTAGAAACGACCCAGAGTACGACGTCTCACAGCCGTCGCCCTGCATCTTCACGAGAACAGTCTAACCTTTCACCGCGAAAAGTGTCAGTTTCACAAGTCAAAACTGGAGTTTTTCGGTTATGTTTCCTCCTTGAAGGGCATATCAGCCAATCCCAAAAAGGTGACAGCCATTAACAATGCTAGCCCTCCACAGTTACCTGCTGAAATCCGCAGTTTGCATGGGCTTGCTAACTAGTGCTGTCGTTTTATCCCGAGCTTGGCAACAATACCCCCCCCCCCCCCCCCCCCTTCGACTGCTCCCGACCAGCTTAAAGCGAGTCTCACAAGCGTTGGAGTTATGTCCTACTTCGATTCTACCAAACAAAATGTGCTAATCGTCTTTGCCAGCCCTGTAGGTCTTGGTACCATAGTTGGTCTTGCTAATGCAACCTCATGGGAAGTCAGTGAAAGTCGTCGCTTATGCAAGTCGTTCTCTCACAGACGTAGAAACTCGGTATTCAAACAGAGCGAGAAGCTTAGGCCATCGGCCATCACATGGGGAATACAGCACTTCCACCTATACCTGTACGGACAAACATTCCATGTTATAACATACAACAAACCTCTGGAGGCAATTTTCGGAAACCGTGCGTCAAGCCCATCTCTTTGAATAGAGAAATGATGAATTAAACTGCAGCCCGACTACGACTTCAAAGTCATCTACAGGAAAGGTGTAGATAACTCTGCGAACAGGACAGTGGAAGGACGTAGAACGCTCCCAACTCGATCAATGTAGGTCCTTAGCCAGGCTGAAAGATGGACTCACCCTAGCCTCACAGGGTGACATTTTACTTCGTAACAACAGAATTGTTATCCCCAGCAATCTTCAAAAGCGAACAATTGATATTGCTCACTCAAAAAATAAGGCTCTCCTGAGAGAAAAGTCTGGTTTCCGTCCTTGAATCAGCGAGTGAAATCAGCTGTCAAATATCGCGTTGCTTTTCAAGCTGCTAGGGCGACCAACACTACAAGAGAACCTCTGAACATGACAGAGCTAACAGTCAAAGCCTGGCAGAACGTCAGCGTGGACTTCAGTGGACCTCTACCGTCTGGAGAATACCTTCTACTTGTAATGGATCAACAAGTGCAAGTACCCAAATCGGACAGAATTTGTTCTATCCATGGCATCCCGGAGCTCGAGAAGACCGACAACGACACCCTTTTCAGAGTAAAGACACGGCCGGCTTCGCCACATCGTTGGGCTTTAAACACCGAAAAGTGACACCCTACAGGCCAGAAACCAATGGCGAATTAGAAAGATTCATCAGAACGCTGAAAAAAATGTTTCACGCCTCTGCGTCCACTAGGAAACCATGGAGACATGATTTGGGGCATTTTTACGTAACTACCGTGCCATTCCACACTCCACAACCTCCATACCTCCGGCGACAGCAATGTTTGGCCGTTCGATAAGAGCCTGAAGGGTTGGGTGTGTCACTTGTCTGTTCAGTGCCACCATGCTGTAAAAACTGTCAACATTTGTGTTTAGTCTCATACATAGTTCCATAATGACGTAAAAGAAGAACATGCAGGTTTGTCGACCTTCATGCACGACCAATGCATGTTTAGGTTTTTCGTCCCTCATGTACTAGCAAGGCGTCTTTAGTAACATTTAAACAATCCATTTGACTTTTCAAAGTTTTACAGTTCGCAGATTTGCTTTCTTAAACTATGCTCTAAGTCCGTGACCTATCTTTTACGGGTTTTAGGTTTTATATGTAACCGGAGTACGAAAAGAGCACAAAGGTGCAGTCTGACTGTTTCATGTGCTCTATAGTATTCTTTTTATTCCTAATGATATATGCTATACAGACGAACAGATTTTGTGAGACTTCAGAGAAAGAAGACCATGGCAGAGCACAATGTTATCATGTTATACCGTGTATGTTTTAGTAGTTTCAGTATATGGTACGCAAAACCGTATATGACATTGTATATAGGTTATTTCTATCGAAACAAGTTTCATTGTGAAGTATGCAGACGGCATTAAAGACATGCGTATAGCCTATAAAGATTTTGTGACGTCAAAAAAATATATATAGGTCCTATATACTCTAGTGGTAAACGATATACCAGTATGTAAATTAATTGTCTATATATGATACAAGTTTTAGCTTTCTATTCCAGGAGTGTAAGAAGCAAATGAAAGTTGGGTGGGACTGAGGAGGGGGAATAATATATCCCAGGCAATTAGGCCAGAGCTCGGGGACCACAAAGGCTCTGTTAGCTCTTTACAGATATACACATTGACCTGTACACGCGTTTGAATATGTTCAAGTCAGTCAAAAATAAAGACATCCATCTTCAAAGCTGTAATTAAACCATGCATATTTTGACAAAAATTTACTTAGTGGAGATTTTCTATAGTTTGTGTACTTACTTTCCGTACAACACAAATACAGCCAAATTATAGGCCTACTTGACTCAAACAGCAGATGCAATTAAACTAAACAATGTTTATTACATATATATTCACACATTTTTACTAACTGTTTCAAAATAAATGCATTTAATGGCGTCAGTTGGAAACTTCAAACGAGATGTGATGATACACTCTACAGCTATAGCCTTCACTGGAAATTGCTCTTCGGTTCAAAACGCTTTTTAAAAGGCTTAATTGTTACCACCTGTTTTTCTTGCGGTCCTGCAAGCATCTTAATGTCTTAATTTAGCAAAATGTAGACCCGTGCGTAGGCCTATATAGGGGCCTGTATATTACAATCAATAAATCTTAATAGATAATTCCTATTAATAGACTTATCACTTATCACGTGTGATGCACAAACATGCACTGTAATATATTGATGTTTAGACATTGAACATTAGACATTGAATCGTCGACCGCTGCCCAGCATTATGATGCAAGCTAAACTTGATCGATATTCTAATACTCTTTGTGCTAGAAATACATAAAACAAATGTTTAGTTTCTTCTGGATCATGATCTTTGTGGATAGTTCTAAATATTATTTTGGGTTCAAGTGCGAGTTTGATGATTCACAGAAATAGGCCTATCATATTTGTCGCGTCAAAATTAGGTCTACTTAATTTTCATGTGAATTTATATTGAATCAAGCTAGTCTGGGCATTAAAAATCCATTGTACTGCCCTCACTGAATGCTTAACATACAATACGGAGGTAATAATGTGGGTGAAATTTGGTAGAAGTGCCAATCCATACCGCGCCGAAGGTGACAAACGGGAGATAACTCAGCTGCCAATTTTGCTGTGCGTTATTTATTTTGAGCTATTTCCCTTGTCAATTGCGTGGCCGTTCAAGATGGCAGCCAGTAAAACATCGAAGGGTAAGGATAGAAAAACAGTGGTGTCATATTTATGTGAAATGAGTCATTTACCTCATTGATTGGTAATGATGTTTTTATTCAATGTAGATCTGTTACAAGCTTCCCTGTACAAAACTGTGCATAAAGGAGTAAATAAAGTATCTGTCAAGTGACGATATTTGGACATTTTATAATGCCTCGTATTTAAAACAGTTCATGTGAAGTTACCACAAGGATAAAAGCTTTTATTTGCTTAGAAAGTGATCTGGCGTAGCTTGTGTCCAATGAATAGAGGTCGTCCATAGTGGATCCATAGTGATCAAAGCAGAAGGCGACCACTGTTATTGGCACAAGTTATTATGTAGGGCTTATCAGTGTGATGGAGGAATGGTATCCTGGCATTTAGCCCGAAAAACTGGTCTAAGGATGACCTATATTCATTGATACGTGGAGACCGCTGCCATCCAGGAACGAACATTACCCAGTGTTACGTTCACAGCCGATTTCTTGGCTGTCTAGCAAAGTACTTCTGGAACGCTTGAATAGAACTAGCAGTGGCATCTAGCCCTGATGCCATTTTCCACAAACCAATCATAGGCCAGGAGCTGAGGAGGACTGTAACTACACATATTAATGACATATGTTGCCATGGTAGTTACATTCAGCTCTGATTCGCGCTGCACAGCCATGAGAGTTACAGTGTGAAAGATTCTCAGACATGTCTTAGTTCCTAAATAAGGAAACTTTGGGTTTGATTTCTTAAAATGAATGGGGCAGCTTCATCTAGTCCAAGATTGCTCAGAAGTTAGGTTTGTCAACATTTTGTTCGGCCGTGGATGGCCCAAAACCAACTTCAGAGCGCGCTCCATTTAAAAACCTGATGCAGTTGTCATGGCAGTGTGTCACGGCACTTGAGATAAAAATTATCTACCAAATATGTCTCCAAGGCCTTAACCTTATGCTCCTTATTGATTTATCATAAGCACAACGTTGATCTGTTATTTCCGGGTCCGTGTGGGCCTGTGATCCCTTGGTTATGCTCAAAACAAAGGGCTGTACTCACAGCATCGACATATCTGACAATGACAGGGAACTGCATCAGGTTTTTAAATGTAGCGTGCTCTGACCTTGTTTTAGGACCATTCTTGGCCGAATAAAATTTCGCCAAACCTAACATCAGAGCAATCTCAGAATGGGCTTCATCCACATTTGTCACTGGCAATTATACATTGTCTTTGAGTACTTTTTGCTGAGAAAAACCCACCTAAGAGCTTGCATTTTCACCATATCTCCTTTTTTCTGTCATTTGCACACTCTGTTTCTTTTGCACAGCTGTTTTAAAAGAGATGGTTTTAGTCTAGTACCCTGCCTCCTGTGGGATGTAGCTGGCAAGGTAGGAAAACCAAAATAAAACTCTTCTATGTTTTGTCCCTCAAAGCTGCGGTGGAGCAGGATGCTGACCTGGAGGCTAACACCTTGTTTGAGAAACACACAATAGAGGAGATCAGAACCCTGGAGAAGAAAGCAAGGTTAGTGGCTACATCCATATAACATCATAAATCCATTTTCACAATGAAGGCTAAATAATAAACACTTTCACAACGAATCCTGAATAATAATGGACCACAGTTAATAGATGTTCAGACCCACACGTGAATATGGTATCAGTTCTGACCATCATTAAGTACACTTGGCTTGTATGGAATGTATTTGATTGAAACTTGCCACTTTGTCTTTCAGAACAGATATTGAGAGGAAGAAAGAAGATTTGAGGGTCATGGTCGGGTAAGATGAAGCATTTGCAAAGTCAGTTTTGTTTTTTTTTCACGTACATTTTCACTAAGTCAGTTGTACTGTTAGTTCCTAAGAACAAGTGTTGATAAATATTGCATAATAAGAGAACTTTGTAGAACACGCTTGATTGTGAGATGTTTACTTAGTCTAAAGATTGTACTTGTTATCATATCTCTGTTTGCTGATAGTCGGTATACAAGCACATGCATATAAACATCAAGTTTCCTTCATTCATGTTTCTGTATGTTGTAGTGAGAGATACCGTGACTTGATTGCTGCTGCTGACACTATCACAGAGATGAAGAAAATCTCCAGCAATGTAAGTGACTGTCCATAATCCATGTTTACGGGTGATCATTCAGGCACACAAGTTGATGATTCAGTCCCAACCTTGGTCACACAAGGTGTTTGCTCACGTCTACCCTTGGATGAAAGGAATTTTATTAGTTGCCACAGCTTCGAAATGTGGCCAAGACTTTAACAGCTCCCGAATCCTAGGGTTGCTGTGGTGAAGTTCGGCAGAGACGGCTTCCCTTCCACCAAATATGCCATAAACATTGATCTCACTCTGGATAGGTTTTCTCCACCTATCAAACTGACCATCCAGTCAAATCAAATCCACAAGTGGCCAACATGTGAACAGGTGTTGTAGGAGATCTCCAAACCCTAGAAAGGCATCAAAGTTAAGACTCATACACTTTATCCCCCCAAATCCTGGAAATAGGTTCAATACAAAATTGGAAGACCAGTGTTCTAAATTTAATTTTCTTGAACTATCTGCAATGGTCCTATGGTGGCTTGAAATTTTTTTTTTTGAAAAATTAATGAAGATTACATTTAAATGTGAAATAGAAACTTTGTTGTAAAGCACAAAAAGTGAAGCATTGCTTAAATCAGTAATTATGAATACTTTGTTAGCAGGGGATGATATCAGTCAGTAATTTTGAATACTCTGTGACCACATGATGACATTAGTCAATAATTATGAATACTCTGTGACCATGTGATGACATCAGTCAGTAGTTGTAAATACTCTGTGACCAGGTGGTGACATCAATCAGTAATTATAAAAACTCTGTGACCAGGTGATGACATCAATCAGTAACATGGAGCAACTTTGTATGAACCTGAAACAGAACTACATGGTGAAGGGCATAGCTGTGCCGCAGAGGTCTAAACCTGAGCTACGCAAAAGGTCAGTGGCTGTGTCTTTTTCTGTCATGTCTGTGTCTGTTCTTGACATGGCTGTGTCCTTTCTTGTTATGGCTATGTCTTTTTCTGTCATGGCTGTGTCTTTTCCAGTCATGGTTGTGTCTTTTCCTGTCATGGCTGTACCTTTTCCTGTCGTGGCTTTGTCTTTTCCTGTTATGGCTGTGTCTTTTTCCTGTTATGGCTGTGTCTTTTCCTGTCGTGGCTGTGTCTTTTCCTGTCATGGCTGTGTCTTTTCCTGTCATGGCTGTGTCTTTTCCTGTCGTAGCTGTGACTTTTTTCTGTCATGGCTGTCTTTTTCTGGCATGGCTGCATCTTTTCCTGTCATGGCTGCATCTTTTCCTGTCATGGCTGTGTCTTTTTCTCTCATTGCTGCATATTTATTCATGCATAAATATTTAACAGTGACATTCTGTAAACTGTGGACATACATGTAGGTATTGGCAGAGATCTTTCTGTTCCTGCACCCTTCAAACCCTGAAAACAGTCAGATTTCTAACTTGTTTAAGTGTAATATTTTTCATTATGGTGTAAAGGTTCCATTATAAACAAAGAAATAAACAAACAAATTGACAGGTGAATGAAGCTTTGAAGAGGAGGGAGAGAGTGTGTAGTTATCAGCTACAAATGATTTTGCAATTATAGCAGGAAGAAAACTTAGTCTTTCTTGCATATGTAAGCAGATGAGATGTATGGTCTCTGATTTGTGTCTTTACCAGGAAACAAGAAGAAACACAATTCTATGGAATTGCATCACAAATCAAGCTTCTGCTTGATATGCCAGAAAAGGTGAGGAAACATTTACATACTTAATAAATCATTAATAAAAACTTAATGAAAAATTTCAGAATTTTTAATTATAATTTAATAATGCAACCAAGACTTAAATAAAGACTTTCATACAGTTACATTCTTGTTTGGAAAATAATATTGTGTGACTTTCCTCAGATGTTACTTTTAGTATACTTCTGACAATTTTGTTAAAGGAAATGGATTAGGTACTGGATATGCAATGGCAGGAATCATGGATTGGATTACGTATGTTGTAATTTCACAATTTCATTTCTTTGAAATTTAGGTGGTCTTGATAAAGTGTGTGAGACATGGGAGAAAGTAGTCAATAATTTGATCAGTTTCCTTTGGAGTGTTGTTGTTTTTCAGCTGTGGAGTGCAGCAGACTCCTGTGATCACCTGACAGCCACTCGTCTGTACCTGCTATCCCGTCACATCAACACCAGCCTTCACCTGGACTCCCATCAGTCCTCCACCATCTTGTCATGGTTTCCTGTACTCAGCAGACAGTGGGCCGCTATCAGCCACTTCAAGAGTACTATACTCCAGGTAGGTTTTCTCAAGAGTATCATCGTCCAGTAAGGTTTGCTCCAGAGTACCATACTCCAGGTAGATTTGTTCAGCTATTAAGAAATGGTGTTCCTGCTATGAGCGTCAGATGGCAGTTCTGTCATCATGGAGGTGAACTTTATTGACTCTATAGACACTGTTTTGACAGTGTACTAGACACCCATAGCAGGAACATTATTTCTGCTTTGTAACCTTCCTTAAAATCTTTAATATGATTAAAAAGTAATTAAATGAGAAAAAACTTGACTCATGCAAACACTTGTATGAAGTAACATTGGAAGATCCCAGCATATTGATGCTAAATAGAACACAGCCTACAATGTCACTCACACCAGGTCCAACCATTCACGATAAACAAAACAGGTACCAGCCTGTATGGTCACTGATTTTAGTTTATACAAGTATCAAACTGCACACAGCTGTTGAAAGGTTTCTCACACATTTCTCTTTGTGAAATTAACACTGCTGTCAGGTGGTGTTTACCTATTATCTGCCACACACTAGTTACAATGTAGTGCACATGCTTGTTTTTACTGTGACGTCATGACGTCACATCTGCCTTCACTAGGAATGGAATACAAAGTTGCAAACTCCGGCTCACACCTGTTACATTTTTTCACCCTTTTCTATTATGTCACAATATTTTTGTTGAGGAAGGAATTAAAAGTAATGGTGTCATGAGAAGTTGTTGTTTAACAGTACCCATTATTATTTGTCAACGAGAATGATGTCCTCTGTACATTCCATACACTCGTCCATTCCATACACTCGTACATTCCATACACTCGTACATTCCATACACTCGAGCATTCCATACACTCGTACATTCCATACACTCGTACATTCCATACACTCGTGCATTCCATACACTCGTACATTCCATACACTCGTGCATTCCATACACTCGTGCATTCCATACACTCGTACATTCCATACACTTGTACATTCCATGTATGTCAACAGATGAGCATTTTTGCACATGCAAAAGGGAGTCTGACATTGGATTTATTGTCTGTTATCCACTTCTTTTCATATAATAGCGAGAACCTTAGCTTAGTAGAATGGAATAAAACCTGAAAAACAGCTGTGAAAACATCATGTAGAAATCAAATCACACAATTAATCATGTAAATCATATTACAGAACACCGCACAATAGAATTGATGATGCGCCAGAACAGAGTAAAGCATGTTACATGTCCAGCCTTCTTCCTATTAATGCTTATAGAAATGGTAATATAATAAAGTAAAAGTACATGTATATGTGTTATTTACTAGTCCACATGCTATTTTCTCAATGTCTTAAAGACGGACTATTATGCTAACTTTGTATTTCAGGGTTGCAGACAACTCCTTAAACAAGCCCATTCATCTGACAAGGTGAGTAACATTGACTGAGAGAAATCTTGTGAGAGAAAGATTTTTCTGAAAAAGAGATGTGTTTATTTGCTCGCGTTTTAACGTTGCCTTCTACTATGCTTTGGTGCATAACAAGACTTTGTTTTATTGTAACAGGAGGGACTCAGTGCTGATATATGTATTGTGATGCCTCAGTGGAATGCCTTGCTAAAGATACCTGACATAATGCCCAGTCCCAGTCACAATATACTGGCCAACCATGACTTCATAAATATAAACAAAGTATTGCTTTTTGTGCTGAAATTGATTTTTGACATTGGAATATTATCCTGTCTGAAAGAAAACCTCTAATCACAAAGCTGAACGCACCTTCTAAGAATCAGGCAAAATGACTAGCTATGTCGCAGAAGACAGTTTAGGCCCTAAACAGTACGTTTATATTGTGTTATTTTCCCTCAAACAGATGATAGCAGAAGCGCTGTGTTCCATCATGCTCCTGGAGGATAGCACACCTAGACAGGTGTTTAATGAGTTCCTGCTGGCGAGGACGGTGAGGATATATCCCTGTTTATCTGTGTTTAATTCAGATCTATCCCCTTTCCATGTAGTGTTGTTGGCTGAGCAGGTTTATCACTGCTCCTGCAGAATCCATACTTAACATGTACACCATTATGCATTCCATTTACAGCACTGGGAAATCAGAAATAATAATAAAGAGTCCAAAACCTTGGCATGTTTGGTGACTTCTATATTTTTGTTTACATTCTGTGTTTTGTGTCTGTGTTTACATTCTGTGTTTTGTCTGTTTTTACATTCTGTGTTTTGTGTCTGTGTTACATTCTATGTTTTGTGTCTGTGTGTACATTCTGTGTTTTGTGTCTGTGTTTACATTCTGTGTTTTGTGTCTTTGTTTACATTCTGTGTTTTGTGTCTGTGTTTACATTCTGTGTTTTGTCTGTTTTCACATTCTGTGTTTTGTGTCTGTGTTACATTCTATGTTTTGTGTCTGTGTGTACATTCTGTGTTTTGTGTCTGTGTTTACATTCTGTGTTTTGTGTCTGTGTTTACATTCTGTGTTTTGTGTCTGTGTTTACAGACAGCAGTGCAACAGATCTTTGCCCAGCACAATGCCAGCGTCAAGGAGCAGCTGTGCACAGTTGTACAGTTGGTGTCCACCACAGTCAACCAGATACATGCAGTGTTCTACTCAACGCAGAACAACACAGAGGATAACAAAGGTACACGGGCAGTTTGTGGCAGGATAGGTTTTCTCAGGTTTTGAAATGCTTTATTTTGCTTGAAGTAACAGCTATTCTATGTGAGGAAAACTCCCATTGATTCTGTCTTGTAATGAGAAACCTTGTTCCAGGTATATATGTATTCTGAACTGGATGTAGATCCATATTGAAACCAACAAGGTTTTCCGTGACCATAAATATGTAATAATGCTAATTGTTAATACTTTGTGAACCAATGAAAACCAGGAATGGATACGGGTGGTTTTCTGTTGCAGTCAACTCTGACCTTCTCCTTATGACCTTGGAAGAGGTCACCAGTAAATCTACTGAAGGTGAGAGAAGTATTTTGTGACTAATTTGTCAATATTGTAATAGTAATTGGGTTTGTCTGGTAAAACACTAACACAATATTTTTCATAAGGTGTTGAAAACTATTATTAATAATAGTAATATTACTGGCCACAGTAATAATTAATACTTGGATATGTAGCAAATTCTTTACTTTGTTACTTTATTTCCCCTTGGGTCTGCACTGTTTTTGATTTCCCCTTGGATCTGCACTGTTTTCTCCTAGCATAATACATTTAAGTGAAATATTCTTGAGCACATCGTTAAACACCGATCAAATATATAAAATAAAATACTTGACTTGTAAGATGGTCTATGTTAAATAAGCCAAGTAACTGGAAAAACTTATTATTGGAGTTACTTTGCTTATTTATTATGCTAAGCTGTTCAGTGCATCAACTAGAATTGCATGATGAGCTATGAAAAGGTTAGTGTAATCTTGTTGTGTTCTAGACTCTGGACTCCTGGATCTTCACAGCTCAATCTCAACCAAATACCTGCCTAAGACTGTCACAGGTGAGGCTCTCATTCTGCTCTGATGACTTGACATCAGGGGCTGAAGGTTTCATGAATGTATTGTACCTCCACCCTGACAAATATTAGCTCCATCACAGGAGTGAAATATCCTTTATGAAAAAGGCTTAAAACACCTATTAAGTCAGCAAGCAGTGAAAATCTTACTACTTACTACTTTACCTGAACCAAATGAAAAAAACAATAACAAAAAAACTAAAGAAGGTATCAAAATTCTAAATATTAAAGTGAAAGTGGCTTAAGCATGACCCAGGAGCCTCCCATCAATGCACTCGCTGTGAATTCAATTTCAGCTCATGCTGGCTTTTTCTCTGGTCGTACATGGGAAGGGCGCTCAGCAACCTGTGGATGTCGTGGGTCATGGGTTTCCCTCCTTGCTCAGCCCAATTTCCTCCCACCATATAATAAATGCTGGCTGCCGTAAAAGCTAAATATTCTTGAGTACGGCGTCAAACATCAATCAAATAAACAAATAAAATAAATAAGAAAAGAATGAGCACATTAAGCTGTGGGTGTATTTGTGAAAAAAAGGTGCATAGTTTGTTATACTTGCACTTTATCAATTGGAGTTTTTGACAAAGCTGCACATCATTGTGAGAGGCTACATGTGTGTTGCAGTTCCCTGTTACAATCACGGTCATTTCTGTGTTGTTAGACTTTCACCCAACATTGAGAGCACCTGCTACCCCAGTGGCTGTACAACATCTACACGAGAACTGTGAGCAGTGGGTCAACACGTGAGTAGTCTCCCTTGATAGTATCATTTATGTGAGAGCTGCCAAGCAAAGCATTATTTGAGGAAGTTTGTTGCACAGGATTTCCACGTTTACTTTCGCTGCATTGACATTGAAACCCCACAATAGTTTTGAACTTGATTATGACGCAGACATGTTCATGGTTTGCCTAGATTTGCAGCAGTCTGATCAGATATCTCAAAATAAAAGGCCTGCTAAAATAAAATCTACAAACAGAAGATAAACATTTGTCTGGACGCTTCAAGTTATTGCTATACATATCTAGGATGTTTTATGTCATTGTCCAGGTGTGTAAATGATGTGAAGTCTGGAGTTGGGAAGCTGCTTAACTTTGTGAACTCTGTGAAGAGACTGGCTGACATCAGGGATGCTGTGTGGCAGATACAAGGCCAGGTGAGGCTTGATGTATGAACAGGTGCCATATGGCTGTAAATGCAGCGGTATGTTTTTATTTTAAAAAGAAAACAGTTATAAATAATATAATCTTAGTTGTTTTTTTTTTTGTTTGTTTTTGTTTTGTTCTTTTTTGTTGTCAGATGAACTTGATTACTGAGTAAATCAGTTTTGGAATTGTTACAAGGCCTTGGAATATGCCATGGTAGAGAAACCAGAAACACAATGTCATTTCACTTGTACCATACACAGATATTGTTAAAAGGAAGAACAGGGTTCATGTGATGTCCCCTGTTTTTTTTTTTTTTTTTTTTTCGTTACAGAACCATGTAACTCTCCCTAGATTGTTCACAGTTCATAACATGGTGGCATATCATTGATACATATGTATATTTGGTCTAATTTTTTTCCTTTAAGGTTTGACAGTTAAATATAGAGTGTTACATTACCTTTGTAAGTCCATTCACAGCCATACAAGCCACTGTAAACCTATTTATTATACACTCTGTTTAAACTTGCAATTTAAAGTAAGTTAAAGCTGACATAAACATTAGTCATCTGTCTATGAAATTTTGTTAACTCTTTACTTTTTTAAAATCTCAGACACCCATAGTGAAACCATGTGATGAAGGTAGAGAAAGTCTAGCTATATCAGAAGTGTTAGGCACCTGTTTTTGATCACAGGGACTATAACATGAATGTCTGAAAAAAGTTTCATGAAAAGTAATTTAGAGTAGACCAATTTTGGAGAAAGTTGAGAAAGTAAATGCTTGAGAAGTTCCTAAAGGAAGGAGGCATCAATTTTCCATCTGGAACAGGGTGAGACAGGTGATCAGTAAATTAATGTCAACAAAGGTTGCCTAACATTTTTCACAGGTCACATGGCACAGTAGGACTGTTTTTACCTTTGACGACAAAAGAGTTCCAACTGGAAACTGTTATTATGACCTCATAGAGAGTAAACTAATTGGCCAGTGATGTTCTGTCATGGCATTGGCAGTGTGCAGTATGATCACATGACCACATAATCGCATTAGAGCTGGATGGTTAGCTGTATAATAAATATGTGTTACAGGAGAGCCTTTCTTCGTGGGACCTGGTTTGCCAGCGAGTCCTCCGGAGACCTCTGTCAGTCTGGGAACTCTTCATCCGGCCACTTTTCCTTGACAGGATTAAGGTACAGTCCCTGAATTTACGACCTCTTCTTAAAGCTGATTCTTTAGACTGATGTATAACATTTTATAAAATCTTGACAGAACAGATTTCTCCAATCATTTTGTTGATCTAGAAGATTAATAATACTGGTTCCTGTTTTTTGCAAAAATTTCGTGATAATGTCCCAATGAGCTGAGTTGGCATTTCAGGAGCCGTGCGAGATAAAACAGGGTTGGGGCTCTAGCAAACAAATGCAGCTAAAATGTGAGATTTCACTGTATTTGTCAGGCTGAATATACATCTCGGTCTGTCGGTCCAACGGCACCGTCAACAGCTACTGCAAAATCACGCCTTTTATCAGCTTTAGTTCACAAGAGCCCCCGCCATGTCTCGTCCAAGCCTGCATGAACTTGTGGGTCTCCTGAAATGCCGACTCTGCTTCTACCAAAAGTCCTATAGCAAAGCTCCTTGTCATGCTGCGCTCTATTCTGTCTTCCCCAGGCTTTAGTCCAGTACCAGTGTGACACTACACTAGAGCTGACCAAGAGGCAGATGGCTAGGTTTGTCATGGAGACAGCAGATGAGGACAATAGGTGGGTCCCGGCTTTAAGACCTTCCTTATTTGTATTGCTTTCATGGTAGGATGTGAATGTTAGCAGTTCACTGTGAACATTTCAACACCATTGTCAAGCCTTACATCTGGGTTTACATCCGTGATAGTCATCAGAGCCCAGAGGTGCAATCTCCATCTAGATTCTTTTGACACCTGTCATAAACATGTAGCCAAATGTATTAAATTGGACATTACATGTATATCACAAGCTATGATAAACCTGAATGTTTTTTAATCTAATTTTTGGCTCAGTTTGTTAGTAAGACATGTGAAGATGTGTAATAATTATTGGGACTCTTCGTAAAGTCTTGTGTATCTACACTGTCTTCAGTGCATCGCACTTCTTTACTGTATTGTGTGGTTTACACAAAGTACAGACCACTTAGGTGGCCAAATGGTTAGAGCATCTGCTCTAGAGCATCCGGAGACCTGAGATCAAACCTGGGTGGGGATATACAAAAGGCTTTAAAAATGGTGCTAGCTGCTGCCTCGCTTGCTGCTCAGCAGTAAGAGGTTAAAGCAAGGTAACAGGATTGGTTGGTGTGGTGTCAGTATAATGTCTTGTGTCTTCAACATGATACTTCAGATTTTTGATGACATTAAGTTGCCCTGCCACAAGAAAACATAGTATATGTGTACTCTCCTAAGAACTCCTCCTCAGCAAATTGTTAATTATGATGTAAAATCCCAAGCATACATACGTACACAAGGTACAAGATGTACTGCACAATACTGTCCTCTAGCTCAGCCAGGTAATTCAATCAAATTGTTGCCTTCCTATCCAGGTTAATGCAGCAGGAGCGTGATGTGTCTATGTATGTTTGGCGCGAGATGACAGGTGACATCCCCACAAACAGCGCCTGGGTGCCGGCCGGCAGTAAGACACTGGCTGACGGAGGGGGGCTGATGATGAAAGCTAAAGCCTTTACTCCTGTTGTACAGAGGTGATAATATCCCTGGCCCCAGGGAAAGCCATATTCTGAAGCAGTTTTCTTTTCATATATGAAACTAGTGACCATATTTATTTATTTATTTGATTGGTGTTTAACGCCGTACTCAAGAGTATTTCACTTATATGATGGCAGCCATCACTATGGTGGGAGAAAACCCTGCATAGCACAGGGAAGACCCACGACCATCCACAGGTTGCTTGCAGATCTTCCCACGAACGGCCGGAGAGGAAGCCAGCATGAGCTGGACTTGAACTCACAGCGACCGCATTGGTAAGAGGCTCCTGGGTCATCATGTTTCGCTAGCGCGCTAACCAACTGAGCCACAGAGGCCCCTAATAACTCTAAGCGGTTTGGCTAAGTTATCTGCCACTTTTTATGCTACAAGTGTAAATTATGGGTAATATCTTTTGGATTTGACGAATTTAATATTTGATCTACATGTATTTTTAATAAATTTCATGCTTTCTAAATATCAGAGAATTCTTATATCTGCAAGCTTTGTTCAATTGGATCAGTTTTGAAACATTATTTTTATGCACCATTACTTTGTCACATACAGTTTTGGGAAGTCTTTAACACCTTACAGTATACCTGCATATCTCCATTATCTGTTTGCCTTTCAGTCTGTGTAAAGGTTTTGATGAGAAACTGAAGCAGATGCTGGAGGATGACCAGCATTACTTACAGGCAGACGAACAGATTGACACAAATAAAGGCCCTTTTGACAGGTTCTCTGACGACGCCCAGATATTATCACATGTCCAGAGCTCTGTGGAAGGCTGTATTAACCAGTGAGTTGTCTCCCCTTGTTGTTGCTGTTTTAATAATAGCGTGGAAGAAGGCTATACTTTAATTTAATTTGATGTGCTCTAATTGTAATACAATAAAGGCACCCAAAACATTATGTTCGTGAATTTTACGTATTATTTTGTTAATACACACCCAAACTTTGTGAATGTTTATAACTTTCAGACTTGTTACCTATGTGAGGCAGCAGTTGAACTTGTGGGGGTCGGCCCTTCAACAGGTGCAGGTGGCAGATATACAACGGGTTACCTGTAATAAGTGAGTGTTTGATGATGTCATCAGGTTGATGGGACTGTTCAGGTGTTATTAACACTGTACTGATGACATTTACATGGGAAAGTGGGGCTTTAACTGATGGACTCAAGAGTTGAGTAGTTTGGTTTAATACTTGTGTATATCATTTACATCATATCATATCTTCACTATCACATTCGAGGCCGCAGGCAAGTCTTTCAACAGGAGGAAGTGTGGCTGTCCTTTTCAGTTCTTATCCTAGTACCAGCTATAGTAGTAAAAATTTGTCATTAGCTCAGATGGTAGAGAGCCGGATTTTGGATGGAGATACCCTGGTTCAAATCCCAGGGGGATCCACAGATTAAATCATTTGTCATTAACATTTGTATTTATCATATGGCATCTCGTGCAAAATTTGGAATTTAATTTAAACGTTTCACATTTTAGAAAGAGATAGCTTACTTAGCCTGATTGGGGCAGGATGACAAAAATAAACCATGTGTTTATTTTTGTTTTCAGAGTACTGTTGGTGGGCCGTTTCTGTGTTGCATTGTCTGAGCTGACACCTCACTTTAAGAAGTGTGTCCTGGGGCCCAGTATGAGAGAAACACAAAGGTGGGTAGTGCCTGATACAGATTCATCAGTATTTGTTTCGGGGTTTTGTGGCCTCTTTCAGGTGAAGAGGAGGAACTGAAGTTGTTGTTTGTGTGGAAATCCAGATGCAAAGTCTGTTACAAAACAGACAAGGAAATCTTTTAATCCTTTTAATGGGATTATACTTCATATCAATATCAGGAAGTTGTTTTTAATGCTGCATGTTGTTGTGGTTGACTTTTGTTTGGGGCTGCACTGGGTTATTGGTGTAAACTGCTACACCACTAGAAAACTTTGGGACAACTTGGGAGATTTTGGGAGAAACCCTTCGATTTAGGGAGGCCTAACCACAATAATGCTGACCACTGTCTTATAAGTGAAATATTCTTGAGTACAGCGTAAAAGACCAATCAGATAAATAAATCATTTAATGACTGTTCAGTTTCTTTTTGGCATTCATTAGTCTGTATGGTTCGAGGAATTACATCATGACCAGGTTGTATCTATTGCAGAGCGCTGAAGAAACCTGTGTTCACTCGGTCCAGCTCTAAAACACCTGATGACCCCTCATGGTCAAAGGTGAAGGCCTTGCTCTCTGATGTGAGTTTGGATGCCTACAGGTGAGTATAACTGAGCTTTTGGGGCCATGTCTTATGTTGACGGGGCGCCCAGCATGTTACACCCTCTGTGGCCTCTAACACAAGATGTTGTCAACAAAATTTCAGGACTCTTGCTAGCTGAAATGTCCAGTGGGTTTTGGTAAATGTACAGGCTAAACATTAATCAGTAGGAGAGTTATCAGTTAAGTGATTGAGGGGAATATTCATTGTCAGTTAAGTAAATGGGGGATTTGTCAGTTAAGTCATTCTGGCCTTGTCATTTAAGTGACTGGGGCCCCTGGACATTCAACCATTCGTAATCTTTTATCTGTATTTTAAAATCATTAGAACTGTTAGAGAATACAGGTTACAAATTATAAATGCATTAGTTTTGTTTTAATGGAAATGGGAACTGGTCATAATGGAAAACCCACACAGACCATGTTTACTGTATATTTAATATTTGCCTTACACACACACATGCCTATTCACTATAGGCATTTCCAATATAGATATTGATGTATACATGAGATTCACCTGTATAAAGTCTTGGCTGCTGTGATGGTTATACATTGTGCACGTATTATCTGGATGCGGTCTTTGTGTGTACAGGATCTGGACTGGCACTACCGCCGCTAGCCTCCTCAAGCAGTTCTCTGAGGCCCTTAACAGTGAGAATGGCAGGGATGTCCTCATTGCTTGTACTGTGAGTCATGCTCTGCTTGTTTACGTGTGATATATTGTATATACATGTAGATGATTGATGTGAGGTTGTCAATTTAATCTGCCATAACAGGGGCCGCCATCATGACAGGATTAAGTTCTGATATATACTGCACTCATTTTCCCATGCTGCTCAACTCAACTTGTTAGCCAATTAGATAGTGTGTAATAGTGCTGCAGCTGTTTAGATTGGGTGGAAATTCTACATTTTCTGTACAAAGCACTGGAAGGCTCATCCTGTTTTAGCTGCAGCTGTGTGACCCCTGACCAAAGAGGTCGGATCTAGCTCTTCCTGTTTGCACTGCAACTGTGTGACCCCTGACCAAAGAGGTCGGGTCTACCTTTTCCTGTTTTCACTTCAGCTGTGTGGCTCCTGGCCAAAGAGGTCGGATCTAGCTCTTCCCATTTTCACTGCAGCTGTGTGGCCCCTGACCAAAGAAGTCAGATCTAGCTCTTCCTACTTTCACTGCAGCTGTGTGACCCCTGACCAAAGAGGTCCAATCTAGCTCTTCACGTTTCCACTGCAGCTGTGTTACCCCAGACCAAAGAGGTCAGATCTAGCTCTTCCTACTTTCACTGCAGCTGTGTTACCTCTGACCAAAGAGGTCCAGTCTAGCTCTTCACGTTTCCACTGCAGCTGTGTTACCCCTGACCAAAGAAGTCAGATCTAGCTCTTCCTACTTTCACTGCAGCTGTGTGACCCCTGACCAAAGAGGTCCAATCTAGCTCTTCACGTTTCCACTGCAGCTGTGTTACCCCTGACCAAAGAAGTCAGATCTAGCTCTTCGTGTTTTCACTGCATCTGTGTGGCCCCTGACCGAAGAGGTCAAACCTAGATCTTCCTGTTTGACTGCAGCTGTGTGGCCCCTGACCAAAGAAGTCAGATCTAGCTCTTCCTACTTTCACTGCAGCTGTGTGACCCCTGACCAAAGAGGTCCAATCTAGCTCTTCACGTTTCCACTGCAGCTGTGTTACCCCTGACCAAAGAAGTCCGATCTAGCTCTTCGTGTTTTCACTGCATCTGTGTGGCCCCTGACCGAAGAGGTCAAACCTAGATCTTCCTGTTTGACTGCAGCTGTGTGGCCCCTGACCAAAGAGGTCGGATCTAGCTCTTCCTGTTCTGAATGCAGTTTTAAATCGATTTGGAGGCTATTGTGTACTCTTCGTAGGTTCTGCGGTTTTCGTCTCATTTCGTGACATTGTTAAATGCTAATGAAACAATAATTAAATCAGGTTGGTCCAGTTTAAAAAAAAGAATCAAGGAAAGCACTTGATAGATCCATGTCAGTAAACAAGTCATATGTTTGTAGTCATCTCATGAAAATGGTAGGTTGTGTAACTTAATGGTTGTCTTATACACTCTAGTAGACGTTCAGCTGTACAAGAAAGCACTGCCCAATACCCAGAATATATTATGACAGAACTGATTTTTTGTGGAGATGAAAGAGTTTGAATGGAGAATGTCAAAGAACGATGTTGTTGTTGTTGTAGAGATGGGAAGAGGTGGAAATCCAGGAGGAGACTGAGGATGGCACATCTGTAAAGTCAACCATCAGAGTGCCCATGCAGGTCTGTGCAGTTCTGCTCCTCACTGCCATACTAACTCTCAAAGTCCGGAAAGCTTTATGTCTAACCATACTTTGGAAGGCCTGCCAGCAAGCTGCAGGTTGTTGCAGGTTTCCCTCCCACCATAGTTCTGGTCGCTGTCGTCATATAAGTTAAATGTTCTTGAGTACAGCATGAAACACCAATCAAGTACAATAAATAAAAGCTTTGGGCTGATATTTTCAAATTACTTCAGAATTTCTTTTTCAGTCCATTAATTTATAGTATTATCACACTAGCTGATTTTATATTACTTTGCTATATTGACTGGTTCTGTCCACTTTATTTTGGTTTTGTTCAGTTCATTGTATGGACAGATTTAGTCCAGGGTATGGTATACTGTTGCTTTTGTTCCCATTATCACTCTGGCAGGTTTGGTGTGCTCCATCACAATGACTGGTTTGTCCACTCCATCACAGACCGGTTTTCTCCATATTATCACATGGACTGATTTTGTCCACATTATCACACTGGCTAGTTCTGTCCACATTATCACACTGTCAAGTTTTGTCCACTTTATCGCATTGACTGGTTTTGTACTCATTGTCACACTGACTGGGTTTGCCCACATAACACTCACTGTTTTTGTCCCCAGGCATCCTGGCATCTTCAAAGTCTGCTTTGCGCCCTGTGTCAGGAGATCAATAGGGTCGGAGGTCATGCCATTAGCAGGTCAGATACAAAAATATAAGTCATTTGTGCATTTGTTTTTTGTATGAAGTTAATAGGTTTCTAAGCTTTGTATGATGGTTTCTGGAAGAGTGGGTTACTTGACCATGGCAAGGCGCCAGCGAATTGCAGGAGCATGTGAATTCTGCTAGTCTCTCAACACACAGCTTTGTAAGAAAATGTATGTAGTGATTGTCATTTACTGGTGCTGTTGGTATTATCTATAGTGGCCATGATTCATGTTGTCATTTGAGTCAAAAATAAAAAGGCTAATGAAATGGGCAAATTCATGTGGCATTGGGATACACACTCCATAATCTTCATTAAAATTGGCAACATTTTGTGTGGTGTGAAATAAATATGTGTGTGTGTGTGTGAGTGTGCGTGTGCGTGCATGCATGTGCTCATTTTGTTGCCCCCTAAGATCAAGTTTGAAAAACTGCTTGATCCTTGGATAGGTTTTGCATATATGTAAACTTGGGATATAAATTCTCTGATGAATAGATATAAATATGTATTTATATACATTTGTGTGAATTACATGTATGTTTATATCACAACTAAAAGAACATGTGAATAGGTGTATAATTTATTTACATTTGAAAAGTAGCTTAAGCCTGTTCAGTTGAAATGACCGTTGGAACTAAACTAATTGTTGTTTGGTTAAACTTGTGAATTTTATTTGTGTAATTTTTTTTCTCTTTTATCAGATCTATTCTTCAAGATATAGTAAACCAGATTTCAGATGGAATCATTGGCTGTTATGAAAGGTTGCTACCAGATGGGAAATCAGGAAAATTTGGAGAGACTTACCTCCCCTTCACACAACAGAGGGCATTGCAAGCTTTGTTTGATGTGCGGTTCTTACTACAGATCATACCACGGAAAGATGACGATAAGGTGACGGAAAAAAATACTTCTGATCTTTTGGAAACATGTCTTGCACAGTATCAAGATCTTTGTACTCACATTTTGTGCAAAAAAGGCTTTTGTTCTTTACTCATATTGTGTGTTTGGAAGGTTTATACTTTTGTTGTGTTGCAATCTTATCTAAAAGAAATGGAGAAGTTTTCCTGGTTGCAAAAATTATCATGAATGGTTAAAAGTGAGTATATAAGTGAGATATATATGTTTTCATATACCTACTTCGCCACTGGTGCCTGTTTTCTGTATACAGGAAAGTAAGACTTACCAGAAGAGAGCTAAAGCTGTTATCAGCAGCCTAGAGGAGTTGGTGGACCCCTTTGACCTGGATGTCTTCTCACCATTCATACAACACCACCTCTCAAAACAGGCACACAGATCAGCAGTAAGTGTGATGGGATTTTTCTGATAAAAAGAGATGCTAGAGGGCAATTTAACAAGGGGAAATTGTTATTTAAAACATTTTGACAAAAGTTTCGCACTTCATGTATCTGTTATGTGGGGTGACGGTTGGTTCATAATAAATTGAACAATTCAAACTTTGAATAAAAATGAGAGCTGTCTCATCTGAAAAAGTAGGCCCTGTCCTTACAATTGAAGACATGAAATGTTTTAGATGTGATTGTAAAATTTAAGATTTAAGTGTCAGAATCTGTTGGAATCATTATATCTGAAACTGATTTAGCAGACAGAGTTAAACATGTATTGTCAGGTGTTGCTGGGTGCGTTAACAAGCATGGACAAACACGGAACATTGACGTCCTCCAAACAGCCAATTGGCAGTCGCCAGGAACAGCACAACATTCTGCCTCTGACCCTCAGCTCTAGCCGCTTCCCTCTGCTGCCACTCAGCTCACAGACGCCCCGATCCACATTCGGCCAGCCAATTCTGCCCCACACCACCTCAAAGGTAAGGGAATAATCACTTGAAGGGATACAGAATCTACATCGATTGGCTGACAGTGGAGATAGGGTTTTCTGGGTTAAATTCTGCAGACTTAGCCATGCTTGAGTAAGTCTGTTATGCCTAATGTTCACTTTAGGTTGGGTACATGTATTGCTACAAATTGCAGGTGGGGCCACTGTGGCTCAGTTGGTTAGCACTCTAGCTCAGCGTGATGACCCAGAAGCCTCTTATCAATGTGTCAAGTCCAGCTCATGCTGGCTTCCTCTCTGGCCGTACATGGGAAGGCCTTCCAGCAACCTGCGGATGGTTGTGAATTTATCCTCGGCTCTGCCCTGTTTTCTACCACAATAATGCTGGCCGCCATCAAATATAAGCGAAATGTTCTTGAGTATGGCATAAAACACCAATCAAAAAATAAATACAAATTGCACGTAAAGACACAAAATAATAGGAAACAATTTTCCTCACCCTGTGATTACTCTGATAATCTCCATTTCTAAATTAAAAACCTTCATTCCCCTCAAACAGAGCGGGTTTTATTAGATTCCAAGTAATTTCACTGCGAACTCTTTGTTGTACGTGTATCTGTGTCCTACAAGAGGAGTGTGACATTGAGTTTGGATGTTTATAACATGCTGGTACAAAGGCCTTATCAGTAGAAGCCGTTGGTTGAAAGCGAGGGAATAGTAATTTGAGTCTGTCCCACTCTGTCTCACTTTGGCCATCTGTCCCATCAGATCAAGTTCAAAAACCAGCTGTATTTTAACTATTTCCTTGATTCTGATTAGTGATTGTTTATTGTGCAATAACTGCATCAATGATCGTCGAATTATAATATAATTTTGTGTGCAGATTTACCTTGTGGCCCCTGAGATAACATTCAAAAGTTAGATTGATCCATAGATAAGTTTTGCTTACAAAGCATGGGGTATACATTCTCTAAATTTGCCAGTAATGGATCTGGTTTGTGATTGGTCTAGACCCAAAGGAAATATTTCATGAACACACATGGGAAATAACCGCATTTTTTTGTTATCAAAAAGATTGATAAACTGATTGATTTATGCCTCATATCTCATTCATCATCTGGTGCTTGCAAAGAGAAACATGGAAATATGGATAAGTAAGGCTTTGTTCACGCCCTTAATCATGAACGGGTAAATTAGTTGGACTAAGGCCTTGTTCACACCGTTAATCATGGATGGGTACACTGGTTCCCACATGCTTCTCAGGCCTTGTCCACTCTGTTAATCATGAACGTGTACACTGGTTCCCACATACCACTGGGGCCTTGTTCACGCTGTTAATCATGAACGGGTAAATTAGTTCCCACATTGGACTAAGGCCTTGTTCACGCCCTTAATCATGAACGGGTAAATTGGTTCCCACATTGGACTGAGGCCTTGTTCACACTGTTAATCATGGATGGGTACACTGGTTCCCACATGCTTCTCAGGCCTTGTTCACGCCATTAATGATGAATGGGTACACTGGTTCCCACATCTGACTGAGGCCTTGTTCACGCTGTTAATGATGAATGGGTACACTGGTGCCCACATCCGACTGAGGCCTTGTTCACGCTGTTAATCATGGATGGGTACACTGGTTCCCACATGCTTCTCAGGCCTTGTTCACGCCATTAATGATGAATGGGTACACTGGTTCCCACATGTGACTGAGGCCTTGTTCACGCTGTTAATCATGAATGGTTACACTGGTTCCCACATGCGACTGAGGCCTTGTTCACGCCGTTAATGATGAATGGGTACACTGGTTCCCACTTGTGACTGAGGCCTTGTTCACACTGTTAATGATGAATGGGTACACTGGTTCCCACATTGGACTGAGGCCTTGTTCACACTGTTAATCATGGATGGGTACACTGGTTCCCACATGCTTCTCAGGCCTTGTTCACGCCATTAATGATGAATGGGTACACTGGTTCCCACATGTGACTGAGGCCTTGTTCACGCTGTTAATCATGAATGGTTACACTGGTTCCCACATGCGACTGAGGCCTTGTTCACGCTGTTAATGATGAATGGGTACACTGGTTCCCACATCTGACTGAGGCCTTGTTCACGCTGTTAATGATGAATGGGTACACTGGTGCCCACATCCGACTGAGGCCTTGTTCACACTGTTAATCATGGATGGGTACACTGGTTCCCACATGCTTCTCAGGCCTTGTTCACGCCGTTAATGATGAATGGGTACACTGGTTCCCACATGTGACTGAGGCCTTGTTCACGCCGTTAATGATGAATGGGTACACTGGTTCCCACATGTGACTGAGGCCTTGTTCACGCTGTTAATGATGAACGGTTACACTGATTCCCACATCTGACTGAGGCCTTGTTCACTCCGTTAATCATGAATGGGTACACTGGTTCCAACATGCGACTGAGGCCTTGTTCACGCTGTTAATCATGAACGGGCACACTGCTTCCCACATCCGACTGAGGCCTTGTTCACGCTGTTAATGATAAACGGGTACACTGCTTCCCACATCCGACTGAGGCCTTGTTCACGCTGTTAATGATGAACGGGTACACTGCTTCCCACATCCAACTGAGGCCTTGTTCATGCTGTTAATGATGAATGGGTACACTGGTTCCCACATCCGACTGAGGCCTTTTCTCTATAGCTGATCAAACCTTAACCAATAAGGCTGTAAACTCAAATTCACTTCTTCTTGCCTCAGAAACAGCTTTATTCCCATAATATAAGTGAATAATTCTTGAGTAAAGCGTTACACATCAAGTAAACAAATAAAAAAATAAGTAAACAAGCAATGGAGTTACCATCAGGATAGTTTGTTTTCATCCCATTAAGGACTTCACGACAGCTTTGTGTTTGCTGTAGGCAGAGCTGCAATGATTTTGTTTGCTGGTTGCTGTTATGCCGGGAGTCTGGCTGTCTTCTCTCAATCTACCCATTATCTCCCACTTACGTTGTTGTGAGACTGTTTATTTGATTCCCTTTTGTTTGTTTCTGTTAACAGATCTCGAAAGACATGGGCTCGTCATTGACTGCTGTTGCCGCAGCAACCTTACCTCAGCAACCACAAGATTCCAACTCATTTTACAACAAGCTTGGGAGCATGGGGCAAATCTGGTTTTCAAACATTGGAAGCAAAAGTTAAACCTATTCACTAATGCACATCTGGATTTAAACTAACGGGAACAAAACTCACTACAGCAGTGGTAAAGGTATCATGATGTAGGCTCCTATTAGTAACAAACTAGTATATTGTGGGATAACGTCAAAACTTAGTAAAAACATTATCCACAAGTAATACTGTCTATGAGTGGTATATTGAATGGAACATATTTACATATACTTATTTCAATATACTTAAATGTTATTCATTCATTGTGACACCTGTTCTAGAGCTCTATTCATGTCTAAATTTTAAAACAGTTACAGTTCATTTTCTGTATGATAAAGGCAGATAAAAGTATTTGAATATCACAGATCGGGCATACAAAGAGTGGCACTAATATTAGACATTTAATATGGTGTTTTATTCTCATGGAAACCTGCCTGATGGTGGTGGGCTTCCCCTGGGTTCTGCCTGGTTTCCCCCATCCATAATACTGTCTGCTGTTGTAGAAGTGAAATATTCTTGAGTACCGCATAAAACACCAATCAAATGAATAAATAAATACTCGTGTGGTACTGACAGTGTTTTGAATCCCCCTCTAATTCATTTCAAGGAAACTTAACCAACCCAAGGAGCTGCATCCTGCCAGACTGGGGAAGAGATAACCAAGTGATCATGACTGACCTAACACTGTTTATATAAATATGTGTGAATCTTGGCCATAATGCAGGCCTAATATAATATATACCCTTATGTCTTCATATACATATGTATATATGTATATTGGGCTCTTCAGAGATGATTTAATTTTAGCCCAACAGATTAGATATGTATTTATACTCGCACTTTGTATGTACAGCCTCTGTGGGATTTAGGTATCAAATGCCTTATGTAGTAAACTGTAGAGGGTGTGTGTATGTGTAGGTAAGTGCTGACCACAGAGGGACATGTGTTCTGTTGTACATCTTGGGGCATGTACATACTTATATATGGTACAATTCAGGAACAAGGCTTCATTTATTTTTGTACAGAAGAAATGTATCAAAGCTAACATTTGCCCGCCAGGATCTAACACCTGTGCAACAGGTCCTGATTAAACATCCAGCTTTTGATCAGTTTTCCGTCTGGTTTGTTCATCTTTGATTACAGCAGAGACCAGATTGATGAGCATTTGGCCCCCTTGTGATATTGTTACTGTTGCTAATTTTCAGTCAAGTCCTCTGCAGGCTAACATTACTTCACCCAGCTTGCACTGACTTTTGGTACATTTCACCAGTAATAGATACAGGTATTCTCGCTTGGTTTGACTCTGTCTCAATGTTTGGACATTTGCCAGGCACATGGACTTGTGGACTGTACGTTGGGAAGGCTGCTACGTTCTTAGGTTATATTTCACTGTTACGTTTTTACCAATTTGGCAGTCAGTCACTGACGTGGGACTAGTCTTATACGTTACTTTGTCCATCTGTCCGTCCATTTGTCATACCTTCGTTGTTTAAAAAATATCTCAAGAAGGAGTATACGGAGGCAGCCCTAACTTATGTAACAGTTGGCATAGACTGCCATGAACTAGTGGTCTGAATGCCTGGATTTTAGGCATATCGACAACCTTAATGTGACTGCTTTGGTGGCCTGATGATGACGCCGGAGATCAAACTTGGGTCGGGCCATGGACTTTAAAAATGGTATTCTTTGCTGCATGCCTCACCTGGCACTTAGTGCTGAGAGGTTAAGGGTGGGGGTGGGGGGTGGGGATTACTGGTTGGTCTGGTGTCAGTTTAATGACTGGATGGGGTTTCATCTCTGGTGTCTTCTGCACGATGCTTTAGTGACGGCAGGACACATAATGACTCCTCGTCGTCAAATGACTGAAAAATTGTTAAGTACGGCGTTAAACGCCAAGTACACATACATACATACATGCATACATACATACATACATACATACATACAACCAACCCACCCACAAACCCACCTACCCACCCACACACCCACCCACCCATTCACTCACTCACTCACTCACTCGCTCACCCACTCTCACTCACGGCGTTTAACGCCGTACTTAACAATTTTTCAGTCATTTGACGACGAGGAGTCACTCACTCATTCACTCACTCACTCACTGACATTTTTTGGTCTTCCGAGTGAAATAAATCCGGGACTTTGGGAAAATAACAGCAGAAAACATCCGCTCATGTATGTAGAGGTATATAGCGGGAAGGTAAGTACAAAACTGTAGAACATGTGTAATTCATTAGGCTTATTGGAGGTGAATTGTAGGGGTTTAGCAACTCGTATCCAATTTTAAGATCTGCTATAGTAATATACAATATCACGGCACACATGCACATTTACTCACAAACTACCGTTAAGAGCGTTTGTACACTTCATCTGTACCTGGTGTCTTATTTAATTGGATTTATTTATTTATCAGTTTGATTGCTGTTTTACGCCGTACTCATGAATTTTCACTTATACGACGGCGGCCATCATTGTGGTGGGAGGAAACCGGGCAGAGCTTGAGGGATTTATTTAACTGGACGCCATTAGCGGGAATATGTCCGTTGCATACGATGGGAGTAAGGCTAAAGTATAGAGAAAGCCGAGGTGAGTAATACCGCCCTTCGTCAAGTATTTTTGACAAACCTAGTGACTTAAAATCGTAGCAGAAGATGCGAGAGCTGTATATGTAGATGATGCCTCGCTGGTGAGTCCTTTTGTCAGTGACAACCACCAGGATTTGTAGATGCTGCCTCACTGGTGAGTCCTGCTATCAATGACAACCGCCAGGATTTGTAGATGCTGCCTCACTGGTGAGTCCTGCTGTCAGTTACAACCACCACCTTGTGTGACGATGGACGGAAAAGTTCTGCTCAGTGATGAATTGTTTTTAATCCAACCTATAATAACATTTGTTTGGAATAAATAGGTTTGTTCTTGTCTTGACTTTATGGCAATAGCTGGGAAATCTATCATGCTGCATATCTCAGGCAAATGGAACACCGTGGATATTAAAAAAGGAATAAAATAAATAGCTTATTTATTTACTGGTATGCGAGGAATTTGCCTGTGGAAACTCAAAGCGTTCCAGTTGTCGGGTGAATTACAAAATAATCCGGGAATGCGATAACAAAGTTTAAGAGCGGACTGTGTTGAAGGCGTTACCGGGCAGGCAGGTTTCCATCATGTAAACCACAGCAACAGTTTCCTCACAATACCTTGGAATGATAAACACCACGTGAACGCCATGAATGGGAAACTTGACGCTCATTGTAGCTCTTCTACTCGGAATATAGAATCCTACATTCTCACAAATTCATATTTCTCCACACTGCAAGCACGTGTGAACAGCTTCGTGCCCAAATTGTTTCAAATATAGCCGCTGTTATCTGACAGATCGCGAGAGAAGAGCAAACGGAGACATAAATCTCTCCGTTATACAGCTTCGCCGTGTATATCACTAGTGTTCTTTTCCGGTGAGATCACCATTAACATGTCCACGTACTCAGTTGTTTACTTGGCACTCTCGGTACTTACCTGCCATTTAACACGTAAACACATTTTACTGGACTTGCCTTTACCAATGACTATGAAGAGATCTGAATGGAAGCATATGAGGCATTGGACGTAAAAGTTTTCCCCATTCAGTCAATGGTTTTGCCTGTTTTTGAGAGTTGTATTGATTGTAGAAAGGTGTTCTAAAGTTATTTCGACGGTAGGATGACAAATACAGGTAAAATGTATTTTTCAGCACCAAAAGTAATATTTTAGGGCATTCATTTGCCTATAAAATATAATTTTGCGGGTGCATTTTTATGGCCAATATGGCATATCTGTCACATTGTTTGAACAGGGCCATTGCTTATTAAGAATTGTGTGGGATAAATACCAGAAGTGGCACTCTAAGCTTCTTCATTTACCCTTCTCCCCCCCCCCCCCCCAACCCCCCCGCGCCACCTTCACATGTAAGCAACCCGCAACCACTAATAACCCTACACCCGCTCGACTGTGTGCTCATTGGGCTAATTTATATGTTTCTTTAATTTCTACTTCTTTTACTTGTTTTGCTCCCCAGAAGTCTCTCCCGCTAATCGTAAATCCAAGGCTCGACCCATACGAACAATTTAACACCCAGCTAGTACTTCTGCGTTCTTCACTCTACTTTGAGGAGAGTGCACGAACTGATCGAGCATCCTGTGGTTGTGAGGTGCTGGGTCAGCTTAGTAACTGTTGTTAGATCTTGTGTCAAGTGTCTTGTGTTAGGGGTTTGGGGTCTGGTGTCTGCATGCATAGTGGATGGGGGTGTCCTTTGGTGTGCTTTCATTGACATAGCTTTAAATTGTGCAGTGTAAATGCCTGCATGGTTATCCAGATTATTGGAACAGTGATATGAAATCCCTCATCTCGAAGTGAATTTTCTTCCAAACGATAGGACTGACACATGAACACGAATTTATAGGACAACATGCAAAACCCGCTCTACATCGTGAATTCGCCTTCCCTGAATTTTATGCCAGAGCAGGCCCGTTCAGAATGAGCGGTTGTCTCAACTTGCTTCGGAAATTCGGCGTTGGTCTTGTAAGACTTACGATGGAAGTTGCATGTATGGTGTAGTCATGAACAGCCATTTGGCCATGCTCCTTACAGCGCGTGTGCCGTTTTCAACGCTCGCTTTACCTCACTGTCACCAGTAGACGAGTTTGTCCTTTAGACCACGTACTACACGAGTATGCTTGGTTGTAGGGATGTATATGTATCAAGTACACTATTAATAGAAAAAAAGGTTGAATCTAGGCGTCGAAACAGACATCCGCGTACCAGCCATCAATTCCAGGTCAATAATCGCAAGAGGACCGAGTGAAATCAGTATTCAAACCGTGTACCATGCTAGAAAATAAGTTGTCGATAATAAAAAATATGTATCACTGTTGCTCTTTGATTGCAACTGTTCATATTTTCAATGTGGCAATCTAATTCAACACCGTGAATAAACAGCCTCTAGCCCCGGGTTAAGCGGAATTAGACACAATCATGAAGCCGGAGTCTGTAGATTCTGGACGCTCTGTCATCTTTACTTACAAGAGAATTATATTCGTTGTAAAACTTAAGAAATTTAAAGTGAAGGCGTTTGATTGAATGCTCTTGACAAGTAAGTAAATACTTGAGACGTTTACTGAATCGTCATATAGGACAAATGCTGCAAAGCGAGATTTGTACACGCCATATACAGGACCATTTGGTAAGGCTAATTTACAATGTCAAAATTGAAACTATCTCTCTTGGCGTAAAATCTGCGAGAGATAGAGGCTGTGCTTTTTCTGACTTCACTTTTTGCCTCCTCACCCTGACTTGACCTGATCGAGATTTCTGTCAAAAATGTGTTAGTGGTGAATGGCTGTGATGTAAAGCGAGCGTAGAGATCGGCGCAAATATATACCATCTGGCAGGAAAGGTAGTCTATAAGAGTTTTGTAGATATTCTTGAGTTGCAAAACAGAGATAACATTTAATTATGGGGAATTTTTTTTATCCTGTCCTGGGTGGATGTTTACGCCTGCTGGGGTGTCATTTTGGTGGGAAGGCTTTGGTGATCTTTTTATAAAGTGTGGATTTGTTAACAGCTGAAAACGAACGCGGTAACTAAGGCAGCTTTTGGAGAACATAAAGTGTAAGGAAGGGATCTGGGGGGATTTACACAGAAAGAATTGTAGCGATGGCATTCCGCTGAAATTTGCCCAGAACATGTCAGCTCCAATTTTCGAACAGTTGCTTTATGGCCTGCTCATAATGGACTTAGACTCATGGCCTCGGTGTCTTGCTGATGTTGGTAGGAGGGAATTATTGAGGTAAACACTTCTCGCACATTCCGTGCCAAACATACCACACTTATCTTTTATCCAATATGTGTAGGGTAGAAATTTGTCAGTTAAAAACTGTATTACATGTTCCAAAAAACTGAGGCCAATGAGTCTTTGTCTCAAAGTTTTTATAATGTGAATTGCATTATACTTTCATAGATAAGAACTGGATGTTTTAGGCCCTCGGTGGTTTTAGCTCCACCTATATACATACAGCAATTTCACACTAGGCCTATACATTGTACAAACAAAACATTTTAGTGTTAAATTTTGTACCCTCTTTTTTGTGGCCATCATAAAATTATTTCAACACATGTATAAATAGATCGTCGCAATGTAATGAAGTCTTCATTGTTATTTAAATCATATATTATTATTGAAGTCTTATAGAGTTTCCTGGGCCTATATGCAGCCTCCTAGACCTAATTTGGTGTGATAGCCAAACACCCTCTTTGCCCCTCCTCATTGTAACTTAATTGCTGGATTTGTAACAATGACTTAACAATTATTTCTCTGTTTAGACCGAGAAACTAAGCCAGAGCTTACATGAGAATTGTTAATTACCTTCTAATACTTGTCAGCAGTCGTTTCATCGATTTCGTCAAAGAAAGCTATGAAGACAAAACCAAACTGCCGGACCTGTGTTAACAATGCTGCCGGACCTGTATCTTGTAAACAATTCTGCCGGACCTGTAGCTGATTGACAACTCTGTTGGACCTGTAGCTTGTTAACAATTTTATCGGACCTGTAGCTTGCTAACAATTCTGCTGGACCTGTAGCTTGTTAACAATTCTGCTGGACCTGTCACTTGTTAACAATTTTGCCGGACCTTTAGCTTTTTAACAATTTCGCCGGACTTGTAGCTTGTTGACAATTCTGCCGGACCTGTAGCTTATTGACAATTCTGTCGGACCTGTAGCTTGTTAGCAATTCTGCCGGGCCTGTAGCTGATTGACAATTTTGCCGGACCTGTCACTTGTTAACAATTTTGCCGGACCTTTAGCTTTTTAACAATTCCGCCGGACTTGTAGCTTGTTGACAATTCTGCTGGACCTGTAGCTTGTTAACAATTCTGCTGGACCTGTCACTTGTTAACAGTTTTGCCGAACCTTTAGCTTTTTAACAATTCCGCCGGATTTGTAGCTTATTAACAATTCTGACGAACCTCTAGCTTATTGACAATTCTGCCGGACCTGTAGCTTGTTAACAATTCTGCCGGACCTGTAGCTGATTGACAATTTTGCCGGACCTGTAGCTTGTTAACAATTCCGCCGGTCTTGTAGCTTATTGACAATTCTGCCGGGCCTATAGCTTATTGACAATTCTGTCGGACCTGTCGCTTGTTAACAATTCTGCCGGGCCGGTAGCTTATTGACAATTCTGCCGGACCTGTCGCTTGTTAACAATTCTGCCGGACCTGTAGCTTGTTAACAATTTTGCCGGACCTGTATCTTGTTACAAGTCGTTCCTCTCTACACGACCATTGCTAACCAATTGTTACATCGTATACAGCTGCTGTCTGTCTAACGTTAGTCAGTACAGCCTTCACTATGTTATTTATCACCTCAGCGCATACGAGTAAACTGATCGTTGACGGATTGTAGTTTAATAGATGCAGGGAATCAGGGCTTCTCATGTTTCTGAAGCACTGAAGGGGGCCTTGTAGTCGTGTTGAAACATTCCTGTCTTTCTATTCTATCTGAAATGGATACAAGATTTGACAGTCTGAAATGGATACAAGATTTGACAGTCGATCAAACAGCTGACATCGTTTACTATTTCTTCAGAATTTTCGTTTAGGAAAACGCCCGACCTCGGTTGCTATGGAAGCAATTTGCCGTTTTGGGGTAGCAGTCATCGTCGACAACATTACCAATACGCTCCGTGTTCTAAGCCCACCTTAGAATTCAAATATTTAACTGTATTTTTTTTGTTTTTTTTTTTTTGTTTTTTTGTTTGTTTGTTTGTTTGTTTGGGTTTTTTTAAACAGCTTCTGGCGGAGTATCTGATGATGATTTTGTCCACTTGTCTTTTTTATAAAGAATTCAACGCAAGTGTGTGTATCGTTATGTAAACCAAACTTTTTGTTTGACTCGTCTAACTCAGTCAAAACTTGTAAAAACATACTGGTAGTACATCGGCAATTGAAGCTTGGGCATAACGAGGAACAGGATCCACTGATCGTATCGCAAAAACACTGTAGAACACGAGAAGGTTCAAGCCAAAACAGAGCAAGGTACCAGTCTCACGTGCGTACGTGTTCATAACCTCACCAGGTGAAACGAGCCCTCGTCTGCGATAAAACGACTACTGTTACGTCTTTGATGGGATTTCCATTCACACGTGGAGGCAATAACTTGGGACTTGAGGGCCGGGGCTGTGTCTGATGCTGTATCATATCAGGATTAATGGGTACGGGGGTCAGGGGAGAGGCAACTGTGCCGAGGGAAGAGGAAGGTGTGCATGGGAATTAAAAAGATATAAACTATAATGGTCATATAGATATAGGTACATATGCGTGTGTATTTATGTGCTAAAGAAGTGCACGTTATTCAGACTTAGGTTGTTAAGACGACAACACCCCCGCCCTAATGAGAGGCGTAATCAACATGGGAGAAAATCAGAAAAGTGTAACAAAATCACGCATAAATGAGTGGTCGGACAATTTATAGTGGTCGGACAATTTATAGTGGTCGGACAATTTATAGTGGTCGGACAATTTATAGTGGTCGGACAATTTATAGCCCTAACTTGTTAGTATGACCAGTAACCGAATTTCAGTCATCAATGCAGTTTCAGGTAAACTGGTGCAATATATTAGCAGGAGTTGTATGGACAAAATCTGTGTACATGAATATCAATTATTGCACTAAGTACCTCCACACGAATTATTATGAAAACAATGACCCGATTGGAATTAAAGTTAAGTATTCACAAGTTAAGATGATAGGGAAGATGTGTTCTAAGTTTAATGGGAATAGGCCCAGTACTTTAGGAAGAGTTGCATGGACAAAATCTGGATAAATGGGAAGGTACTATTACGAAAAGTCCTAAATGGGGATAAATATGAAAGTGGTTGCCATTAAACGAAAGCATGCACGATATGCAAGCTGTGTGGTAAAAAAAAAAACTCTCAAAGTATGTGTGATAGTGTTCTGGGGGTCTCGGAATGTTAAAGCTCTGGTTGGCCAGTAAGATCGCGTGTTCGAATCCAGTGTTTCAGAGATAAGATGTTATCAAGTACCTGACAAAGGTCTGAGGTTAACTCTGGTGACAGTTTGAAATGACAGGAAAACGAGGTGGCATTAAAAGATAGGATTATGATAAAATCGAGGAAACATGAATGGTTCCCCTTACTTTTAAAGGTCTCGTGCGTGCAGCTTGCCTGCTTATAAGGCACTAAAATCTTTTAGGCCCTAATTCTGCATTAATAAAAGCGTCGAAGCAACGGACCGACACGCAAGGAGTAATCTCCATGTATGTTGGCGTGAAAAGTAATCTGGGTGAAAATGATTCTGGTGAGGTTCCGAGAAAGTAGATACGTTTGTGTCCTCATTCCTCCCCCATTACTACAGTTACGTTAACTGCTGACGTCTAAACTCTAAAAGATACTACTGTCGGCAGCATCAATAGTCTATCAATCGACGAATTGTAGCTGTTAACGCCCGCTGGTTCAACGGGTGTGTCCGTTCGACTCGATCTACTTATTGCAGTCTGTTAGATGTACTTCGAGCGTTGACCTCTAAGAGAAGCATATCCCGCCTCTGTTTGCTCTTCAAGGAGGATGCAGGTCACTTCCGGTCATTTGTAGCTTACCATTTGCACGCCTTCAACCGCCATGTGCGCGCTCTAGAATCGCATTCCGTCAAGACATAAGAGAGACCGGAGACTCGGAGATTAGCCTGTGACTTCTCCAGATGTAGACATAACGGGCACATTGGCTAGTTGTGGAATAAGCAAACCTTGTATGAATCACCTCTCTTCCTTTTGACATTTTTGGCTGATAGTGTGGCGTAGTCTTCACAGACATCACCAGCGAGTAAATAACACCACAAATCTGCTCATATTAAGAAAACGGATTATATTTCTCTTCTCTTTGGCTTTTGTTTGGTGTGTGTTGCTTAACAGTTAAGGTGATAAATATATGACAGGTACTCAACAATATCACTCTCTTCGTGATGCTAATGGTGGATACACTCGGTACTAAGTGCTGTGAACTGTGATTGAAGCCATATTTTGATAATGAACACTTGTTAACACGTTATTTAATACTGAGAGAAAACAATATGCTTCGTGCGTTTATATTTTTGTTGAGTATATAATAGCCAAACACTTACGAGATGTATTGCTGGATCCCGAAGTCTTTGCTATACAGTAAGACCAGCAATGGATATATGAGGGAAAACACAAATATTTATGGCAAATGTAAACAATTGACATCTAACACGTTGTTGATGATTTTTCCCACTTGTGACATACCGATACGCACACAATAGTGTTAGAAAACACTTGGTCTTTCACGGACGTTAGGCTGCGCAAAAATGCTACATTTTAAAGCGGTCGACTGCCACAGTTGCCAAAGCACTGAAGGCGCCAAAGTGGTGGAGTCCATTTTGCTGTCCACGGCGAGGATTGAACCCGCATCCTGCTTTCCAGCGGTTGGGAGTCGCGTTCCTTACCAGTTAGCCACGCCCTTCTTCTTACACGCATGAGTACTTCATTCTGCACACAGTTTCTAGTCTCATACAGCGGTTTGTCAAGAGTGTTCCAATACAGCACATTCTCGTGAGTTCTCAGGGATTTATTGGACAGATACTTGAAATTATGAACAGAGCTTATCTGTCTGGGGTGTCATTACCTAACTGTAGACCAATCCGGCGCGCACACTTCGCTAGTGGATTATGAAATGTTTAATTTCATTCAAGCACTGACTTTACCACTTATCTTTCAGTTCCGCTCAACACCTTCAAAAACTGCTTATTATGTGCTACGTGTTTATGTGTTGCTCTTCAGGGATTATGTGTGACCAGATAGCATGCCACACAGTTGATCATCACGGATTATGTGTGACCAGATAACAATCGTCACACGATCGTTCTTCATGGAGTATATGTGACTAGATTGTGAATTCAGCACAATTGTTCTTTAGAAATTACAATATGACCAGATAGCAAATATGTCATGATCGTTCTGCAGGCATTATGTCTCAAAAAATGTCATATCACCTTCCATCATGGAGTATGTGTGATCAGATAGAAACTGTCAAATTGTCGTTCTGTGGGCTTTATGTGCGACTAGTCAGCAAGTTAAATGACACCCTTCTTCAGGCATTGCATGTGACCAGATAACCACAGTCACACGGTCGTTCTGCACTGATGTTGTGTGACTAGACAGAAATGTCACACGACAGTTTCCTCGCGGGTCATATGACAGAAATGTCACACGACAGTTTCTTGGCAGATTATATGATCAGAAAGCCAATTTAGCACTGTTGTTCTTCTGAGGTTATGTGTGACCAGATGGCAAACGTGACACCGTGAACAGCGATCAGTGAACAGGCTATTTCGAAGAAGTATATTTCTGAATGATGTAATTATTTGGGAGTTATAGGCTTACCGCTTCGACATCATTTCAGACATATAGTGCACGATTTGCATTACATCAAATATTATATATTATATGTCGTAACACTTGTAAATATTTTTTTTTCAAGCCGTCGCGTGTTCAAATCCAGCTTTCCCTGTTTGGACCTGGCCTTGCCACAGGAGGTAACTCGTATCAGAAATAATGTTAATGTAATAATCACAGTAAATACTTAAGTATAATGTGAGCATTGCCATAGCTATATATCTTTTCAAAACATGAGTTTAGAAATAACCTCAATTCGCAGCGTACGTGGGAAAGTCTGCTGCAGCCTGTGGATGGCAGTGGGTTTCCCCTGGGCTCTGTCCGGTTTCCTCTTACGATATAATGCTGGCCGCCGTCGTATAAGTGAAATATTATTGAGTACAGCCGTAAATCAAATAAATAAATTAATTAATTCGCAGCCGTAAGATTTCGTGAACTCCGCATGAAAGCAGCATAGACGATACAAGTCATTTAGGCATGGTGAATCTAAGTCTATTCAACTGCAATATTCGAAATTAGGCTTTACAGTTATTCCAGTCATCGTGAAAACACGTACCGGTATTGTACATTTTCTGTACACGTTTTCCCCGTATGCCAGAATGCCAGAGGTTCTCATCTCTGAAGCGTATAATACCCTCTGGGTGATCATTACCGTTTGGGTACAGGTGCACATGGTCTGTTCATTTTCCACTTAACAATCCTGTCGTCCTCTTATGTAACTGTGAGGAAGTTTGTATGTAATTTTGGCAGCGGATGAAAAGCATATTCAGTCAAGTTTATTCCGCTGTATATTCACTTGAAGAGGTCATTAGCAGTCTTAATGAACAACAAAGGCCGTTAGCCAATCATCTTCCCATAACAGTCCCCATCGTAAAATGGCTCTTTGTACAGAACGAACAGCGTAAGATCAAAGGAAGGGAGCACCTTCCGCCGCGTCATAAAACGGCGCAGCCGTACTAGTGCTCAGGTCACGTGGACTGGTTTTTTGGTTTGTAACCGCATCACAATGATATTCATCAGGAAATACAAGATGGGTCCAAGCACCTGTACAGCTTAGTTGCATGCCATATGCCTTCCGTAATAAATGTGCGTGCTTGGCATCCTTTTGTGAAACTTTGGAGATCATATATAATTATTTCAAAGTGTTTTTTTCCGTTATAAATTCTGTCAACAGACCCATAATGTGACCTCATTTATAGCCAACGTTCCTCGTTAGAGAATAAAGTCTGTAAAGCGTGTGGCGTTTTAAGTCCGAAGTTTATGTTAATTCAAGACTTTTACTACAATGCTATATATATAAGATCGTATATCACATTATCATGTCAGAGGGTACCTTGGTATTTCTGATGGTTTGAGAATGCCTGGTCTGCGGTAAACGGAAAGAACTGATCCGAGCCTCTGAGTGGACATTCATTCCTTACCAATAAACTCCCAGAACTTCAGGCATTATAACCACAATGAGATATCTTCCCCGCGCCCTGGCAATTCGGGCCCAAGCTGAATGTAGCACGTCATTGAAACGTCATCGCAAAGACAGGGTTGAGAACTAGACAATATCGCTTATACACCCAAATAGGCCTTTCCAAACTGTGAATCAAGAACACGCAGTTGACCAGTCATAAGCAGTGTTGGTGCAATAGGTCAACCGGATGTCCAACATATTGGTTACAGATGTTCAGTCTCTCTGTGACGTCATTTCTTTCACCGGGGACGGATTGAAAAGCGAAGGGGTGGTGGGACATCAGATGCCTTGGATCCATTCACTACTTTAGTCGGGAAAAGTTTCTCATTATGATGATAGACCATTCAAGTTAGCACAAATCTCAAAGAATAAACAAGGGGGAAACATACGCATATACTGACTGTATGCAAGAGATTTAATTTTATAGGAGTTATTGAAAGACACGAAATTTGTGATGGTCAGACTTCAAACTGGTCAATCTGATTTTGCAGTTGAGAAAGTGGAAACACAATGTTGGGTTGTTATGGTATAACAGTTCATAGCACATAGTATGTAGTCCCTATCCTGTATTTATGGGCGATATAGCAAATCCACAACAAATTTGAAGCTCCTTTCTGACACATTTGCCTGTTAGGATGTTATATGACATGGTTTGTTACCTTTTCAAGTTGAACAGTCACAGTTTATCATTGGCCTTTCCTGACACAATCTTTTGAAGATAATATTTACTTATCTGATTGGTGTTTAAGGTCCTGCTCAAGAATACTTTATTTATATAGCAGTGGTCAGGTTTATGCATGGTGGAGGAAACCGTAATTGGGTGGAGGAAACTGGACACTAGGTATGTAGGAAATCGTACAATGGATGCAGAAAGCGGTCAATGGATGCAGAAAGCGGTCAATGGATGGAGAAACCCGGTAAGTGGCTGGAGGAAACCAGAAATGGATGGAGAAAAACTCAGAATAAATGTGGAGTAAACCGAACAATGGATGTAGGAAACTTGTCAATGAGTTAAACCATGAATATGTGGAGGAACCTGGGTAGTAGGTATGGAGGAAACCGCGCAATGGGTGGAGGTACTTAAAGCCGCGGACGAAAAACGTGGGAGCTGGATTCGACCGCTCGATTTGATCGGTCATGGGCCGATTGGCGGGGGGCAAGAATGACACCTTAGATCAGTGAGCCAGTGACGGCCACTCAAGTTCTGAACTGACATCAGATATAATATTCAGGCTTCTCTTTGCTGTTTAACGTCGGAAGATTTCGCTTTACGCGTCATTCAGATTGCTTCGTAGATGTATTGGCCTATATAAATATGCTACGCTGAAATTCTGCCCGAACCCCTCGAAGGATTTGGTAACATGAGGTGTGTATTTCGCCTGTCGTGGGGCGAGAATTCATTAAAACAAGTAGTTTAATAAAGGTCGATGTATGCAATGCTGGCATACCGTAAACACACCGCTAACCGACAGCTGCACGGCAAATCTACCAGAAGTGTTGTCTTCTCAGTTTTTCCTGTTGGACAGGGTTACTTTCGAGGAAGCTGTCAGCATGTTAATTGACGGCTAGGATCTGCACGCCGTCTAAATATTAGCTTTCTTCCGTCGGTTGTTTGACTGTCTGCACTCACTGTTTCTCTCGAGGCCTCGGGTTTGCCCGTATTTCGGCTATCAACATCTACCTCCGTTTAAAAAGGGTTCGAATTTAGCACTCGCACCCTAAACGGATTCATACGATGTAAACCGAGTTGCTCGCATCATGATCTGGCATCGAGTGTTGCATGTATTTGTATAGGTTGTAGGGAAATGCTTTGGATGGTTTGTCTTAGGGATAGAAATTATATAACCTAAAGGTTTCCTGCACCATTGCTTACCTCACATACATACATAATTGCAGTACTCATTGCATATGCCATCTGTAATTAAAATGAGGAAAGAAAATTCACATGATCATTTGTCACTAGATATGCATAAATGTGAGCGTCCAGTGGGAGATACTGTAAACCTTTTCGTTCTACCGGGCTCCCTACCGTGTCAAGCAGGTATATTCACAGTGTT